>NC_060123.1:361756843-362461843 GCF_021461395.2 Schistocerca americana
CCTAGTAAGGCCTTGCAAAGTTGCAACCCACTCCCGATTAGTTTGACCAGCCGTACGTTTTGTACGAAAGAATGTATACCTTTTTGCAACGACATTTACTGTTTCTTTGAAATAGGCATCTAAAGCAGACAAAATGTCTTCGTAGGACAGAGTTGCTACGTCGCGTCAGGGAAACAATTTCACTATCACACGGTAGGTGGACACACCTACACACGAGAGCAAAAACGGCTGCCGCTCATTACCTTGAATTCTGTAGGCGGCGAGATGAAATCCAAACTGGCGTGACCATTCAGTCCAGGTCTCGTGCTGGGCATCAAAATTGCGAAACTGCGGTGCAACTGCATGTTGTGGCTGCGGGAGCGGTGAAGCGGCGGCTGCCGCATCGGTTTGAATGGCACGTTGACCCTGGACGAGCTGTCCAAGGTTTAACGAAATCGCTGCAATTGCTGTGTAAATTTCGTTAAAGAATAAAATTTTCTTTTAAGTTAATTTTCTTTACCTTACTTTCTTTGCGTGCGAACTTTGTTGTAGAACCTCTCTCTTATTTTCGTGTGGTAATCAAAATTTTCACTTTCAAAAGAATTACGTACATTTAAAAATTACGTGAACTCATATTAACTGATTAAGAATATTTGGTTGAAAATTAAATTTTTCACATCATTCGGCCTTGGCACACAGTTTCGAAATGCAGTGGATTTTTTTGTTAAATATTTTTACTGAATTCTTTCCCGGCGTTAGCTTTTGAACACAAGATTATCACTATTAACAGAAAATGGTTAATTATTACCAAGCCGACATTTAATTATCACTGATCAAACCTACTTCGCTATACATTCAAGTTATTTGAAAGAACCAAAATTGTTAAATTTCAATGTTAACTATCCGTCTAAGAATGCACAAATGTGTAACTATTTTTTCTTAAAATCTCAGTCAGTCTCTGGATCGCTGTAAAAGAAGAACATTCTCTTAGTTCACTGTTAATGTTTATCTATCTGTTCCCGATTTACGGGTTTCGTTGATTTTTCCTTTAGCGGAACAATTTTTTAAATGTGCCGCCGTTGCAAATCGATCGGTCGCGGCACAGCCCAGCAACACCGCTAAAAAAATGCTCAAAACTCTTTAAAGAAATATTATAGATGACATGGGCAAGCTAATTTACATTAATAATACACACTTTTGATAAATTCTGATATATTTAGATCAAACAATAATTGAACTCACATTAATTTGTAACGCCTCCTCTAATGGCGGCTAAATCTAGACAGAGACAAAAGAAGTCTACCAATTCACCAAATACATCGATACAGCTTCCTACCGCTTTCAGCTCTAAACGAGGAAGACCAAAGAATACATAGTGCATTGTGCTTTTATAGTATTGCTGACTATTAACATTTCTTTGTAATTTCATGACATTATTTCCCTCTGGCTGAATTTATCTCTGATATCTCAGATATTGACACATTTCGCAATTACATATTTAATATAGAAATATTACCATCCTAAATACAAAGAGAATATTACTACAAAAAATATTACAATAATAACAAATGTCTTTTACACAAAATTCAATAATATTTTTTGTTAAATAATTACATTATATACAAATTGCTCAGAGTGGCGTATATGGTACAAATAAATTTCAGTTTGTTAATGTGTGAGTTTGCCAGGGAACGTTACATTGCCCCCTGGCAGCATTTGGCAAAGAGTTTCTATACTTTGACACAATGGTGCCAGTAACGCTCTTTACAATTCTGTGTTTTTATGGAATGGCTCTTTTAATCAGTCCCAGGGTTAAACATGTTCATGGCTCCCCCATTTGGGCGAAGGCAGACAGGAAACCTGGGCAAAACTGTGCCGGAGCCCAGCCATCCCAGTTGGTTCATGATTAATATTGTTTCTTTAACGGTCATTCATTTGAATTAATTTAGCAATTTGTCACCAACGGTTACATAATATCACTGTCACATACAGTTCAACGATATACCGCAAGGTCACTTGTCCTAGAATATATCACTTAGTTTTTTGAAATCATTTAGCACAGCATCACTTTTTATAATATTCCCACTACCTACGTGTCACAAATCCATCTCCTACACTTGTTAGTGTTCATTTTCTCTTATCAGTTCACAGGTATACGTAATAAATGTACAATGTTTATCAAAAATGGAGTCATTGATATGTTATGCAGTTTGTGTAAATATTTTGGAAAATGACAACAATGCTGTAGTCGGTGAGCGGTGCGGAATGATTGTTGAGCGGCGCTCGGCGCGGCGCGTCGGCTCCGTGTAGGTCACCGCCCCCGGTGTTGACAGCTACGGCGCGGAGGGGCGTGGCTGTCTGGTCTGCTACGGGCTGCTGCGGCCGCTGCATGGCTGATGTAGCCGGATGCGCGTTGGATATCAGCTCGCCCGTGTGACGTCTTCTTGCAGTGCTCCAGCAAACATGCAACAAGTTCACAAACAGTGTACTATCCTTATGGGCATTTTTCCTGCTGTGGGAAAGAACGCACACAGTTATTGGCAGTTATTATTCAGTAGGCCTTCACTAGTCTGGTTTGCACGATGTTTCGTTGTCACAGTAACACGTTTTATGGGCACACAATATTTTTCACCATGTCATGACTTGTCATTAGTCACACGCAAGTTTCACCTTAGGACAAAATGTATCTCTGTAGTCAATGCACTTTTCTGGCGTCCCTTGACACACAAAGAATTAAAGTTTGACACTAACTTGGTCCACCGTCCGTTATCGGCTCACTGTTCGTGTCGTGCTAGTTCCTTGTCCACCTTCACACACGGCGATAATACAGTTTTTTATTAGTTATACACAACAACTTCGTGACGTATTGCTGCAGGTTTAACAGTCACTGTCTGTCTCTGCCACACAATACTGCACTTTTGTTTAAGTTCCTTTATTTTTATTTACAGTGTCCGCTGTGCAATTTTTGTAACAGCACATTCGTAACTCTTTACCAAGGTGTGTGATATTTGCGTACATGGTAACAAATATTAAAATTTCGTATTAGTTTGCCCAAAAATCATCTATATTCGTGTTCGAGTAGATTTTATTTGTGCATTCCAGCCGGATTCAGGCATATTGTTCAATAACTCCTTTGAAATCATGTCACACTTTACTATCAAGGTCCTACGTAACTACAGTGTAGCCTCTGTAGGTTAAAATTGACTTGGACTGTATCTGGCTAGTTCCCCCTTTTTTTTTTTTTTTTTTTTTTTTTTTTTTTTTTTTTTTTTTTTTTTTTTACTGATTGAATCTGCACATGCTTCAATTGAAGCTTCTCTGTGCGTAACTTTGCGTTACTTAAATTTGCAATAAGTATGCCTCCCATGGTGCCCTCGGGTCACTACTGGGTGCATTATTCTCTCTGATAATATTGGTTAGATAATAAAGTTCTCAGGGCCTCATATTATTGATATTATTCTGGGTTCGAATCTGTCAATCTGACAGCTACACATATATACATGCACACATATATAATAGAAAAGATTGTGCCAAGAAATATTTCAATTTTGACACACATATAGAAAATTATGCAGTACACTAACTAATCATTACTAAAATGTTCCTGTTGACTGAACTCTGTCACAGCTTAACACTACAAATAATTGCACTAATCAGATTATCTGTGCAGACATTTAGAGCATGTTTTAGATAACACAAATTAAAAGAAGACATAACACAAATATTCATATACAAATGAGAAAGTCAATCATATTCTTATAACTAAATACTTCTACACTAGTACATTATGTCTACAGATCACACATCATTAATGTTCATTATTTACAAAAGAATGGTGTCCTCATAGGACTATTAGTCTTTTACTGTATGAATATTTTTACATCCTTACGCGGATACAGTCCCCGTACTCTCCCTGAGTGGGGATCTGCTAAGAGATAGCTACACTCATGTGGCACACTTACTACTCTAAAAGTTCCATTGTACACCAATTGCCACTTGCTTTTCTTATCTTCTCTAGATACTTCTTCCTTCTCGGACCAAGGAATGGAGTATGAGGCTCGACAGTAGGTTTTGTGAGGCTTCACCTCGATATTGTACTGATATCACTTAATAATTCCTGGTCGTTCTGAAAATACATCTGCATAATTAGATAATAACTGTACCAAATCCTGCTGTTGCATGGAATTCAAATTTTCGGACTGTGATACTTTGTTCACAAGTGCGTCCACATTTGCTTTTAATTGATCACTTTGTACGTCTGGATAATAGAGATTTTGTCCTATAGAATGATTGTCTAAATGTAGTATCCACTGATTCCTACATTTTATGTTAATACTATTACAATTAGGCACAGGTACCTCTTCAGATCTGAGCATGGACAATTCTATCCTCCTACCAGCGTTCATCAAACTTAATTTTCCCCGAGAAAGGTCGATTATTGCGTCCCTTTCTCTCACAAAATCTACCCCCAAAATGCAGGCTACCTTTAAACCCTTTACTACCAGGAATGAGCACGCTATGGCTTCTTCCCCTAAATACATCTCTACCCGCACTTGGAGTTTATTTGTCGCTGTGCACTTATGGCTCCAGTGACTTTACAACTATTCACGGGAAAAATCAGCATACGCTTTTCTTTCCCCAGTACTCTGAATAAGTCCATACTCATGACACTGACAGTAGCACCTGTATCTACGATTGCTTGCACAACAATATTGTTAATTTTGATCTCTATTATCGCTTGTACTTTGTCTTTGTGCTCCTTTATGCACGTGGATGGTTCAGTTATTAATTCATGTCCCATCTGTACCCCGTCATTATACCTAAGGATACAGATTCCCGATGTTTTGTTCTGTGTCGGGCTGCTCTCACTCCAAACCTCAGCCGACGATGGAGAGCGTATCTCGGCTGAATCTAGTTTGTTGGATTATTGCTGGTGGATGGGTGTGGCTGCTCTGTGTCACTGACCTCTACTATGTGTAAGTTGTGTTGCGTCGGCCGCCACGGTCGCGCAATTGGCGCATTTTGTGGTGGCGGTCGGTTATTGTTATATCTTTCACTGTTTTGCCGGTCCGGACTGGGCCTCTGGTTCTGTGGCCAAGTTCGGTTTGCATCATTATAAGTATTAGTGTTCCACGGCCCCCTGGCATTTTTCCATCTACTAATGCATGGTGGGCCTGTTTCATATCGGTCATCTGACCTCCTTTTCCGGTCATTATTCACCGGCGGACTATTCCCGTTCCGGTCTCTACCTCTATTCCCGTTTTGTACATAATCTTGTCTCCTATTGTTACCTCCGCCGTTTCCATTACTTGGTGGAGGCGTGTTATTTCGACCATTTCTGTAACCGTTTCCGTTACTTCTAGCCTGTTTAGAGGCTGCCTTAACATCCTCCTGAATCAGGTCAATTGAGTCCAGAACAGACAAAAAATGTTCCATATCGTTTTCGGGCACGTGTATAAGTTTTTCCTTTACGTGTATCGGCAAGTGTGATTTCAAAAGTCTGATCAAATCCCGGGATGAAATCTGCTCGTCCCAATAACGGGTCTTATTAATGTACTTCTCAAAATATTTTCGCAAATTGCCTAATCGTGGAGAATACGGCTCTGGATTATATACCTCCTTCCGTAATCTCTCATGAATACATGTTGACCAATATTTGGCCAAGAATGCCTTTTCAAATTGCTCATATGTATCGCAACTGTCAGCTGCTTCGGTTGCCCATAATGCAGCATCTCCTTGTATGTAAGACATAACGAACTGTATTTTCTGTGTATGACTCCAAACGCTAGGCAAAATGTTTCTAAATCCCTTGATAAACACTACAGGGTGAACAGATTTCTTCTCCGTTGTAAATATCTGAAACTGTCGGTTTCTAAACAGACTTTCTTCAATCACTACTTTGGAATGACAATTATTTGTTTCGCTTACATTGGTTGCCTGTTCTGTCTCGCAGTCGCAATTTTTTACTGCTGTATTTATATGCCTATCATTGTTGGACCTGGCTGGCGTGACATACAGCTGTGAGTCGTCATGCCGCAAGCTGCTTTCTATTTCGGCAAGACGACGGTTGACATTCCGCTGTCACAGCGGAATGTCAGTGAGCACCGCTTTTTTAAGGTTCTGCACTTCCGCATTTGAGCCCACATCTTTGGCTTCAATCGCGGCGTGCACTTTCTCGTCTATTTCTTTTATAACTTCGTTTTCTATTTTGTGCACTTGTTCGGACACTTTGTGCTCAGTTACTTGATTTTTGTCAATCTCTAATTGTTCCACCCTGTTGGTCAGTACACTGATTTCCTCTACGATACTGGCGTTAGCCACTTGGATACTATCTACTCTTTCGCTTAGTTCTTTCACCGCTTTGGGTAAGGTTTCATAGTTTTGCTTCATACTAACAATCTCACTTTGCATAGCTTCTAAAGATTGCATTAACTGCAAGTCTCTCTCATGCATGCGTCGATCACGCTCTGCTTGTTTAGCATCACGTTCTCTATCACGCTCTGCTTGTTTAGCATTACGTTCACTATCGCGTTCTGCTTGCATACATGCAAATTCAGCCACCAATCTCTGGTCACGCTCTGCTTGCATACGTACAAATTCACTTTGGAAATTGAGCATGCGCTCGAACATAACTCTTAATGATTGCACTTCTGACACCTCATCACTCTCTGGTCCGTGTCCAGTGCTTGCGGGTGGCACAGTATTTCCGCTATCAACTGAATCACTGGGTTGCAGTGGCAACATTTCTTGCCCTTCTGCCCCCAGATTCTCACATTGTACTTCCTGAACTACGTCACTAACATTACTTTGTATCCCACTTTCTAACTCGGTATCACTACTTACTGACTGTTGTTCATTATCCATATTGATATCCTTCTGACTAAGCAATCTAACCATAGTAAACAAGAGAAATAAAATCTGAACTAAATATCCTAACACTCAGGTTTCACTGACATAATCACACAAGACATGGTCATTTGTTAAAACAAACTTATTATATACTACAATGACTAACTACTCAAATGTCCTGTTATTTTAAAACAAAGCACTAACAACAAGCACACCACTAATGATCCGAGAACACCGCACTGAGGCTACTTTACTACCCACAGGACAACTACACTGTAGCTTTACCTTTTGGTGATCTATCTTGGGTGCAGCTGCCCCCTGATGTTGTGGTAGGTAATTAATCTTTCGAAATAATGAGCTCTCTTCTTCAGCTTGCCTCTGGGTATATAGTGTTCTCATGCAAAAAATCATATACAGCTATTACCACACAATATTGGTTATGCAATACATACAATACATGGAAAAATTATTAAATGTTCTCCAACAAAGTTCGACTATAATAATTCCCTAGTTATCTCATGGGTATTTAGTGGCCACTGCATATTCGGGCCCCACGTTGGGCGCCAATTTAACGAAATCGCTGTAATTGCTGTGTAAATTTCGTTAAAGAATAAAATTTTCTTTTAAGTTAATTTTCTTTACCTTACTTTCTTTGCGTGCGAACTTTGTTGTAGAACCTCTCTCTTATTTTCGTGTGGTAATAAAAATTTTCACTTTCAAAAGAATTACGTACATTTAAAAATTACGTGAACTCATATTAACTGATTAAGAGTATTTGGTTGAAAATTAAATTTTTCACATCATTCGGCCTTGGCACACATTTTCTAAATGCAGTGGATTTTTTTGTTAAATATTTTTATTGAATTCTTTCCCGGCGTTAGCTTTTGAACACAAGATTATCACTATTAGCAGAAAATGGTTAATTATTACCAAGCCGACATTTAATTATCACTGATCAAACCTACTTCGCTATACATTCAAGTTATTTGAAAGAACCAAAATTGTTAAATTTCAATTCTCTTAGTTCACTGTTAATGTTTATCTATCTGTTCCCGATTTACGGGTTTGGTTGATTTTTCCTTTAGCGGAACAATTTTTTAAATGTGCCGCCGCTGCAAATCGATCGGTCGCGGCACAGCCCAGCAACACCGCTAAAAAAATGCTCAAAACTCTTTAAAGAAATATTATAGATGACATGGGCAAGCTAATTTACATTAATAATACACACTTTTGATAGATTCTGATATATTTAGATCAAACAACAATTGAACTCACATTAATTTGTAACGCCTCCTCTAATGGCGGCTAAATCTAGACAGAGACAAAAGAAGTATACCAATTCACCAAATACATCGATACAGCTTCCTACCGCTTTCAGCTCTAAACGAGGAAGACCAAAGAATACATAGTGCATTGTGCTTTTATAGTATTGCTGACTATTAACATTTCTTTGTAATTTCATGACATTATTTCCCTCTGGCTGAATTTATCTCTGATATCTCAGATATTGACACATTTCGCAATTACATATTTAATATAGAAATATTACCATCCTAAATACAAAGAGAATATTACTACAAAAAATATTACAATAATAACAAATGTCTTTTACACAAAATTCAATAATATTTTTTGTTAAATAATTACATTATATACAAATTGCTCAGAGTGGCGTATATGGTACAAATAAATTTCAGTTTGTTAATGTGTGAGTTTGCCAGGGAACGTTACAAAGGGCATCCAATAACGCCTACGTCAGCTGAGTCTGCAAGCGATAAAATTCGGACAGTACATCTGGCGAAGCCATGACACAAGTAAATGTAAGCAATTAGAAAGAACGAGACCCTTTCCGTTGTCTCGTCGCCAATGATGTGTTGGTAAATGTGCCAAAACCTTGTAGATAGAGGCGGCCTAAATGCACGCTATCTAACGCAGACGCGCGTGAATTCTGGAACAGGATAAGTAGTGAATTCTAACAAGAAAAGTATGCAGCTCCTCAAATACTTAACTTTATTCCATGTTGTGGTACATCGCTGTTGATAATACAAATAAGACTCTCTTCAGATACGGTTAATGGCGCCTTGCTAGGTCGTAGCCATGGACTTAGCTGAAGGCTATTCTAACTGTCTCTCGGCAAATGAGAGAAGGCTTCGTCAGTGTAGTCGCTAGCAAAGTCGTCGTACAACTGGGGCGAGTGCTATTCCGTATCTCGAGACCTGCCTTGTGGTGGCGCTCGGTCTGCGATCACACAGTGGCGACACGCAGGTCCGACATGTACTAAATGGACCGCGGCCGATTTAAGCTACCACCTAGCAAGTGTGGTGTCTGGCGGTGACACCACAGAAGGAGTAGAAGAATGGGTTACTGGAGAATATGGGCTTGGTACAAGGAATGAGAGAGGTGAAAGAATAATTGAGATCTGTATTAAATTTTAGCTCGTAAAAGCGAATACTCTGTTTAAGAATCACAATAAGAGCAGGTATACATCGAAATGCCCGGGGGATATGGGAAGAATTTAGATACAATACATAATGGTATAACGCAGATTCCGAAATCAGATACTGGATTGTAAGCCGCAACCAGGAGCAGATATAGACTCGAATCACAATGTAGTAGTGATGAAAAATTTAAGATATTAATCAGGAAGAATCAATACGCGGAGAAGAGGGATACGGAAGTACTGAGGAAAGATGAGATACGCTTGAAGTTCTCTAATGAGCTTTATCTGAAAACTACCTTGAGCAGTTACACAGAGAACCGACTCATGGCGATAACATATTAGACCTTATGGTGACAAACAGACCCGAACTATATGAAAAAGTTAACGCAGAACAGGGAATCAGCGATCACAAAGCGGTTACGGAATCGATGATTTCAGCCGTAAATAGGAATATTAAAAAGGGTAGGAAGGTTATTCTGTTTAGAAAAAGTGACAAAAAGCAGATTTCAGAGTACCTGTTGGCTCAACACATAAGTTTTGTCTCAAGTACAGATAGTGTTGAGGATCAGTGGGCAAAGTTCAAAACCGTCGTACATAATGCGTTAGATGAGTATGTGCCAAGCAAGATCGTAAGAGATGGAAAAAAGCCACCGTGGTACAACAACCGAGTTAAAAAAACTGCTGCAGAAGCAAAGGGAACTTCACAGCAAACATAAACATAGCCAAAGCCTTGCAGACAAACAAAAATTACGCGAAGCGAAATGCAGTGTGAGGAGGGCTACGCGAGAGGCGTTCAATGAATTCGAAAGTAAAGTTCTACGTACTGACTTGGCAGAAAATCCTAAGAAATTTTGGTCTTATGTCAAAGCGGTAGGTGGATCAAAACAAAATGTCCAGACACTCTGTGACCAAAATGGTACTGAAACAGAGGATGACAGACTAAAGGCCGAAATACTAAATGTCTTTTTCCAAAGTTGTTTCACAGAGGAAGATTGCACTGTAGTTCCTTCTCTAGATTTTCGCACAGATGACAAAATGGTAGATATCGAAATAGACGACAGAGAGATAGAGAAACAATTAAAATCGCTCAAAAGAGGAAAGGCCTCTGGACCTGATGGGATACCAGTTCAATTTTACACAGAGTACGCGAAGGAACTTGCCCCCCTTCTTGTAGCGGTGTACCGTAGGTCTCTAGAAGAGCGTAGCGTTCCAAAAGATTGGAAAAGGGCACAGGTCATCCCCGTTTTCAAGAAGGGACGTCGAGCAGATGTGCAGAACTATAGACCTATATCTCTAACGACGATCAGTTGTAGAATTTTGGAACACGTATTGTGTTCGCGTATAATGACTTTTCTGGAGACTAGAAATCTGCTCTGTAGGAATCAGCATGGGTTTCGAAAAAGACGGTCATGTGAAACCCAGCTCGCGCTATTCGTCCACGAGACTCAGAGGGCCATAGACACGGGTTCACAGGTAGATGCCGTGTTTCTTGACTTCCGCAAGGCATTCGATACAGTTCCCCACAGTCGTTTAATGAACAAAGTAAGAGCATATGGACTATCAGACCAATTGTGTGATTGGATTGAGGAGTTCCTAGATAACAGGACGCAGCATGTCATTCTCAGTGGAGAGAAGTCTTCCGAAGTAAGAGTGATTTCAGGTGTGCCGCAGGGGAGTGTCATAGGACCGTTGCTATTCACAATATACATAAATGACCTTGTGGATGACATCGGAAGTTCACTGAGGCTTTTTGCAGATGATGCCGTGGTGTATCGAGAGGTTGTAACAATGGAAAATTGTGCTGAAATGCAGGAGGATCTGCAGCGAATTGACGCATGGTGCAGGGAATGGCAATTGAATCTCAATGTAGACAAGTGTAATGTGCTGCGAATACACAGAAAGATAGATCCTTTATCATTTAGCTACAAAATAGCAGGTCAGCAACTGGAAGCAGTTAATTCCATAAATTATCTGGGAGTACGCATTAGGAGTGATTTAAAATGGAATGATCATATAATGTTGATTGTCGGTAAAGCAGATGCCAGACTGAGATTCATTGGAAGAATCCTAAGGAAATGCAATCCGAAAACAAAGGAAGTAGGTTACAGTACGCTTGTTCGCCCACTGCTTGAATACTGCTCAGCAGTGTGGGATCCGTACCAGATAGGGTTGATAGAAGATATAGAGAAGATCCAACGGAGAGCAGCGCGCTTCGTTACAGGATCATTTAGTAATCGCGAAAGCGTTACGGAGATGATAGATAAACTCCAGTGGAAGACTTTGCAGGAGAGACGCTCAGTAGCTCGGTACGGGCTTTTGTCAAAGTTTCGAGAACATACCTTCACCGAAGAGACAAGCAGTATATTGCTCCCTCCTACGTATATCTCGCGAAGAGACCATGAGGATAAAATCAGAGAGATTAGAGCCCACACAGAGGCATACCGACAATCCTTCTTTCCACGAACAATACGAGACTGGAATAGAAGGGAGAACCGATAGAGGTACTCAAGGTACCCTCCGCCACACACCGTCAGGTGGCTTGCGGAGTATGGATGTAGATGTAGATAACTTGATACTAGTGTCTGAGTTTAATTTGTACACCACAGCACTGAAGATGATCTCTATGTGATCGAAAATCGATTTTACTATCAGTAAACCATCAATATTACGGCCAACGCTGACCTTCCTTTTAATTTAACATATATTGTCGTTGTGCACACAGCACTCCCTGGAGTCGTCAATCAATGAAACATAGGCCTTAATTTGAGGAAAAATTTCTGAGAATGTACGTTTGGAACGCAGCATTGTATGGTAATGAAACATGCACTTAGCAGAAACCGAAACAGAAGGGATTGAGGAATTTGAGATGTAGTGCTGCAGACGAATACTGAAAATTAAGTGGGCTGATAAGATAAAGAATGAGGAGGTTCTGCACAGAATCGGAGAGAATTGGGTATGTGGACAACATTGACAAGGACAAGGGGCAGGGTGATAGGACATCTGTTAAGACATGAGACAATGAGTAGAGGGAGCTGTAGAGGGCAAAATCTGTAGAGGAAGACAGAGATTGAAATAGATCCAGCAAATAAATGAGAACTTAGGTTACAATAGGCAGTCTGAGATGAAAGTGCTGGCACAGGAGAGAAATTCGTGGCGAGTCGCATCAAACCAATCACAAAAAAAGGAATTTCTTCAACTTGATCGAACTATGTTACCCTCAACCGTCTCCTGTAACATCTCACTAGAAAGACTTCGCTTCATTTCTGTATTTCCCAATGTCCACGTGTGGTACCCATACAGATATATTTTTTTAGATGTTAGTCCTTGTTTAATTTTCTAGAAGGCTCTTAGGATTTGTGGAATACTCGCTAAAACGTCTTTCCTGGGAATTTCATCTCTATTTGTTCTCTTTCCAAAGTTTAGAAATTCGGCCTCCACTTCAAAAAAGCTCTCGTGCCTCTGCACAGCGTATACCCTTCTAGGAGGTCCTCTTACTGCGCCGCCATTATCTTAGTTGTTTTTATTTACGTGCATATTATAACCAACACCTACCACATATTTTTTTTGTTAAGGACTCGATTCAGTTCCTGTACATTTTCAATGACCTCTACTGTGTCACCTACAACCTATATCATGCTGATTTTCCTTCTCTCACAAACTTTTACTAAACTGATATAATCTGCTTTTCTTATTGCCTCTGCAATATCCAGAACCAGTACCAGTGCTGACTATGAGCCAGTATACGTGTCCCAAACCATTTATGAAATAGACCTCTTCTGCTGGTTTCCAGCTGCTGAATAGTCCTGTCTGATGTGGACTGTAAAATCATCCCGACGCACTGAACGTTCAAAGAAATTTTGGGCTTGCTGCTGGTCATTGCAACTACACTTCACGATATCTTGATAGGACGTGTCGCGTCTCCTCAGGCTACACGCGGATGACTGACGAAAATTCCCGCACCCTCAATAATATTTATTAACACGCTATGAGCGTCCAGATCGTGGTGACAAGTTCATCTTACTACAAGAAGGCACTACTAAATCAGTAAATTACGGATCTGAGGACGTCTTTAACTGTCTTCGATTTCTCACGTCGAGATGAAAGGCAGGTGACACGCCGAAAATTATGTTTTAATACAGCTGAATGGTTGACATATAAGAGTTAACTACCCTCATATCCCTTTAGTTGATAGGACACTGCGTAAAAGATGGGTTCAAATGGTTCAAATGGCTCTAAGCACTTTGGAACGTAACATCTGAGGTCATCAGTCCCCTAGACTTAGAACTACCTGAACCTAACTAACCTAAGGACATCACACACATCCATACCCGAGGCAGGATTCGAATCTGCGACCGAAACAGCAGCGCGGTTCCGGACTGAAGCGCCTAGAACCACTCGGCCACAGCAGCCGGCAAAAGATGAGAAACACTTTATTCTAGATCACATTTTGCACGACTGTAATAAATGTTTCCTTACTTTACTTTAGCCTACCTCTTTTTGATATTCTCATGGCTAAAACTGTTTCTAGACTGCCCAGATTTTCCTTCAACCGTACTGCCATCTCCTAATCTACTCTCAATTTTCCGTATGTTCTTCGTTGAAGTACTGTTTTGAGCTTTTATTTTTGACGTATTTGACACTTGATTTTGTTTACGATAATTTTTATATATGTATGTTATTACGTCAACGGCCTTGTCGCAGTAGTAACACCGGTTCCTGTCAAATCAGCAAAGTTGAACCCTGGCTGCTGCTGGGATGGTCGTCACGGTGCACCGAGGACTGTTGGCAAGTAGTGTACATACAGCTCTTGTGAGGCCGACTGAAGAGCTCCTTGATTGTGAAGCAGAGCCTCCGGGCACGAACTGTGACAACAGCCAGGAGAGTCGTGTGCCGACCACATGGCCCTTCATATCCGCATCCAGTGAAGCCTATCGGCTGATGAAGACACGGCGGTCGGTCAGTACCGATGGGCGTTTTGAGGCCTGTTCGAGATTTTGTTCAGTTTTTCTATACAATCCTTTTTTTATATGGTGTCTGTTAATGTGAGGACGACCAATTCATCACTTTAGTACTGATTCACACTACACTCGAACTCTTACGTGAATCGGCGCAACGCCCCAAATAATGAGGTTAAGGTCCAGGGGTTCTTTATTAGTAGTGTGTCAATAAGTTGAGAATGTGGGTCTGACGGAGGTGTGCTAGGATTGTTCGTGCAGTTGTGATGACCACTATGTCCAGTTGGCACTGTGATCAGTGCATCTGCCTGGTATGTAGCAGACTCATGTTCGAATTCCGGTCCGGTAAAAATTTTCAGTTCTCGCCGTTGATTTAAATCCATGGCAACTAGCATCTAATTCCATTAATTTCTTTTTTCTTATATCTTATTGCCTGAATTGTTGGTGCTGTTATGACTTTCAGTTAGAAGATCTCCATGTTGCTGTATTCTGTGGGAGGCACTTCATCTCTACATGACTGTTGAAACCTACATCCATTTCAACCTGCTTGTTGCGGTCAAACCTTGACCCCTCTACAGTGTGTACCGCTCAAATTTTCTTCCTTTACCAATTTGACAATTCCTTGATGGCTTATTGAAGGACCAAAGAATCGAGCCCTCCTTTTAATTAAATTATGCTGGAATATTTTGTCTCCAGTTCGATTAAGTACCTCCTCATGTGTTATTCGATCTACCTAACTCATTTACAGTATTCTTCTATAGCGCCATATTTCAAAAGCTATTCTGTTCTCCTCGGTATTGCCAATCGCCCACGTCTAACTTCCATATGAGGCTACACTGCAAACAAATGTCTTAAGGAAGCGCTTCTTGAGAGTTAAATTTATATTAGATGCTAACAAATGCCCGTTTTTTAGAATGCTTTTCCTATTGTAGCTGTTATACATTCATCACAAAAAAGTTTTTCATCACCCCGGTTCCCAGAACTCTTGAAGAAAGACGTTGATTGTGGATATTGCATCGCAGACACAGTCGCTTAGACTGTTCAGAGACGTCCCTAATCCCACCCAAAGATGTAAACAACCATGCATGAGCAGCTCCTATTACACGGAGAGGGTTCGGTAACCGATCAGTTCCAGTCACTCCACCAGAAGGACGTAGACAGCTCGTGTTGTCCATAGTTCAACCATGCCTAGACGGTCAATACCGCGGTTCGATCGCGTCCGTATTGCTAAATTGTTCCAGGAAGGGCTCTCAACAAGGGAAGTGCCAGGCGTCTCAGCGATAGTCTTCGGACATGGAGGAGGTACAGACAGGAACTGTCGATGACATGCCTCGCTCAAGCCGCCCAAGGGCTACTACTGCAGTGGATGACCGCTACCTACGGATTATGGTTCGGAGGAACACTGACACCAACGCCACCATATTGAATAATGCTTTACGCGCTGCCATAGTACGTCGTGTTACGACTCCAACTATGCGCTATAAGCTGCATGATGCGGAACTTCACTCATGACGTCCATGGCGAGGTCCATCTTTGCAACCACGACATCATGCATCTCGGTGCAGATAGGCCCAACAACATGCTGAATCGACCGCTCAGGATTGGCATCACGTTCTCATCACCGATAAGTGTCGCATGTGCCTCCAACAAGACAATCGTCTGAGAAGTGTTAGGAGGCAACCTGGTCAGGCAGAACGCCTTACTCACACTGTCCATCGAGTGCAGCAAGGTGGAGGTTCCCTGCTGTTTTGAGGTGGCATTATGTAGGGCCGATGTACGTAGCTGGTGGTCATGGAAGACGCGGTAATGGATGTACGATACGTGAATGCCATTCTCCGACCGATAGAGCAACCTTATCGCCAGCATTCTGGCGAGGTATTCGTCTTCATGGACGACCATTCACGTCCCCATCGTGAACAGTTTGTGAATGACTTCCTTCTGGGTGACGACATCGCTCGACTACAGTGGGCAGTATGTTCTCCAGACATGAACCCTATCGAACAAGCCTGGGATAGATTGAAAAGGGCTATTTATGGAAGACATGACCCACCAACCACTCTGAGGGATGCACGCCGAATCGCCGTTGAGGAGTGGGACAATCTGGACCATCAGTGCATTGATAAACTTGTGGATAGTACACCACGACGATTACAGGCATGCATCAATGCAAGAGGACGTGCTACTGGGTATTGGAGGTACTGTTGTGTACAGCAATCTGGGCGACCGCCTCTGATGGTCTCGCTGTATGGCGGTCAACGTGCATTTGTCGTTTTCACGAGCAATAAAAAGGGAGGAAATGATGTTTATGTTGATCTCTATTCCAATTTTCTGTACAGGTTCCGAAACTCTCGGAACCGAGGTGATGCAACACTTTTTTCAATGTGTGTATGTTCCCTGCTTCAGTCACCATTACGTTGATGGCCAGGTAGCAATACTCACTTACCAATTTTCCTGTCTCATCTACTAACTAAATTTCAATAGCATCGCTGAAATTTATTCGGTTATATCGTATTATCCTTATAACGCACTTATTGATGTTCTTCTTATAATCGCTTTTTTAGACGTGGATGCAGTAGTTATTGTACTCTGTCTGCCCTCATGTCGCGACACAAGCCCAATACTTCACAGCTTCCTTCACTTACTTGTGAACCAAGTCACTTCTCAATGGTTCCGAAAGCTTATCATTATAAGGGTCTCACTATTTCCTGCTGTCCAGCTCTTGGAACCTACAGTAGTAGGACAGTTCTACATTATTGTATAATACCCTGAGTTTAACCAAAACATTAAACAAAGAGAATAATCTCAACCTTAGACTTGCAACATGATGTAAAGTCAACTGACCATACACTCCGCACAATAATTACGCTTGTCACCCATAACTAAAATTATAATATGAAAGTTTGGAGGTCTTAGCTGGAGAACAGCTTAACGTTGCTAACATTTTGGATGCCTTTCGCGATATCAATGTCTGGGTCCATGACTACATAAGAGTGATCACCCAGAACCTTTTCTACCCAGCTGAAGTTGTCGTTCAGCGCGTAAATCTTGGCTCTCTTTTCTTATTTTTCCTCAATCAGGGCAGATCGGTGTCTAACAAGAACGTAATCTCCATCCTTGATCACTCGCCTTTTTACGGCATGTTCGTGCCGTATGTTCCTTAAATCTTTCTTCCACCTAATCCTTCCCCGAGAAACTGATAATTTCGTCTGGAGATCCTCTTCAGATGAAGGGTAATTCGTGCTGCTGCTCTCAAGGGCTTGATTACTGACCACACTTTAATGAGGTTACTAGAGCAGGAACTATGTTTACTAATGAATATGTGTGCACAGGCCGGAACGGACCGGAACACACCAGAGCATCCTTCAAAGGGACCGTTAGATCTAAAGAACCACCTGGTTCCTTGTCTAGGCCTGAAGCGACATACCAGTCAGTGGGCAGTGGGGACCTGCTGGCAGAGATCTGCCCATGTCGGGTTCAGAAATCTACCGGTCAGCCGTAAAGCCCAGAATCTTACTGCTAATTCACTGCTTACTGTCTTAAAGTGATCCAGCTTCCTTTCCATTAATTCAGTCTTCGCATCAATGGCGCTAAATAGCAGTGGTAATTATAGTCTCTCCCACTTATTTGTTCAGCGACTCGAGAGTAGTTTCCAGTCCACATACTCTATATGATTAAAAGTATCCAGACGTCCCCGAAAACATACATTTTTAATATTAAGTGCATTGTGCTGCCACCTTGTGCCAGGTTTTCCTTATCAGCGACCTCAGTAGTCACTATATATCGTGAGAGAATGGGGCGCTCAGCGGAACTCACGGACATCGAACGTTGTCAGGTGATTGGGCGTCACTTGTGTCATACGTCTGTACGCGAGATTTTCACACTCCATAACATCCCAAGGTCCACTGTTTCCGACGTGATACGGAAGTGGAAACGTGAAGCGACTGGTACAGCACAGAAGCGTACAGGCCGACCTCGTCTGTTGACTGACAAAGACCGCCGAAAGTTGAGGAGGTCGTATTGTGTAGTAGGCAGACATCTATCCAGACCATCACACAGAAATTCCAAACTGCATCAGGATCCACTGCAAGTACTATGACTCTTAGGAGGGAGGTGAGAAAACTTGGATTTCATGGTCGAGCGGCTGACCATAAGCCACACATCATGCCGGTAAACGCCAATCGACGCTTCGTTTGGTGTAAGGAGCGTAAACACTGGACGATTGAACAGTGGGAAAACGTTGTGCGGAGCGATGAATCACGGTACACAATGTGGCGCTCCGACATCAGGGTGTGGGTATGGCGAATGCCTGGTGATCGTCATCTGCAAGCGTGCGTAGTGCCAACAGTAAATTTCGAAGACGGTGCTGTTACGATGTGGTTGCGTTTTCCATGGAGGGGGCTTACAACCCTTGTTGTTTTCCATGGCAGTAGCACAGCACTGGCCTACATTGATGTTTTAAGAACTTTCTTGCTTCGCACTGTTGAAGAGCAATTCGGGGATGGTGACAGCATCTTTCAACACGATCAAGCACCTGTTCATAATGCATTGCCTGTGGGGAGTGGTTGCACGACAATAACATCACTGTTATGGGCTGGCCTGCACAGAGTCCTGACCTGAATCCTATAGAACACCCTTGGGCTGTTTTGGAACGCCGAGTTCGTGCCAGGCCTCACCGACCGACATCGACACCTATTCTCAGTGCAGCACTCCGTGAAGAATGGGCTGCCATTCCCCAAGAAACCCTCCAGCACCTGATTGAACGTATGCCTGCGAGAGTTGAAGACGTCATCAAGGCTAAGGGTGGACCAGCACCATATTGAATTCCAGCAATACCAAAGGATGCCGCCAAGAACTTGTAAGTCATTTTCAGGAGGGCGTCCGGATACCTTCGATCACATAGTTACTTAACCGAGGTGACTTCAGATGTATGGTGATGTTATCTGTGAGTTTCAAAATATTATCAGAAAAACAAGGGCAGTATGACGATTCTTACAGCGTTGCATTCAGTGGAATTGTCATACCAGATGCTCATGGTCCAAATTGCATGATTTCTTGGTAACAACCGACGTAGTTACTGAAAGTATCCTAATGCGAAAGACGCGAACAAACTGGACATTCGCACAAGACTACTAGAAAGGATATGGAAGACAAGAATTGTGTAACAAAATGGTAATAACTTCCACACTACTATTCCCCGGTATGTGGAGATGTCAAGGATCTGAAACGAAATTGGAGTCAGAAAATACTTTTACAAAATTGGATAACTAACCATAGTGTGCAGCTGTAGACACATGACCAACATGACGCTGGAAATGTAACTGTTGCTGCAGCATCAGACCGGAGAAGTATCATGGAATGTTGACGCACAAATTGATGCCAATTTCCCGAATGCGGGACGAATTTGTGACCCTCTGTGTCGGCATGATTGAAACTTAAGTTTGAATGTAATGGCCATCGTATCCCTGTACTGAGGAGTGATCTACGACACTTTTAAAATAATATCTTTATTAAAATCATAGAACTCAATTGTAATCACACAATTACATACAACAGGTATCTCTCTCCTGTGACGCTGTTGTGATATGCCTAAAAGACGAACCCCAGAGTTGGGTAAGCGGCGGCTGGAAGACCTGGAACGTTACTGCGCCGGTATTGGCGTCGAATGAGAGCTGACGTACTGCTAGCATGGAGTGCTGAGACGAAAATCCTAGTATTGCCAACTTGTAGCGTAGAGATTGAACAGTTGATGCTGTCAGACGGAATTTCCGGTACTGTCGACCCCCTTCCTCCCCCCACCCGAGGCACTGTGAAGGCGACATGTAAGTGACTATGTGGTAAACAGCCCAGGCCATACAAGGAAAATATCTCCGTTTCGGTGAGTCATTCACACACGTCTTTCTGGATGTGCGACTGGTGTGCCGAGGAATCAATTACGAGGCGTGTAAAATGGCTCTGAGCACTATGCGACTTGACTTATCAGGTCATCAGTCGCCTAGAACTTAGAACTAATGAAACCTAACGAACCTAAGGACATCACACACATTCATGCCCGAGGCAGGATTCGAACCTGCGACCGTAGCGGTCGCTCGGTTCCAGACTGTAGCGCCTAGAACCGCACGTCCACTCCGGCCTGCACGAGGCGTATTCAACAGTAGTCCCAAACTTTGGATTTTTGGCATCTTGTGCATTTCCCGAATTTATTAAACAATGAAGTGAAAACTACCTTCCCTTCCACCAATCCATAGTCATCCTTACTGGCATTCCATTGGTACAATGCCCAGAAAAAATTAACTGTGTTACATAAATTGATTTATTTAGTTTAACTGCTTTTTAATTAATTGGCAGTCAAGCTCGCAGTTGCTATTGAGGGACTCGGAACTTTGCAAACATCTCAAAACTGTGCCAGAAATTACAGAAGTAATTTTATTCACTTTCCCTTCTTTGCGATGAGGACTGGGCTGAACAGCCGTTGTGGCTTCGCAACTTACGTTATATGCCCTAAAAATGTGTCCATATAATATAGACGTTGTCCATTCTGTCCAAATCCTCTTTCAGGTTCTTTGCTGTCTCTTGACGGAGTAACAATGTAATCAGCAAACCACAAAGTTTTTACTTCTTCCCCTTCAACTGCAGTACAGTTTCAAGATTTCACCTTGGTTTGCTTCACATCTTTCTGAAACTACCAACGACAGGTAACAATTCAGTGTCACTCCCTTCTCGACTACTGCTAGCCCTTGCAAGTCTTTCTAAATGCAGTCTGGTTCCTGTACAAGTTGGGAAGAAAATCTTCAGCACTCCGTATTTTATCCCTGCCACCTTAATAATTTCAAAGAGTGTAGTCCAATTCCACTCCGTCAGAAGCTTTCCTTAAATTCGCAAATCGTATAAACGCACATCTGCCTTTCTTCAGTTACCTTCTAAATTGAGTCATAGGCTTGGTATCGCGTTGCTATTATTTGTCCGGAACTAAGCTATTCTTTCTAATGGTCAACACCTGTCAGTTTTTCCATTCTTTTTTAATTAATTCGTGTAAATATTTATCAACCATCACTATTATATTAATTACAATGAAATGAACACCCTTAGCTGCTTACAGGCGTTGACATACGTTAACGGGGACAGATGAAAATGTGTGCCCCGACCGAGACTCGAACCCGGGATCCCCTGCTTACATGGCAGACGCTCTATTTTTTTTTTTTTTTTTTTTTTTTTTTTTTTTTTTTTTTTTTTTTTTTTTTTTTTTTTTTGTGGGAGATGGATCAGGTTGGCGGAGGAGAGGTGGGCAGGGGTCGCGACCAGAGGCCTAGCCACAATGTCTCCTCCATCCCATCCTGTGGATGTGATGTGGTGTATTATTGTAATTTTTTTAATTTTATTTATTCATTTATTTATTTTCAATTTTTTTTAAATAATTTTTTTTCTTTTTTTTTTTACAATAAGGAACTGAAAACTAGTAAGTGCACTCGTTGCGTCGAGTTGGGGACGCACATAACTAAAACCATGCTAATAGTTGTAGAAAAAGGCACAAAGAAAGAGAGCCAAGTGCGGGGCGAAGGAAACCAAGAAACAAAACTGAAGGGTGGAATCGATACCACCATTAACCAGTGCTACATCTTCCACCGGATGGGAAACAAAAACTGCGAAGACCTTTTCGCACTGGGGACAAAAAGAGGAAATGGGGCAAATACTGCTACAGAGTGTGAGGGTTCACAACGAAACTCTCCATCTGCTGTATCATCCAGGTATAACTTCTCGTAATGATGAGAGTAGATCCCACGTAGTACCGTGCAGTGTTCTATCATCGTCTTGTAATTTTAGCTTCTCTTACCCGTGATGTTCCAGCTACATGGAGGGTCGTGGAACGCACTCCACAAAAAATTTTAAAAATATTGTCGATACTTTGGGTTACGGAGGATCTTGCAATGTCGTTCCTGCAAATAGTTCCAAAAGTCTAAAGTGTCCTTAGAGCCGTCTTGAAACAAATAATGCACTGCACGTCCACGAAGCCACGTCATTGCATTAGTTTTAGTGCGTGGGTAATACGTCTCATCCGGGAATAAGATATTCCTGGGGTCGATATGATTCGGTGTTACCCGAAGGAAGTATGCTGACATTTACCTCACTAAGTGCCACATTGCCGTAGACTCGCCACAGCTGAGGCGGTGTTCATCGTTGTCTTGAACGCCACAGCTCATGCACGTGGGTGAGTCTACCATGTGGATCGCATGTGGCCTTGATCTGGTCACCCGCTTACCGTTGACAGTGATATACCACATCACCGTGACGTCAGTGTCCAGTGTTACGTGGTGAATTGTCCTCCACACTACTCGCCAGTTGACGTTAGGGTGCTTCCTCTCCACGACGTTATCGGGTCGTCCACGTTGCAGGACCCTATAAACCGTCTTCGCCGTCGCCAGTTGAGTCACTGGTAAGGCAAGTCGAACGTAACTGAGTTCGAGGTAAGAGACACCGATGTAGAAGAGCGAGGAAGGGACGTGGTGTATCGGCACAGGTGGCAACAGGGAGGGCGGTGATAGTTCACCTACTAACAAACTTGTCAGACTGTCCGGACGGCGGTGCTCACAAATAGGGCGACCGCTCTGTCATGAACGTGATAAAGGCCAAGCCCTCCCCGATCTGGAGGAAGAGTGAGAGTCTCATATTTGATCTTGAAAAGCATTCCTGAACTCACGAAGGACCCAAAAGCCGCAAGTATACGGCGAGCTAACATCACCGGTATAGGTAATATCTTGGGCGATGTGCGGAATGCGTGACGCTAAATGTGTGTTAACATACTGGGTCCTTCGGACGATGGCCAGGGCTCGTAGGCGGTTGCTGGCAATTCCAGTCCGAACATTTCGTAAAATCCGTCGAAAGTTGTGAGCAGCGGTCCGTCGTATATCGTCTGTAAAATCAATGCCGAGACATTTCAAACTATCTCTGAGCTGTAAGGGGGTGACACTGTTCTCAGACAATCCGACCCCGATGTTCATCGCCACCGATTTTGCGACGTTGATACGACTACCAGTGGCCATGCCATATTTCGCTATCCAATTCAGTGCGCTAGCGGTGTCGTCACCGTTGCGGATGACAATCACCAGGTCGTCAGCGTACGCTGTACATCGGAAAGTGTGGCATCGTAACGTCATACCCGTTAGTCGTTGGCGCAGGCCGCAAAGGAGTGGTTCCATGGCCACAGCGTAAAGTGGACAGAGGGCAGCTTTGGCGTATCGATCGAGAAATGGTGAGGGGCTGCGAAGGTCGGCCGTTGACGATCACTTGGACGTCGCGCCACGGAGTAGTCGCATGACGACAGTAACGAATGGCTGTGGGTACCGCATATGTTGGAGGACCGCTTCCAAATAGTCGTGGTCCACTCGGTCGAAAGCTTGACTAAAATCGATTGCCGCCAGTGCACCCTTCAGACGACATGCCCTCGCCAGTGAGATCAACTTACGATATTCACTGAGTGCTGTTTGAGTATTATTGTCGCCTCCTAATGACGTTAGATCGGGTGAGATAACATTTCGTAAGGTCGGGCGTATCCACGCCGTCAACAGTCGAGAAAAGGTCTTAAAGTCGCAGTTCAATAGCGTCAACGGGCGGTAGTCCCGCAGTCGTGAGCCACCGGACGGTTTGTGAATAGGAATAATCATCCCTCCCACCAGGGCCGCAGGGAGCGGCACGTCCGGGGATAGTAGTTCGCGACAGATGTCCGTCAATCGGGAGGGTAATAAATATTGAAAAGTCCAGTAAAATTCCAAGGGGAGGCCATCAGGACCAGGAGACTTGTTGACAGCTCCTTTTCTAATGGCGTCGATCACTTCTTCTTCTGTAATTTCGTCCATCAAGGCCGCTTCCATTGCCGGGGTGAGGGTGCCGTAAATCGTCTGAGAGACGTCCTCCAGTGCTGTCGGATCAGGGGTCTGAGCGGATTAGAGTTGTGAATAATGATTGTAGAACGCTGTGTTAATGTCTTGTTGCGTGGTGAGGCGACGACCGTCCTCCGTGTCGATGAAGCGTATCAGAGCTCGTTGGCGTCGTTTACGTTCACGAAGGACGTGGAACATTGACGGGCGTTCGCTCGGAATCCGATCCTGCGTCCTAGTGCGGATGACTACCCCCTCTAGGTGGCGTCGCATATGAGCGAGGATCTGAGCCTTAGCACGGTGGACCGCCATTTGTCGTTCCGGAGACGGTGCCATAGCATCGCAGTCGCGCAGGACCCGGAAGTAAAAGTCGAGTGTATGTCTTCGCCAAGTAGCTTGGTCGCCACCGTAGGTTATCAACGTTCGCCTCAGTGCCGGTTTGGCGCAGTCCAAACACCAGCGGATCGTTGTGGGATATGCACGGAGGCGATTTTCACACGAATGCCACGTATCATCAACGGCTTGGCGGCAATCCGGGTACGACAGGTGAGCGATGTTTAATTTCCACGGGCTGCAGCTTCTCCACACTTGTTGCCGCCGCAGGGTGACGGCACAAATGTAAGCTGAGTGGTTCGAGAATGCTGCAGGCCACAGTGCCGCATCCTGTGTTCCAGCGGCGAGAGAGCGTGAGACATAAATCCGATCGATACGACTGGAAGAGTGACTCGTGAAGTACGTGAATCCCGGTCGGTGGCCGTGAAGATGTTCCCAAGTGTCCACCATCTGCAGGTCTCGAATTAGCGTCTCGAGTTCCGGGCACGGATTATGTCGTGGGAGTTGGTCTCTGGGTGCCAGTACGCAAATTGTAGTCACCTCCAAACACCAGGTGGTCGTGGCGGCCTTGGAAGAGCGGGGCGACGTCAACCGCAAAGAATCGTGAAAGTTCGCGACGTTTGTCCCTCCCGGAAGGTACGTAGATATTGATAAGGCGGACACCCAGTACTGTGAGTGGCATTCCTCTTGCCCCAGGCAGAAACAGGATATCGTCCGCCACTATCCCTTCCCGAAGAAGTACAGCGACACCGCTGCCTGTTGGGGAGGCTGGAGAGACGCAAGCAACGTAACCGTACATGCCTGGGAAGTCGTCGACGTGCACTTCCTGGAGAAGGGCTATATAGTTGGAAGCAGAGTTCAACATATCCTGAAGCAAGGATAACTTAGCGCGCGTCCGTATAGTGTTGATGTTTATAGTTGCAACGCGATAAGTTTGAGGTCTATCCATAGCATCCGTGTTGGCCATCAATACCCTTGTAAGGCTGTCTCGTCACTGTAACTGATGGCGGGAAAGGATCAACACTGGCGGGGTAAATTTCCCCACGTGTCGTCCGACACGATGGGCAAGGAGTGTTCCTCACAGTCGTCCGCCCAGTCGCCATGAAATACCAACGGCTGTTGGTGGCTGTTAGTGGCTGCTGCGGCACTCGGCGCTGACTCCATCGGCTCTGCTGGTTGGGAATCGGCAGCGGCTGTCTGCTTGTGATACTGCTGTTCTGTGGGGTCGGAGGGGCTGAAGCCGTCACAACGGCGATCTGTTGAGTTTGATGTTACAGCGGCCTCTGTACCGCCGGTACCGTCGTCGGAATTTCCACAGTCCATGTCAGACGATCGCTGCAAACACTCGTCTGATGGAGCACGCCGCCGTCTCTTGTGTTTTCGGGGGGAACGCTGTTTACGGACGCGTGTTTCAGTATCTGAATGTGGGTGGATTTCTTCAGCTGCTCCGGTGTCTGGAAGAAAAGCCGCTGTCGGCACAACCCGTGGGTCAATGTCCATCCTGGCATCCACGCCTTCTTGCAAGGTCGGTCGGTGATTATCTTCAGGTAGGGCGCCGTTGTAGAGGCTGGATCCTGTACTGCAGAATCCATCATGCTCTCGCTATCGGGGGCGGCTATCGGACTAATGTGGTCAGCATCGAAAAGGGTTCCTGCCCGTGTAACTTCGGCGTAATTGAGAGGAAGGGTAGTCACCGTAGAAGGAGTCATAGATTCACCTGTCGGGATTTGAGTAAGCCGTCGTCGGAGACAATCCGACCGGACATGCCCTTCTTGGCCACAACCAGAGCAAGTGCGTGGCTGACCGTCATACAGAATGATCGCCCTACATCCGCCGATGACAAGATATGACGGAACATATTTGGTCAGTTCAATTTTAATCTGTCGTACCCCGTTAAGAACGGGGTACGTTGTAAAGCTGGTCAATTTTTCGGCCATATAGCTGATCACTCTGCCGTAGGGCTGGAAAGCCGCGGTGACTACGTCCGGTGGTACTTCGAAAGGGAGTTCGAAGACGCGTATCGTACGGAGGCCAAGCCCCGCGCGATCGATAGAGACTGCTCGAATATGGCCATCAGAATGTTTGAATTTAAGATCGTTCGCATGTGCGCGCACGATTCTGTTGCACACTTCGTCACTTACTAGCTTGACGTAGACAACACTGCTCGTAATAGAGAGATGGATGCCAATTATGTCTCGCGGTTCTATTTTAACGTCGTCACGTAGAAAACGTTCCACTTCAAAAGCTCGCGGTCGTGCATGATCGGGTTGAAAAGTGATCTTGATGGTGGTTTGTCTGTATGAATGTGCCATGTTGCGTCGGTAGTGATGGACTCTAAACTAGCGACAACGCAACAGTAAACATCTACGGGCACTCGCGACCGCGCGGACGGGACATAACAAGACCTCCTCGCCGCAGCGCTGCGGAAAGCAGACTGCTGTGTATCCAACTGAGCCAACGAGGACACAGAGCATAGCGCGACTGCAGGGATGTATCTCTGGCACGCCTCTCGCGAAACACACCTCGACTTAATGTGGCACATTAGCTTCCTAATTTGGCAGCTTAAGCACCATCAAATCTGACACGCATAAGATTGTAAACAGGTGGATAACATGATAAACGGGATACACCACCTGCATGTCAGACCAATAGAGTAATTAATTTATTAAATTTCGGGCATGCAACCGCGCAAATAAAATTTTATTTGTGCTGATGCATGTTCGAAATTTAATGGACTATTCATTACGCCGCTATAAGTTGAAAATGCACAATAAAGTAATTATCTTTGTGGTCGTGTTTAAAACAACAAGTATCTCCTAGGATATGATATGACATCTTATCAGCATACCTTTACTAAAATAACACAGATTATATAATTATATCATATTAATTAAATACCTAAGATACATAAATTTAAATAAATTCTCGAGTGAACCTGTTCTTTTAAAATTTTTTAGCACTTATATGCTCATGTGATAGTACTTTTTTCTGTGACCGCGTCGTAGCACTTCACCACCACTAACACAGCGCTCCCCAGTAGATCGATACATTTAAAAACAAGATAGGAAAAAAAATCCTAATGTAGAGCACAGGCTTAACACTTGATTCAGCTCGACATTTCAAACAATCTGTCCATATTCCGACTAGAAAACATGTCTTTCATGTTATGACACCATAAATGAATAACGTTTACGACCTCTGTACCAGTTTGCAGCGTCTAATTAAACACTGTGCAGACATCGCCTCTTAAATATTGATTTTTAACTTAGAGGTTAGGTGGATGATAAATCTAGGAAACGTTCACTCATTTTTACACTAAAATACCATTTATACCCACAATTTTACATACATCATTCTATTCAAAAGGCCTTCCAAATTAACGTATATCATAGAACTAATCCACATAATATACACCACCACCCCCAGAAAATGTAGCAGAAACTTGGCACATAACCATACGTTTTATTTCTACAAAATTTTAATGAGGTCTGATGATCTCTACACATCAAATTCTGTGCAAACTATAATTATAGATAAACTAAGTGTATCGCATGAGAAATCCATCCTAAATACTACAATTATCACATTTAAATAACCACTTGAAATTTCCCCTCACAATCTTATGTACAGTATAGTTTATGCCTCTCCTTAGCCAAAAACGAAATTACTTATGTTCTGCCGAGCTCCGCGCACATGCCGTCACTCTTCTTGCGCTAACTTGTGCCTCCATACGTCTTACATACTTCTTGAATTCCTCAAGACACCCCTTGCACAAAACAGAAACAACTTCCAAAATTCTTAAAACTACACATGAAAATACACTTCGATACACTCTTATAATAATGCACATGCCACATTCTTCATTTATATGTGGCATCTCTGCCACCATTTTCTCTTATAACATTTATCTCACTCTTTTCCACTTTTTCACTTTCTCACATTCGAGGCCTCTTTCATCGTTCACCAACGGACTCTTCTGTTTATATGCAAAATTTGTGACTACCTCTGGAATACCACTTTTAGTTTCAAGATATGCACACGGTCTTTCACATTGTTTATTTCACTTACTAGCTGCATACCTTAGCTCTCCTAAATACGCCTAACCTTACACTACGTCCTGAGTTGCAAGAGGATGAGTCGGAATCAACGGAAATTTATAACATGAAACGCCATATAAAGACCCAAAATTACAATGTAATATTTAATTAATACGAAGACGGCGATTTAAGGGGCCTTCTAAGAACTTAAAGGTAGAAATTTTTGCTAGTGGAATGGTGACTTAATTACCTTCGGCAGTCGTGTATTCGCACCATTTGGGAAGTTTTAGTGGAATATCCCAATAACAGGTTGTTTGTATAAATGCTACATAGTTTACACTCTATAAGAGCTAAAGACAGAATTGCGTGTAATTAATTTAATTCGTAGTGTCTTTTGGCAACGATTGTTCGTTCATAAAGATAACCAAATAAGATAAAGCACTGAAGTAATGAAAAATGCACTGTCTGACAAAATATGTGAGCATCCAAAAGACATGGTTGGATATCAATTCAACATTGTACAAGTATACACCATCAAGGGGGGGGGGGGGTGATACTCGTAAATGGTTAGAGCTGCAGTACTCCTTGACAGACAGATCGGTCAGCAGAGTGCGGTAATGTTATTCACCTTTGGCGTTGTCACCAGGCCTGGTAGGGCGTGTAAAGGGTGCAAATAGCATCAGATGTTGAGTGATGACTGTGAAGGACACGAACATGCTACTTGTTCGTATGAGGCAATGCTGTCAGCACCAGAAACAATTTTTAAGAAGCCTCATTGTGGATCTGCATTTGGCCAGCTGATTTAATCGTGGATTTGTTGGGAAAACAGACGGAAAGGTGGCCCGATGTTGGTATGCATGGGAATGTGAGGGCAAGCATAGTCGTCACAGTTCCGATCAACCACGTATGACCACCACCAAGGATGGTTACCATATTGTACACTACGCAAATTGCAACTCAAATGGCTCTGAGCACTATGGGACTCAACTGCTGAGGTTATTAGTCCCCTAGAACTTAGAACTAGTTAAACCTAACTAACCTAAGGACATCACAAACATCCATGCCCGAGGCAGGATTCGAACCTGCGACCGTAGCGGTCTTGCGGTTCCAGACTGCAGCGCCTTTAACCGCACGGCCACTTCGGCCGGCTCAAATTGTAACTCCTAAATGACTGTCCCTGCCATCTGGGAAAACAGTGCATGGATTCCCAGCTACATTTTGTGTCATACCGCACCACTGGTTGTGGACTAGTAACAACTGGGCTAACGAATTACTGTCCCTTGCATAGACTGCCATCAACACCACAACACAACCAGCTGCGTTTGGAGTGATGCCATGAGTGGGAATCATGGACTGCTGCTAAATGGCATGTCACTGTGACCAGCGATGAATAGCGGTTTTACACTACCTCAGATAACCATCGTCTGCGAGCATGGTGCCGATCTAGGTAGAGGAGCCCATTCTTGTTTTGGACAGGCAGAGCGGTGTAACCCCTGGCGTCATTGTGTAGGGAGCGGAGCCACCAGGAATGACATCAGTTCACGGTTGTTAGGGGAGCTCTGGCGCCAAACATACATCAGGGACATCCTGCTTCGCCATGTGTTACCGCTCACGTGCCATCTTCCAAGGAAACAATGTTCCACCAAACGTGGCATGTGTCTCTCTCAACTGTCTGCGTGGTAGTGAGGCAGTCCCCCGACCAGCCACGTCCCCAGATCAGTCCTCGATAGATGTGGGACCAGCTCGGACATCAACTCCATCCCAGCCAGTATATAGGATATCAAGGGCCAGTTATAATAATTGTGGGCCACTTTGCATCAGGAGAGTATACAACAATATGATATCCTTCCCAACCGAATCACAGCGTGCATTCGGTCCAGAGGATGCTGATTCATACTGATATGTGTGCTCATGCTGCATATATTTGACTCGTTTTTGTAATCCCTGAAACATCACATAGCCTCTCAAACTGTGAAGTTTGATTTTGTCTCTTTCTCCCCTTCTGCACGCCACATTTGTTTTGTACTTTGAATGTGCACATTATAAGTCATTCAGTGTTTCAAAATTTCATAAATTAGAAATGCAATATATTTCTGTGTCGTCAGTACCAAAATAATTTTTTCTATTATGACCGGCTACCTGATACAATCAATAGCTCGTCTTCGTTGGGGAATGGAAGAACATTTTCATTTCACGTGAATGATTATGGTAGTGAAAACTATATCACTCATTACTACAAACCGACTGCGTTAAGCACGAATATAGAGATTATATTGTTGTTCCTTCACTGTACCAGTAACTGAGTGTTATTGACATTCCTTTAGTCATTGTTTAAGGTGATTCAGCGATATCGTACACAAAAGTTATATTGTTTTAGTTTTGATTTCCCACACAGCCAATGGTGATAATACAGAGTTTTAAAACGTAAAACATATTTATAGCGAAGAGCCCTGCGCCAAGGAAAGAAAATTCTGTAATACTTTTTGTTTCCAAGCTACAGTTGTAAGGGGAAGGATCAGATTACACGGTTACTGGGAAACATTTCTGCTTCGCTTTATTTCTCTGTAGGGAACAGCCACTCCAGGATATTGGCATTACAGTTCTCTTGGCAGTGTTCCCACACGAGGTCGGCCGCGGAATCTTCGCGAATCACCGAACTAAATTACCTTAAACTGTAAAAGTAACAAAGAGGGTTTGCATGCGTACTGTGAAGTATTGGCGTTTTCTTATCGTTCATTTTCTTGTTTGTTGTATCGTTTATCATGAGAAATATGTATCACAAAAGATTATTGAGCCAGTGACAAATATCTCGTCTTGTATAGCTTGTGAAGTCCAAAATACGAGGACAGAGGCTTCACGCATTCTGTCTGTGATAAACTGGAGTGGAAATGGAAAATAATTGAAATTAAATCATGTTTGTTCGTGCTATTATTTATTGTGGATTTAACTGTTGCATGTTATTTAAAAAATGTAAACAATTTTTTTTTATTTTTATATAAAAAAAGGTTTCACCTCTGTTGCACACAATGAATATCAAACTTACACTTTCTTATACGAAGTTTCTTTGTCACGCGGAGAGATACCCAGCAACATAACTGAAGCACTGAGTCAATAATTTACTAATACGAAAAGCAACTGTCATAGCTTTCCCCCATTGCAACTGGAAAATCAACATGCTACGTTTCGTAGTTGTGTGTACTTGTATCGTATATTTCAATAAAATCACCCAGTAAGTAACTGTTTAAAAATGTGTAATGAAGTGTATATGATCTGGAAGAACCTAAATCAACCTATCGTAAAATTTAGATTTTTGAGTAATAAACAGTGAACAAAATTTTTCGTTACATTGCCGTACAATCAAGAATCGGTATGCGAATCAGGCAAAGGTCGGCGGAAGCTATTAGGCAATCATCTCACCGATCATCAGGTTGGAGATAAGCGTTTGGTAAGTCCTCAGCTGCGTGAAGAACTTCTTAACTGCCTACTACACGTCCTCGTCCCACAGAAATCTTCAACTCTTCAAGGACGTTTTCGAGGGACTGAATGAATTGTAATCGTATGGGAAAGACTGTGGGGCGTGTGCTGAAGTGTCTCCCACTTTTCCGTGATGGATAAGGTTTGTCTTTGAGATCTACTGGCGTCTTGTGTCGAAACGGAACTTGGCGCACCATTTCAAAAATGTTTCAAATAGCGCAAAGCATTGTGGAACTTAACATCTGAGGTCATCAGTCCCCTGGATTTAGAACTACTTAAACCTAACGAACCTAAGGACATCACACACTTCCATGCTCGGCACCATTTCACAACGGTTGGTTTCGACATTTGAAAACGGTTGTTTTCGGCAGCCAGAGGAGTATAACAGCACGTTGGCCCATTCGGACGCATTTGGTAATAACGTCACCGTAGTTCTCGTTTCTGCATTTAAATCACAAACGTCGCAAACACACGAATGCCACACTTATCCCTTGCCTACATGAAGGTGCTTATATACCCGCATCGAAGTCGTGTTATGCTGCATGTATGCTGCATCGATGCACTCAAACGGGAACTTTCTGATAGCCCATTGCATAACAACAACCGTAATTTCTAACTTTATCCTGGTACCATTCAAACCTTAGGTGAAATGACACCCTAGATGATCCATATTATTTTCCTAATGAGATATTTTCGCGTATATTGTAGAAGGAAATTTATCATCAGCCGCAATATCATTTGGAGTTTGGTCTGGTAGAGTAAATGTATAATTCGAATTGATGAAGACTTCCACATTACTACTTTCAGGATGTGCTTCGACATCAACAGCAATAAAATCGGTCATCCAGATGTTACTTCACGGTTGTGTGTGTTATTTTCTAAAATATTGCCGCGCGGTCTACGAGCGTCTTGTCACGGTCAGCGCGGCTCCCCCCCCCCCCCCCCCCCCCCTTCCGTCGGAGGTTCGAGTCCTCCTTCGGGGCATGGGTGTGTGTCTGGTCCTTAGCGTTAAGTTTAGGGACCGATGAACTCAGCAGTTTGGTCCCAGAAGACCTTATCACAAATTTCCATTTCCAAAATAGTGATTTTGGACAAGTCATGATACCTGTAGCACTGGAAGCCATATCATTGCATACCTCGATAGCGCCAGACAAGGGAATAAATGTACATTATTTGGTAAACCAGAGGTATGTGTACGGACAAAGTACTACTGGTCGAAAATATCTGGTGGCTGGTTGATTCGTGAACGGGGAGCAAAGCAAATGGCTGTAAGTTTTGGAAACGGCAACGTAATGGGCTGCACGACGTTCTCTTTATGGTAGTATCTTACGCTATCCAGTTTTACGTCATGAATCATAGGAAATGTTTGGTCATTGTCGTCTATGGCCTCGATTTGGTTCACTTTGTCACTGCAGTAAGTGCCACTATCATGGACTGCGCCGTAATCGAAGAAGCCGTCACGGATAGGAAGGCAGAATTTCTTCTCATCACCAAACGCAACACTTCCGCCATTTGAGTAACTGTATCATAGGAGACGGCCTGTAAGTTTATAATCATTGAAACTAAACCGGGCATGAGCACCGTTTCTCATAGCCCAGCGTCTAACAATCTGTTAATCATAGTATGAAGGCTTTCACGACCGGATGACATATCTTCTGGTAAACCTTCCGGGATGTAAGGTCGTGGTCCATGAAACTCTTCAGCTCCTAACGTTTCGTCCAGAGCTGCGCTGGACATCTTCAGAGGGGTGTTTCTCCTCCGGTGAGTCTTGCCGACTGACGGGTCGGACGTCTGAGAGCGACTTATGTATCGTAGAAAGTGGCCTACCCAAGGTACATAAGAAGGACCTACCTCTGAGACCGATTGTTAGTACTATCAATTCTCCTACGTACGAAATAGCAAGATATCTAACAACTCGCTTACAACCATATTTTGGAAAAACGGACTCATATATAAAGGACTCACGTCATTTTATAGAGAAAATTGAACGTTTAATTCTGACTCCTGAAGATATTTTAGTAAGTTTCGATGTAGTATCTTTATTTACTATGATTCCAGTTAATGAAGTTATGGATTTTATAACGGATATTTTTCCAGAGGATCTGACTGCTCTTTTCAGACACTGTCTTACTTCCAGTCATTTCCAGTGGAATAATGAGTTTTACGAACAACTTAATGGCGTAGCAATGGGTAACCCATTGGGTCCTGCAGTAGCTAATTTCTACATGGTGAAATTCGAACAGTCAGCCTTGGAAAAAGCAGATAAGAAACCATCTCGCTGGTATCGGTATGTAGACGATACATTTGTGGTCTGGCCACATGGTAGAGAAGCCTTAGGCGAATTTTTTGATTACCTTAATAATATAAATCCAAGAATCCAGTTTACCATGGAGAGAGAAAATGATAACAAAATACCGTTTTTGGATGTTTTAGTTATGAGACAGACGGATGGAAGCTTGAAACAACAGATTTTTAGAAAAATAACGCACACAGACAGATACTTACACAAAAACTCTAACCACCATCCAAAACGAAAAAGAGGTGTGATTACAAGTCTCGTTGACAGAGCCAGACGGATTTGCACGCCGGAGTATCTAGACGACGAATTAAAACATCTGAAGCACGCTTTTGAGAAAAATGGCTACTCAAAGAAAGAAGTAAGCAGAATTCTGCACCCAAACAACAAAAAGCTTAAGGACAAGTCCGAAAAACGATGGAAGAATACAGTCTCTCTCCCTTTTATAAAGAAAGTAACGGATCACATTGGAAAGATTTTAAGTAAACATGATATTAGACCTGTTTTTAGACCAACGAAGAAAATTTGTCATGTTCTTCGGTCTGTAAAAGATAAACGCGCTACTCTATCAGCCAGTGGCGTATATAAAATTCCGTGTACATGTGGTAAAGTTTATGTTGGAACAACAAAAAGAAGCGTAAATACACGGTTAAAAGAACACAGAAGTCTTTACCGATTAGGAAAAACAGATAAATCGGCTGTAGCAGAACACGCTTTTCAGCCAGGAAATCATCAAGTGAAGTTTTCCGAAACAAAAATTTTATCTACGACGACGAACTATTACCCACGGCTTTGTAGAGAAGCAATTGAAATATATAAACATAGGGACAATTTTAATCGGAAAGAAGAGACCATGAAACTTAGTGATATTTGGACAGTAGCACTACAGAATTGCTAGACAGTTTTATCCGTGACGAGATTACGATCGATAGTTAAGTTTTATCTCTGACAAAGGTTATCTCTGCATATCACGTGTAACTCTGGTCACGCCCACTTTCTACGATACATAAGTCGCTCTCAGACGTCCGACCCGTCAGTCGGCAAGACTCACCGGAGGAGAAACACCCCTTTGAAGATGTCCAGCGCAGCTCTGGACGAAACGTTAGGAGCTGAAGAGTTTCATGGACCACGACCTTACATCCCGGAAGGTTTACCAGAAGAATCTGTTAATCGTGATCCTCACTGGCAACGTGTGCGTAAAATTCATACTAATCTCTGGTCAAAGTTCAATAGTTTATAATGAAGTGTGGTGTTCCTGTCCTGAACCTGTATGTTACTACCGCCTGGAGCCATGACGACAAGCATAGGCGTTTCTGTGTGACCACCAACGTTAGCATTGGTACCGGTATGCAGTTGACAGCTCGTCTGTGACGTGTTGACCAATTATATGGAAGGTTCATTTGGTCTTCCAGCACTTCACTGTACGACATCGATGAAATTCATTTCTTAGCACGACTTATGGTAGTCGAAGCCATTTTGGCATATCTAAAATATTACTGACTCAGTGCAATGCTTTAAACAATAAAGGAAAAGAGCTGAGGAACACTTCTCATAATTTACCGCTTGATGTAAGTGATGGCACGACAAATGATAGTTGAGAGCGATAGCATTCCTAATTTATGGGCGTCGAGGATGCCTTTTCAGCAAGCGCCTCTCCTACGATGTAATCTATTCAAGTAATGACACTACCCTAAGGAATCTAAATCAGTTTTACCGTCGTAGGACTTACGACATAAGAATGGCCTTCAGTGCTTGAAATAGTGTCATTCTCGCTGAGCAGGCTTCAAGAAATGTTGCGAACTCAAAGAGAGACATACATAAGACCACGATATAGCTACGAGGACACTGACATATGGAGATTTTCATCGGGCTAGGGAGCATGCACGGATAGCCGAAAAGGTTGAGGCGACCGTTCGCGAAAATCGAGTTTCAGTCCGGCACAAATTTTCATATTTCACAACCGGGTAAATGATGTTACCCATTGCAGCTGACGTCCTGAAATTCGCCATTAATGAACAATTTGGAATAATATTTCATACAGCTATTGGTCGTCAACATGGGAGTTTCGCCAGTTTGACAACAATGAGATTAGCCCCTGACGACGATGATGGGAACAATTATCAAAAGATTGAGATTTTGTCTGAATTAGATGCCACTATTTAAAGTGTAACTTCTTATCCAAGGCCATACACTGATGTAACATGATTATAGGCACCGACATGTTGTTAAGGACGACATCTTCCGTCAGTGTTTCACCATCAGGTTTGTACTATTTCAAACGTCTTCCTTCTGCAATGAAACATCTTACACATTTCAGTCACATGACGATTTCAACTCTAAATCTACAGATTACTCTAAACAAGACAGTGAAATTAGAGTGAATAATAAAGCAATGACTGGTTGACGTAGGTATTCGTCTCAACAAAGTAATTAAAAGAATTAATTCTCCTGCGTAGACTCTTTCTTGTTTGAAATATGTAGATTATTTCATTTCAAAGGAAAAATACAGGCTACTTGGGAAAATGGCGTCTTTGAGCACATCAACGTAATTATGAATCTATGCAGGTAAAAGAAAAACGCAGTCTTAAGTTCGACATATTTCGTGTTACGATAAAAAGGATTAGAATCCAAAGAACAATAATATACCGTATTCGCAAAAATTAAATGTAATGATGTCGTTGAGCTTGTACGAGGAAGCGCACGCGATGTAGAATAGTAACTTCGGAACGTTTTTTGTAGCATACAGCGCTGCGCGTCGCTATTGTTCGTAACTTGAGCTTCCAGCAGCCATAGTTAAATACTTGAGCTCCGCCGCAGACGTGACTGTGAATTTTAATTTGCACGTTCTTCGGCTGACACCCTATGTGGTATTTTGAGATCGGGGGTGTGTGAAATCTCTCTCCACCTCTCTCTCTTATACACGTATAGACACTCCCCTCCACCCTCACCATCTCTCTCTCTCTCTCTCTCTCTCCCCCCCTCTCTGTCTAGTTCGCTCTCTGGAGGACGGCAGTTCAAATCCCAGTTCAGTTAGCCTGATGAAAATTTTTCGTTGCTCCACTCAGTCGCTAAAGGCAAATACTGCGAAGTCTCTCTTGAAAAGGACATGGACGGTTTGTTCTCCATCCTTTGCCGAGTCAGGGCTTTTGTTCCGTCTGTAATGACATCTTTGTTGGCAATATGCTAGGTACCTTAATCCTTCCTTCCCTCCACCGCCACCCCCTCGCCCCCTCGCCAAATCCTTCGTCTCTCTTTCTCACGAGTCTTTAAGATTATGCAGTGACAGAGTGACGTTTCATTGATGTCCATCCATGCAAAAGGGACTAACTTCCTCATTTCCCTGTATCATTTCCTTTCACATTTGGTCCAGTCGTTACGGGGTGCACCCGAAGTACCTTACCTACAAAATTTTGGTGCGTTTTGCAAGCAACTTTTCGATGTCAAACTCCATATGAACTGAGGCATTGGGCTGATATTCCATCCATAATATTCCTAAATCGGGTCAATACTCTCAGAATTATTCATAATCTGCGCGTGTTTGAAGGGAGTCCCGGGGAAAAGAAAGAAACATTGATAGACCAATTTCAGTTTGCTGAGTTCATTATCGATAGACAAACATAAGCTCACAACCATGGCAATCACAACCTTAGTAGCTTATTCACTGCTCAAGTACTAATTCTCTTTACCTCTGTCTACGAGGACCATCTTTAAAATACGTTTGTTGGATATGCTGTAAACCTTTTCGACGAAATTCGTAATCATTCCCGTCTGTGTGTTGAAAAATACCAGGAGGGGTCTCATCTATCAAAATTTTTGCTCCATTTTTAATAAAGAGTTGAAGTTCTGGAGTATTCATTTCCCTCGATTTTCTCGACAAAGATGTCCATTCATTGAACTGAATATTTCCTTGTAGTAGGAAAAGCTGAAGAAGTAATTGTGTATTCACGAGACAACTCGGAAATTTGCAGAAAACGGTCTGATATTTCATGCTCTCCCTGACAGAATCAACGCTGTTTTTACGAGGCCGGTGATATCAGAAAAGCTTACAGCCCTCTTTTAATTAATTGAAGCAGTAATTTGTTACATGGAGGACTGCAGCTTTAATTGGCCACGTTTGCTGTCGTAGAGATGCTACATTTGTACTGCAGCGTGATGCACCCCAAATAAATGTTCACTTACTTTAAAGGGTTCAAAAAATCCTCTGCCTGAGCTAGGGCAACATAGAATGTAGCTAAGCGAAGAAAAGCTTCTAGAACTGCCTGCATGGGATAAGCCATTATATGCTAATATGTTAAAATGCTATTCTACGATTATGGTCTAGTTTAACTAATTGTGGTACACCCTTTTGAAAAATCAATGTGCTCTCTTTTCAAACCGAAAAGACACAACAAACTGTCATCAGCTTCGTACTAAATGACAAGTGAACACTTCAATCACAGGCCAAGGTACAAAAGTTGATATTCATTTCTTTCTTCACTATTCAGTTCATTCACACAAATCAGCCTTGCTAAAAGTCATTGAACAAATACAGGGTGATTATAATTGAAGTGCAGCTACTCATCGAGGTCTAGTATGCACTACAATTCTGTATGAGTGTGAAACTTGGTATATATGCTAGCTCGTTAAGGTCAAACCGCTTTATGCTGAAAAAATTAATTCTAGTTTTCGCCACCAGGTGCAAATCTGGTGCTCTACACTGTTTTTATTACCCTTGACATCCACGATGTCATCTGACATGCTATTAAATAAGTGAACAGCATGGCTATCGAGAAGGACATGGGTTGTTAGTGAAACTTTTGTGTGCTGCATTGAGAGGGTATCGCTGACAGAAAGATGTAAGAAGAAACTGGATATGATTAAATTGCTTAAATAAAATAACAATGAAATTGGAAAACATGTGTGAGCATGGTATGGCACCTGGAAGAGGTCGGCGTCCTATCCCGGGGGAAGCTATTGACGAGATTGGTGTTACCGTAACTGACCATGCGGTACGTGCCCCGGGTAGTGCTGGTGCTCGTGCAATGACCCGAGAACTACCCAACCGATGGTGAACAGTATAGAAAGGTTTTCGGTCTGTTTTATACTGGTACCCCTAAAAGATCGAGACGGTGCAGCAACTGAAGTATCATGATCCGAAGAAACGTTCTCAATTTGAACTTCAGTTTCTGGAACGAATCGAAATTGATGACATGTAAAAGGACAATATTCTGTACGCCGACGAGGCACATTTCACACTACAGGATGTAGTGAATACACAGAACTGCCGAATTGGGAGCACTGTTAGACCGCGTGCTGTGCACAAAGACCCTTTGCACTCTCCACACGTGACTGTGTGGTGTGGATTCACAGGCGCCTTTATCCTCGGTCCGTTCTTCTTTGAACAGAATACAGGCAGAGGGCCTGTCAGCTGTACCGTGATGTTAGCATGTTTCCGATACATCCTTGTACAGAATGTGATTCCGCTTTAGAAGAGCGCAACTGTGCGGACACCACTATTTTCATGCAATATATCACTCGCCCACTGAAAGATCTGCTTAATGCAACCTCTCACGAATGCATCTTCGGAGGTTTTCGAGATGGATGGCCTGCAACATTACCTGATCTCAATACATGTAACTTTTAGCTCTGGGAATATCCAAAAGAACGCCTCTACTGGGAAGACTTTCCGTCTCTACCTCATCTGGTTGCGAGTATACAGAGAAGAAATTCCTCTGTTTCCACCTGAACTGCTGCGAGCAATGGTTGATCACTTCGTTTTACGAATGCTGAAACTCATCGATGTCTCCGGAGCTAATACTGAACAGATTTTGTAAGCAATGGTTAATAATACACTGAAGAGCCAAGGAATTGGTACACCCGCCTAATATCTCGCTTGGCTGCCACGAGCACGTAGGAGTGCCGCAACACGACATAGCATGGGTCAGAAGTAGTGCTGGAGGGAACTGACACCACCATCATTTATGCAGGGCTGTCCATAAATCAGTAAGACTACGAGGGGTGGAGGTCTCTTCTGGTGAGTTTGGTGGCCAGCGGAAGTATTTAAACTCAGAAGTGTGATCTGGAGCCGCTCTGTGCCAATTCTGGACGTTTCGGGAGTCGCGTTGACCTGCTGTATTGCCCAAATCCGTCGGAATGCACAGGGGACATGAATGGATGCAGGTGATCAGGCAGAATGCTTACGCATGTGTCACATGTTAGAGACGTACCTAGACGTAACAGGGGTCCCATGTCACTCCGGCTGCACAAGCCCCACATCATTACAGAGCCTCCACCAGCTTGAACAGTCCATGGATTCATGAGGTTGTCTCCATATCTATACACGTCCATCCGTTCGATACTACTTGAAACGAGACTCGCCCAACCAGGTAACATGTTTCCACTCATCAACAGTCCAATGTCGTTGATGACAGGTGCAGGCATGGCGTAAAGCTTTGTGTCGTGTGGTCATCAAGGATAAGAGTGGGTCTTCGGCTCCGAAAGCACATATCGATGATGTTTCGTTGAATGGTTCGCACGCTGACACATGTTGATTGCCCCGCATTGAAATCTGAGGCAATTTACGGAAGGGTTGCATTTCTTCCACGTTGAACAATTTTCTTCTGTAGTCGTTGGTCCCGTTTTTGCAGGATCTTTCTCCGGCCGCAGCGATGTCGGAGATTTGGTGTTTCACCGGATTGTTGACATTCACGGTACACTCGTGAAATGGTCGTACGTGAAAATCCCCTCTTCATTGCTACCTCGGAGATGCTATGTCCCATCGCACGTACGCCGACTATAGCACCACGTTCAAACTCGCTTAAATCTTGATAATCTGACATTGTAGCAGCGATAGCCGATCAGGCAACTGCGCCAGTCACTTGTTGTCTCGTATAGGCATTGACGATCACAGCACCGTATTTTGCTTGATTAAATATCTTTGTATTTGAATACGCATGCCTATACCAGTTTCTTTGGCGCTTCACTGTACATTCCACATTATGTCTCTCTCACTTATTTTAGCTTTTCTGTCAACGTCACGTTTCTTTACGTATGGAAACATTTCTCGACATCTTTCTTGCATTCACTGTGCCTGATTCGCACCCGATGACTAAAATTGGAACTAATTTCCGTAAATAGGTTCCGCATTAACACATTAGTATTTCTTACAAATTTCGCTGCAATATTATAATTACAGCTCTTTCTGGACCTTTGGGAATTGCTGCACTTAAATTGTAACCAACTGGTATCTTGATCCAATGGCCTCCCGATTACAAATAACAACAAAGGCAATGTACTGGCAGTGAAATGTTCACAGCTATTTAGTGATTAGTTGTGCTCGCCAGAACATCACGTATTTCCTTACGCCTTATCAAGCTAATGTCTCTAAGGAAATCCTACATCATATCCCACCTAATGTAGTGACTTGTAATAAGAAAGGCAGTTTTTATTTTGCGTAACCATACTCTAGGAAATCTCATTTACTTCTGATGTTAATGATCATATTCGTTTCATCCTGTCCTCTATCATCATATCTCGAAAAAATGCTTTATTACACCTATAACCGAAATTTTCAGAGCTGCTGTAGGCAAATCCACATCAGAACAGGATCCCAGTTCATCATTACTGTAGCCCCTGCCGTCCACCGGCTACGTGTATAACGCGGAAACACATTCTTTCTTTAAAAAAAGTTGTCATATGGTGTTTGTTGGCTGAAATATCCCACGGTGTGGGTTCACCCCGCGTGATATTTCTTCAAGCACGTCAGCACGTAAAAGTTGTGCCCTACGGGTATTTGTGGAGATTTTTAGACAAAAAGTTAAAAGAAGCCTATATTTTTCCAAAGACATCCAGTGTACAAACTTCCTATGACTTAATGGACAAACTCAAAAATTCTTAAGTATCAAATTGTACCCGTTTGGCTTCACTACATATTGCTAAATTTTACTCATGAATACCGGTTAATGAAACTGTTAATATAACTAGAACGAATTTATTGACCAATAATGTTCTTTCCCATGGTAAGATTGTGGAATTAATTGAGTTACCGGAAGTGTCTTTATCTGTCAACGCCCTTATTTTCTGTGACAAATTCTACTAACAGCCACATGACTTAGCTTGGGTAATTCATTTGCTGGTACCCAGGCAGAGATTTTAGTCCATCACCAAGAGTGCACATTTTTTTAATCACATTCAGAGTTCTTGCCAAAAATTAGATCGTATGGTCGTTATCTAGGTGACATGTAACTATTGTATGAAGGATGTGATGAGGACATTTCTAATGTATGAGCCCATTTCAGTTCTCTGCACCATAATATTAAATTCACTTTAGAAGTGGATGTAAATGATTCACTAAATTACTTAGATCTCTCTCTTACCAGGAAAGACTATAATCCGGTTTTCGGAGTATTTCGCAAATCCACTTCTACTGATATTATAATTAATGGAGACTCATGTCATCCGAACACCTACAAATGGACGTATTTTCGCTCCATGTTATGCGGAATTTTGAGGTTGGATAAAAATCAGGAGGTAAAGTATAAGGAATTGCAGACGATTATTCAAGTAGGTGCAGGAAATGGGTATAAAGCTAAAAGTCTTCGCAAATTATTTTATTCTATACAAAAGAAGATATCTAAGGTAGTCAAAGAAGAGGACAATCTACAATGCCCCCCCCCCCCCCCCTCCTCGCGCCCGTGAAAAGTCTGAGAGAGTTTTGGAAAAGGCTCATATAAATGTCTCGTTTAAAACGAAAGGTAATTTACACATGCGAAGAAGGCATGACGTACCAAGAAGCATTTTTAGTAAACTCGCTGTGTATAAGATACAATGTGGAAATGTGATATTGGCAAGACGGGAGATCGTGATATTGGCAAGACGGATTGAAATTTCAGTACTAAATACAGACAGCACTCATATCCCAGTAACGCCAGTGCTGTGGGACAACAGTTAAAAGCGAATATGTAAGACCCATTGCCGATAGCCTTGATGTTTTGCACGTCGCCCCTCATAGCCATCTGCTATTCATTTTGGGAGAATTAGAAAAATATACACATGGCATTTGCCACTCACACCGATTACTTAATGAGCAGGAGTTTTTCAGTAGGAACGGGTTCTTAGACTTATCTGAAGACTCTGTAGGAAATGTATGTCGGAAATGACCCAGTTGCTTTAAGGTTGTTTGTTAATCATAATCATCTGAATTCATGTGGTATATACGATGCAGCCTGACTATCGTTAGTATCTTCCGCCCTGGTAGATTATGGTCGATCTGATGTGGTTGTCTTGCCAGACTTCCTACGCTGAACCATTATAAAGAAACGCAAAGTACATCTATTTAAAGAAGCTGATAAAATAGATAGTATCGACAGCAACTGAGAGATACAAACCACATAAATTAGTAAGTGATGGTACTGATCCCCCATAAATCTGAAAACGGCTCAGATTCCTGTTGCAGAAGCAACGAAAAAGCATGCCAAATTTAAAAGAAAGCAAAATACCCAAGATTGGCAAAGTTTTACAGAAGTTCGAAATATAGTGAGTACTTCTTTGTGAGATGCTTTTAATAATATCCGCAACGAAACTCTGTCTTGGAACCTGCTGTGTGGTGTGGGATCCGCATCAGGTGGGACTGACGGATGACATCGAAAAAGTTCAACGAAGGGCAACTCGTTATGCAAATAGGGGAGATAGTACCACAGACACGATTTGTGAACTGGAGTGGCAATCATTAAATCAAAGGATATTTTAGTTGCGACGGGATCTTCTCATGAAATCCCATCATCAGTTTTCTCCTCCGATTGCGGAACCACTCTGTTTGCACCCACCTACATATGGAGAAATGATCATCACGATAAAATATAGAAATCATAGCTTGCACAGAAAAAGTGAAGTGTTCGTTTTTTCCGTGCGCCGCTCGGGAGTGGAACGGTAGGGAGCTTATTTTATTTTATATAGTTGTATACTTCCATACAGTTATACACGTTCGCAATGCATTCTGTATATGTTCGAACCGAATCCATTAACTCTGAAACAGTATGACCACTATTTCAGCATTAAGCCTAGACAAAATTTTTTCGTCAACCAATGAGCCTAACATTACTTCCTTAGCTACAATATGCTAGGACGTTTTTGTATGTTCTCATGCATCTACTTCAAGAGAGTAATTACACATCTCTGATATTATACCTTGCTGTTGTTGTTGTTGTGGTCTTCAGTCCTGAGATTGGTTTGATGCAGCTCTTCATGCTACCCTATCCTGTGCAAGCTTCTTCATATCCCAGTACCTACTGCAACTTACATCCTTCGGAATCTGTTTAGTGTATTCATCTCTTGGTCTCCATCTACGATATTTAACCTCCACGCTGCCCTCCAATGCTAAATTTGTGATCCCTTGATGCCTCAGAACATGTCCTTCCAACCGGTCCCTTCATCTCGTCAAGTTGTGACACAAATTCCTCTTCTTCCGAATTCTATTCAATACCTCCTCATTAGTTATGTGATCTACCCATCTAACCTTCAGCATTCTTCTTTAGCACCACATTTCAAAAGCATCTCTCCGCAGCTCGTGGTCTTGCGGTAGCGTTCTTGCATCCGGCACACGGGGTCCCGGGTTCTATTCCCGGCGGGGTCAGGGATTTTCTCTGCTTCGTGATGTCTGGGTGTTGTGTGTTCATCACCATTTTATAATCATTGTCTCGCAAATTCCCGAAGTGGCGTCAACTGAAAAGGACTTGCAATACGGCGGCCGAACTTCCCCGCATGGGGCCTCCTGGCCAACAATGGCATACGATCATTTCATTTTTATTTCGAAAGCTTCTATTCTCTTCTTGTCCAAAATATTTATCGTCCATGATTCACTTCCATACATGGCTACACCCAATACAAATACTTTCAGAAACGACTTCCTGACACTTAAATCTATGCTCGCTGTTAACAAATTTCTCTTCTTCAGAAACGCTTTCCTTGCCATCGCCAGTCTACATTTTATATCTTCTCTACTCTGCCCATCATCAGTTATTTTGCTCCCCAAATAGCAAAACTCCTATACTATTTTAAGTGTCTCATATCCTAATCTAATTCCCTCAGCACCACCCGACTTAATTCGGCTACATTCCATTATCCTCGTTTTGCTTTTGTTGATGCTCATCTTATATCCTCCTTTCAAGACAATGTCCATTCCATTTAACTGCTCTTCCAAGTCCTTTGCTGTCTCTGACAGAATTACAATATCATCGCCGAACCTCAAAGTTTTTATTTCTTCTCCATGGATTTTAATTCCTATTCCGAATTTTTTTTGTTTTTCCTTTACTGCTTGCTCAATATACAGATTGAATAAAATCGGAGAGAGGCTGCAACCCTGTCTCTCTCCCTTCCCAACCACTGCTTCCAATTCATGCCCCTCGACTCTTATAACTGCCATCTGGTTTCTGTACAAATTGTAAATAGTTCTCGCCCCCTGTATTTTACCCCTGCCACCTTTAAAATTTGAAAGAGATTATTCCAGTCAACATTGTGAAAAGCTTTCTCTAAGTCTACAAATGCTAGAAACATAGGTTTGCCTTTCCTTAATCTATCTTCTAAGATAAGTCGTAGGGTCAGTACCGCCTCAAGTGTTCCAACATTTCTACGGAATCCAAACTGATCTTCCCCGAGGTCGGCTTCTACCAGTTTTTCCGTTCTTCTGTATAGAATCCGCGTTAGTATTCTGCAGCTGTGACTTATTAAACTGATAGTTCGGTAATTTTCACATCTGTCAACACCTGCTTTCCTTGGGAATGGAATTATTATAGTCTTCTTGAAGTCTGAGGGTATTTCGCCTGACTCATAAGTCTTGCTCACAAGATTGTAGAATTTTGTCAGGGCTAGCTCTCCCAAGGCTATCAGTAGTTCTAATGGAATCTTGTCTACTCCCGGGGCCTTGTTTCGACATAGGTCATTCGTTTTAATATAATATATAAAAATTGTAATATTTTATTTCAAATTGTTGACAGTCGTGTAGGCATTCCTAAATGGTTGTACTGTATGTCGTCCATTGTTCGTTCGACCAGTATAATGATTACAGTTGCTCTTACTCATGTAGCATTTCTTTTTGTGATGGTCGTAAACTGGTAACAGCTGGACAGTTACATAATCTAACACTACGTTAATGAGCATAAAAAACTTCCTCCTTTTATCGTATAATATTCCTTTCGTTTCAAGTTTTTGCCACCAATCTGGGATCACATAAATGATTCTGTTACGTCATTTATTACATGTTGGTCTATTGCAGTTTGACTACATTTCGTCACAGTTATGTACATTTCATTTTCTTATGGTTGGAAACTTATTACTTTACATTTATATTTTACTTATTACTCTAATGTGTTTTGTGTTTATAGTGTATCATACCAGTTATTGGTTGCAGTTTTCTTCTTTTTTGAATAATGACTGAAGACTACCGCTGTAACCTGTTTTTCAATGTGTTACCTAACCACACTTTTATGTTGTTAGTTTAGTTTCTCTTCCATAAAAGTAGCATACATGTTTTTTGTGGTGTCACCGCCAGACACCACACTTGCTAGGTGGTAGCTTAAATCGGCCGCGGTCCACTAGTATATGTCGGACCCGCGTGTCGCCACTGTGTGATCGCAGACCGAGCGCCACCACAAGGCAGGTCTCGAGATACGGACGAGCACTCGCCCCAGTTGTACGACGACTTTGCTAGCGACTACACTGACGAAGCCTTTCTCTCATTTGCCGAGAGACTGTTAGAATAGCCTTCAGCTAAGTCCATGGCTACGACCTAGCAAGGCGCCATTAACCGTATCTGAAGATAGCCTTATTTGTATTATCAAGAGCGATGTACCACAAGGATAGAATAAAGTTAAGTATTCGAGGAGCTGCATACTTTTCTTATTAGAATTCACTACTTATCCTGTTCCAGAATTCACGCCCGTCTGCGTTAGATAGCTTCCTTTTCGGCCTCCTCTATCTACAAGGTGTTGGCACATTTACCAACACATCATTTTTTTTTTTCAAATTCGATCACAAGGTGCTGACTTGTGATTAACTGCAGTGTATAGAAGTTTGTTAAGTTACTCTTTGACTTGCTGTGTACAGTTACTGCTAGCGCCACCTATTGGCTTTCGTTTTCGTCTTTGATAGTTCAGTCGCCACACTCAGTTTTTCAGTGGTTCTAAACGAAAATGCATACATGAGATGAGATTTTTATTGTATTCAGTCTATGTGCTGACATTCGTGAGCTTTGTACTAAAGTTTGATTTTTATGTAGATACGATACTGTTTGAAGCTTCTGTATATTGCAATACTTAGATGAATACTTATGTATATTTTCTATAATTAATTTCTTGTACACTTCATTCCACGGTTTTAATCTGACGATGAAATTGTGAAGCTCGTGCGATCAAGACCTTCCTATATTTCAAATTTTCGCCGTATTTGTGGAGTATGCGTGAGTGTTATGGATGCGTCGAAAGTGCACTGTTATGTTGTATGATGTTGAGTTGATGATGAAGATAATGATAACAAAGATGATGGTGATGATGGTGATGATGATGAAGAGAGAAAGAAGAGGGCCCCAGGACCTGCTCATAGCCTATTCTCTGGAAAAGCAAAGGGGCCGCGAACTTGACGTCCTCCTCCGACGGCCTGATCTCCGTTAACAGTGTCACATGCCCCCACTTCGTGAGACACTGCGCAGAGGTTTGGAACTGAGTACAGGACACTGGCTGGAGGTCGAGAACTCTGGCAACCACCTTTCCTTCCCTTGCTGGCCAAATACAGGCAGTGAAAATTTCATTCATCGTTAGGATTCAAAGCGGCCTACCTCCGAGTCGAATGCCATAGCGCAGGCTTACGTCAGCTACGTTGGCGGGTACGCTCTTCTTTGACTGACTAAGACAAACATTGGACAATGAACTCTGTAGATCCTCTCATATACTTCAGCTAGACGACCTGACATAGCTTTTAAAAAATTTACACGACTTGCGAAAATGAAATTGCAGACAACTTTAACTAACAATACCTTTACGTGTCTATAGCAAAGAAGCAAGGATATTACCCTCTTGATGTAAAATCCGGCTGTCTTCACATAATGCTTTCCATGCGTTGTATGTGATCCACCTCATAATTAGACACTATTAGTTACATCCTCACAGACACTTAATCAGTTACTATTTTATGATTAATCTTCATGTACATTCTTCATTCATTTCACTACACGCTCTGTTGCATGCAAACTGTATATTATCAGCAAAATGCCAACATGAAATTAGAATCTTCCTATAATGTTTAGAGTGATTTCCTTCTTAATTTTGTCATTAAAAGCTATATTCTCACTATTTAACAATAAGATATTTACTTAGGTTCCTTGTATAATGTGTATGGAATGTCTCAGGAAATAGTTCTTCGTGCTATAGAAGACATTACGAGTTGTACGTAGATTTATACAACGTAAGATTAAATGTTTCAGCTTGAAACCGGAACTTTATGTAGAATTTTATTACAGTCGATGTGCTGATACAGACGCTTCAGCGACTGGACAAATGTATGCACTATGAAACGCCAGCTGTTACAAGCGTAGCTTGGGAATTGCACCCACATCTTCGACTGCCTCTGTTGCCCGGCAATGTGTACAGCAGTTTTTCCTGGGCATATGTAGTTACACGAAAGGAACGAAAGCGAACTAGGTTAGTGTAAGTGAAAACGGCTCTGCTACATTTACGTTTAACAAGGAAAAGAGGTAGAAAGAAAAAGAGAAATCAAACTTCATGAAAGCACGTTTTTTAAGCAAGCAAATTTCTTCCGAAACTTCAGCTCTTGTACTGATCTTTTCCACAACACTGAAACACGAGTTTAAATATATCGTAGAAGCATTTTGTCCGACGGTTATTAAGATCAGTAACAATATGAAAGACTGTATACCATTTACAACAAAACTGATCATTCTTCACTTGTTGACTATTGCTTATATACAAAATATGTTTGATATTCCTCGTTAAAGTGCCACTTCACATAGATATTCCTCTTGGCGCGAGATGATAATTGGAAAAACTCAAGCAATTCATTAGGACGGTTTGAAATAACAAGCACAGGTTTATGCTGATATTTTACTGTGGACACAAGCAGAGTGAGAAACCTATGAATTTCATAACTACGATACACGTACTACCTGAGTTATTGGACGTGATAAATTGTGTACACAGAGAAGGGAATAAAAATGTTCACGTGCAAGTAGAACTCGCGCTCTGAGGGCTCCTTAGAAACTGAATTATGTATATAGACAGTTCATCCATTCCAGTAATTGAGAATCTCGACGTGTATTGTCTGTCATCGACATTAATACTAGCAAGATATCGATCACGGGGATTCCATGTATTCTAAAAACGTATCAATGCCAAGTTATAAGTCGGATAAGGAAAAGCAAAAGAAATATTTTCTCGTGTGATATAATTATAAAATATCAGTTTTCTGATTTTTAGGGTTCCGTACCTTAATCGGATCGTTTTGTTGTCTGTCTGTCTGTCTGTCCGATTGCTAATCACCATTTTTCTCAAGAACGGGTAGCCGTACCAAGTTGAAATTTATGTAACACATTAATGATTACAGTCCGTGGGCGGTGTAAAAAATGGAAGCTTCTAAATCAATGAAATAGAACGATACGGCATATTTTGATCTTGTAAACATACTCATCAATACCTTTAAGGTACTTCCCGTTGGACTAGAATCATGAAATTTGGAAAGACGCATGTTTTCTCACTACAGCCAAAGGAAAAATGCTAAAACTGTAAAGCTGCAGTCACATCATAGAAAAAAAAAACAAATTCTTTTGCCATTTGCTGTACAACTTCAAACTTGAAATTGAAAGAATCAATAGTTCGGCATTCAGGTCGACTGGGCCTGCGAACGTATTTCACACACAGCTTGAAGCACAGTAATCGCTCCTGGAGATCTGATGACAGAGAAATTCCGAAATGCGTCTTATGAACAATAAAGTCATTCTTAGCCTGGTGATTGACTTTCACCACTGCGACCCAGTCTGAATGTATAAAAAACTAGTGATTATTATAATAATGGTCGCATGCCTCCTACATGACTTGACGTCAAATGTATACTATCGACGAACTTGCATCATGCTCCAGGTGAAAAATAGGTCTCCAGCTTGTCTTCAAATTGAAGTAAATGATTGTATCTCCATCATAAGTTCCATTGAGAAGTAGCTTTTATTTTTACTTTTACTGGTTTCGGACACCTATGTCCATTTTCAAACCATCCTTAAGTGTGACAAATAGGCGATAGTCTATCTATAAAAAATGGTCCTGCTCTTATCATAGCGTTCTGAAGGCCGATTCAACAACTGCAGGGACAGTTTTCATACATGGGATATCGACGGTATTTGACATACTTACTGGTGGTCTGAAAATAGACACAGGTGTCTGAAACCAGTCACAATCAAGAAATAAAAAATATGGTCATTCTCAAAGCAACTAATGACGGAGCTACAACCATTTGTTTCAATTTTATTACTGACATTCAAACATTCTCCAAAATCTTGGATAACAGCCAAATATGTTCGAGATTCTCAATTCCTGGAATCGATTAACTGTCTATACATAGAATTAAGTTTATATAGAACTCTCAGTCTGACAGTCCTGTTCTCACCAGACGAATTTGTTTCCTTTACTTGTACTGTGCACCTTATCTTGTTGGCAGACGTCATGAATCTAATTCAATGATAAGCGCGCTATACATTTCTAAGAGTGAATTTGTAATTATCAATATATAAGACATAAATGGCACTATCTTTTGATTGCAGTGTCTTAGAAGCGTAAGGTTCTTACACCTCCAAAGTATCAGAGACCTTCGTATGGGACTTAATTTTAAATTTGACGCGTCTCCCCGTTCTGAGAAAAAGATGCCTTATCAGATGTACGAACAGAGAGACAGTCTGATAACAAATGACTAACATTTTCTACTAGCATTATAATTACAAATTAACACTTTTTGAATTTTTTCCCTTTACTTCCACTGTGAAACCCTGATTCTTGCCAAATTTCATTACTATGGCTTAACGAGCAGTACTGTATAAATTCAGATGAGTGAGTTTGCGAGTATCAAAATAGTTGACATAAAAGGCCGTATTCTTTGATTTCACTGACGTAGAAGCTTCAGTTTCTTACATCGCCAAGGGATTGTTGACCTTAGCGTGTGACATAATTTTCAATCTGATACTCCCACCCGTTCCTGACGAAGGGGGATCCTAACGGACAGACTTACAGCCAGTCAGATGAAGAAAGACAATTTCTTTTCGCAGCCAGTCAAATGAAAAAAGAATATTTCCTTTAGTTTGATATAAATTCACAATTTTCGAATTTTTTCGTTTTGTTGTTCTGTGAAACCTCGCTTTTTGTCAAAGTCCATAATTTTTGTTCAATATAGGTTTGGATGAGTCAAGTACCGTGTATCAAAGTATGTGACTCAAAGTGCCGTATCTTTTGACTGCTTTGACTTAGAAGCTTCAGTTCTTTTCGCCGCCACGAGACCTTAGTCTTTAGCCGCTAAAATAAATGTCAACCTGATAGGTCTGCCTGTTCCTTCAAGAGTCGGGAAGACAAACCGATAAATGGACGGACAGCCAAGAGATCGTATAAGAGTTTGGTTATTACCGATTAACGTACAGAACCACATAAAAGAATAAATGGCAATGAGTAAGTAAACACAAATGAAGAGGCTGCAAAGAAGGAGTCTTAAGAATCTAGTTAGATTACAATAACGACTCTCACCTACGGATGTTCGACAGTAGCAGCGACAATGTCGTTCTCCCCTATGGGTTTCTCTACCCCCTCCCCCCCTCCCCTCTTACATTTCTGTGGACAACATATAGTGTATGCAGATGTTCGACATGAAGCGAAGTAATGTTCTTTCACCTCTCAGATTACATGACCTGGTTTAGCAGTGCTATCGGAGTGAAAGAGAGGAAGCAAGGCTGAGTGTGATGAAAGTACGAGGGTTATTCGGAAAGTAAGGAACGATAGGTCGTGAAATGGAAACCACAGTGAAAATCCGGGAAGGTTTTGCACAGGTGCGTTGGGCAGTGTTTCTAATATGCCGGTCGATCACGTTACGTCGTTCTTTTTAGTTCGGAGCACACAGGGAGCACTTAAAGACACCTAGAACAATAGTGTCTCCCGCCAAGTATGAGGGCCTAGTAGAAATTTCCCCTGTAGCTATGCAGCCAACATCACATGAACCGCTGTCTATGAAGACAACATTTTGGCACAGTCAACGAGCTGTAGGTTAGCCTAGAGAATGGCGGAAAGCACTGCCGGCTACCTTCTATAACGAGGGTATTACATGTTGGTCTATTGCAGTTTGACTACATTTCGTCACAGTTATGTACATTTCATTTTCTTATGGTTGGAAACTTATTACTTTACATTTATATTTTACTTATTACTCTAATGTGTTTTGTGTTTATAGTGTATCATACCAGTTATTGGTTGCAGTTTTCTTCTTTTTTGAATAATGACTGAAGACTACCGCTGTAACCTGTTTTTCAATGTGTTACCTAACCACACTTTTATGTTGTTAGTTTAGTTTCTCTTCCATAAAAGTAGCATACATGTTTTTTGTGGTGTCACCGCCAGACACCACACTTGCTAGGTGGTAGCTTAAATCGGCCGCGGTCCACTAGTATATGTCGGACCCGCGTGTCGCCACTGTGTGATCGCAGACCGAGCGCCACCACAAGGCAGGTCTCGAGATACGGACGAGCACTCGCCCCAGTTGTACGACGACTTTGCTAGCGACTACACTGACGAAGCCTTTCTCTCATTTGCCGAGAGACTGTTAGAATAGCCTTCAGCTAAGTCCATGGCTACGACCTAGCAAGGCGCCATTAACCGTATCTGAAGATAGCCTTATTTGTATTATCAAGAGCGATGTACCACAAGGATAGAATAAAGTTAAGTATTCGAGGAGCTGCATACTTTTCTTATTAGAATTCACTACTTATCCTGTTCCAGAATTCACGCCCGTCTGCGTTAGATAGCTTCCTTTTCGGCCTCCTCTATCTACAAGGTGTTGGCACATTTACCAACACATCATTTTTTTTTTTCAAATTCGATCACAAGGTGCTGACTTGTGATTAACTGCAGTGTATAGAAGTTTGTTAAGTTACTCTTTGACTTGCTGTGTACAGTTACTGCTAGCGCCACCTATTGGCTTTCGTTTTCGTCTTTGATAGTTCAGTCGCCACACTCAGTTTTTCAGTGGTTCTAAACGAAAATGCATACATGAGATGAGATTTTTATTGTATTCAGTCTATGTGCTGACATTCGTGAGCTTTGTACTAAAGTTTGATTTTTATGTAGATACGATACTGTTTGAAGCTTCTGTATATTGCAATACTTAGATGAATACTTATGTATATTTTCTATAATTAATTTCTTGTACACTTCATTCCACGGTTTTAATCTGACGATGAAATTGTGAAGCTCGTGCGATCAAGACCTTCCTATATTTCAAATTTTCGCCGTATTTGTGGAGTATGCGTGAGTGTTATGGATGCGTCGAAAGTGCACTGTTATGTTGTATGATGTTGAGTTGATGATGAAGATAATGATAACAAAGATGATGGTGATGATGGTGATGATGATGAAGAGAGAAAGAAGAGGGCCCCAGGACCTGCTCATAGCCTATTCTCTGGAAAAGCAAAGGGGCCGCGAACTTGACGTCCTCCTCCGACGGCCTGATCTCCGTTAACAGTGTCACATGCCCCCACTTCGTGAGACACTGCGCAGAGGTTTGGAACTGAGTACAGGACACTGGCTGGAGGTCGAGAACTCTGGCAACCACCTTTCCTTCCCTTGCTGGCCAAATACAGGCAGTGAAAATTTCATTCATCGTTAGGATTCAAAGCGGCCTACCTCCGAGTCGAATGCCATAGCGCAGGCTTACGTCAGCTACGTTGGCGGGTACGCTCTTCTTTGACTGACTAAGACAAACATTGGACAATGAACTCTGTAGATCCTCTCATATACTTCAGCTAGACGACCTGACATAGCTTTTAAAAAATTTACACGACTTGCGAAAATGAAATTGCAGACAACTTTAACTAACAATACCTTTACGTGTCTATAGCAAAGAAGCAAGGATATTACCCTCTTGATGTAAAATCCGGCTGTCTTCACATAATGCTTTCCATGCGTTGTATGTGATCCACCTCATAATTAGACACTATTAGTTACATCCTCACAGACACTTAATCAGTTACTATTTTATGATTAATCTTCATGTACATTCTTCATTCATTTCACTACACGCTCTGTTGCATGCAAACTGTATATTATCAGCAAAATGCCAACATGAAATTAGAATCTTCCTATAATGTTTAGAGTGATTTCCTTCTTAATTTTGTCATTAAAAGCTATATTCTCACTATTTAACAATAAGATATTTACTTAGGTTCCTTGTATAATGTGTATGGAATGTCTCAGGAAATAGTTCTTCGTGCTATAGAAGACATTACGAGTTGTACGTAGATTTATACAACGTAAGATTAAATGTTTCAGCTTGAAACCGGAACTTTATGTAGAATTTTATTACAGTCGATGTGCTGATACAGACGCTTCAGCGACTGGACAAATGTATGCACTATGAAACGCCAGCTGTTACAAGCGTAGCTTGGGAATTGCACCCACATCTTCGACTGCCTCTGTTGCCCGGCAATGTGTACAGCAGTTTTTCCTGGGCATATGTAGTTACACGAAAGGAACGAAAGCGAACTAGGTTAGTGTAAGTGAAAACGGCTCTGCTACATTTACGTTTAACAAGGAAAAGAGGTAGAAAGAAAAAGAGAAATCAAACTTCATGAAAGCACGTTTTTTAAGCAAGCAAATTTCTTCCGAAACTTCAGCTCTTGTACTGATCTTTTCCACAACACTGAAACACGAGTTTAAATATATCGTAGAAGCATTTTGTCCGACGGTTATTAAGATCAGTAACAATATGAAAGACTGTATACCATTTACAACAAAACTGATCATTCTTCACTTGTTGACTATTGCTTATATACAAAATATGTTTGATATTCCTCGTTAAAGTGCCACTTCACATAGATATTCCTCTTGGCGCGAGATGATAATTGGAAAAACTCAAGCAATTCATTAGGACGGTTTGAAATAACAAGCACAGGTTTATGCTGATATTTTACTGTGGACACAAGCAGAGTGAGAAACCTATGAATTTCATAACTACGATACACGTACTACCTGAGTTATTGGACGTGATAAATTGTGTACACAGAGAAGGGAATAAAAATGTTCACGTGCAAGTAGAACTCGCGCTCTGAGGGCTCCTTAGAAACTGAATTATGTATATAGACAGTTCATCCATTCCAGTAATTGAGAATCTCGACGTGTATTGTCTGTCATCGACATTAATACTAGCAAGATATCGATCACGGGGATTCCATGTATTCTAAAAACGTATCAATGCCAAGTTATAAGTCGGATAAGGAAAAGCAAAAGAAATATTTTCTCGTGTGATATAATTATAAAATATCAGTTTTCTGATTTTTAGGGTTCCGTACCTTAATCGGATCGTTTTGTTGTCTGTCTGTCTGTCTGTCCGATTGCTAATCACCATTTTTCTCAAGAACGGGTAGCCGTACCAAGTTGAAATTTATGTAACACATTAATGATTACAGTCCGTGGGCGGTGTAAAAAATGGAAGCTTCTAAATCAATGAAATAGAACGATACGGCATATTTTGATCTTGTAAACATACTCATCAATACCTTTAAGGTACTTCCCGTTGGACTAGAATCATGAAATTTGGAAAGACGCATGTTTTCTCACTACAGCCAAAGGAAAAATGCTAAAACTGTAAAGCTGCAGTCACATCATAGAAAAAAAAAACAAATTCTTTTGCCATTTGCTGTACAACTTCAAACTTGAAATTGAAAGAATCAATAGTTCGGCATTCAGGTCGACTGGGCCTGCGAACGTATTTCACACACAGCTTGAAGCACAGTAATCGCTCCTGGAGATCTGATGACAGAGAAATTCCGAAATGCGTCTTATGAACAATAAAGTCATTCTTAGCCTGGTGATTGACTTTCACCACTGCGACCCAGTCTGAATGTATAAAAAACTAGTGATTATTATAATAATGGTCGCATGCCTCCTACATGACTTGACGTCAAATGTATACTATCGACGAACTTGCATCATGCTCCAGGTGAAAAATAGGTCTCCAGCTTGTCTTCAAATTGAAGTAAATGATTGTATCTCCATCATAAGTTCCATTGAGAAGTAGCTTTTATTTTTACTTTTACTGGTTTCGGACACCTATGTCCATTTTCAAACCATCCTTAAGTGTGACAAATAGGCGATAGTCTATCTATAAAAAATGGTCCTGCTCTTATCATAGCGTTCTGAAGGCCGATTCAACAACTGCAGGGACAGTTTTCATACATGGGATATCGACGGTATTTGACATACTTACTGGTGGTCTGAAAATAGACACAGGTGTCTGAAACCAGTCACAATCAAGAAATAAAAAATATGGTCATTCTCAAAGCAACTAATGACGGAGCTACAACCATTTGTTTCAATTTTATTACTGACATTCAAACATTCTCCAAAATCTTGGATAACAGCCAAATATGTTCGAGATTCTCAATTCCTGGAATCGATTAACTGTCTATACATAGAATTAAGTTTATATAGAACTCTCAGTCTGACAGTCCTGTTCTCACCAGACGAATTTGTTTCCTTTACTTGTACTGTGCACCTTATCTTGTTGGCAGACGTCATGAATCTAATTCAATGATAAGCGCGCTATACATTTCTAAGAGTGAATTTGTAATTATCAATATATAAGACATAAATGGCACTATCTTTTGATTGCAGTGTCTTAGAAGCGTAAGGTTCTTACACCTCCAAAGTATCAGAGACCTTCGTATGGGACTTAATTTTAAATTTGACGCGTCTCCCCGTTCTGAGAAAAAGATGCCTTATCAGATGTACGAACAGAGAGACAGTCTGATAACAAATGACTAACATTTTCTACTAGCATTATAATTACAAATTAACACTTTTTGAATTTTTTCCCTTTACTTCCACTGTGAAACCCTGATTCTTGCCAAATTTCATTACTATGGCTTAACGAGCAGTACTGTATAAATTCAGATGAGTGAGTTTGCGAGTATCAAAATAGTTGACATAAAAGGCCGTATTCTTTGATTTCACTGACGTAGAAGCTTCAGTTTCTTACATCGCCAAGGGATTGTTGACCTTAGCGTGTGACATAATTTTCAATCTGATACTCCCACCCGTTCCTGACGAAGGGGGATCCTAACGGACAGACTTACAGCCAGTCAGATGAAGAAAGACAATTTCTTTTCGCAGCCAGTCAAATGAAAAAAGAATATTTCCTTTAGTTTGATATAAATTCACAATTTTCGAATTTTTTCGTTTTGTTGTTCTGTGAAACCTCGCTTTTTGTCAAAGTCCATAATTTTTGTTCAATATAGGTTTGGATGAGTCAAGTACCGTGTATCAAAGTATGTGACTCAAAGTGCCGTATCTTTTGACTGCTTTGACTTAGAAGCTTCAGTTCTTTTCGCCGCCACGAGACCTTAGTCTTTAGCCGCTAAAATAAATGTCAACCTGATAGGTCTGCCTGTTCCTTCAAGAGTCGGGAAGACAAACCGATAAATGGACGGACAGCCAAGAGATCGTATAAGAGTTTGGTTATTACCGATTAACGTACAGAACCACATAAAAGAATAAATGGCAATGAGTAAGTAAACACAAATGAAGAGGCTGCAAAGAAGGAGTCTTAAGAATCTAGTTAGATTACAATAACGACTCTCACCTACGGATGTTCGACAGTAGCAGCGACAATGTCGTTCTCCCCTATGGGTTTCTCTACCCCCTCCCCCCCTCCCCTCTTACATTTCTGTGGACAACATATAGTGTATGCAGATGTTCGACATGAAGCGAAGTAATGTTCTTTCACCTCTCAGATTACATGACCTGGTTTAGCAGTGCTATCGGAGTGAAAGAGAGGAAGCAAGGCTGAGTGTGATGAAAGTACGAGGGTTATTCGGAAAGTAAGGAACGATAGGTCGTGAAATGGAAACCACAGTGAAAATCCGGGAAGGTTTTGCACAGGTGCGTTGGGCAGTGTTTCTAATATGCCGGTCGATCACGTTACGTCGTTCTTTTTAGTTCGGAGCACACAGGGAGCACTTAAAGACACCTAGAACAATAGTGTCTCCCGCCAAGTATGAGGGCCTAGTAGAAATTTCCCCTGTAGCTATGCAGCCAACATCACATGAACCGCTGTCTATGAAGACAACATTTTGGCACAGTCAACGAGCTGTAGGTTAGCCTAGAGAATGGCGGAAAGCACTGCCGGCTACCTTCTATAACGAGGGTATTGGAAAGTTGGTACAATACTACGACAAACGTCCAAGTCGGATCGGCGACTATGGAGATACGTAGCTGGAAGTAGTAACTAACTGTTGCAAATAAAATAGTTTTGATTTTCACTGTGATTTCCACTTCACGACCTGTCGTTTCTGACTTTCCGAATAGCCCTTGTATTTACACAGCTAGAACGACCCTACCAACGAAACATCCTTCATGCTTAGTGGACAACAGCAGCAATACCTCAGCCATGCATCGAGAAATAGCGTGCTCCATCAGCAAGATTGCCCGACAGCACCGTAGTACAGCCTGCAGACGTGTATTGCAGCTGTAGTGTTCCCGGTAACACTACTGCGCTCACATATTGCCGAAACATGTGGCGAATGCCATCGCACCTTTGCTCCACCACACTTCCAGAAAACAGTACGATGCTTCCTTATTCCGACTATATTGTAGAAGTATTTGATGGGGTAATTTGTTGAAATGAAAAAGCTAATATTCTTGTAGTATATCACCACTAAGTGAGTGAGTCAAACAGTAGATACAGACTTCGCAGTTCCACCGCTTTTATCACTCCAGAACAGTGCACCTCTATGCCAATGTGGAACATGCATCCGTATGGTAAAGTATCAACTTTTATACTTTCCCAACAAGTATTGTATAATTAGTAATGTTAATCAACAGCATCTATTTTCCTTACTCTATTGTTAACAGAATGTAACTTCCATGAAATTTATTACGGTGTCACTAACTACCCATGTCCGATACGTCGCTACAGAATAGCCTATATCGTTGCAACTGTGTGCTCTATCGACTCCTTACAGAACGTTCCACTCAAAGGAACTCGTTTTGAAAGTAATGTTCTTGGCATTAAAAAGGCTTTCTTCATTAACCAATCAGCGGAGAGTTCATTCCACAAGCTTGGGTGCTATAAAAGTTCCGTAATTTCCGTCATGCCCCCGTAAATTACGGGTGTCAGAACTAACTTCCCCGTTCTGGCTTTCAAGTTTGGGCCGGAAAGAAGTGCAGCGACTAGAATAAATTTAAAAGGACGACAATCATAAAATATGCACGATTCAATGAAGCTGCTGCAATAAGGCGTAATTTTCATCTGTGGAAACACAGATTTATAACAAAGGAAATCGACTTTCAAAAACAATTTTGTGAGTACAATGCCACAAGTAAAATTTGTGACTAGGGATCCATCTGTCTATAGCTGTATGAGTGACGTGCTCTTAACGCAGGGTCTCAGTGGGTACTGGGTGTAGTGAAGTAAGCAGAGGAGGAAATTCAACACTGAACACTTGGTCTTACGCTGAGATTGGGTTTGTTTACGGCGCCTACTACCTGTCGGATATAATGTAAATATAAGCATTGGATGAAACAACCGCATAATATTTTCCTCTCGCTTTGAACTATTTTATGGAAAAAACACTGTTTCATTCTTAAACATACTGTCATAATATTTCCGGAGTTTCTTTTATCTTCTGGCATGTCTTGGGAGGTAAAGCATTAAGAATTTCTTCGTCGAGGTATCGAGGATGTGTTCTAAAAATAAGACAGTCGAGATATCTGCTTGGTTTTTTGTCAGACCGTCCGAAGTAAATTAGGCTTAGAGAAACTGTTCATCGGACAGCATACGCTACTAAAGGATTAGCTAATAGAGAGCAAAGCTAATAGGAAACTGGCAATGTGAAGTAATGTGGTAAATAACTGCTTACCGAACATAAAAATTGTCAATATTTCCTGACATGGATTCATAAAATATTGTACTTGTGAAACGAAACAGCCTCTTTAGTCACATGAAGAAATGAAAACTATCGAAAGACGATCTTAAACTGTTTCAATATTTTTAAATTTCCTGACGTTTTTGACATCGCTACTTACAACTGTCTTCTAGACAGACTACTTGCCTATGGAGTAAAGTCTGATTTGTGCTGCTGATATCATAATTTACTGCCAGGAAGGTCAGAGTTCACAGTCATCGTATTGATGTCTTCGAACGAAACAGAAGTAACATCTGGCGTTCCCCAAGGAAATGTTGGAGGTTCTCTGCTGCTCTTAATCAACATAATGGATTGATGAGACATTCTGGACAGACCTCTTAATTTTTAGATGATGCTGTCGTTTACCTTCCACTAAAGTCATCAAACGATCAAAACGAGTTGCGAAATGATTTCGTCGAGATACCTCTATTGTTCAAAAAGTGGTAACTGACGTTAAAACACTAAAAAAAATTGGCGTCCTTCATACGAATACTAGAAAAAATATCCGTTAAATTCCGGTTAGTTGATAAATAACATAAATTTGAAAGTTTTCATTTCAGTTAAAAGCCTAGGGATTAAAATTACGAAAAACTCACATTAGAAACATGGACTGCGTATCAGAATTTCATCCTTAAGCGGTTTCATTACTTAGTACCCTATTTCAGAAGGTTATAAGCATCACATTATTTGCGATTGTCAACTCTTATCAAACTGGTTGCTGATTATTTCGATATAGACTGCGTTTTATTGGCTCAACACTTAGAAGCTGCAGCAGATCTATTAAAGAGACTGCACACATTACGATTTTCCGCCCTCTTACGAAGTGACTGCCTACATTACGATTTTCCGCCCTCTTATGAAGTACTGGTGAGTGGAGTGAGATCCGCACTAGACAGAATTGACGGAGTACATTGCAAAGGTTCGAAGAAGGGAAATTCGTTTTTGTGTTATCCAGAGCTAGTGGATCAAGTGTCGCAGTATAATACAATAGTTAGGTGTAACTAGTCGCCGAATATTTTCACGAAATTGCAATCATCAACATTTGCCTCCAAATGGGATAGGATTTTGTTGATCCCACTTACATGTGAAGAAATGTCTGTCGTAAAAAAATTAGAGAAATAAGGGCAAAAACTGTTCAGTTTTCCAAGAGCTATTCGGTAGCCGAATAGTGGACAAATAGTCTGAAAGTAGTTCTATGAACCCACTGCCAAGCACTTAAGTGTTAATTTCAGGGAATCAATGTACACGTGTACAGACTAAAGACACATTCTAAGACAAAAATACAAACGACGCACCACACAGGAATTATCCGAATGAGGATATTTTTAGATCTGATGTGCAGACAAGCAAATGATTACAGTTTCAGGAAATATTAATGATATATTTAACAGAGAGAGTTTCACAAATTGAGCAACTAATTAACATGTTGATCCTCTTCTGGCCCTATTCCACTTGGCATTAATTGGATGTCCTCTGGAAGGATGTCATAGCGAATTCTGTCCACATGGTGCATTAGATCGTCAAAATCTTGAGCTGGTTGGTGAGACCTGCCCATAATGCCCTCAACTGGAAAGGCATCCGATGACTTTGCTACCCAACGTAAGGTTTGTCAAGTATGAAGACAAGCAGTAGAAACTGTCGCCTTGTGTGGGCGGACATTGTCTAACTGAAATGTAAGCCCAGGACGTCTTGGCACGAAACGGTGCGTAGGATATCGTCGACGTACCGCTGTGCTGTAAGAGGGCCGCGGATGGCAACCAAAGGGGTTCTGCTACGAAAAGAAATGACACACCAGACCAAAACTCGGGCCGTTTAATCAACGACAGTCAGGTTGGTATCACAGTGCTGTCCGGGGCCTCGACAAACACATTTGCGGCCTGGAATCTCATTGGCGAGTAGAACTGTCCTAAGTGATAGTCCCTTTAGGAACTGAGTTCCAATGACCAGGGAAGACAAGTCTGGAGACGCCCCGGTCAGTGGTCTGGTAACAACCATTTCTTGTCTTAGAGCGTGTGTTACCTACCGGCACCCTAACCAGGACTCTTTGGCTTTCATGGACAGTCCTCTTATTGACCTTCCCTTGTAATACAGTGTCTATTGTAACAAAGACATAGAATTTCGGAGACGTAGCATGGTACAATATGTATATACTTTCCCCAAACATAAATTATCCGTGATGATAATAGAGAATTACTAGTCCCTTGATGAAAGCCAAATGAATCAGTTTGAGCCAAGATGAGTGATTGATGCGATGAATCTCCGTTGCAGTTGCGGCAGACACTAAAATAATAAAAGTTTAAACAATATTCAACGGAGCGCCGCGTTACTTTCGTTAATCTTCACATTGTTAAAACTTGCAAAACACGTTTACTTTGGATATGGAACACTGAAATTTCAGTGTCTGTGAAAATTTGGATAAAAATATTGTACAGCTTTTCATCAAATTACGAGTCACGTTTTTCTTATATACACTGATTGCTTTCAAGAAAACAGTTTTTTTGTGTTAACTACACTGATTACGTTCAAACAAGTAAACGTTTCTCTGAAAACTAGACCTCACGCTGGTCAATTTTATCCCCGTTTGTTTATTTCCCAGTCATCGCTTGGGCATGAAATTTCGGAGACAAGTTCTGTATTTTCAAGGGGGTGTAGTTTTCGCTCCGTTCAAACATTTGACCAAAAATAATGAAAACTATATTGCTGCAAGTGGAGATTTAGATGATGAGAGTATCAGATTTCATTAAACGGCTTCTACATTGACTTTGGAAATTATGTGTTATTCCGTGACGGTATGTTCCTGTAGGATATTGACATGCCTACGAACTGCTGCCTCATCTTCTGCCTAACGCATTATTGGATGCCAATACTGCGAAGGCATGTGGTCAGCGCACACTTTCCAGCCGTTAAAGTCAGGTTTCGATAACGAACTAGCTTCTCAGTTTTCCCCGCGAAGTCTGGTTGAAGCATCTATTCAGGATTAAAATTGAGATCGTCGCATGGCAGCCAAGGGAACGTCCTGACAATATCTAGAATTACTAATTTTCGTAGGGCACTCATATGTGTTGACCGCAAAGCTATGAAGATTGATTCTCTGGTGCGTATGCCATCTCCATTTCACGCAGAGGATGTATCCATAATTACAATTATGTTATCACACTGAGCCAAGAACCTTACCGTCCATCTACTGCACCTGGTTGTATGTTGCTCCCACTGATTGTGAAACATAATTATCTGTAAAGTCCACCAATCTCTAAAACTTTCAGGTCTTCTAGATTCTATTGTGATGAGAACGTTGAGTCACTAGCGGAAAACATAAGTAAATTCCTTCGAAATTAATTGTTCTTTGAACGAGCGAGCTACTTTAATTTGCATTAAAAGAATTCATATCTTGCTCAGTTGTACACTTGAGAAACATGCCTCGAATGTTCTTCAAATCAACAACCAAAATGTATCGATTTTAGCCTTATCTTGCACTGTACTGCATTATGAGGATATATATAATTTATAGCATTTCGTATCACTTGTTATTACTGAACCCGCTGTACCATTTCCTGCTACTGAAATGCCTACAAAGAAGCTGTTTAAATCACTGACATTTCAGTCAAATTAGGTGTGTAGTCTAACGGAACCTCTCACCAAGGAAAGCTAGTTCAATGAACAGGGTGCCTATTCTGTATCTTTCCGCCATTGTGCCGATCGTTTCGGTAGTCCAGAGCACCGAACTGTCTAGTACTCGAATTAGATCCGCTGCATTGTTCAGTATGCATTTCGGAAGCGATACCGTTCGGGTCTAGAGAACCGAAGCGCTGTTGTCGGTTCACGTCGCACAAGCCAATCAAAAGCAAGCGGCCGCAGATCCTCGCACGCGCGCAGCAGCGCGCACAGCACCACAAATACAAAGCGGCTATCAGACGACACAGGCGAGCTATTCTTCGAAGTACCGAAAATTGCGTTTACGTTGCCATAACGCATGAATCCGCATTCTATCGAGCTGACGTGCCCGCCTTCATCGCTCTTGCCTCCTCCTTAACAGTACCAGGCGCAGCATATCCATTTCCATGATTCTCAGCTGAAAAGCATAGATGTTTTTACAGTTTCCCTGACCGCATGTTTCCATACATTCATAATAACGATAGCGAATTTGACTGTATTCACAGATTGTCGTAAATGCAATGTCATGTCATCTTATTCTCATTCACACTTATATCGTGTTTTGGATTTTACGTTTAGGAAAACGAGTTAGGAACAGTGTTTAGTACCGCATTGTACTAATACATCTATAAAACAACTGAAAAATCGATTCTGAGAGTTTAAAAGAATAAGAAGATGTGGTTATAACTCGCTCCTAGAGATCCAAATTATTCAGTAGCCCACTTCCCTATATGATACGTAAACGATTTTTCGAGAGCTCCTGCAGTTCGACGAAGTTTATAACATGCATCTCATGAATGAAACTGTTTCGTATATAGTGCTACAGTCTAAAAATATTACGGCAGAGATCTTTCATCTCTGTCTGCTGTTGAGGATTCGATCGCAGATAAATACCTGTGACAAGCAAGGTTATGAAGATGACTGCTAGTTACATTCCAAGTAATCTTAGTTGTGCTCTTAGATCCCAGGGAATCGCTACATATTCGGAAAAAATGTTGAATTATTTCTGGCAAGAAAAAATATAAAGGTCGCTGTCGGTTATTTCACTCACAGCAACTTCATCTGCAGCAATTTCATATTTCGTTTATTAAACACACAGAAAACAGGAAACCATTACTGAAGAATTGCGCTCTTACATGTAAGTAATAACGAATATTGCAGAAAAATCTTAACTCCCACGAATAATAGTGTCTCTGAACGTGTTGCATATAGGAAGAGGAAAAAAATTTTTAGCACGTGCACGAACCCGTGCCTTTCCTATCGCATTCCCGTGCGCTAATCACTTTTTTTTAAATCTAATTTTGTTCTTTGTATCTGCTCGTGGCGAACGTCGTAATACTCGCAGTTCAATTCGTCATTGATCCATTAACTCAGTTTTTTTTATTACACGCTGAGTTATCGTGCCGTCTTACTTTATGACGATTAGGACAAACACAACAACCAGTCCACTTGGCCACGCCTAACAATAGATGCACAGGCCTCAATTCATGTACCATTGCGTAGAGGAACGTAGGCTGACTTCGTTGCCAAACAGTTCTGCGTAAGTGAGACCTGAGTTTCTCCTGGCGTATACAACTTTCAAATAACTTCCGGGAATTCAGCCAGGTAACACTTTCAGCGACCGCCGATATTTCGGCGGGAGAACACCCCACCATTTTCAAGGCAAACTGCAACGGACAGGCGGCGTACATGCAAATTTAATACCTCGGTTCTCGGACCCAAGCAGGAAAGATAACACACACACACACACTGAACACTAGTGCCACCAAAGATGGCCAAAGTCAGAGCTATCGATAGTGAGACTATGAATTCGCAGGTGAGGTAGCATTGAGTCTGTCCCTCTGTTTCTTGACAAGGGAGAGAGCCGGATTCCAAACAGAGTTTAAACAGAAACCTCCATCCCTGTTAACAAGGTTGCTCGCTAATTTAATCTCAACTGCCTCCAGAATCACACTGTCCCAATAGCTGGACGTGCATGCCAATATCTCGGTGTTATTATATAACATGGAGTGACCAGTATCCAAGCAATGTTCGGCAATAGCAGATCTATTTGGCTGCTGTAATCGTGTGTGCCGTTTATGCTCAGTACATCTGTCCTCCACGGTCCTGATAGTTTGACCAATATATGCCATGCCGCAGCTACAAGGGACACGATATACACCCGCCTTACGCAGTCCAAGATCATCCTTAACGGAACTCAAAAGTGCTCTAATTTTAGATGGAGGTCGGAAAACACATTTCACATCGCATTTCCGTAAAATACGACCGATCTTATTTGACGTGTTTCCTACGTAAGGCAAGAAGGCAGTAGACTTAGGTGTTGACTCAGAATTATCATCAATCACCTGATGTACAGTTGGTCGATAGCGCAACGCACGTTCAATCTGTCTATCACTGTAACCATTTTGACGAAATGTAACTTCAAGATGGGACAGCTCAGCTGGCAAAGTCTCAGCGTCAGAAACGATATGTGCCCTGTGTACCAAGGTACGAAGTACCCCTTCACGCTGAGCCGAATGGTGACAACTATTAGCTTGTAAGTACAAGTCGGTGTGAGTACGTTTCCTGTAGACTGCATGTCCCAATGATCCATCATCCTTCCTCCTAACCAACACGTCGAGAAAGGGAAGGCAACCATCCTTTTCCACCTCCATCGTAAAACGAATGTTCGGGTGGATCGAGTTCAGATGTCCTAGAAAGACATTCAAATTCTCCCTACCGTGAGGCCAAACAACGAAGGTATCGTCAATGTATCTATAGAAACAGGCGGGTTTTAAAGGCGCCGACTCCAATGCACGTTCCTCGAAGTCTTCCATAAACAAATTTGCGATCACAGGAGACAACGGACTACCCATCGCAACTCCATCTGTCTGCTCGTAATACTGGTCATTAAATAAAAAATAAGTGGATGTCAACACATGCCTAAAGAGATTAGTTAAATCAGCACCAAACCTGGCTTCAATTAACCGCAACGAATCAGACAGAGGAACACGAGTGAAGAGAGAGACCACATCGAAACTCGCTAAAATATCAGAGTCATTCAGCCTCAGTCCCTCCAAACGACGTAAAAAATCAGCTGAGTTCCTGATATGATGTTCACACCGTCCTACTTGTGGACTCAACAGAGAAGCAAGATGCTTGGATACACAATATGTCCGGGCGCCGATGTTACTCACTATAGGACGGAAAGGAACCCCTTCCTTATGAACCTTTGGAAGGCCATATAACCTAGGGGGAACCGCACCATAGGTGTTAAGCCTCTTGATTGTGTCCTGCGACAAACCACTTTTCTTCAGGAGGCTGTTGGTCTTTCTCTCAACACTTTTCGTGGGGTCAGCATCGATTCTGCGATACGTTGAATCAGATAGTAAACGTTGCATCTTTTGTACATAATCATGTTTATTTAAAACAACGGTGGCATTGCCCTTGTCAGCAGGTAAAATAACAATACTGGGATCAACTTTGAGAGAGCGTAAAGCAGCCCTCTCTGCTGCTGTTACATTACTCTTGGGTGGACGAGCCCTAGTCAAAACACGGCATGCCTCCCTCCTAACTTCCTCTGCAGCGTCAGGAGGTAGTTTGCAAACTGCCTGTTCAATTGAACTAATAAAATCAACTACCGGCAAATTCTTCGGAGTGGGTGCAAAATTTAATCCTTTCCCTAGCACGGATAAGGTTGCGTCGTCAAAAGATTCCTCTGTGAGATTTATCACAGAACGTCGAGATATAACATGCGTGAGATTTATCACAGAACGTCGAGATATAACATCCGTGAGATTTATCACAGAACGTCGAGATATAACATCCGAGATTTATCACAGAACGTCGAGATATAACATCCGTTGGACGGTGCCTCATGGACCCAAGCTGACTGGGAGTACAACTCCGTTACTGCCCGGCATTTGGCAAAGTTTGAACGTTTTCATCGCGCGGAGTCGGATGTTATATCTCGACGTTCTGTGATAAATCTCACAGAGAAATCTTTTGACGACGCAACCTTATCCGTGCTAGGGAAAGGATGAAATTTTGTACCCACTCCGAAGAATTTGCCGGTAGTTGATTTTATTAGTTCAATTGAACAGGCAGTTTGCAAACTACCTCCTGACGCTGCAGAGGAAGTTAGGAGGGAGGCATGCCGTGTTTTGACTAGGGCTCGTCCACCCAAGAGTAATGTAACAGCAGCAGAGAGGGCTGCTTTACGCTCTCTCAAAGTTGATCCCAGTATTGTTATTTTACCTGCTGACAAGGGCAATGCCACCGTTGTTTTAAATAAACATGATTATGTACAAAAGATGCAACGTTTACTATCTGATTCAACGTATCGCAGAATCGATGCTGACCCCACGAAAAGTGTTGAGAGAAAGACCAACAGCCTCCTGAAGAAAAGTGGTTTGTCGCAGGACACAATCAAGAGGCTTAACACCTATAGTGCGGTTCCCCCTAGGTTATATGGCCTTCCAAAGGTTCATAAGGAAGGGGTTCCTTTCCGTCCTATAGTGAGTAACATCGGCGCCCGGACATATTGTGTATCCAAGCATCTTGCTTCTCTGTTGAGTCCACAAGTAGGACGGTGTGAACATCATATCAGGAACTCAGCTGATTTTTTACGTCGTTTGGAGGGACTGAGGCTGAATGACTCTGATATTTTAGTGAGTTTCGATGTGGTCTCTCTCTTCACTCGTGTTCTCTGTCTGATTCGTTGCGGTTAATTGAAGCCAGGTTTCGTGCTGATTTAACTAATCTCTTTAGGCATGTGTTGACATCCACTTATTTTTTATTTAATGACCAGTATTACGAGCAGACAGATGGAGTTGCGATGGGTAGTCCGTTGTCTCCTGTGATCGCACATTTGTTTATGGAAGACTTCGAGGAACGTGCATTGGAGTCGGCGCCTTTAAAACCCGTCTGTTTCTATAGATACGTTGACGATACCTTCGTTGTTTGGCCTCACGGTAGGGAGAATTTGAATGTCTTTCTAGGACATCTGAACTCGATCCACCCGAACATTCGTTTTACGATGGAGGTGGAAAAGGATGGTTGCCTTCCCTTTCTCGACGTGTTGGTTAGGAGGAAGGATGATGGATCATTGGGACATGCAGTCTACAGGAAACGTACTCACACCGACTTGTACTTACAAGCTAATAGTTGTCACCATTCGGCTCAGCGTGAAGGGGTACTTCGTACCTTGGTACACAGGGCACATATCGTTTCTGACGCTGAGACTTTGCCAGCTGAGCTGTCCCATCTTGAAGTTACATTTCGTCAAAATGGTTACAGTGATAGACAGATTGAACGTGCGTTGCGCTATCGACCAACTGTACATCAGGTGATTGATGATAATTCTGAGTCAACACCTAAGTCTACTGCCTTCTTGCCTTACGTAGGAAACACGTCAAATAAGATCGGTCGTATTTTACGGAAATGCGATGTGAAATGTGTTTTCCGACCTCCATCTAAAATTAGAGCACTTTTGAGTTCCGTTAAGGATGATCTTGGACTGCGTAAGGCGGGTGTATATCGTGTCCCTTGTAGCTGCGGCATGGCATATATTGGTCAAACTATCAGGACCGTGGAGGACAGATGTACTGAGCATAAACGGCACACACGATTACAGCAGCCAAATAGATCTGCTATTGCCGAACATTGCTTGGATACTGGTCACTCCATGTTATATAATAACACCGAGATATTGACATGCACGTCCAGCTATTGGGACAGTGTGATTCTGGAGGCAGTTGAGATTAAATTAGCGAGCAACCTTGTTAACAGGGATGGAGGTTTCTGTTTAAACTCTGTTTGGAATCCGGCTCTCTCCCTTGTCAAGAAACAGAGGGACAGACTCAATGCTACCTCACCTGCGAATTCATAGTCTCACTATCGATAGCTCTGACTTTGGCCATCTTTGGTGGCACTAGTGTTCAGTGTGTGTGTGTGTGTTATCTTTCCTGCTTGGGTCCGAGAACCGAGGTATCAAATTTGCATGTACGCCGCCTGTCCGTTGCAGTTTGCCTTGAAAATGGCGGGGTGTTCTCCCGCCGAAATATCGGCGGTCGCTGAAAGTGTTACCTGGCTGAATTCCCGGAAGTTATTTGAAAGTTCTGCGTAAGTCATAGATGGGTGATAGTTTGGAAGATTTCCAATATCAGACTTCACATAAATGCTTTCCATTGTTACTTGAAAGTTGTAAACACGTTACGATAGTTACTAACTAAACCATTTCTGGGAGAAAGTAAACAAAGTGACTAGTAACGTCATTTCACACTTACGTAATATGCGGAAGCAGAGCCGATGTCTTGATATTTAATTATCTTTAAACTCTTATTTGCATAAAAGTAACACGTATTTTGAGAGAATATTGACCGAAAACGTTCTTTTTATGTAATCATTCACAGTAACAACCTAACCTAACCGTATTTCTCAGAAAAGAAAAACAGTCTATTATGAACTCACTTTACAGCCAGATGCGTCCTTTGGTGATTCCTTAGTAACACAGTCACTAAATCCAAAGCAAAAACCGCTAAATATGTTTAAAATAACAAATTATAGGTGTACATAAACCACAGCTCACCGATCGACAGGGTCACACTGAAATCCAAAACCTCTCAGTACAATTGTCTTAAAATCGGTGGGAGGACCGTTCGGTAACAGGTCTCAAAAGCTTACTGAATAGGATATTTCAATAAAGAACCGAAAATGACGTCACTACCGAGATTAACCTACTATACCGATCGGTATGAACGATACAGAATAGGGCCCCAGGAGAAGGTCGTCTGTCGCGACAAGTGTAGGAAAAGGCTGATGTCGCAGTTGCCCCTGACATCCACCGCATATTCGAAGAGCGGGCGAACAAGCGTAGTAGCTGACATGCAAATGTGTTCTGAGGATTAAGTAACTGGTATAGAACCCGCGTTCTTCCTGAGGCCGCTTAGGAGATTGATACAGCGACAGATGTTGACGTGCAGATACTTGATTGTGCTGCCACAGCCCACAGTCGTTTCCCAAACTGTTAGGCTTATAGTTCTGCAGTAATTTGTCGCCGAGCAACCATAATGGCTAGCATCTTTCACGACTGAACTTGAGACGCTATTTGGTGACCCATTTTGTCAAGAACTTGAATAACTGTGGCAATCGGTGCAGAGGATGGATGGTTCTTATACTACGATTGTAGAGCACCGTTTCGTTGCCGCATAGAGTCAGCAGAATATGGGCCATCCGAGATGTACCCACTGTGTACAATGAGTACCCTTGTGGATGCCATCACGGATGCGGCGTTCTGTAAACACATGGAAGCTGAGCACGGTGAGGTAGGACTGGAGGAGCAGAACATGTGGCAAGGGCACTCACATGTCTGTAAGCTTGTTCAGATGTCAGACAGAGTGGAACGCTCTTGGCACATCAAGGAGTAAGGCTCCAAAATACTCCTGACGTTGCTTCCTGTTCCTCTTCCACAAGTTGGTGCAGTTGATGTGTCGTAGTGTGGTAAGCTGGAAGCCGAGCTGTTTCAAAGGAAACAGTTTGTCTGCTTCAACACCCTGTAGGCGGGGGCTAAACGTACGTCATTAGAAGATTTAATTGAGCGCCAGCAGAATTCTGATGGACATATTGCTGGTAGAAGACCTTGGCTTCTTCCCAGTCTTGCAGATTGCGATGAACATCCTTTCTCCAGTCCATTGGTGAGGTACTCAAACCGAGGATCTGGTTCAGAATCATCACAAGATGGTCGGCAGTAGCAGCTGATAAGTGGATTAGAATATAGTTAGACAGCATGAAAGGGCTCAGTGCTTTCGTAAGGTTAATCTGACAGAGCTGTTGCATCGCATCATCTGGAATAATGTCATTGAGGGCATCGCCTTTCACGTTGGGCTATGCTACCAAGTAGAAGATTAGCCGGTCTTCAATTAGAGTAATATGTTCCTAGTCCTCAGGGTCCTCAGTAGATGCAAATTTGGTGTGTTTGCTTTGACAGTGGGCTCACTCACGGCATCTTGGTCGATATGCAGCGGTAGAGCTCTTCACCTTCACTACAGGATGGATTTGGTGGAAAGTGGATCCATCATCCACACACAGAATTGTCAGCCAGTTGCCACTTTCTAAGTGGCAGTGTACAGCGACGAAGAACTTGTATTTGACACACAGTCAGTTCAGTAGCAGCTTAGATTGTGGTCGACGTCAGCTAACATTGTCAGAGATATCTATTTCCTCTGTTATTGCAGCCATTAAATGTAGGGGGAAACTGTGCGGTGGATTTCTACTGGGAGATAGAGTTGGATTGCGCAGCATCCAGTACTTTTTAGGTGTAATGGCAGGAGCTTGAACCTCCACCGACTCAAATATGTTCAACATTACAGTACAGTACTCGTGGCTGCCGCATCGTGCTCGCGAAGTGTGGCCGAGGCAGTTTCAGATAAGCTTTTACAGTCTGACGATAATTTATGGATTTGTAGTTTTAGCTTGACTATGTCCACTATGGACAAACGGTAGTTACTGTTTTTCTGAAGAAGGTTGGGTTATCCCGACCGAAACCTATGTAAATTCTAGGTAAACGGTGCAACTGAGGCTGTTGATTATTAAAATTAAAATTTATCTCCACCGTCTTCTTCAGTAAAGGGGCAGTGGCCCTAGAGTTCTCCAAATGAGAGACGTATTGCTCCTAGCTGGTGCATCCTGAGTCAAAGGCTTGTCACGGCGGAGTCTCAACCAAGTGAAGAGATCAGAATAACCGTTATACTGTCACAGGAGAGCGCGTTCCATGCATTCACCTAGATGTGGAGACCCCACACAAGTGCTGTGTCTATTACATAATTTTGACGGCCAGCAGCTGCGTAAGTTGTTAGCTCACTGGGGAAAACGAACTTCGCACCAAGCCTGTTGCACGATAAAGCAGCGACCACTTTGTTATTGTGGAGCCGCGAGCCGAGGGTGGCATACTTAATAGTTAGCTCTCCGCGGACGATGGCAGTAACGCTGGGCACCAGCAGAGCTGCTACATCAGCCGCTATCAGGACACTTCTGGGCGGCTTACTTGGTACCATGGCGATGCTTGAAGTTCCTATGGCCTGGAGAGGTGCCCGGTTATGGGTCTGTTACGTGCGCAGTAACCCTTTTGTTCCGACACCGACCGTGCGCTTGTGGGTACGGTAGCAGTTTCAGTTGGCGGCGTGCACTGGCACACTGGCATTGAGGTTCTTTCCAGGCACCAGACGATTGACACATGCTGATAGTTCCATTCCCATCCAGGAACGTCGGAATTCGCCATCTATGTGAGGAGGCCATTGGCTTTTGTCGAGCATATTTTCAGTCCATTGTGACGGTAGATCTCGACTGGTCCTAGGTGCAGCGATGGTAACGGTCTGTATGGCCTCCTTGGCTGCAGCTGGTATTTGCTGTGGCACAGTCTTGGCCATATGCTCTACAGACGAGATGAAGGACCTTCAGCATCGTAACGGTGGACGATATGTCGTCCAGTAGGTGGTTGAGCCACCTCACCTTTTCCTGACGTTCTGGGCACTACAGTGGTTCGGCGGAACAGGCATTACCAGCAAATTAGCTTGCGGAGCAGAAGTGGCCGGGTGTTTTGAAAGGTTAAGGCGACTAGCAGTGATAACATCCATGAAGGACACTACTGCTGAACAGAGTCAGTAGACTGTTAAATACCGTTTATCTAAGAACTATTTTAAAATAACGCAGTAGTATAAGAAAACTATTTGTGCTTCAAAATTAGTAACAATAATTTCCAAAATAAAAATACAAAAATATTCAGTGAGACAAACAACATTGTCAATAGTTCATTAACAGCAGGAACAAATCACTGTGCATGCATGTTACAAGTCTCACAATTCGTAAGGAACACTAATTCAAAAACAGTCGAAAGTGTCTATCAGGCAATGATCAATAATTTAACACTGAAAACAACCTAAGAGCCATAAAATAAGACCACAGTTAAAACTTACATTTCATGGAGTAAATGCGTCAATGAACAAGGTATACCGGACTGCAGGCTCAAGTCAAATATTATACTAGCTGAAAACCATCATTATACAGCTACATGTCATCCGACAACGTGAGTAACGTCATATCTTGAGAGTATAACAAGCCTTTCACATAGCTAAACCTGAAATGTATCGTAGTACCAAACTCAAAACTTGAAAATTTAAGAACAACGTTTTATCAGTGCAAATCGGGATGTTCCCTAATAGTTTCCCACAGATAGTATCAGTGAGACAGAATCTGTTAGGCGGTATCACTGTGCGAAGTATAAAAGAACGACCGCTGATAGAACAGTACAGTGCTTGACAGCTTTTTTGGGGATACAGTATAGATCACAGCCAAGCCCTCGTACTCCAGACATAGTCCCCCTGAGACGCAGAAAAACAATGCCTAAACCAGTCATCCTGTCTTAAGTTGCCAGCAGCCAACTGACACTCGTCTCGCAGGCGCACACGCCAATGTTTTGCAGTTCCACCACTCTGTGACGTACTGCCGCACCGAAAAGCAATGCCAGCCAGCCCATGCTGTTGCATACCCACTTAAAATATCAGCCGGCAATCACGACTCGTCTGCCCAGCTGTATCCTCCAATGTTCGATGGCTCCGCTGCTTTCCGACGAATCCAGAACGGAGACACCAGATGACATGCTCTCCACGCATCCGGTTCCACACACGATTACTGGCCAAATCCCACATGAGAAGCTGTTATTGAGAGGACACCTTTCTGTTGCAGATTTCGCTTGATTGTCGACTTACGCTGCCGCTGCTCTCAACTTCTTTGATGACCCGTTCAGCCTGTACCATCGTGGGAAGACCTTACCAATCTTGGCTTCAACTATCAAGCGGGTCATGTCTTAAACTGTGCCACGATATTATAGCTCAGCTGTAATGGTTTCCTGTTGTTGGCTGGAATGGTTGCCGTTCCTCTGAGAACGGTCATTGGTAGCTTCGCTTTTGGTGTTCTCCCACGGCCTCATTTTCCCTGGGGAAGAACGCTGACGATATTTCTAAAAGTCTGCCTCGGTCCTGACGACCTATGACTTCTGTAAGGCGGATTATGTGTAAGATAATTGATCACCGGGCGACGTCTGGGATTCTTTGTGTGATCTGATGTGTTTTCGTATCGGTGTTGAAGCTCTTTGTTGGGAAAACTCGCACCAGGATGAACTTCTGATGGTATCATGGGTGTCGTACCAGAACAATGATGGCAGTTACGCAGATGCAGCTATGGTATAAGTTTACATGATCCTCTCCACAGCCTTCACTCTTAGCTGGGTCATCTGTTCTTCTGTACGGGAATTCCCAACTATAGTGGTCGTCAGCACATCTGACGCATCTGTGTGGCATTGAAGAAAGCGTAGCTACACGCCCGACAACTTGACAGTTACATGTTCGTCTCTTTCCTTGGAGCGCCATCTCGACCCTCCTCCACCTCCCCCCTCTCCCGCCACACCACCCCCAATCCACCCCTCACCTTTACTGCTTTACTGGCAAGGCATGAATCCTTTTAATGTTACATGTAGGATGTCGCTGATACTTACGAGGAAGAAAGTGGATTTCTTGCACGTCAGGAGCAATGGCAAGCTTAAAGAGGTTAAATCGTACCCGAAGATTTTTCTACTGCAGCTATTGTCTGAGACTGTAGATATGGTAGTTGTGCAGAATGAAGCGAACTACAGTCTTTAAATTCCTCTCACCTGAAGACGGACTGTATGAAAGGTCATGTGTCGTTGTCGAAAGCTCCTTGGAAAAATTAGGAAATTTGCGGTGAGTTCTATCCGACCAAATTGCTGAGGTCACCGGTCCCTAGGCTTACACACTACTTAATCTAGCTTAAACTAACTTACGCTGAGGACAACACACACACCCATGACCATGGAAGGACTCGAACATCCAACGGGGAGAGCAGTGCGAACCGCGGCAAGGCGCCATCGACCGCTCGGCTACCCCGCGCTGCGAAAGCTTCTTCTGCCACTGCTTAGTCGGGGACAGATAATTGTGTTACTTTGCAGAGTGGGTGGTACACTTCTCATGTTGCACAGATTGAGCCAGACCTTGGTATAGTCATCCTCCAATTTTACTGAGATGGAAATTGGTTTTATTTCCTTTCCAAATACTTCCGAAACGATATCTAATGAAAGGAACGCGGTTATAACATCTGCTCGTGGCTTATCCCTGGCGACCCGAGTGAAGCGTGGTGGCTGATAGTGGCAGCAGGAGCCCTTCTCTCGTTCATGTAGCGTTTCAGGTGTGGGATCATCCTCAGAGACTGGTAGTGACACTTGATGCGGGTCAGTATCAAAGGCATTATCCACGTTTATTTCCCTGTTCGTAGCCGTAGTGTGACCGGCAGTCGCGGGAACGTGCTGCGCTGTGGCACCGTCCGCAGCGCGAGCGCGTGCGCCCTCTCCCAGTGACGTACCTGGTCGAACAAATGTGTGGAGACACCGCTAGAAATATGTGCTCGGGCACAGTTGCGGATGATAACCAAGTATGCAGACCGAGGTGTTTTTTAACCCTAAAACTGAACCTTAAACAAAGTCCTCAATACGTTGCAAGTCTCACTGGTTCCTAGAACTGTGCTCTCTGCACTTGTGAGCGGCTTACACCGGAGCCGTGTCCCACGAGAAATATGGTCCCAGCAACATACTTGTTATGTCACACTATTTGGCTTGTCTGATACACTTCGAGAACGCTCAGCTCCTTGCTGGGCCTACGGAAAATCAATATGTGATTGAAATGACACCCAGTAAAGGTCGTAACTTTGTCGTATGCTATCGAGAGCTTACATGCATTTAAAGGCTCTATCAAGAATTATGAAACTCCTCTGAAATAGTTACTCGCTCGCCTCCGGAGACGGCTGCTGGCACTCGTAAGACCTGCAGCGTCACGTGCTGTGACGTACTCGTCAGGGTCCAGCTTCCCCGTGGGCCTCGTTCGGAGCTAAATGAAGTCGAATGTGGGCTAACTGTTGGTGGTCGTACGGTGCGTGCTTCCATAATAAAGGTAGCAGTCGTATTTCGTATTTCAAGAAACACTGTACCAAAGATATATAGGGAAAGTGGAAAAATATCACCCGCTCAGTCACAATTTGAACGAAGTTGGGTGTTGAACGATCGTGGTAGACGGTCATTAAGGAGTATAGTGACGAAAAACAAGAGGACAACAGCTGCAAAAGTCGTAGCAGAAGAGAATGACGCCTGGCGAACCCTATCAACACCAAAAAGTACGAAGCCAGGCCCATGAACAAGAAATTGCAGGGCGAGCTAGAATTCCAAAACCAGTCATCAGTTACCAAAATACTGGAAACAGGGGAAAGTTGTGCCGGGGTCATAAAAACTGGAGTATGGAGCAAAGGAAGCAAGTCATTTATTTGGTTGAGACTTGTTTCACACTATTTATAACTTCTGACCTGGTTTACATCCCAGGAGCGAACCACGACGTTGGATTTGGTGATGATTTGAGAGGCCACTAGGTGGTACGCCATGGGCCGCGTGGTTGCTCTGCAACGTAGCATTACTGCCAAGGATTATGTGCCCATTGTGGCTGAACAGATCCATCCCATGGTAAATTGTTTGTTCCCCAACGGTAATGCCGTGTCCCAAGACGTCACGACCCCTGTTCACACATGTTTCATCGTCCAGGAACGATTTTGTGAGCACTAGGATAGGCGTATCTCCCCTGGCCAACACAGACACCATATCTCTATATTACTGAGCGTATGTTGTCTACATTGGAGTGAATCCCTCGTGACAGCTATCTACCTCCTCACCGTTACCTGAACGTGCACTGTTTTGTGGGAAAAGTGGCGTAAGATACCTTTTAAAACGATTCGGGGCTTGTATTTATCTATTCCGAGACAAATGGAGAACGTTTCTAATTGCAAATGCTATCCTAAACCGTATTCCGTACGGTAAAGTGTTACGTGTCTGATATTTTCCGTACATTTGTCCACCCCCTTCACTTGCTGGGAATGGCGGCATCACAAACTGCCGACTCCATCCGGCAGTTCCGCTTATATCTTCCTCTCCAGTACCACGTCCAGTACCACTTATGACGCTTGCGATTCGATATCCTGTGTTGCCGTTGCAGGCTAATTTCTCTGCAATATCTGTAAGTATTCCGCTGCAGTGATTGCCTCCGGCTGTACGCCTTCTGCGTGATATCCTGTGAAGTACCGTCATTTCACAGAGTCAGAGCTTCTGCTATCTTCTCAGAGTACAACAATCGTGTCAGAGATGCCTAACTTTTTCTAAACGCAGTTCTCTCATTTTAGTTGATTATTTATAACAATACGTTCTTTCTGCTGATATAGCGCATGCTTGTGTATGCATAATAACATTTATATGAAACAGAGAATGGGGAAAGAAAGCTAAGAGGTGGGTGGGATTTCGTGACATCTAGCTATTGCACTATAACGTTTTCTAAAGGATAAATGACTGTTTACAGCTTGATATTTTAACAGATATAAGAAAATTGTGAATGAAAACACAAACTACACTGTTGTAATATTATATCGTTGTCATGTGTTATCATTCGTAATGTACAAAATATTCAACAAAGAACAGACGGAACAGTTAATCAGGGAAAGAAGAAAATAATTACACGCAACATATTGATGAGGTTCAATAAAATTATTTATACCACCAATTGCAAATGGTGGCTACCTGTTGATTCTACTGGGTAAGAAGCCTATACTCCAACATAATTAAAAAATCACTTTATTTTGACCGAGGAAAATTAGAAAACATGAAGCGTATAAAAAGCAGTTTATTTATCCCTGTTTCGCTATTAAAACCGAAAACATTACAGATGCAGTGGTCTATATTCTCCCCATCCCCATGCATCAGGTGAGAGTAAAATTAGCTAAGGCTTCAGTCTTACAACAGTGTTTATCACCACCATCTGACTGTCAATGAATAACGCATTGCTTCTCGGAACTTTATTCTTCATTCTGTTAATGGCACAGTGTCGTTTATTTCTTAAGGACTACCTATCTCTATACTAAATATCATCGTTAACATAGTTTTCGCTTAGTGAGCTCCACTGAGTTAAGTGGAACTCCAGTATTTAATTGAGGACTATCCTTTTTTTCACAATGCACTTCTGCATTGAACAATATTTTTGCTTTCAAATTAAATAATATTGCGTAAAGTCTATTACCCTGTTTTTAAATTAAGTTCAACAGATAAGACAGAAGAAATGTAAATATCCTGTAAGTTGAATAACTTGAAACTGGAGTTTCGTTGCACTCTATGACGTCAGTTCATCCATGTTCGATGAACTGTACAAACAAGCAAAGACGACTAATTTAAAAAAAGCTGTTGCAGAAAAGCATTGTCAGATTAACATATGAGATAACTACTGAAACGACAATCAAGCGAATAGGATGTACTGCAGTACCAAACACTGTACATAACTACATATTTTAAATTGCCATCATCATACAGACATAATTTTTACTAGTTGTCACATAATACGACGATAGAGTCAAGCATCAATTTAAACATCATTAAAAATACATTAGATGCATCTAGTCCGGAATCATTAGTAAACACCAATTTTTAAATGATGAAAATAAATTAATATCAATTTATGCACCAGTACCGGGTTGTTACTATTAAATTAACGGTGTTCCAAGTGCTACAGCGTAGGCTACCGACATCTCAGGCTCCTCGAACATAGTAGGTACTTTTATTAATAGGTGCGCTCATGGAGTAAGCTGAAAAAACAATAGCTAGACTTCCTGGCCGCGCTGCTGCTACGGTCGCAGGTTCGAATCCTGCCTCGGTCATGGATGTGTGTGATGTCCTTAGCTTAGTTAGATTTCAGTAGTTCTAAGTCTAGATGACTGATGACCTCAGATGTTAAGTCCCATAGTGCTTAGAGCCATTTGAACCATTTGAACTTCCTGGCACCAGGTGAAAATATAGTGTTGTAAGTAGTCAGAATGTGAAATGTTTCCGGTTTTGAGGTCAGTATTCGTTTGTCGCTTGGCGACTCGTTTTGTTTACCTTGGTGAACTGACTGTTCGTCTAAAGGGTTAAGAAGTTTGCAGTTTCCTGTACTAGATGCAGTGGCTATTGAGAACAAAGACTGTACACTGCTGGTAAAGTTGTTTTATCAGAATGGCAGCAATAGCAGTGCATCATTGCTGGAATATCCCTTACAGAAACAGCTGTGAAGTGCCGCCATGTCAATAAGTTTGGAAATTTGTGGTAAGGTCTAATGGGACCAAACTGCTGAGGTCATCGGTCCCTAAGCTTACGCACTACTTAATCTAACCTAAACCAACTTTCGCTAAGGCAACACACACCCATGTCCGAGAGAGGACTCGAACCTCCGACGGAGGGAGCTGCGAGGACCGGCCATGTCAATAAATGAGCTAAAGAATATGTTCAAGAAATCTGAAGAGACAGGTGAATTGTGTGGTGCAGCGTGAAGTTGGAGGTGGCCCATTCTCATTGCAGTGCTGAAGAAGTTGCCGTAGCTATATATGACCATGCATTCAGTCCTCGAGCTGGGTCAGAGGAATTGTCTCTCCCCTGTTCACCAATTCACAATATTTTGTGGCGCATTTTACACTGGTGTCCCTTCAGGAGTCAGCATGTGGGGTTCTACTCAGCAACCTCTTGTGGAGTAGCCCAAGGTATGCTTTCACAAGCTCCTTGATCCTCGGTCCGTTTTCCTTGGTAGAGAAGACACATCATGGGCCTGTTAAGTGTTCAATGACGAGCGCCGGCTCTAGGAAGGTCGAGCCGTGCCACCCCCCAGGGCGGCAGGTTTTTGGGGGGAGGCGTGACCTTAAATTTTAATATGGTTCTAAAATGATGAATTAAACAACACAGTACACATTTGGTGTAAATCAAGAAGTGTCTGAATGAGTTAGAACTAAAAGACATTTATGTAGAAAACCCGACTATACGTGTATACAGATATGAAAGAGACGGCAGAACAAAGGGTTCCAGCATGAGGAAAATGATGGGAAAAATCTAAGATCCACAAATGTAGTACAAAATGAGCCATTACTTCAAAGTATGGTATGATGTGATAAGTGCTATCCGTGAGAGATTTCTTTAGTTTAAGAGTCACAAACAGCATTTTATTTTTTTCCATGTCATTAGCAAAATTCGTGAAAGTGTGTTCCGTCTATGTAACTATTTGAAGGCAGTTTGTTTATTTCCAAACGTGTTTCCCTTCTTTTATTTGTGAAGCATCTTCAGTGTCGATTTCTAGCGCTGTTAACTAGTCCCTCTGGTCCTACAGATGTATTCCTTAGTTTACGTGCTCCAGTTGGCCGGTTTCCGGCGTTCTTTCCCCCACGTTTGATTCATCAAACCGCATGTCACTTACGTTTTCCTTTTTGTTATCACAAGACTATAGTGCGAGAGATACTCCGGAACTGTACGACATAGTAGTGAAAAACATTCACGGACCATGCAGGCCATGATACCCAAATTCGCCATATATGAGTGAGGAAAATGTATAAAAAAGAACCCAAAACCGTGTTTGGACGACACACAAACCAAATACAGAAGACGATAACCCAAAAACGGTGGCTTCGCAGCAAAAATAAGAATACGAAACAGCAACGAACTGGAGATAGATAGTCAATGGGTAGCACCATACGACACACTACATTCAAAAATGTTCCAATCACACATAAATGTAGAACACTGCAATTCAGCTCCGTCAAATATGTCTATAAGTTTGTGAACAGAGGCATTGGCATGGCAGTATTTCAGATAGCTAGCGAACAAAATAACAGAAACTACGAGATCCTCATGTACCAGATACATCAACAGTGACGAAGCAGCGTTGCAGATTTTCGGTTTTCCCGTGCACAAACGCGAATAAACTGTGCAACATCTAGCTGCACGCTTGTAGAACGGGTAGACAGCTTACTTAACAAAAGACACCGGGCGAACCACCTCAGAACACAACATTAACAGCTTTTTACCATCTGTGCCAAAAGGATCCATTCGCGAAAACATTACTATATGTCTACGTCCCTACCTATTGATCGTTGAACACAACAAGACAGCCTTTTCAAGACGAAAACAGGGAATTCCCGTAGAAGCTCATCCAGGAATCATGAAAACTGAAGCACTAAGCCGAGTATACACCGTACATCCGAACAACGCTGAACGTCTCTGTCTCCGGATATTGCAACACGAGATACGGGGACCAACAAATTTCACAGATCTCAAGACTGTTGACGGTTACCTTCGTCAGCCGTACAGAGAAACATGCCATCGTTTAGGAATACTGGAAAAGGTCAACCACTGGGAATTAACTCTACAAGATGCCTCATTCACAGCCTCAACTCAAAAATTAGTGACTTATTCGCCATAATTCTAACAACATTTAACTCATCGAATCCAAAACAGCTATGGGACTCCTTCAAAGGGAGTACCAGTGATGACATACTATACCAAATCCCACAAGCTTATCCTGAACTAACCATCGAATTCAACGACGACATATTCAATGAAACACTCGTTCGCCGAGAAGATAAATGTTTAGCAATAAACAAGAGGCCTTAGTACAACTTGGGTTGCACATATCACGAGAAGCTGCTATCAGCGTGCTAAACATAGAAATTAGCAAGGAAAAAAGCTACATCAAGAAACTACTTCAGTGAATTGTTTAAACCAAACCATACGTCAGTGACAATTCAAAGGAAATTTACAACGTTATCATGGACCAGATCGACATCAACACTGGTGGAATAGTTTACTTGTACGCGCCAGGCGGCATCGGGAAAATGTTTCTAATAAATCTACTGCTGGCAGAAATACGTGCTAAACAAAACATCGGACTTGCGCTGCCATCATTTGGCATTGCAGCCATACTTGTGGAAGGAGGTCTAACTGTCCATTCCGCCCTGCAACTACCGTTTAAAATAGACGAAAAACAATTTCCGGTGTATAAAATCTCACGAGCATCTGGAAGCGGTGAACTTCTAAAGCAAGCTAAAATTACGTTCTGAGACGAATGCACAATGGTACATAAACGAAATCACTGGAAGCCATGGACAGATCATTGCAAGAGTTGCGAGGGAACTCTGAAGTAATGGAAGTAGCTCTACTCATTCTCTCCGGAATTTTCTCGATAAACACTTCCAGTTATCCCCAAGTCAGCAGACGAGATCAAAGCATGCTTTAAAAAATCAGATCTCCTGCCACACACACAAATACTGCGACTAACAAAATACATGAAGTTGAACTATCGAAAGACGAAACAATAACACATTTTGCTCAACAACTTTAACAAATAGGCGAAGGCACATATCTTACTAACCAGAGGACAGGCCTTGTTAAACTCAACAGTGATTTCGGCAAAATAGCCACTGATAAAAACGAACTCATGAACTAAACTAATCCAAACGTTGTTCACACCTATGCCAGTCAGGACTGGACATATGAAAAGGGCAATTTTGTCAACTAAAAATAATTTTGTCGACAAAATCAACTTTAATATTCAAAAGAAAAATTCCGGCGAAGAGGGAATATGCATATCGATCACACGATGGTAAACGTTGAAGAAAGTGTGAACATCCATACAAAATTTCTAAACCCTTTTGCAAGTGTCAGCAGTGCCATTACAGTGACTTAGACTTAAAATTGTATCTCGATCACACCACACAGAAAGCTCAACTCGTCAAAACTATATAATGAAACAAGAATGATTGTCAAGTAGCTATGGAATAATATCATCGAAGCCGAATTTATGATTCGAAAGTACAAAGGACACACACTATTTATCAGCAGCGTAGCACTGATCTCTGCTGAACTGACATTCCAATTTAAAAGACTGCAAGCGATCCTGTTGGAAGAACATGCGCAACTGAGCATTGTACCAGAGGCTGGAAATATCGCTTCAGTTGTGTATTTCTTTTATTATCATCGCTCACAAGAGAGCTTCTGTGAAGTTTGGAGAGTAGGAGACGGGGTACTGACCGAAGTAAAGCTGTGAGGACGGCGCATGAGTCGTGTTTGGGTAGCTCCGATGGTAGAGCACTTGCCCGCGAAAGGCAAAGGTCCCGAGTTCGAGTCTCGGTTTGGCACACAATTTTGATCTGCCAGGAAGTTTGATATTCCTGATTAGTCCCCCATTCCGATCTCTGGGAAGGGGCAGCCAAGGAGGGTGGGGCGTAACCATAAGAAAATGATTGAATAACCAACGAAAGGATAACATTCTACGAGTCGCTGCATGTAATGTCAGAAGTTCCAACTTGATAGAAGGCTAGAAAATCTGAATAGGGAAATGCAAAGGCTCAATGTAGATATAGTGAAATGGAAAGAAGACAAGCATTTATGGTGAGATGAGTATAGGGCAATATGAACAGCAGCACAAAATGATATAACGGAAGTAGGATTCGTTATGAAGGTATGGTAGAGAGTGTGTTACTATGAACAATTCATTGATAGGGTTGTTCTCATTAGAATCGACAGCAGACCAACACCAACAACGATAGTTCAGTTATATATGCTGACGTCACAAGCTGACGATGAAGAGATAGAGAAAGTAAGCGAGGATACTGAACGGGTATTCAGTATCTAAGGGAAAATGAAGATCTAATAGTCGTGAGGGCCTGGAATGTGGTTATAGGAGAAGAGCGGAAGAAAGAGTTACGGAAGAATAGGGAAGAATAAGACTGAGTTCTGCAACAAATTTCAGCTGTTAATAGCGAATACTCTGTCCAAGGATCACAACAGGAGAAGATATACTTGGAAATCATCGGTAGGTACTGGCAGTCAGATTACACGATGATCACGTAGAGATTCCAAAATCAGATACTGCATTGCAAGGAGTACCCAGTAACGGATATTGACTCAAATCACAATTTAGTAGCGGTGAAGAATTGGCTGAAGCGTAAGAGACTAGTCAAGAAGAATGAATGCGCAAAGAAGTTGGATACGGAAATAACCGGGAATGAAGAGATATGATAAGGAATAGCTCAGTAGGCAGTTCAGTTGAAGTGGAATGGACATCTCTAGAAAGGCCAGTTACGGAAGTCGTAAAGAAAAAGTAGATATAAAGAAGCTACTACAAAGAAACAATGAATAACAGAAGAAATACTTCAGTTAGTCGATGAAAGAAAGGATTACAAAAATTTTCAGGGAAATCCGGGAATACAGAAATACAACTCCCTGAGAAATCAGCGTGCAATATCCATTAGATGAGTATGTTCCAAGCAAGATCGAAAGAAATGGAAAAGAGCCACAGTAGTACAACAACCGAGTTAGAAAACTGCTACGGAAGCAAAGGGAACTTAACAACAAACATAAACATAGCCAAAACCTTGCAGACAAACAAAAATTACACGAAGCGAAATCTAGTGTGAGGAGGGCTATGCGAGGGGCGTTCAATGAATCCGAAAGTAAAGTTCTATGTACTGACATGGCAGAAAATCGTAAGAAATTTTGGTCTTATGTCAAAGCGGTAGGTGGATCAAAACAGAATGTCCAGATACTCTGTGACCAAAATGGTACTGAAACAGAGGATGACAGCCTAAAGGCCCAAATACTAAATGTCTTTTTCCAAAGCTGTTTCACAGAGAAAAACTCCACTGTAGTTCCTTCTCTAGATTGTCGCACAGATGAGAAAATGGTAGATATCGAAATAGAGGGATAGGAAAAGAATTAAAATCACTCAAAAGAGGAAAGGTCTCTGGACCTGATGGAATACCAGTTCCATTTTACACATAGTAAGCGAAGGAACTTGCCCCCCTTCTTGCAGCGGTGTACCGTAGGTCTCTAGAAGAGCGTAGGGTTCCAAAAGATTGGAAAAGGGCACAGGTCGTCCCAGTTTTCAAGAAGGGACGTCGAACAGATGTGCAGAACTCTATAGTATCTCTAACGTCGATCAGTTGTAGAATTATGGAACACGTATTATGTTCGAAAAAGACGATCGTGTGAATGCCAGCTCTCGCTATTCGTTCACGAGACTCAGAGGGCCACAGACACGGGTTTCCAGCTAGATGCCGTGTTTCTTGGCTTCCGCAAGGCGTTTGATACAGTTCCCCATAGTAGCTTAATGAACAAAGAGCATATGGACTATCAGACCAATTGTGTGATTGGATTGAAGAGTTCCTAGATAACAGAACGCAGCCTGTCATCATGTCATTCTCAATGGAGAGAAGTCTTCCGAAGTAAGAGTGATTTCAAGTGTGCTGCAGGGGAGTGTCGTAGGACCGTTGCTATTCACAATATATATATATATATATATATATATATATATATATATATATATATATATGACCTTGTGGATAACATCGGAAGTTCACTGAGGCTTTTTGCGGATGATGCTGTAGTATATCGAGAGGTTGCAACAATGGTAAATTTTACTGAAATGCAGGAGGATCTGCAACGAATTGACGCATGGTGCAGGGAATGGCAATTGAATCTCAATGTAGACAAGTGTAATGTGCTGCGAATACATAGAAAGAGAGAGCCTTTATCATTTAGCTACAATATAGCAGGTCAGCAAATGGAAGCAGTTAATTCCATAAATTATCTGGGAGTGCGCATTATGAGTGATTTAAATTGGAATGACCATATAAAGTTGATCGTCGGTAAAGCAGATGCCAGACTAAGATTCATTGGAAGAATCCTAAGGAAATGCAGTCCGAAAACAAAGGAAGTAAATTACAGTACACTTTTTCGCCCACTGCTTGAATACTGCTCACCGGTGTGGGATCCGTACCAGATTGGGTTGATAGAAGATATAGCGAAGGTCCAACGGAGAGCAGCGAGCTTCGTTACAGGATCATTTAGTAATCGCGAAAGCGTTACGGAGATGATAGATAAACTCCAGTGGAAGACTCTGCAGGAGAGACGCTCAGTAGCTCGGTACGGGCTTTTGTTGAAGTTTCAAGAACATACCTTCACTGAGGAGTCAAGCAGTATACTGCTCCCTACTACGTATATCTCGCGAAGAGACCATGAGGATAAAATCAGAGAGATTAGAGCCCACACAGAGGCATACCGACAATCTTTCTTTCCACGAACAATACGAGACTGGAATAGAAGGGTCAACCGATAGAGGTACTCAAGGTACCTTCCGCCACAGACCGTCAGGTGGCTTGCGGAGTATGGATGTAGACGTAGAAATAAAATATATGGGAATTGCTGGGAAGCTAAGGTGAAGTGGCTGCATGAAATATGAGAAGAAATCGAAAAAGAAATGTATGTCGGAAAGACTGACTCAGCGTACAGAAAAGTCAAAACCACATTCGACGAAATTAAAAGCAAACGCGGTAATATTAGGAGTGCAATTGGAATTCCACTGTTAAATGCAGAGGAGACGACAGGTAGGTGGAAAGTGTACACTGAAGGTCTCTGAGAGGGGGAAGATTTGTCTGATGTGATAGAAGGGAAAACAGGAGTCGATTTAGAAGAGACAGAGGATCCAGTATTAGAATCAGAATTTAAAAGAGCTTTGGAAGACTTAATGTCAAATAAGGCAGAAGGGATGGATAGCATGGCAAATAAGGCAGAAGGGATGGATAGCATTTCATCAGAATTTCTAAAATCATTATAGCAAGTGGAAACAATCGACTGTTCACGTTGGTGTATGGAATGTATGAGACTGGCGATGGTTCCATATGACTTCCGGTAAATATTGCCCGAACAGTTCAAAAAACTGCAAGAACTGGCAAGTGCCAGAATTACGGCACAATCTGCTTAGTAACTCATGCATCCACGTTGCTCGTGACAATAATATACAGAAAAATGAAAAAGAAAACTTAGGGTTTGTTAGATGACGATCTAAAGGCACCATAGAGACAGTTTCGACGTAGGGATTGATAATTGAAGCAAGACTAAAGAAAACCCAAGACACTTTCATAGGATTTGTTGACTTGGTAAAAGCTCTCGACAACGTCAAATAGCGCAAAATGTTAGAAATTCAGAGGAAAAGAGGAGTTGGCTATAGAGAAAGAAGGGTAAGACAGCCCGCATCTCGTGGTCGTGCGGTAGCGTTCTCGCTTCCCACGCCCGGGTTCCCGGGTTCGATTCCCGGCGGGGTCAGGGATTTTCTGTGCCTCGTGATGGCTGGGTGTTGTGTGCTGTCTTTAGGTTAGTTAGGTTTAAGTAGTTCTAAGTTCTAGGGGACTTATGACCACAGCAGTTGAGTCCCATAGTGCTCAGAGCCATTTGAACCATTTTTGAAGGGTAAGACACAACATGTAGAAGAGCAAAGAGGGATGAATAAGAATGGAAGGGCAAGAGCAAAGTACTAGGATTAAAAAGGGTTGTTGTTGTTGTTGTCTTCAGTCCTGATACTGGTTTGATGCAGCTCTCCATGCTATTCTATCCTGTGCAAGCTTCTTCATCTCCCAGTACTTACTGCAACTTACATCCTTCTGAATCTGCTTATTGTATTCATCTCTTGGTTTCCCTCTACGATTTTTACCCTCCACGCTGCCCTCCAATGCTAAATTTGTGATCCCTTGATGCCTCAAAACATGTCCTACCAACCGATCCCTTCTTCTAGTCAAGTTGTGCCACAATCTTCTCTTCTCCCCAATCCTATTCAATACCTCCTCATTAGTTACGTGATCTACCCACCTTATCTTCAGCATTGTTCTGTAGCACCACATTTCGAAAGCTTCTATTCTCTTCTTGTCCAAACTATTTATCGTCCATGTTTCACTTCCATACATGGCTACACTCCATACAAATAGTTTCAGAAACGACTTCCTGACATTTAAATCTATACCCGATGTTAACAAATTTCTCTTCTTCAGAAACGCTTTCCTTGCCATTGCCAGTCTACATTTTATATCCTCTCTACTTCGACCATCATCAGTTATTTTGTTCCCCAAATAGCAAAACTCCTTTACTACTTTAAGAGTCCCATTTCATAATCTAATTCCCTCAGCATCACCCGACTTAATTCGACTACATTCCATTATCCTCGTTTTGCTTTTGTTGATGTTCATCTTATATCCTCCTTTCAAGACACTATCCATTCCGTTCAACTGCTCTTCCAAGTCCTTTGCTGTCTCTGAGAGAATTACAATGTCATCGGCGAACCTCAAAGTTTTTATTTCTTCTCCATGGACTTTAATACCTACTCCGAATTTTTCTTTTGTTTCCTCAACTGCTTGGACAATATACAGATTGAATAACATCGGGGACAGACTACAAAACTGTCTCACTCCCTTCCCAACCGCTGCTTCCCTTTCATGCCCCTCGACTCTAATAACTGCCATCTGGTGTCTGTACAAATTGTAAATAGCCTTTCGCTCCCTGTATTTTACCCCTGCCACCTTTAGAATTTGAAATAAGGTATTCCAATCAACATTGTAAAAAGCATTCTATAAGTCTACAAATGCTAGAAATGTTGGTTTGCCTTTCCTTAATCTATTTTCTAAGATAAGTCGTATGATCAGTATTGCCTCACGTGTTCCAACATTTTTGAGGAATCCAAACTGATCTTCGCCGAGGTCGGCTTCAACCAGTTTTTCCATTCTTCTGTAAAGAATCCGCGTTAGTATTTTGCAGCTGTGACTTATTAAACTGATAGTTCGGTAAATTTCACATCTGTCAACACTTGCTTTCTTTGGGATTGGAATTATTATATTCTTCTTGAAGTCTGAGGGTATTTCGCCTGTCTCATACATCTTGCTCACCTGATTGTAGAGTTTTGTCAGGACTGGCTCTCCCAAGCCCGTCATTAGTTCCAATGGAATGTTGTCTATTTCTGGGGCCTTATTTCGACTCAGGTCTTTCAGTGCTCTGTCAAACTCTTCACGCAGTATCGTATCTCCCATTTCATCCTCATCTACATCCTCTTCCATTTCCATAATATTGTCCCCAAGTACATCGCTCTTGTATAGACCCTCTATCTACTCCTTCCACCTTTCTTGTTTCTCTTCTTTGCTTAGAACTGGGTTTCCATCTGAGCTCTTGATATTCATACAAGTGGCTCTCTTTTCTCCAAAGGTCTCTTTAATTTTCCTGTAGGCAGTATCTATCTTACCCCTAGTGAGATAAGACTCTACATCCTCACATTTGTCCTCTAGCCATCCCTGCTTAGCCATTTTGCGCTTCCTGTCCATCTCATTTTTGAGACGTTTGTATTCCTTTTTGCCTGCTTCATTTACTGCGTTTTTATATTTTCTCCTTTCATCAATTAAATTCAATATTTCTTCTGTTACCCAAGGATTTCTACTAGCCCTCGTGTTTTTACCCACTTGATCCTCTGCTGCCTTCACTACTTCATCCCTCAGAGCTACCCATTCATCTTCTACTGTATTTCTTTCCCCTATTCCCGTCAATTTTTCCCTTATGCTCTCCCCAAAACTCTGTACAACCTCTAGTTTAGTCAGTTTATCCAGGTCCCATCTCCTTAAATTCCCACCTTTTTGCAGTTTCTTCAGTTTTAATCTACAGTTCATAACCAATAGACTGTGGCCAGAGTCCACATCTGCCCCTGGAAATGTCTTACAATTTAAAACCTGGTTCCTAAATCTCTGTCTTACCATTATATAATCTATCTGATACCTTCCAGTATCTCCAGGATTCTTCCATGTATACAACCTTCTTTTATTATTCTTGAACCAAGTGTTAGCTATGATTAAGTTATGCTCTGTGCAAAATTCTACCAGACGGCTTCCTCTTTCATTTCTTAACCCCAATACATATTCATCCACTATGTTTCCTTTCCTCCCTTTCCCTACTCTCGAATTCCAGTCACCCATGACTATTAAATTTTCGTCACCCTTCACTACCTGAATAATTTCTTTTATCTCATCATACATTTCATCAATTTCTTGATCATATGCAGAGCTAGTTGTCATATAAACTTGTACTACTGTAGTAGGCATGGGCTTCGTGTCTATCTTGGCCACAATAATGCGTTCACTATGCTGTTGGTAGTAGCTTACCCACACTCCTATTTTTTTATTCATTATTAAACCTAGTCCTACATTACCCCTATTTGATTTTGTATTTATAACCCAGTATTCACCTGACCAAAAGTCTTGTTCCTCCTGCCACCGAACTTCAATAATTACCACTATATCTAACTTCAACCTATCCATTTCCCTTTTTAAATTTTCTAACGTACCTGCCCGATTAAGGGATCTGACATTCCACGCTCCGATCCGTAGGACGGTAGTTTTCTTTCTCCTGATAACGACGTCCTCTTGAGTAGTCCCCGCCCTGGAGATTCGAATGGGGGACTGTTTTACCTCCGGAATATTTTACCCAAGATGACGCCATCATCATTTATTTATACAGTAAAGCTGCATGCCCTCGGGAAAAATTACGGCTGTAGATTCCCCTTGCTTTCAGCAGTTCGCAGTACCAGCACAGCAAAACCCTTTTGGTTAGTGTTGCAAGGTCAGATCAGTCAATCATCCAGACTGTTGCCCCTGCAACTACTGAAAAGGCTGCTGCCCCTCTTCTGGAACCACACGTTTGTCTGGCCTCTCAACAGATACCCCTCCGTTGTGGTTGCACCTACGGTACGGCCATCTGTGTCGCTGAGGCACGCAAGCCTCCCCACCAACGGCAAGGTCCATGGTTCATGGGAGTAGGTTAAAAAGGGTATAAGGCAGAGATGTAGCAGGTCGCTGTTAATCTGTACATCGAAGCAGCAATGATGGTAATGAAAGAAATGATCAAGAGTGGAATTAAAATTCAATGGAAAATGATATCAATGATTAGATTCGCTTATGACATGTGTTCTTTTCGTACATAAGCTTGAGAAGGAATGCAAATAAAATGCTAGATTAACTGTTCAGTACCATCGATTAAAGTGCTTTAGTATGGAACATAATGCCTAGCCTTCCCTCCCATCAACCCCCTCTCCCCATTCCCTGCTCTCCCCCCACAAGTTGGTGCTTGGTGACATCAAGCTTTATTTAAAAACTTGTAAAAATATCAGGAACTCATAGTTTGATTTTTGAAACGCATCTAACTTAGTCGCTCAAGAAGTAAGATCTAACCGCCAGTATTAACCATCTTGTCATAACGGGTCATGTGTTAGATGACGATCAACTTGGTTTTAGAAAAGATAAAGGAACCAGAGAGGCAGTTTTGACGTTGCGGGTACAGAATATGAATTGAGAGTAAGTCGAAGAAAGTCGGAGGTAGTATAAATTAACAGAAATGAGAACAGCAATAAACTTAACTTCAGGACTGATGGTCGCGAAGTGGATGGGGGGGGGGGGGAGGGGGGAGGGGGTATTCTGCTACTTAGGCAGCAAAATAACAATGACGGACGGAGTAAGGAAGACATGAAAAGCAGACAAGTACTTGGAAAAAGAGCATTCCTGGATAAGAGAAATCTACTAGTATCAAACGTAGGCCTTACGTTCAGGAAAAAATTTCTGAGAACGTCGTTGGGAACATTGTTTGGTACTGAAACATGGACTTTGGGAAAACTGAAAAAGAAGAGAGTCGAAGCATTTGAGATGTAGTGCCACAGACGAATGTTGATAATTAGGTGGATTCATGAGGTAAGGAATGAGGAAGTTCTACGCAGAATATATGGGAACACTGACACAGGCTGATAGGACATCTGTTAAGACATCAGGGAATAACTGACATGGTAGTAGAGGGAGGTGTACTGTGTTAAAACTGTAGAGGAAGACAGTGATTGTAATACATCCAAATAAGTGAGGAATACTGATGACTTAAAACAAAGAAATCTGCAGACTCTGAAAGGAACCTAAACGTATCACTGTCTGTACCAGAAGAGGTGCTTTTATGAAGTGAGTTGAACTGTTTCGCTACATCGATATTATCGACTTATAATCTTTTCATGTTTCCTGTCTTCTTAATTCGAATTCTGGAATTCTTACTTCGTCTGCCTTGAGCAAGGTATTTCGGAAAATCATGTTTACTAACTCCTCTTTAGCTCACGGTCATAGCTAAAGGTACCACTGCCATCGTGCAGTGAAGGTAGTTGCTGTGTCTCGCCGTTTGTGTATTTTACATATGACCAGAATCTCTTTGGATTTACAGCCAGATATTAAGACACAATTTCGTTATGGAAACTATTAAAAGCGTCTCACATTGAACTGCTTCTGCAAGTCATTTGACCAGTTTTGTGGACCGTGGCGTATCTGTTCAATCTCTTACACTTGTTTTTCCCTATTAGTCTCTCAATTTCTGCCAATTCTATATCTTTTAATTCAAGCCACATCTATCATGCGCTTATAAAGTTAGTATGGAAGCAATGGGATATTTCTTTTAGGGTGGCGTGAAGTGAATTTTCATCTGCTTTTCTTAAATGGATGTATTTTGTGTTTATTTTTAATGGATTTAGATGTTATGCTATTGAATTTTGCTGTAAGCGCTGTATACATCATAATGCTCCTTACCTGTTCACCTGTTTTACCTTCGTCCTGTGATTGACTGTCACCCTCTGAGACTGAAGCCCTTTTAATATTTTCCCTATACCTTGTAATCTAAAATGCCGATTAGTCAACACATCATCCACTACATGTGTTCTGCCTCTTGTGTGTCATGGACCTCTGACCTATTAAGTGGAACCCGATGCTCTACCAGCCTAATGCGCTGGTTAATAAATCTGCAGCCTACAAAGTCGCAGAAATGTGCCTGCGATTCACACTCACCACTCGGTCTACATCTCACGAGCAAAAGTGGCAGACCTTGCCACTTCAGACAGCCACTGAAAACTAGAGAGAATCTTTTCCGCTCCAAAGCAACACACATCATAACTGCCAACAGAACTACCATTTGCAGTTGATTGCACCCTGTGCTCTTCATGGCACCTGGAGGGTCGCTTTTCACGTCTGGGGTGACTTCCCCCAGTATACACGCAGAGGACACTGGACTTCTCCTCCTATTTAGCAGCCATGTCCCTAAGGAACGCCATAACACACCTGTCAGTGGAGCCCTGAGCTACTAGTATTCCCACCCTCTGTGAATGCCTGGATCTTATTGGCTGAGAGACTTCCTCTGAAAAATGTATCTGGCTCTGGATGGTCAGACGAACTGAGGAGGCTTTTATAACGACCTCCCAGATTGTCTTTCGCTGCATGCCACACCTTGACCCGACTTTCCACGTAACAACGCGTGAGAGGTCAACTTGAAAGAGGCAGGCAGAGGGCGTGACACGGTAGGTAACACACTGGGAGACACGTGATGTGTGCTGGACGTCCCTTGGATTCCTACGTCCGGGCCTCCATAGTGAAGCCCTCTAGCAACAGCCTCAGGGTGCCTGACTCAAAGTCGGCAGAGCCTGGAGTGCGAACAAAGTGTCACCAACACAACCTGCCACTGACGCAGCAATTATAGTCCCTATCAAATATTAGTGCATGGATCTGGGCCTAATGAGTAGTTAAACACGCTAGATAAGTGAGAATTAAACTACAAACGCACGAGTAAATAAAAGTAAATAGCCTCTTCTTAGAAGCTCATAAAGTAATAGTCAAACGAATTCTGTGCTCTTCTCTTGCACTGATGCAACGTTCTCCAGTGATACAGGAACTATTTTTTCATCATAAATCCAGTCACGGACCACAAATATTAATTAAACAGTTTATTAGATAATGTGACTGTACCACCAAAATACACAAAGACTTTAAATATGTAGCATACTGTATTTGCTCAGCTCTGAAGATCGTCATCATACACCGACATTAATAAACGTTTATTTTGTCTGGATTAATAAACGCTTGTGCTCCGTGACTGGATTTCTAACAATAAATAACGAAGTTGTCTTAAACGGTCTCCAGCTGTACAAACAAAAGCAAACGACGGTCGCGATACAGACACCAGAGCTATATTCTACACAGCTATTAAGGCGCGCGACTGTGCCTACTGAAAAAGAAAGGAGCTCATACAGTAATACTTAAACGAACGTTGTGCTCCTTCTGCAGCAAAAATAACGGCATTGTCATATGTCGCATCAACATACCTTACATCTTAATTAATCACGCAGTGGAATCAGTACTATGGATAATAGCCCCAAATGACGTCACCATTCAGTACATTAGCCACAATTCTCATCATATGCCCCGCCTCTCACTGACAATGTTATTCATTCCTTCACTATGCCAGTGAATGATATTAGAAATTCACGTAACCTAATCTCATCATATGCACCACCTCCCTCTGACAATGTTGTTCATTCGTTCACTATACCAGTGAACGATATTCGAAATTCACGCAACCTAATGTATATAAAATAGCACATAAAAATTCACTTGACCTTTCCCTAAGAGGCAGTCTCTATTACATGGATACCTTGACCAAATGTAGCTCAAATCCAGGAAATACTGCTGAGGTCAATGAAGAGTGTTATACCAAATAAATCAATAAGAGAAAAATTAGATACACTATGGTACACAAAACATATCTGAATACTGCAAGAAGCAAAGGAAAAATATGGGCAACCGTTTTGCAGATGCTCGAAACTTAGCGTGAACTTCAGTGCAAGATGCTTCTAACAATGAAACGCTGTCTCAAAACAAATCAGGAAACAAAGGAAAGGTTCAAGGCACAGTCCATATCTTTCTTCTGTAATAGCAATGGTATTATTACAGTTGACAGCGCAAGTAAAGCGGAGTTACTAAACATTATTATTCGAAATGCCTTCACCAAAATGCTGCAACAAATATTTTGCGATTCGAATCATGGGTAATTTGGAAGTACACACCCTTGGTACAGCGAAGCAAATGAACTTATTTTATAAAGGAAGCTCTTCCAGTCAAGAAAGTGTACTAAGATGGTGCCTTCTGGACTATACTGATGAAGTACTTCCAATTTTAGTAATTGTATATAAACTCTCGCTCGATAAAATGGTCCGCACCTAAGACTGGAAAGCTGGACAGACCACAACAATACACAATGAAGCACATAAGAATAATCTACTAAATTGTAGACCGATTCACTAACACTGATTCCTACACCAGGAAAATGAAACCATCAGCCAGAAAATATTGTGGAAAGGCGAACCAGAGATTGGGCATTATTGGTGGAACACTTGAAAGATTCAAAAGACTGCCCACACTACGCTGATTCCACCACTTCTGGAGTAAGCACGTTCCTGCGCAGTCTTCAGTCTTTATCAGGTAGGACTGACGTAGGACAACGAAAAATTTCGCAGAAGGATAATACGTTTTGTATTATAACGCAGTACAACAGAGAGTGTGTCACGGATATAATGTGTGAGTAGGAGGGACAATAATGAAAACAAAGAAGATTTTCGTCGCAGCAGGCACAATGCTCAGCTTTCTCCTCCAAGTGCCATAGACTTCTGTAGACTCCCATCAAAAAATGGAGAAATAACTAAACTAATAAATCAGAGAAATCAAAGTTGGCACGTGAGATTTAGTTGTTCACCTTTCCATGTTCTGTTATAGAGTGGAACGGTCGAGAAATAGTCTGAGGGGCGAACTGCAGAGCAATCATGTAGTTGTTGATGTACAACATGTCATTATAGACCTTTCTCTTCCCTAACCACTGCAACTAAAGCAAAAAACCGTTTTGTGACTGAGACAGAACGCAAAACAACGCAAAATTGACATCAAGACATGTAACTGACAAATAGAAAGGCGGCACACTAAATTAGGGCGCGGTGGATATTTACCCAACTGAATTACTCAACAGATATTTTATGGGGTAGTCTGATATTATAATCTAATAATTATTTTATTGTGGGTGAAGGAACTGATATTGCTTTCTTCACCCTACCTAGTGGCCCACGCCTAATTAGGAAGCAAATTTGGTTTGATGTCATCAGAATAAAAATTAATCCTTCGAATCAATTGATAAGGCAACAGGTTCTTCGTTCGGCGTTCTAGATAGGTCTAATTCGGTTATACAATATTATTTCTGATTTTATTCTGGAACTCTCATTAATGACCGTGATTTCAGGTATTTATGTATATTGTGTTAAATGTATGGAATGTAATAAGAACGCAGCACATGATTCTTATTTTAATGATAACTAACTTTTATTACCTTGAACAATGACTGAGTGGGATTTTACAACGGCTCTAATTAATTTTATAATATTCTTTAGTGACTATTAACTCATGTCAGTATTGGAAAATATTCATACTCTGTAAGATTTCTCTGCATCGTTACATAATCTCTCGCCAGCACCAGAGGTAAAACGAAAATGTTTCGCGAGATATAGGTTACAACATTTATGTTTTAAGACAGATTTCTCTACATGTTTATGCATCATGTTCGGGTTGGGAAAATTATCTGAAAAATAAACAGTAGTTTATTTCCCAGCAACTCTGAACTAGTTCAAGATGGTTTGCAACAGTAAAATACTTTAGTTTTATATTGTTTCGGAATATATTTACGACTTCGCCCATTATTTTTTGTTTTTGTGAAAATAGATTGATGTATGTATGTTCGAACTGCAAGATTAATTCTGGCACACACAAGACTAAAGAACATTAATCTACGTCGATACCTCTCTCTATGAAGTTCTAGGTAATTCTACTATCTCACACGAAACAGATTAGTTTCCATTCTCCCAAAATGATATATTCTCTTTCGGACTAAATCTTGTTACTAAATCGGTGTGTAGGACAAGAGAGATGTAAATACAGCGCTGTTTTGAATGGCGTCTACCTGACGTTATACTGATATGCTTGGGTAAGTTGCCTCTACAATCGATCTTTATGAGTCAACGACGTTGAATGTTACTAGAAAATCGAGGAAGAAATGTACACGTGGTGGCTTCTTCTTTATAGCAAGCCCGTCAGCATCTTTGTTCTTGAAATACTTACCAAAACGCAACACTGTAAACACAAGACTAAACCTCTCTTTCTGGCACCAGCAAATAATTAAATTGTGTCCACATTGCAAGCATCTCTCATTGGTACAAAGTGTTTCTTAGGTTTCGTGTAATCCATTGTAGTCTACAAAGGAAATCACGCCTGTTTCTTTGGTTAAATTTATTGCTTCTCCTCTCTTGCTTGTGCCATAATATCCTCTTCTTTTGCTCCAACAGAAAATATGTTTTCAAATCAAATTACCTTTCCATTTATTTTCTTTTTACTGTGAATCCTTCAGTCTCATTGTTGTTTTGTTTCCTGTCGAACTTACGTGTTACATTTCGCGCTTGCCTTTCTCAGTTAAAGCCACAGAAAGATTTCACTACATCCACATTACATGTATGATTTCTTTCTCACTTTTAAATAACACACCTTTCTGGATCACGATGCCCAAGAACAGGAATAATTCGAAACACAAACGTACGTATGTGTAAGATAAAATCTTCTCGGTTTCTAAGCGGCGTCAATTCAAATGAAATCTTCGAGCTTTGGATGGCTAGCTCCGCCATCGTCGTCAGGAGTAAAACTAGTTTTACAACGGCGGAGTTTACCATCGGAAGATCAAGAATTTTATTTGAATTGACACGACTTGAAAACCGAGAAGATTTTATCCAGTCTTGCCCCCGCGAAAGACTCCGAGGACATACGTATTTATGGATTTTGTTTGTTTAGAAAGGCTCCGGTGGCAGCGTTTCGCATTTACCTCTATTAACTAGTAGTTCCAACTTCCTATGAACCGTACCCATTCAACCTTTCGTTGGTTGCTTCTGACTGTAATTTGGCTCCCATGAAAGGCTATCCTGTTACGTCAAAGGTCTTATGATGCAATTACTTAAATTTAAAACAAAAGCGATAATGTTTGAGTAAATATATATAGAAAATCAATAAATTAAAGCTGTGAAGAGGGGACAGTCAATTTTAACGCCTTTCTTGTTAAGTCACTTTTTGCAGTTGACTTTAAACGAACTTCCCCACGAGCTACAGTGTTAAAAACTCTACACAGCTCAAAACTCGATGACAGTGCAATAATGACCCTATCCTATGCCAAGCGTACGGTGGAGTGTGCTTTGTTTTTGTCTCTGTACATCACAAATTTTGCAGTTGATTTTAAAGTACTTTCCCGATGAGCTGGAAACTTTCAAAAAACCTCAGAACTCGAAGGCGATGCAATATAACTCGCTTCCGCAACAGGTGTGTGGCGGAAGGTACACTGTCTTTCTGTCTGTCTGATACAAATTTTTCAATTCATTTCAAACTATCTTCGCGATGAGCTATGGACTTCAAACTTTCAAATTAGCACAAAACAGGGTGATCGCTTAATATTAGGTCGCTGTCTTGTCTGTGGTGTGGCTGAAGTTAATCTGTTTTTCTGTCTGTCTGTTCCTCACAAATTTTGTAACTGATTTCAAACTAAGTTCTCAATCAAGTAGAGACTTGAAACTTTCGAGATAGCTCAGTACTGGGTGAGAGTGCAATATTAACTTGCTTTCTTGTGCGGTTAGGAGCGAAAGAGACTTTGTTTTTATGTGTGTCTGTTCAAATGGTCCAAATGGCTCTGAGCACTACGGGACTTAACATCTGAGGTCATCAGTCCCCTAGAACTTAGAACTACTTAAACCTAACTAACCTAAGGACATCACACACATCCATGCCCGAGGCAGGATTTGAACCTGCGACCGTAGCGGTCGCGAGGTTCCAGACTGTAGCGCCTAGAAACACTCGGCTACTCCGGCCAGCCTGTGTGTCTTTCTGTATGGTGTAAATTATGCTACTGATTTTAAAGTAATCTTTCCTCGTGTCTGGCCATTTTCCTAAATTCTTGTCCCAGTCGCGAATATTTCGCGGTAAGAACGATTGCTGGTAAACTTCCGTGTGACCTCGATTCTCTTTGCAATAGGAAGCAATATACTGGTTGATTCAGATGAAGAGCAGCTGAAATATATGCCACATATATCTGTTGTAATCCCTTCAAAATGTTTGTAATCCACTGAAAATTTTTTAGAGACACAGACTAAAAAGCAAAAAATAATTATTTATACAAAAAACTCTGCAATGTAACACATTCTTTAAACGAACTTCAAAATATGAATAAATCTCCTGGCCACATAAGCATTTTTGAGCCTATACAGATATTCCCGAAAATTGTGCTTGAGAATTTTTGATATCTATAACAACATCTGCAAAATTTAAAAACAAAATAGTGGGCCACAGTCAGTAGATAATAGTACCAAGCGTAGAGAGTAGCTGTCGTTGAGAAAAATAATATAATAGTTCATTCATTTCGAGAATAATAACATTGTTAGTGACCTAGGTGATCTATTCATGCATCACATTTCTATTGCAAGAGCCCCACATTTTTCCTTCTAGATATTACAACATTTGTCATCGCTATTAAAAATTCACAAGCACAAATATTCAGGACCATCTGTATGGAGTTAGAAGTCTGTATGGGGTCAGGAGAAATCGCGTTGTATTAAATTATTTTCTCGACTGTATTCGAATCGGACAGCATAGAAAATCACCAATTATGGAACCAAGTATACTGTGGCTTGCATCTAGAGGCGGATGAATAGACTGAACGGTACAGAGGTAAGGTCGGTGTGCTTAGTGACGCTACCGGCGTGAGAGTGGTGGGGGTGGGGGACAGCCGGCCCGCGGACGCGGCCCCAACTCGTGGCGGGGATGCGCGCTGCTCGCCGTGTTTCTGGAGCGCCCTTGTAATGACGTCCTGGTTGGCGGGCGCCGCGCTTTGATGTCGGCCGTCCTGCTGCAATTGAGCCACTGTTCAGGGCCTCCTCTGCGGGACCGCCCGCCCGCCCGGAGTCAAGCAGCGCAGGCGGGGCGGCCGTTAGTCACTGCGGCGCTCCCAACACAGTCTGCACGCCCCGCTGCTCTTCTGTCGACTTCGCTCTGGCCGTATACTGGCACACAAACAGGCTGCCAGCGCGCACTGGAACCCCGCTAGGTGAATCGAGGTTAAGCCAGTGGACAAGTAGAATAACGATTTGCGAGAAAAATTAATATTTAGTCTGATAGAAAATCATGCGAATTTCTAAAATCTTAGGGGACAAAATATCAGTAGCAACTCTGAAAGGGGGTGAAGGAGAAGAAGGTTAACGGTAACGTCCCGTCGACAACGAGGTCAGACGTATCACAAGCTCGGGCTAGGGAAAGATTCGGAAGGAAATGGGCGGTGCCTTTTCGAAGGAACATTTCGGCATTTGCCTAAAGCGACTTAGGGAAATCATGGAAAACCTAAGTCAGGATGGGAGGACACGGGCCTGAAGAGTCGTCCTCTCGAATGCGAGTCCAGCGTGCTAACCACTGAGCCACGTTGCTCGGTTGCCCGCTTAAGAGCGCTGTAAAACAGTGTGTAACATTCCTCTGATGCCCTATGTCATCACAATGAAGTGTGTGTAGCTCGTATTTGGCACTTCTATGGGTTCAGTGCAGGAAGGTGGGCTGATGTGGAGACTTGACAGAACGTAAAAAAAAAGCCTAAGATTTGTACTCCATCAAGGAACCGTACACTATCGTACCTGACATAAATTTCAACTTCACACCTACACCCATTCCTGAGAAGAAAGGGCATTACAGTCGGGCAGATAGGTGGGCATCAGATGGCAAAAAGTACATGTTTGTGATATAGTTACAAATTAACAGTTTCAGGATTTCTCTTTGCTTACACTATAAAACCTTCCTTCTTGTCAAATTTAATGTTCTAGGTCAACGAGAAGTATACTACAGATTTTGATGAGTCAGTCTCCGAGTATCAATCTATGTCACATAAATAACTGTATCATTTTAACTGCATAGACTTAGAAACTTAGATTCTCACATCAGCAAGGGACTGTAGACCTATAACTTGACTTAAATTTCAACTTGTGAAACGTCCCCTTACAAAAGTTTATGAATTACTGTGCTGATAAACCCCTTACGTTATTTGATTTTTAAACAGCTGAGCAGAACTGAACGTACTCAGACATTTCGCTCTTTACTTATTCTGATCAACACTAAACTGACACACCATATTTCTAGCGCAACGCAGTCTGACTTTCAATAATCCCTACAAAAGAATGGCCTTGACTAACAATAACCTATACCTTTCATGAATCACTTACCTCACAAAAATCTTCATTACTCGAACTACTGCAATACAGCGAGCGCCAATACTGCCAGCTAAATAAGAGATTCTAACTACTGAAGTCACTAACTACTGATAGGTATAGTTAGCAAATGAAAGATTTTGATAAAGAACAAACAATGTATTTACCTTCACAGTGCTCAAAAGTCATAATATATATATCAGTTCATGACATACAGTCTTACATATTTACTGTCTCTGATGGACACACGTCCAGATCATCCGCTCTCAAAACTCCGCCATCCCTCTCCCCACATCCACCACTCCTGGCGGCTCACCTCCAACTGCGCAACGCTGCGCGCTGTTAACATCCAACTGCCCAACACTACAATAGAGAATATTTCAACAATGCCAACCAGTCACAGACTGCACGCAGCACAGTCAGTGATTTTCATACAGAGCGCTACATGGCGTTACCAACATAAAAACCTAAACTGCCTACTTACATTTGATATCTCTTCCCCTTACTGAGAAAAAGGGATCTTAACAGAGAGGCATACACACACGGATGCCAAAGTGATCGTGTTAGGATTTCGTTTTCACTGAATAAGATACCGAACTATAATAACCTCACTGAGTATGAGGTTGATGGTTGACGTGCTGACACAAAGGCTTACAGTCTGCGTAAACGAGTTGTGCTGACCACTGATGCGGGTATATATGGATCATGTTAACCCCTTCAGCATCAATATGGGAATTGTCAGTCCGTCTTGACGCGAAACGCTTTGTTATTTGTTTACTTATTTATTCCCAAAACTCGTTTCACTGACAAATATCGCCATCATCAGCAGGTTCTTTAAATCTTATTTATCGTACGTTATGGTCGTACGTTATGGCATGTTTTTAAGAATTGTTGTCGCTGTTTCCTGCATATTTTCAGTGATTTTCCTCTTGACATTTTTATCAGCGTACCTCATATACAGAAAAACAAAACTTTTGCACTTAACGCACAATAAACAAGATTTAAAGAAACACTGATGATGGCGAGAGTTGTCGCTGAAACTAGTTTCGGGAATAAATAAGAAAACAAATAACAAAGTGTTTTGCATCAAGGCGGACTCACAATTCCCACGTGGTTGTTTTTCTGTTCAAACACGGACCAAATGAAAGAGTTTCTGGATAAAATTATTGTTCCCTTGAGCATCAACTACGGCCCGAAGATTGTGCACTGGAGCGCCGAAACTGGTAGCTACACAATAACTAAGATCATAAGGACGGCTGTAGGCGTTTCTTTTTCTTATAATATTGAGAATGAGGCTGACGGTTTATTGGTGTGTCATTGCGGACTGTCCAATGTGTCTGCAAGATTTTATGAATTACTTGTTGCATGTAACGTAGCTTAAGAACAGTGTTTGTAATAAGATTCTAACCGAGAAGGGCTGGAGGAGGGTGACACACCTTGCCGATGACAATCGGTTTCAAAAACGTCAAGTATTGCTGCTGCCTGTTAATACACGCCCATTTAGACTCGCTTCTGAGCAAACATTGCGAAGTGAATTGCATCCAATGGACATGTGATGCGAGTGCCTTTCTGAAGGCACGTTGCTCACCGCGGCGCAAAAAGCTGCACGTTTTCAGTGAACCGATAACCACAGAAACTGGACACTAACTCATTGCAGATGCGCAGTGTAGAACGAAGAGAAGCAGTTCTATCACACGCTGAAAGGCTTCCAGTGCACCTGCTCCACGATAGGCGTTTAACCCGAAGAATGTGGACGATGAAGCTCATGCCAGCGACGTCTTGGAGGCGTTATTGGTGTCACGTTTTGAGCTATTCATTCAAGCTACGGCGATCATGAAGCAAAACGTTTGTATCAGCTTTCTCGATAACGAAGAGTTGCTCTTTCTTCTATACCTTCATGATAAGTGCGCTGTAGACACTCCGAAAACGACAGAAGCAATGGTTTGACAAACTCTCAGGTACCCAATCGATCCGCGATTGGTCTGTTAAATAACTCTATCTTCATTCCATAGAAAATATCTGGCGCTGTTGGGAACCGTAGCTAAAGCTTACCAATGCACATCCCCAGATCTTCAGAATTTAAACGCTAGTGAGAGGGAGTACTTGAATACACATGTGTTCTTTCTAGGAGAATTCCCGCTATTATCAAGGCAGGATGGTTATTTAACGGTGTTAGCGTCGTTTATCTTTTTTTTTTTCTAGAGTACTTATAGTCAAATAAATAGCTAAATGGGGCACTCGTTCACTACTGGTTTCGAAAATAGGATTATTTTAATTGTTCATTTACAACATCACAAAAGACACCGTGCATCTGACTGTGTAGTCAGGCAAGTTTTTATGTTAGAATTACCGAAGAATATACAAACAAATTACTTTTCAATTAATCCCTTACTCTTATTTTAATAAGGGGGCTACATCTACTATAGAATAGAAAAAAAACCGGTTGTCCTAGAACATTATTGATTTCGGAATGCCTTAGTTGAAGATAAATAGTTGGGTTAGTCATTACAGTGGTTTCTCTGCACATGTCTATTTGATCAGCGTGGTCAGTCATGCCGTTGTGTTCCACCCCAAAGACGTTTGATGCACATCTCCACACTGGTCTGTCTTGTGCGAGCCTCTTCATAGATGAGTACCGTCGGCAACCTACTGAATGTATTCATCACTGGAGTTTCCTCTAAAATTTTTGCTTCCGCAATTCCAATTCATTGACAAATTGATAATTCCTTGATGTTGATTTTTTCTTTAGTCAAGTTCCCACAAAAATTTATTTTTTCCTTAGTTAGATTCAGTACCCGTTCATTGGTTATTCGATCCACCTACGAGATCTTCATCACTCCTCTAAAGTTGACTTGGTAAGGGGCTGGGCATTTGGAGATAGGTTTTGGTACCTCCCTCAGAGGTAGGTGGGGACAAAGGTGAGAAAGTCAACAGTGGCAGTGGGAAGGGGATAAGAGGTGGCTCGTCGATGTAATGAGTATGTATGCACTAACGGTACAGCTCCACATTAATTTAAGTATCATGCCGGAGGAGGGCACCACGTTGCGTTTCTACAGTGTGATTTAGCCCTGCGTATCCAGTTCCATTTACACGCTATAACTGCTAACTTTGAAAACTTCAATATTCCCTTGTTGCGATCGTCAGCTCTCGTACTGTGTTGTTGCAGCTCTTTACTCCATCCTGTGCAAGCCTTTTTACCTCTGCATAACAACCGGTATACACATCCAGTTAAACCTTCTTATTGTTCTCCAGATTCCCTCCTCATTCGACGGCTTTTATCCTCCTTTACCAAATGGACAATTCCGAGATACCTCAGTGCCTCAGAATGTGTCCTGTCAAGCACTCCATTCTTTTATCCAAGTTGTGTGAGAATCTTCCTTTTTTCTCACTTCAACTCAATACTTTCTCATTAGTTACTCAATGTACCCATCTAATATTCAGTATTCTTCTGTAGCACCACATTTCAAACCTCTTCTTGTCTGAGCTCCTTAACGTCCACGTTTCATTTCTGCACAAGGCTACACTCCAGATAAAATGCTTCAGAATAGGCTTCCTAACACAATTTATATTAAATGCTTACAAATTTCTCTTTTTCTTGCTTTTTCAGTCTGCATTGTATAGCCCCCATTTCCGCCATTATCAGTTAGTTTGCTGCAGAAATAGCAAAACATTATGACCACTTACTTAAAAGCTTGTTTGGCCATCTTTGGAACGAAATACATCACTGATTGTGCATAACAGAGATCCTACTGTCTGTTGAGAGATTTGTGGAAGTATGTAGTACTAGATGTCTACACACAGGTCATGTCTTTCGAGTAAGTAACTGGCCACTGATATGCGCAAGCAGTAATGGCGTTATATAGCGACCCAGATGGATTCCATAAGTTTTACATTGAGCTAGTTTAGCCACTGAGACATCAACATGAGTTCACTATAATGCTCCTCCAATCACTGTAGCACGGTTCTGGCCCCGAGACACGGACGATTATGCTGCTGAAAGATGACATCGTCGTCGAGGAAGATATCACACTTGAAGGGATTCAGGTGATTCGCAGGTGACAGCCTATATTTGATTTCTGCCACAGGTTCCCGTAGCATATTGCTGGTCCCACCAGATTGCGTCCATGGCGCGCTGCGCGTTTCGAAGCGCCGTTCGCCTCGATGACGGCGATTGTGGAGACGACCAGTGACGTAGAGTAGGGAAAATGTGATTCGCCGAAGATTCTGCTGCGGTGTTCAACAATGTACAATAACGGTGTGCTCCGAAGTACTTTTGCGTGCAGCAGTATTGTGCACTTTCGGCAGAGAAGCCACCGATCACCATCTATTGTATACTACTTTACGTGCATACAAGCCTCCAAACTCCACGTCCTGTGAAGAGTCTTGGACGTCCTACCACTTAACGTTTAGTGGCAGTTTCACTGTCCTGTTACCTCTTTTCGTAGATGCTCACAACAGCATCATGTGAAAATTCAACCAGCTTCGCCGTATCCGAGACATTCGTTGTCGCCGGCCGCGGTGGTCTCGCGGTTCTAGGCGCGCAGTCCGGAACCGTGTGACTGCTACGGACGCAGATTCGAATCCTGCCTCGGGCATGGACGTGTGTGATGTCCTTAGGTTAGTTAGGTTTAAGTAGTTCTAAGTTCTAGGGGACTGATGACCACAGCTGTTAAGTCCCACAGTGCTCAGAGCCATTCGTTGTCGGGCTCTGTGTAATAATAATCTGCCCTTTGCCAAAGTCACTTATCTTAATGGGTTTCCCCATTTTCAGCCCATATCTTCGCTAGGGTGATCCTTCGTCCGTGTCTGCTCCGTTTACATCCTTTTGGTACCGCATCACGTGCCCGCAACGCCACCAGGCGGCATCCAGCGTCGCTGTGGGCAGTGGTCATAATGTTTCATCTTATCAATGTATAATCAACGAGTCAGTGTACAGAGTATGGTGAATTATGCTTCTACCATCTCTTCCCATTTCATCTCCTGTTACACTCACAAATGGACAGATGGAAAGTTGACTGTCTGTGTAACTCTGCATGAGCGCTGACGTCTTTTACTTTTGAAAGCCTCACACTTCATCCTACTTTAACCTGTGAGATAGTAAGAAACCATGACATTGATATTTACTGTCCTGCATCATTACCCCTTTGTTTGACATCTGACGAACTTTATTTTTTAAATTCATAGTGGCAAGAAATTTTTCGTAGCGCAACGGGAGCTGAACCAACGCAAAACTGAAACCATACTCCTTGTATGTTATCATGAAGCTACCGTCTCCATAAACATGTGTCTTGAAATCCAACAACAAGACAGACTTACCTGGATAGATGAAAATTTCCTTTAAATAAGTCTCATCTCTGTTAAAGACCGTTTAGTTCTATTTTATGTTATTGGTATTTTGATTTTTGTCAGAGTTACGGGCAGCCCATACTTCAGCCAACTGAAAATAAAATGAAACTGAAAGGAAATCTTACATTTTATTACAAATATAATTCAACGAACGATATTCTTAAGACAGAAATCACCACATATTCATTTGTATTAACACCCAAAATATTATTTGATGAGTGGAAGAGCAACGATGTAAACAGCCTGAAAATTTGAATGAGTGAATTAAAATTGGATATTGCTTCCCACATGCTATATAGTAGTGGTCAGCTCGACGTAGGACATATTGTTGTGGCTTGGTAAGACAGCCAAGCCACTATGAGGAAGCCGAAAGGCACGCGTTGAAGCTCACGCAGGCTGGCGTGAGGTCTGGAACAGGACAAGGTAATTAATATAGCCAATAACGTATGTTGCTGCTGGAATACTTAACTTTAATCCACAATTGGTGAACATCGCTCGTGACGGTACATGTTTTACAGCATCAATAGTAACTGGTAATGGCGCCTTGCTAGGTCGTAGCAAATGACGTAGCTGAAGGCTATGCTAACTATCGTCTCGGCAAATGAGAGCGTAATTTGTCAGTGAACCATCGCTAGCAAAGTCGGCTGTACAACTGCCGCGAGTGCTAGGAAGTCTCTCTAGACCTGCCGTGTTGCGGCGCTCGGTCTGCAATCACTGATAGTGGCGACACGCGGGTCCGACGTATCCTACCGGACCGCGGCCGATTTGAAGGCTACCACCTAGCAAGTGTGGTGTCTGGCGGTGACACCACACATATCATTGCCTGTGTTAAATACGTCTGTGAAGTATCATACATAAATAATCATAAAGTTCCATAACCTGAAAGACATAATGTAGGGGCCTACAGCCAAATAAATGCAGCGCAAGCAAGTAACCATCTCACCATCATAAACCAGGAAGTCGTTTCAGGGCGGCCATTTCATTATCACAACGCTCCTGTATTAAACAGATAAGTTCAATCTCACGGCACCAGAGGCACTAGTCAGTATCTTTCGGCCGTATGCCGATCGGTACGGTAGGCGCGCCCACCGAGCGTCTGGTTACCAAAGGAGAGCCCGGCGATATTCTGTAAGCATTTCGGAAGCGATAACGCACTGTTCTAGCGAACCAAAACACTCTTGTCGATTTTTTGCTCCAGCCAGTCACAAGCAAGCAGCCGCAGATTCGCGCACGTGCACTGCAGTCCACAAACGTGAAGCGGCTAGCAGCCGACCCTGGGACATTTTTGCAGTACCAAAAAGTGTGCTGAGTGTACGTAGTATTGCTCAAATATCAGCAGAAACGTCGAAAGAAAATGAGGTTAGTTCAAAATGGCTCTGAGCACTATGCGACTTAACTTCTGAGGTCATCAGTCGCCTAGAACTCAGAACTAATTAAACCTAACCAACCTAAGTACATCACACACATCCATGCCCGAGGCAGGATTCGAACCTGCGACCGGAGCGGTGGCTCTGCTCCAGACTGTAGCGCCTAGAACCGCGCGACCACTCCGACCGGCTAAAATGAGATTAGTACTTCACATCAAAATACAGGCATAATAACGAAAATGTATTTGACTGTATTCTGGAAAATGCGAAAAATGCTGTACTGCGTCATTTTATTGTCAGGCGCATTGACATCATGTTTTGGGTTTTACTTTTCGGAAAGTGAGTTTGGGAATGGTTTATAGTACCACTTTGTACAAACACACCTATAAAAAATCCGAAAAACTGTTTTAGAGAGTGCCAAAGAATAAGAAGGCGCACAGAATATGGTTGTAAGTTGCTGCTAGATGTGTAAATTATGAACTATCCTCCTTTCGTATATGACGCATCAACGATTTGGGTCTAAAAGACAATTTTAAAAAATGCCTTTTCGATAGCATGTGAAGAATGCTGCTATTGAAGGTCGTGGGAGATTATGACATGCACCTGATGAATAACAATCTTTCATATATGATGGTATATTCTAAAAATACTATGGTGGGGATCTTTCATCTCCATGCGCTGTTGTTAAGAATTCGATCGCAAACAGATACATATGACATGCGAGAGTATAAAGATGACTGCTTCTACTTTCACTCGCAATAATTTGTGCTCTTAGGTTCGCATCTAACCACACATCCGTAAATCGCTACGTATTCGGAATAAATGATGAATTATTTGTGACAAGAAAAAAATAAACGTCACTGTCAGTTGTTTCACGCACAGCAGTTTCATCTGTAGCATTTTCATCTTTCCTATTTTAAACAAAAGGAAGTCACGAAGTCGAAGATACCCACTAATGAAGAAGCACGCTCTTACATGTAGATGACAACGACTATTACAGAAAAATTCTTAACTTTAACGAATGACAGATATATTACAGACATGAAGAGGAAATAAATATCTTACACACAGAGGAGCGTGAACCTGTGACCTCTTGCATGACACCCTTTTGCCTTATCCACTTTTTTTAGTTATTTGACTTTGTTCGGTACTGCTCTTTACATTTAGTTGGGGTGGACGTCACATGACACACATTCCAGTTTATCGTATATCCTTTCACTCAGTTTTTTTACTACAGTGGACAATGAGCCCTCTTACTGAACACTCTGAACAAACAATACGCAATGGATTCTGTATCTGTTGAGTTTAATGGAGAAGGATGCAGACTGACGTCATTGCAGATCAATGTGGGCCTAAACCGTAACTGGATGAAATTTTTGGAGGTTCCTGCTATCAGGCTTCAAAAAAATTCATTTACATTGTTACTTAAAAGTTGTAAATTCGTGTCGATTGCTAGACCATTTGCAGGAAGAAGAACAGAAAGTCACGATGTAACCTCCCCCTCACTTATCGACCTTTATGACAGTGAAAAGTTAAACCGCGTGTACCTAATGGAAATTTGGGAAAAGCAATCGTCACCGAAGTTAATCTGTCGGTAAAGAGGGAGGAAAGGGTTACATCTAAATGAAAGGAAAAATGCAAATGAAACTAGTGGAAATTAATTTTGAAAAGGGGTAAAGTTAATAAAGAAAGTAAATGTGCGGCCGTTACGTTAACAATTAACTAGCGGTAATTAGGTATTTGAGATTTGGGGGAAATCACGGTCGCCAGTCCTAAGGACAATTGCTATAGTAACTGAAAAAGAAAGGTAATTACACATATAATTAGCACTAGAAGCGTGGCAACTGAAGGTTGACACGTGTAGTGTGAAAACTGAAAGTTTGTTAGAAGTAATAACTTTCGCTGCACTCTGACTTAATTTAGCAAAAGAATTAATAAAACCGGAAAATTGAAAGTTAATTTAGTGACTGAGATTAATAGTGAACTTTGTTTCTGAAGCATATCGAAATTCAGTAAAATACAGTTAGTCTTGGGCTACCTCAACAATCATTTCAAAAGCTACTTGAATCTACGCAGTTTAGAAATAAGAGATTTAACTTCGAACTTGAATTAAATGATTCTGAACAATTAACAATAGTAAAATTTAGTACGTACCAAGCTGAGCTGCAGTCACAGGTAAGCTAAAATATGCTAACAAAACTCGCACTCTTAATTTGTGCTTGTGTAATCTAAATATTGTAGCCAGCTATGAATACTTAAAGTGAACTTTGAAATTAAAGCAGTGAAATTGAGTGATGCTGGCGTTTGAATTTCAACGACACTCGGGTTCAATCCGGAAAAGGAAGGGACCCTGCTTGGTAATGCAATTGGGACAATGAGCAACAAAAGTTCATGCTAAGTTGCTGTAATTTTGCGAGGCAAATGGAACAATTTGAAAAGCTGAGGTCTGCCATACAGTTCTGAAACTTTACGTGCTTTTAGTCTTCCTTGTTGGTTGATTGTAAGTTTGAAGCCGTCGATCGAGGAGGTGGTGACAGTCACTCATTGTCGGCAGTCGCTGTTGCAGAAGCTGGATGTTGGCGCGCCTTCTTCTCAACACGGTCACCAGACGAAACGGGCTCTTGATGTGCGCCAGCAAATGCTTCCCGTCCGCGACACCATGTCAGAAACTATCATCGCAAGTCGAGCGCAATTACATGCTGCCAAACTCCGAAAGCGCGGCAACTCGCGGGAGCGTCACACAACACACCTGCTCCACTGCACTACTCCCCAGACCCCCACTCTACCCGCGCTCCACGCGGCAGAGTTCACACTACCAAAGATCCTACACACTTTGATTCTTCACACGACCTATCGATGTAATCGTTCGATAGCAGTTTTCCCTAGGCAAGACCCAGCGTAAAAATACAAATAATATTTACGAAACAAACCTATTTACATCGACATAAATGCATAAACATATATATATATATATATATATATATATATATATATATATATATATACAAATAGTAAAACAATTACAATATATAAAGGCACAGAAATGTCATATATTCAGGTAACAAAAAGAAGGAAAAAACTTACAGTACAATAGATGGAAATAGGAGGATATGCATTTCCGGCGTTACAACGAGTAATTTCAGCTAACACTCTTGTAATACACGTAAGCAGAACTGACGACTTGAAATTTAATTATTGTTAAGCTCTTTGAAAAAAAAACAGATATTTTGTGAAAATATTCATGGAAAATGTTTTTGATGTAATAATCAGTCACAGTAACAACAATAAAAACCATATTTATCCGCGCGGGAGTAACCGAGCGGTCTAGGGCGCTGCAGTCATGGACTGTGCGGCCGGTCCCGGCAGAGGTTCGAGTCCTTCCTCGGGCATGGGTGTGTGTGTTTGTCCTTAGGATAATTTAGGTTAAGTAGTGTGTAAGCTTGGGTACTGATGTCCTTAGCAATTAGGAACCATAAAATTTCACACACATTTGATTTGATTTGACAAACCATATTTCTAACAAAGGAAAAGTCTGTTATGAAATCACTCTCCACTTAGATGCGACCTGGTTGTTCTTCAGCACAACATAATTAGTAAATCCGAAACTAAAACCACTTAGTACATCTAAAATAACAAATTATAGCTTTAAAAATCTGAACTGAACGAGTGGCCATACCGAAAACTAGCCACTTCTCGGTACAGTTGCAGTGAAATCGGCAGGCAGGCTGATCGGTAACAAGACTCGGCTATCGAACCGATAATGACGTTTCCTACAGAATAGTAACTTCGGGTTTCGAACCGAAAATAACGTCACTACCCAGGCTAACCTACCGTACTGATTGGTATGAGCGATACAGAATAGGGCTCAGATTGGAAGAGAACGGTGTCCTATTTATTGTGCGCTAACAATGTGGCCACTCTAACCGATTTTGCTGCTAAGCATCAAAGTACTGGTGACTCACCGAGACACAGACTCACCATCGTCACCTAAGTACTCATATAAGCTACCCTAGCAGACTACAGATAAGTGCCAACCGACATGTACATCGCCTGGCAACAGACGATTTTGACGTTACTGTCCTTCCACGTGACTGCCGCTGGAGGCAGTAGTATTGTTCAGAAGTATACCGCTAATTCTGGTGCTATAAGGTCCCTTTGAAATACTTTGAGAACGTTTTTCTTCTTCCCTCCAGGAATATTCCTATGTAAGGGTCTGCAGCAGTTCAGTGACACTCCCGAACTGATCGGACTCACCAGAGCAAAATCCAGCAGTGCTCTCTGAATTGTTTGGAATGACTTCCTTTATGTTGAACTGGCCAGGATACAAAATATTAGAGATACATGAGGTCGCAAAAGACCATCTCCTACATAGGTGCCTTACATTTTATTCAAGCACCTAAGCAGTCCATCGATCAAGTAAATGTGGCAGCAACAGACTGTGTTTTAAGGAAAAAAAATAATGTTCACATTCCATCATAGGTCAGTACACATCGTCAAAAATCTCTCCAGTTATCAAATTCGCTTTTTGAAGAGATATTCTAGTGGGTTTTAAGGTTTCCCTTCCCTTCATCCCTACTGCGAAAACCGCATTATTTGCAATCATCAATAGCGTGAATAGTGTCAGAGGGTTCAAGAATGATGAACACAGATAAAGTCTCAAAGATTGTGCTTTAAATATCTTTTCTCATTGTCACTGAATATTTGTTGGCAAGATTAAAAAACAAGGTGAACTTGTTTCTACTGCAATTAAAGCTACTTCTCCAATTTTTTTTTGTTTTACATGTAGGTGGTGCAGAAGAGGGCCATGCATCAGCAATAGTTTTAGCCTTCAGTAAGTAGCCAGTGATCCTTAAACTCGACTCGTGCTGTTTCCAACAGATTAGATTGACTCATTTTTTTTGTACTGGACAATCGTTCTCCTCCCATTGGTCTCATATCTGTTATACGGGGTAATTATACGGTTCATTAAATGTTTTTATAAATAATTCTAGGTAATTGAATAAACATAATGTAAAAAGTGATACAGTACATGAAAGACAAATGCGGTATCATAAAATTAGTTTGGAAAAACGCCGTCAGGGCGCCGCCGACCACAGTTGCTGAAAATAGCGGCGGACCAGGCAGAGAATGAATTTCGTATGCATCAATTTGCGCGACACACACACATACACACACACACACACACACACACACACACACACACACACACACACACACACACAAACAGAAAAAACAGAATCCACATGCAACAGTCGAACGCGTGCGGGATTCCGAGGAAACGTGTTTTGTGTCGATGCAGCATGCAGCAACATAGTCTGTGGACCGTTCTTCTTTGCAGAGAGAACTCTCAGTTGTATCACCTATTTCGGCGTGCTGTAGTTGCGACTCGTGCAATAACTTGAAATAGGTTATAGAGATTTAGTTCTTCAACAATACGGCTAACTTCCATATTTCCTTGGTTGTGTGTGAGATTACATGAATGAGTCTTTGTACATTGCTAGATACACATTGTTGCAGCAGCTGATCTGGCGCTTCGCTAGTGGCCATCACTGTCGGCAATTTTTGCTGTGAGGTTACATGAAAGACACATTTTATATTCCATCTCTACCACAGAACCCCGAAGACTTGCGGTGCTGCGTCACAGCAGTTGTTGTTACCGCCACACCTGATATGCTGGGTCGGGTATAGCCGAAACATTATGACCGGCTGCTTAACAGACTGTTGATCCACTTTTAAAACACAGTGCAACAGGGACTCTGGTTGGCTTGGAGTCTACAAGTTCCTGACGGGATTTCCGAAGTGTGTGGCACCAGATATCAGCACACAGGTCAAAACAATTCCCGCAAGTTATGGGCATGCAGCTGCCGCCCGATGTGTGCTCAATGGCTACAGATCAGGCACATTTAATGGTTAAGACATCAATGTGAGTTCACTGTAATGCCCATCAAACTCTTATAGCACGATTCCGACCTTGCAACTCGGATAGTTATCCTGCTGGAAAATGTCATCGCCGTAGAGGGGGACTTCAAGCATGAAGTGATGCGGGTGATCCGTAATAATCACGTAGTTCACTGCTGTCATGATGTCTTCGATTACCAACGTAGGTCGCGTGAAGCCCAACTCATTGTACCCCTAGCATTATTCTGTCCTCACCAGCCTGCATCTGTGGCGTGGTGCATGTTTCGTGCAGCCATTCGCCTAGATGAAGGCATGTAAGGACCCAGGCTTCGACCTAGAGTAACAAGAAATGAGAGTCACTCGGCAGACGACACCATTTTTTATTGATCCACGGCGAAAACTCAGTGATGCTGTGCTGCAATCGTAACTGAAGATGTCGTTGAGTCAACACAGGAACACGTAGGGGTCGTGTGATGTGAAGCTTCATGTTCAACAATGAGCTTCGGACAACATGCTCCGAAACACTTGTACCTACACTCGCATTGTACTCTGTCGTCGTATCTCGCACAGATTGGTGCCTGTCCTTTATTACACTGTGGGGGTCCTCCGACCTCTACGTTTTGTGCTGAGACGTGGTCGTCCAATGCCACACAGCCTACTCGTTAAATCACCAGTTTTGAACCACTTTTCATAGGTGCATCCGACAGCATTCGCCAAAAGGCGACCAGATTCGCGTCTCAGATATTCTTGTTTCCAGTCGCGGCGACACGACAATGTGCCCTTTCTCGAAACCGCTTATATCAGTGGTATTTCCGTATTTGCGGCTGGTATCTTCGCTATAATGACTGTCCATTCGTCTCTCTTCCACTCACATTCTTTCCTTACTGCGTCACGTGTCCGCAACACCATCAGAAGGCATTCGACCACGCGGTACGCAGCGGTCATAATGTTTCTTTTCATCAATGTAGACAGGCATAATGAGACAATCGATTAGACGAGTACTGTGCGACAAAGGGCAGACGCGTAGGACGTTTACAAATTATAAGCAAATTTAGGCTGTCTTCCACATGGCGTATCATTAGTCCCATGTTGTCGGGCGTTCTGTCTCTATTGTTACTTTGATACGTTTCAGGGTCTTTACAATTGTCCCTTTTTTTTACGATCCTGTCATCGCTGAAATCCTCGTTTCAACCTTCAGTTTTGCATAGCACTCTACAAACGCGGAAAACTTTCAAAGACGTTACTCGTTGTTTCCGCATAAGATCGCGATCACATTCTTTATGTAAACGAGTTTTCTTTTGCCTCAGAAAGAGTTTAGTTTCATTCCTAAGATAGCTGTTGTTTCTGAAGAGATGTAATTCCTTTCTAAGAGCGGAAATTTTTATGAAGAAGAGTTCTAATTTTCTTCATTGAAAAATAATTTTTTTGTAAAAGGTTTCATTTACTTTCTTGAATGGCCTTAGTTTTTGGAAGAAGAGATTTATTAAGTCTAACAAGGTCTTTAGCATAGAATTTGTCTGTGACTGACGTTTTCCGAGTGATAACGACGCAACCACCTATAGAATTATTGCGTTCACAAAACCTATTCCTCAAAATTGTTGCAAATCTCAAAATAAGTCGTCGAGAAATCTCAGTTGAAAAACTTAAGATGTCACAAAACGGGTAGGAAGCGAACGAAATTTAAAAGACAAATACGGATCATTTGAAAGTAGAATATTAGGTAGGCAGCCCTGGCACACACAGCACATGCTTGAATATTGAGCTCTTGAAGATAAATATTTAATTGTATAATAACAGTCAATAAAGTTAATATTACACCGTAAGGAAGTAAATTAGAGCCTATTTCATATTATCTATTGAAGGCTTCACTTATTTCAACCCATTTCTCGTAATAGAAAAGTCGTTTGCATGAGTATTAAGTAAAGAATTTAGGTTGTTACTCGTAAGATCAGCACTGCCGTATCTACATGGATAATTAAAGATTTTAGTTTTTGTCTTCTCTTTCTTTCCAAACACGTAAAGTCAATATAGCGTATACGTCATCCTAGGCCTAATTTTTAGAATACAACTTTTGACTTTTAATGTTATTTTAAGTGCATTACCTTACTATATTATTAGTATACACATATATTAGTGTTGCACGTAACCTCAGAAACTCTAGTAATCCCTCGTTAAAAGAATAATTATTGTCCAGATAAATTTTATAAAAAGATCGTAAACAACAATGAGCGAGATGTGTTTCAGCTGTCATAGGAAAGTTAGTTCTGGGATTCTATGCGGCTGCTGGGACATGTGGTTACAATGGGTGAATGTAGTGGCATGGAACTGGGGAAATAAATGGGTTTCTTCCATAGTATTGTAAGATATGTTCAAGAAATAATATAGTAGCTGAACAGGAAGAGATATTTAGAGCCCTTAAGACTGAACTGGTTAGTGCTAGGAAGGAAATGATGAAGTTAAGGGGGGAGAAGGGTGAAGACAGGTGGGATGTGGTAGTAAGGAACAGAGGCCACTGAAAGAGAACTTTATCAGACAGTTTCATCGTTAATACAGACAATAGATTTGCTTTGCTTGCTCAGTTAACTAAGGAAGAGGCTCATGTAGATTTTAAGTGTAGTTAATACTCATCAGGAAACCAAATGTTTCAAAATAAGTAAAAAGTAGAGGGAAAGTTGTGTTGTTGGTAGTACCCATGGAAGAGCTTTGAAAATGATCTCGTAGGATAAATTAGGTGAGAGGCACAAGGTAAAAATTTTTTTTTTCACTCTCAGCAAATGTCTTATCCATGAGAGATGTGAGGTCATTGGGCAAGGGTTTTACAAAGCAGGATAAAGTTGTGATAGTGGGTGGAGCAGGAAACAGTATTAATACAGATCATGGATAGGGATCAGGGCCACAGTATTGAACGTGACCTGATAAAAATAGCAACTGCGGCGAACCATAGAGACGTTGGTTCCTACTCTTATGCCCTATGATTGGCCCCAATTGAAGAGCTCTGTCAGGAGGGTCAATATGGAGTTACTTAACCTGCTTCAGACAGCTACTTTGTCAGGCATAGGTTTGGTTCCTCTTGATGCTATCGGTAGGTAGGACCTCACAAGGCATAGTTTGCATCTTAGTATGAAAGGGAGAGGTAAATTGGCTGGTATGATAGCAGAATCTTTAAGAGGGAGGCAATACTACAGATGTTAAAATATCAGATGATTCTCATAAAAATATAGTGAAAGATAATGTTCGTATATTGCATCAGAATATCAGAGCATTAAAAAATAAATTAGATGAGCTTTGTCTTTGTTTAGAATACTTAGAAACTGATGGTGGAGTACCTTACTATGTGTGTCTGAACATCATGTAGACACAGATATGGAAAAGGTAAATGTAGACGGATACAAGCTTTTAACACATGTAAGTAGACACTATGAAGAAAGAAGGAGTTGCCATATATGTTAAAATTTATCATAGTGTGAAAAATTTTGAAACTGAAAAATTTTGTGCAGAACAGCATATAGAAGCTGCCTATGAGCTGAAACTAAGCAATGGTACCTTATAATTGTAGCTGTGTATAGGTTCTCAATGGAAAATTTTCAGCTATTTATGAAAATCTTGAATTCTGTTTTCTGCTGTCTGTCTGACTGAGGGAAGCAAACTATTGTTTGTGGGGGATTCGATGTACATTTTTGAGAAAGTGTCTAATAGAAAGTATGACCATGAGGTATTACTTGGTTCTTTCAGTTTGACATTAGTTATTGATTTTCCTAATCGTGTAGCAGAGGAAGGTAGTGCACTTGTAGATAATGTTTTTATTGACCAGGATAAATTTAATCATATAGAAACTCTTCCTGTTAAGTGTTTCTTTCTGATCATGACACACAGCTAGTTACAGTATATGACATAGCATGATACAATAACGCAAAAGATCCACCAAAATAGTGTGTTCAGTTAAAGATTTCACAATTGATAATTTTAGGGAAAGCTTGCAATAGTTAGACTGGGATGGAGTTTACAGGGAATTTGATGCTAATTTTAAAATTTAACCCATTTCGTGACACATTTGTGAGTGTTTTTGAAAATAGTTTCCTTAAGAAAATCGTGAAACGTAATTCTAAGAAACCATCTAAAAAGCCATGGCTTACAAAAGTGATAAATGTATCTTGTAAACAGAAAAGGGAAATGTATCTTATAGCTAGAATGAGCAATTATCCAGAAACACTCAACCACTATAAAAACTACTTGCTGTACTAAGGAAAGTTATTAAAAAGTTCAGAAGCATGTGCATTACGTCTGAGCTTAGTAACTCTGATAATAAAATAAAACAATCTGGAATATTGTTAAAAGGGGAACAGGGCAATGAAGCAGAAAGGAGACTTTATTTCTACCAAACTCAATGGAAAGTTTGTTAACAATAATCCAGACATAGGAACTAATTATAACAATCATTTTTAAGCGTTGTAGGGCAATTAGGATCCCGATGTTTCTTCGAAAATGCAAGGCTATTTATGGCAATTCTTACGCAAGTGAGTAAAACTGAAATTCCACCCACCTCTCCTACTGAAATTAAGAAAATAATAAATTCTCCTTGATGTGAAAGCTCATAAGGAATTTATAGCATGTGCAACAGAGTAATAAAAGATTGTTCACAACAGATAAGTAGGATTTTCAGCCATGTATGTAGTAGCTCCCTGAAACAGGAAATTTTTCTGAATAGACTGAAATATGATACTGTTAAACCATTGTATAAAAATCTGATGCTGACAATTAGTGCCAACCTCACTTCTGTCAGACTTTTTCAAAATACTTGAGAAGGTAATGCATTCAAGAATAGCTTCACGTATTTGTAAAAATGAAGTACTAACAAAATGTCAATTTGTTTTTCAGAAAGACTTTTCAGCAGAAAACGCTGTATGTGCTTTCACTGATCAAACATTCAATGCTCTGATTTTTTTAAACCTCTTGAAGGCTTTTGACTGAGTAAATCATGAAAATCCTGTAGATAAGCTTAATTATTGTGGTATGAGTGGGACAGTGCACAAATGTTTTAATTCATATTTAACTGGAAGAAAGCAGAAGTTTGATATTAACAGTACAGATACTGTGCAAAAATCAACAGATTCCTCTAACTGTGGAGATATTGATAATGGTGTCCAATAGGTTTCAGTCTTGGGTCCACTGTTGTTCTTAACATACATTTATGACTTGTCATTCTAGATTCATGAAGATGCAAAACTAGTTGTCTTCAAACAAGAATGAGCTGAGTAAATTCTTAATGACATCTTTCAGAAAATTATTAGGTGGTTCTCAGCAAACGGACACTGACTAAATTTTTAGAAAACACAGTACATACAGTTCTGTACAGTAAATGGCCTAACATCATTAATAAATATAGACTTTGAACAGAAATCTTTTGCTCAGGCAGAAAATCTAAATTTATGGGTCTGTGCATTGATGAGAAATGAAATTGGAAGTAACACAGTTATGATCTGTTGAAACGCTTAGGTTCAGTTATTTATGCTGTCTAGGTTATTGCTCATTTTAATGATCAGTAAATTATCCTAATAAACCTAATTTACTCACTACTTTCGTATGGCATCATTTTTTTGGCTATTCATTGAACGAAAGCGTGTAATCAGAATAATAGCTGGAGTCCAACCGAGATCACCTTGCAGATCTTCGTTTAAAGAAATAGGAATATTCACAATATCTTCGCAATACGTATATTCGATTATGAATTTTATTGATAATAACCCAACCCAATTAAAAAACAATAGCATAGTACGTAGCTACAACACCAGAAGAAAGGATGATTTTACTATTCTGGGTCAAATGTAACTTTTACATGGAAAGAATTGAATTATGCTGCCACAAGAATCTTTGGTCATTTACCCAATAGCATTAAAAGTCTGGCAGACAGCAACCGCAGCATTTAAACACAAATTAAAAGAAAAAGTGACAACTACATCAACTCAATATATTAATTTTTAGATATTAAATAATAATTGTAGATAATATTTATATTGTGTGAAGAACAGTTGCGTTAATTTAATTTCATGTAAATAACAAGCTCATACTCGCCCCTTATCTGTTCAACGCAGTTCAAGATTTCGAGCCGACTTCTTCCTTTACCTGTATCGGCTGTGACTGAAAGGAATAACATCTCTCTTGCCAGCATTGAGTAGCCTAGAAGACGCCTACTGTCAGTTATGAGAAACACTTTCAAGCATTTTTCGCAAGGTGCTAGAGTCTTAGTTTATCCTAAGAGCAGTTTTGTTTTATCTTTCTTGTCTTCTTCAAAGTAGTTCAAGGCTTTTCAGAGAAGAACAGTTATTTCTTTGCAAAGACGAGTTTTTCCAAAGAATTCATCACCGCAGGTTTTTAATTTTACCAAAGCATTGTCTGTAAGTTTTACGTTGAATATTTCTTGGTTTTAGCAGAAAACTACTTTATATTTCCCCAAAATAGACCTACGTTTCTTTCTGCAAATGAGTTTTCGTGTACCTCAAGTAGAATTTATATTCATTTCTAAGATAATTCACCTGGCTGAAGAGTTTCAAATCCTTTCTAAGAGCCTTCGTTTTTAAGGAGAGGTGTTATAATTTTCTTCATTGGGGAACTATTTGTCATAAAAGGGATTTCATTTTTTCTAAGAAAGGCTTTAGTTTTCCGCATAAGTGTTTTAATAATTCTAAAAGGGTTATTAGTTTCCGCCAGGAGACTGATTTGAGTTTCGTAGACTTTTTGTTCTGTTTCTGACAATAGTTTTTAAGAAGAAAAATACTTTTCAGTTTACTGGAAGACATTTTACAAATAATTAAAACCGTCTCTAGTGATACATTGCGCTACATCAGCATAGTTCCTTTTCATTGGGAACAGGTATAGAAGCCCAATGAGAAGGCACGCTTCGAGGGCGAAAATTTGAACTATTACAGTACGGCGGAGGCTCTGAAAGTAAAAAATTAAACTATAGAAACAGAAATAAGAACCAAAAATTAAAATGTGGTTCAGTAGTAGGACGACATACTACGGATGCGAAACTATTGGTTTCGATCCTTGTGAGTTATTTGGTCACTTCTCAGTAATTTCGTCTTGCCGTGTTTGCTGATGTGGAAAATGCCAAGTTACACCCTAGCTTGGAGTCATTGTAATACATTTTCGCCCACTATAGCCAGCCATAAAGTCATTTCGAAGCTCGGACGATGGCAACGTCTACCACCACCATCATGACCACGCCTAGAATAGGACAGGGGATTCCAAACCAACATTTAGGTTGATTACGGTTTTAATTTTTTACTACTTTCTAGTAATGAGAAACTTCTCCAAGAGGCTTGACAAAAGATCCTGTGTCATGAAATATTAAAAGTTCTGGGTGCAGAAAATGTTATTGCCGGCCGGTGTGGCCGTGCGGTTCTAGGCGCTTCAGTCTGGAGCCGCGTGACCGCTACGGTCGCAGGTTCGAATCCTGCCTCGGGCATGGATGTGGGTGATGTCCTTAGGTTAGTTAGGTTTAAGTAGTTCTAAGTTCTAGGGGACTGATGACCTTAGATGTTAAGTCCCATTGTGCTCAGAGCCATTTGAACCAAAATGTTATTCCTTTCGCAATAACTCATATATGTGGCTACAGTTGTTGAACTTGGGGGGATAAATGCATTAGTTTCACTGAGTTTTCATCTAAATGTAAGTCCGTGCATTAGCCCTGGCAGCGTTTTCGTGTGTCCTCCAATGTTCCCACTCACCACCCAGAGATGTCATACCAGCACTGGAGTAGTGTTACCCGATTCTAAAAACGCAGTGTTAGATAAAGCTTCGACAAGGCTGTACCGTTCCTGTGACAATAGTATAGCTAACTAGAAGCCGAGTGTGGCAGTATGTGCGTATTAAACACTCGCTGAGTGCGCATATTGATGCAGAAAAACCTAACGATTTCACAAGAAATACACCGGTAAATTAAGAAAGGTGCTTGATTCTTCTAACATAACTCAGCAGTTGAATTGCATTTACGATGAATTTACGTTCATTTTCTAAAAAACACAACTTTTAGAACACACCTTGTCAATTTTTGCTCTATTTACATGCATTATCAATGAAATTCATATACATGTAAACTGATTCACTCGCTTACTTAGAATTTTACTTAAAAACTAGCAAACATGGCAATGTTTCACAGTTGCCAAATGTGTATTGGAATTACTTCGCTCTCTCTACCTATCTTCTCCTGCCTCCTCCCTTTCTGTACATCTACTCCTCACCCCATCTCTCTCCGCACAATCTGCGCACCGTCTCTATCCATCTCCTCCTCCCCCCTCTTGCGTTTGAATGTTCTATGTTCGTGTAACAATTCGAAGCCAATCCATCAAGATCTTTTCTAGATTTTTGGCAACAATGTTTGCTCTTTACAAATTACGTACATATTTATATATGTTATATACATGACAAAAATATGTAGCCTATATCAGTCCGAATGTTCATTAGCGTATCGCATAAAAATTGGAAATAAATCAGTCACGAACCTTTCAAGATTTGCTGTAACATTCAGGATTCTTAGCAACAACACTTTCCCCTTTTTATTTTACTTATATATATATATATTATATACATTATAAAAGCATAAGTCTATCTGCCTACGTCCATCTGAATGTTAGTTAGAGCATCGTGTAAAATTATGAAGTAAATCGGCCAATAGGTCAAGATCTGTGGTCAAATTACCACAAGTCATGACCGATTTACACTCCTGGAAATGGAAAAAAGAAAACATTGACACCGGTGTGTCAGACCCACCATACTTGCTCCGGACACTGCGAGAGGGCTGTACAAGCAATGATCACACGCACGGCACAGCGGACACACCAGGAACCGCGGTGTTGGCCGTCGAATGGCGCTAGCTGCGCAGCATTTGTGCACCGCCGCCGTCAGTGTCAGCCAGTTTGCCGTGGCATACGGAGCTCCATCGCAGTCTTTAACACTGGTAGCATGCCGCGACAGCGTGGACGTGAACCGTATGTGCAGTTGACGGACTTTGAGCGAGGGCGTATAGTGGGCATGCGGGAGGCCGGGTGGACGTACCGCCGAATTGCTCAAGACGTGGGGCGTGAGGTCTCCACAGTACATCGATGTTGTCGCCAGTGGTCGGCGGAAGGTGCACGTGCCCGTCGACCTGGGACCGGACCGCAGCGACGCACGGATGCACGCCAAGACCGTAGGATCCTACGCAGTGCCGTAGGGGACCGCACCACCACCTCCCAGCAAATTAGGGACACTGTTGCTCCTGGGGTATCGGCGAGGACCATTCGCAACCGTCTCCATGAAGCTGGGCTACGGTCCCGCACACCGTTAGGCCGTCTTCCGCTCACGCCCCAACATCGTGCAGCCCGCCTCCAGTGGTGTCGCGACAGGCGTGAATGGAGGGACGAATGGAGACGTGTCGTCTTCAGCGATGCGAGTCGCTTCTGCCTTGGTGCCAATGATGGTCGTATGCGTGTTTGGCGCCGTGCAGGTGAGCGCCACAATCAGGACTGCACACGACCGAGGCACACAGGGCCAACACCCGGCATCATGGTGTGGGGAGCGATCTCCTACACTGGCCGTACACCACTGGTGATCGTCGAGGGGACACTGAATAGTGCACGGTACATCCAAACCGTCATCGAACCCATCGTTCTACCATTCCTAGACCGGCAAGGGAACTTGCTGTTCCAACAGGACAATGCACGTCCGCATGTATCCCGTGCCACCCAACGTGCTCTAGAAGGTGTAAGTCGACTACCCTGGCCAGCAAGATCTCCGGATCTGTCCCCCATTGAGCATGTTTGGGACTGGATGAAGCGTCGTCTCACGCGGTCTGCACGTCCAGCACGAACGCTGGTCCAACTGAGGCGCCAGGTGGAAATGGCATGGCAAGCCGTTCCACAGGACTACATCCAGCATCTCTACGATCGTCTCCATGGGAGAATAGCAGCCTGCATTTCTGCGAAAGGTGGATATACACTGTACTAGTACCGACATTGGGCATGCTCTGTTGCCTGTGTCTATGTGCCTGTGGTTCTGTCAGTGTGATCATGTGATGTATCTGACCCCAGGAATGTGTCAATAAAGTTTCCCCTTCCTGGGTCAATGAATTCACGGTGTTCTTATTTCAATTTCCAGGAGTGTACGTCTCAGCCCGAACGAACGTTCATTAGAATGACATGTAAAAATTTATAGTAGCACGTTCAAGAATTTTTTGAAATTTTAGGCAACATTGTTTCCCTTTAGTAAATTACTTATGTATTTATGCATTATATATAAAACTGTCGAACTGATTTTTTGTTATGAAAAATTATGTTAGCAGAACTGTCAGACTGAACACCATTTCTTTTTTATTTTACTTTTCACACTAAAAATACTATTACCATGCACAGTTACCATCGCATAAAGAAAATGTAAATATGTCTAGCCGTTCACAAGCGACGATCTTTCACAACTCATTTTAATTTCCAACTTTTCGGTTGGATTTTCTATAGTTATTTTGCATACAAACCTTGTCCTGAGAATACCAAAAAAAAAAAAAAAAAACCCCAGTCGCTCGGGTCTTTCTAGGTGATGACCTTTTACACATGTGGCAATCGATTTTTAGTTACATGAGATAAATGCACCAGTAAGGTTCTGTACTTTCGGTTCCATAACTATAACAAATTTTGAAGGACATCTACGTCTTCCATATTCGTTGTGTTTAACGACGAACGTGCATTTATTGACCCTCTTTACCCACAGTAATTAAACATTAATTGAGCCTCTTACGTCACTAATACGAATACATAAACAGGAAAAGAATGAGCCAAGGGGCAAAATATTGACTCACAGATGAATATACAGCCTTCTACATTCGCACCAAATGGTATCCGTGCAAGATGACAGAAAATCTGCATCACAGAGTATGCAGATCAAAATCTTCATCTACTGTAGACTGATCAGTCTATTGTCGAAAGCGAGAAAGACCTATATCGACTTGGAGGAACGCTTCGGTAGGCTCACGACCAGTAATGGAGCATAGCTGTGAGAGAGACCTGGTTTCAATTTCAGCAAGTCACAGACTTTTGTGTCACAAGAAATTCTGAAACAGGAGTTCATAATCCAAAAAGATCCTACGAGAAATTTTTTTGGAAATAAAATCAGCTAAACTGACAACACGTTGTACGTGTAGCATTGATTCAAAAGAATTATACCATAATGGGAGGTATAAGACGTATATTTATTGAAAGAAGGTATTCCAAGCATCCACAAAAAATAATGGACGTTTCAAAATCTGAATGCAGAGTCTAGACAATAAATGAAAAAATTGAAGTTAACTCAATACACACACTTTTATAACGAAGAAAAAATTTCAAATAGTTATTATTATCACATTAAATTTACTTTCGTCTTCAGAAAATAATTAAATTAATTTAATCAAGTGCTGTTAGAATGAGACACATCATATTTACGGGTCTCCACTTACTTATGTGAATGAACCACAAAAGTTATACGTTAACTGTATTTTTTTAGTCAGTGAACAATATTTTGAAAGTGTTTAAACGAAACTAATTACTTCAAAAGGAATGTAACACTTTTCGTGATAAATCATTTCTGTGCTGTTTCCAAATAGCCGTCATAACACTTTCTCTGAATAGCTGTCTCTCCTGCTGCTATACTAAATGCGAAATAAAATACTAGTAACGTGCCTCGTCAGACACTACACTTCGGCAGAGGCAGCGCAATAGTGCAAGCGATTATAATATTCCCACACATACAGTGAGGTGACAAAAGTCATGGGATAGGGATATGAACATATACAGATGGCGGTATCATCGCGTACACAAAGTAAAAAAGGGCAGTGCATTGACGGAGCTGTTATTAGTATTCACGTGATTCGTGTGGAAAGGCTTCCGACGTGATCACTTCCGCAAGACGGAATTCAACAGACTTTTAACGCGTAATGATAGTTGCAGCTAGACGCATGGGAGATTCCTTTTCGGAAATTGTTAGGAAATTGAATATTCCGAGACACACCATGTCATGTTTGAGCCGAAAAGACCAAATTTCAGGCATTATCTCTCCCCATGGCCAACGCTGTAGCCGACGGCTTTCACTTAACGACTGAGAGCAGCGGTGTTTGCGTAGAGTTGTCAGTGCTAAGAGAGAAGCAACACTGCATAAAATGACGGCTGTAATCAATGTGGGACGTACGACGGACGTATTCGTTAGGACAAAGTGGCAAAATTTGACTTTAATGGGATATGGCGACAGACCGACTCTGGGCCTTTGCTAACAGCACGACTTTGCCTGCAGCGCCTCTTCTGGGCTCGTGACCGTATCGGCTGGACCCTAAAGCACTGAAAAACCATGACCTGGTTCGATTTGGTTGGTAAGAGCTGATGGTAGGGTTCGAGCGTGGCACAGACCCCATGAAGCCATGGACCCGTCAACAAGGCACTGAGAAGTTTGGTGATGGCTCCACAATGGTCTCGGCTGTGTTAACATGGAATGGAGTGGGCCTTCTCATGGAACTGAACCAACTGAAACCACCTGCTGTCGTTCACGTTTCTCATGTCCCCAAAGAACGATGGAAATTTTGTAGATGACCATGCGCCAACTCACTGATTGACAATTGTTCGCGACTGGTTTGAAGAATACTCTGGACAGTGCGACCGATATGAATCCCATCGAACATTTATGGGATATAATCGAGAGGTCAGTTCGTACACAAAATCCTGCACCGGTAACCCTTTCGCAATGAAATGTCTTGCCTCCCGCCGGCTAGACCGGTCGCCTGGTGCATGTCTTCTTAGTTCATGCATCTTCGGTGGCTTACCTGTGGATCAGGATGATATGATGACCAAACCATGACAACACCCAGTCTCCAAGCGGAGAAAGTTTCCAACCCAGGCAGGGGTCTAACCTGGGCCCCTTGCGTGACAGCCTTCGGTGCTGACTACTCAGGTATGCAGGCGGACTACCTTAAGAGCTTCTTTAAGCGGTTGCGTCACTTAACCGTGCACGACTCTCACTGTGATGACCAGTTAGGGCTCACTGAGACACATACATTCACAGAAACACCCAGAGACACAGGAGCATCGCAGAGAGCATCCCAGAGTGCTCCAGAGACCTAAAGCACGAAGAAGAATCCTCTCGACTTTTTGCAAGATCAATGTGAAGTCTTTTTATTCAAAGTCAGCACTTTATGGAAGATAATACAGAGTTAGGTCACCAACAAATGACACATCTTCACAATATCCATGCCCTTTACACCAAAAATATACAACCGCATCATAATTGCCTTCCTGCGACCACGAGTACGTATAAAAAATTTTCGCAGGAACTGAATAACAATTACTACCACCTACAACTTCATTAAAGTGAAAAGTACGATAGCAGAATGTATGTGTCTCAGTGAGCCGTAACTGGTCATCAGAGTTAAAGTTCAGTCGACAAATCATAGCCCTCATTTGTGGGGCTCGTCTTCAACATTAAATAATAACAGATAGAAAGTAAGAACATTCACCGTTCAAAGATTTGCTTTTTCTCTCAATGGAATTTACATAAATAGTTTGTGTGAATATAGTCAGTTATTCGTTCTGAGAGTAAGTCAAGTAGGCGGGATGAGATACCAGAATTTCAACTGCGAGGCCTGCGGTGTAGAGTAGAACCCACTACACCTGCCAGTTGCGCCTGGACCGGCCCTCTGGAAGACTGGGGCGTCCGGTCCGCGGCCCCCGGAGGGCCGCCCCCGAATAGCGGTCACTCTTTGGTCGATACGTGCCAACGGTCGCCCGTCTCCCGTCTCTCTCCTCCCGTAGGAGCGCCGCTGCTGCCAGCTGCCGCTGCTCCCGTTGCTTCAGCCGCTGGCTCTGCCACCGCCCGACGCCGACCCAGAGGCCGCCAATGACAGATTGCCTTCCGGAAGCCTTCATTTTCTACGTAATTCTACAGGAAGAACGCTAATCCAGAAATGACTGCACCACTCGAAACCTCCAAAGCGATATTACAATCTCTAGGTTTAATGGCCTCCTTTATTGCCTGGACTCAGTATGTTTTAATTGAGGACAAATTAGTTAGGACAAATTGGATGAAAATCAGTGTGGGTTTAGGCCTTTTAGAGGTTGTCAGGACCAGATCTTTAGCTTACGGCAAATAATGGAGAAGTGTAACGAGTGGAACAGGGAATTGTTTCTATGCTCTATAGAGCTAGAAAAGGCATATGACCGGGTTCCTAGGAGGAAGTTATTGTCTGTTCTACGAGAATAGGAGGCAAACTTTTGCAAGCAATTAAAGGTCTTTACATAGAAAGTCAGGCAGCAGTTAGAGTTGACGGTAAATTGAGTTCATGGTTCAGAGTGTTTAAGGGTAAGACAAGGCTGCAACCTGTCTCCACTGTTGTTCATATTATTTATGGATCATATGTTGAAAACAATAGACTGGCTGTGTGAGATTAAGATATGTGAACACAAAATAAGCAGTCTCGCATATGCAGATGACTTAGTTGTGATGGCAGATTCGATTGAAAGTTTGCAAAGTAATATTTCAGAGCTAGATCAGAAATGTAAGAACTGCGGTATGAAGATTAGCATCTCCCAAACGAAAGTAATGTCAGTGGGAAAGAGATGTAAACGGATTGAGTGCCAAATAGGAGGAACAAAGTTAGAACAGGTGAACGGTTTCAAGTACTTACGATGCATATTCTCACAGGATGGCAACATGGTGAGAGAACAGGAAGCGAGGTGTAGCAAAGCTAATGCAGTGAGCGCTCAGCTACGATCTACTCTCTTCTGCAAGAAGTAAGTCAGTACCAAGACTAAGTTATCTGTCCACCGTTCAATCTTTCGACCAACTTTGTTGTATTGGAGCGAAAGCTGGGTGGATTCAGGCCACCTTGTCAATAAGGTTGAGGTTACGGATATGAAAGAGCTAGGATGATTGCAGGTACTAGTAGATGGGAACAATGGCAGGTGGGTGTCCACAGTGAGGAAATCAAAAAAAAACTGGGAATGAACTCTATAGATGCAGCAGTCAGGGCGAACAGGCTGAGATGGTGGGGTCATGCTAGACGCATGGGAGAAGCAAGGTAACCCAAGAGACTCATGAGTTCAGCAGTAGAGGGTAGCAGGAGTCGGGGCAGACCAAGGAGAAAGTACCTGGATTCGGTTAAGAATGATTTTGAAGTAATAGGCTTAACATCAGAAGAGGCACCAATGTTAGCACTGAATAGGGGATCATGGAGGTATTTTATAAGGGGGACTATGCTCCAGATTGAACGCTGAAAGGCATAATCAGTCTTAAATGATGATGATGATGATGATGATGATTTCAACTTAATTTCTGCAACCACGTGGCACAGAGCATGATAATTGGTGCTAGTACAGTACAATGTACAGACTGAAACATTCCGCACTTTCAATCATCCTTCTTTGCGTATTTCAAACGTCCACTGTCATTCTCATGCATTAGATATTTAATTTGTATTCATTAACTGTTGGGAACGAAATTCTTGAGGGAATTATAACCACTTAATGTTCTGCAAGAGAGAACCAACCCAAATTTAATACAAATGTAATGAAAAATGGAAATAGCACTGGAAGCAGCTCTTTCTGTCTCCTCAATCAACAAGCAAAACAGCCAGATTTGAGAGTTGACGGCGCGACAGTGCGACGCTACGTCTGGATCTGGAAAGATTTTATTTTCGTGTTACGATTGTGCACGGATAAATAGCTTTCTTCAGAATGTAGGCCACAATAGTTTTCTTTGCATGGAGTATTAAAACGCTAGAATATTGTCAATATTTCTGCAGTTTCGATAAATCATTGACAGAATAATAAGATTTCCTTTAATATGAATACTAGTATCTTTACCCTCAAAGAATATCTTTCTGCAGTTTAGCACATGTTTCCTTTGAGCATTTATACGCTTATATACGTAGGATGCCCCAGCAAGAATAGTCAATATTCAAGGATATGACGTCAACGATAATTCGAAGCAAAAGAAATCTTTTAAACATGTGCTCTAAAATGCACATCCTAAGATTTAAGAGCACTTCTACATCTTCGATACAGTGGAACAAATCTATTATGTGGCAAGCTCTTTGGTTTCGATAGTTTTTGGGCAGCTAATATGGACCACAACAAGAAAAAAATTGTAGTAAATATGGTTTTTAAAACGCGTACCTTAATAGCTATGAAAATTTATTCAGAAACGGAGATACAGTTTACGGCAGCGAAAATGAACAACTGTTCATAGCTCATAAGGTACGCACGTCAAACACAATGTTAACTGGACATTTTTTTCTGTTTTTGGTCCATACACTATATAGAAATCAACGCGCTGGCCGTAAATTAGATTTGTTTCACAGTATCGAACGTCCGTACTACCACCTCTCACAATAAGAAAGCATAGAGATTGCAGTACAAGAGATTTCTTTGGCAGTATCAAAGATGAAGAAGTGTTCATAGCTCTTAGGGTATGCATTTTAGAACCCATGTTTGCTACACCTTTCTGCTTAATCCTGGATATTGACAATGCCTCCAGGGACATCCTGTATTTTACAAGTTTTATGTAATCAGTGTATCTGTTCTAACCAAGGACTGACAAGGAACTGATCACGTAATAATACAAGATTCTTGATAGTCATTCAGTTATAAAAGTTTTACATTGTTTTTAATGAACAAATTAGGATCAGAGGCCTCAAATACTGATTGCGGCAACTTTTCGCTATCGTTGGCTGCCCAATAAGTTGTGGCGGTGGCAGGTTAACCGTCGATGCTTGCTCCAGTGAGGACATTGCCGTCGGAATGATGTGTCGTTCCCACGCCTGGGATCGTCGAGTCTTCTGTGATGCTGGCATGGAGCAAAAGATGTTTGTAGTTAAAATAAATGCTGAATTAAGTGAAATATAAAATAATGTGAATTAAGTGACTTTCATGAAATTCATTTTTTTAAAGCCACAGTACTTGCAAACTACGTCCTCAGTTATTTGCTGGACCTATTCCAATTTCTTTTTACTCTATACAGCTCTCTCTAGTACAATAGAAGTTACTCCATGATGTCTCAATAGACGTGCTACCAACCTTTCCCCAAATCTTGCCGGCGGTTTAGCGTTTTCGGTACATTTCTTTCGTCGCCGATTGTCGGAGAACGTTATCATTCCTAACCTTATCAGCCAACTTATTTTTACGACACTTCTGTAACACCACTTCTCAAATGCTTCGATTCCCTAAAATTCCGGTTTTCGCACAATCCATGTGTCACTATCATACTGTGCTCCAACTGTACATTTTCAGAAATTCTCTGAGACCGCGGGTGAGCGCTGGCGCTGGGGCAGTGTAGCCATTGTACAGGTACAGCAAGACAATGCACACTCAGAGAAAAGACATGTGCGGCTTTGAAGGTTCCAGAAGCCAGCATTCGTTATAGAGCAGAATATCGATACGTTATAGCATCATAGATAGCAGTGCTCGTTACATACCCGAAGTAGAACATTTTCAAAAACCAGACCAAAGTAGAAATCCCGAAGAACCCTGTACCAAGATCCCCACACAAGCAAATAACCGCTGAACTACACAGCAATCGTTCCCTCCTAAGATATACTCTAAGACAACACAAATATCACTCACACTTCACGCTCTCTCATACCTAAAAGGAAAATTACTTTTTTTTATTTATAGATGTGAAACGCAGGCAACTTACATGCACAGAAATAACATCTGAATGTAACTAGATTAAACAGCAATAAAATAATCAAAATTCCTTTGTAAGGATGTCCACGAAATTAGAACCAGGGAAGTACTTAGAGCAGTCCATTTAAATCTCTACAGCATTCTGCACGATCTGTGAGAGTTACCATGATTTTACTACTGTTCATTCATCTTCGTATAAATCTATGGGAGTTACGTGCACAAGTCACACGGAAGAAAATACTATCATTAGCTGAACTATCATTTGCTAATAATCATCTGCTAAACCGTTGTAAGCACTTTACACGTTTTTATCTAGTTCAGCGTCACTGAAAGTACCTTCTGCCGCAATAATGTATGACTGCTGACTAACTTCAAACATTTTTCCATAAGCTCAGCAAATATGACAGCTCAGCAGTCCTTTGTATTCAAACACTGATCAGCCGATGGAAAATGAATATTCTCACTCATGAAACTGCTGCTCAGTACGTAGAAGAAATCAGGAATATCAAATTTTCTTTAAATTGGAACCTAATCTGTCACCATCTGGTTACCTAATGTGGTACAGAACTTATGACTGTACATCAAATACACCATCATTAGGCAAGTGGTAGTCACAACTGAAAATACAACAAGAATTTGTACAACTTGTGAGTTAAGTTAACGAGCATTTCGACCTCATTTAAGTATATTGCCAAAATAGTCAGCCTTCAGGAATTGTGAAACGAACCCTGTCGTCCACGACCGGATGCCACAAAGGGCGCAAATTCACCACGAGATGGAGAAACTCACGGGTGTCTATTGTCTATTGAGGCCTAAGCGCTGTAGTGTGCGAGTGAGACATACGAGAACCTACGTCACAGGGAAACCCAGTAGAAGGATCTTGTAGCCAAGAAGTAGCAGATCGGTAACAAAAGGGAAACATTTATGAAAACTATTTAATTCTGTAGCACCGCAGGGAAAGAAGACATAGTAATTTTAATGTACCATCCTTCATAAAATTTCATGGTGATCCCAATAAAATTTCAATATTAATAATATCTATTATAGTTTAGGATTTACTGTTAAAGTGAGATTAACAACCTTTTTAATGAAGACCTGAATGCTAAAATGTGAAAGCTTTGGTCGATCTTAACGAACGACATTTCATATAGAAGCGCATCATTAAAATGACATACTTTTTAAATATCAACACTGTAACTTCAATTGTTTAAGAGATATAGTAATTTTAAATTATCAGTATTTTCAGTTAAGCATCAGATCATCTTTTCCTCCACACAAAACACATTGAACGACGACATCATGACACCTTATTGAATCATTAGGTAACAGAATATTTGTTGTAAAGTTTAGCGCATAATACTTGCTTTTGTTCTTTATTTATTTATCAGAAAGCACATAGGTGCAAGGCTACTGGCCGTGACATTCAGCGTTAACAAGGAAATGGTAGTGGTTTTATGTAAAAGAATTTAACGTTTATTATGTAATTGATATTATTGTTATTTAATTTAGAGCGTGAAAGTGGTCATGCTTTGATTATTTAAATGTGTCAAAATGTAAAGTAATGTAGAATAAGCTGTAGCCGATCAGATGGACGGCTTCAGAAAGATGAACTGCTCTAGTCAGTTGAACGAAGATGTTAGACGCGCGGGAAACGCGGTCGGAGACGGGCAGAGGGCAGTTCTGGTCGAGACACCGAAGGGGACAGTTCAAATGGAGACGCGAAAACGGACAATTCGGCTGGAGACACCAAAGGGTACAGTTCGCAATGAGACGCGAAAGCGGGCAGTCTCTCTTTAGGTAGCTAGGAGGTGAAGCGACTTGGAAAATTTCACGTTGTGTGGTATCGTGGGACTTACTCCTCGAGCGGTGAGCAGTCACGCGCAAGTTGTGAGCTTTTCGTGTAAATATCGAGGTGGGGTATTGGACTTGTATTTCACAATGAGATTGTGAACGACCGAACTGTGTCAAATGCATATGCGATCGAGTGTAACAATAAGTCTAAAAACGACCACTTTCGCTTTTAGTTTGCTTTCTGAATGAACATTATTCCAACAAAATTGCAACTGTGTGGCCTACATCTTTTATGGGTCGTTAATTTAGTTTCCGATATTATTATTACTGTTATTGTATGTTATATTAACTTTGTATTTCGCAAACTTGCCATCAGCCAGAGAATTTAACCAAAGGGTCACACGTGTCTAATTTAGGACATGTAATGCGACACGCCCCCCATGAACCATGGACCTTGCCGTTAGAGGGGAGGCTTGCGTGCCTCAGCGATACAGATGGCCGTACCGTAGGTGCAACCACAACGGAGGGGTATCTGTTGAGAGGCCAGACAAACATGTGGTTCCTGAAGAGGGGCAGCAGCCTTTTCAGTAGTTGCAGGGGCAACAGTCTGGATGATTGACTGATCTGGCCTTGTAACATTAACCAAAACGGCCTTGCTGTGCTGGTACTGCGAACGGCTGAAAGCAACGGGAAACTACAGCCGTAATTTCTCCCGAGGACATGCAGCTTTACTGTATGATTAAATGATGATGGGGTCCTCTTGGGTAAAATATTCCGGAGGTAAAATAGTCCCCCATTCGGATCTCCCGGCGGGGACTACTCAAGAGGACGTCGTTATCAGGAGAAAGAAAACTGGCATTCTACGGATCGGAGCGTGGAATGTCAGATCCCTTAATCGGGCAGGTAGGTTAGAAAATTTGAAAAGGGAAATGGATAGGTTAAAATTAGATATAGTGGGAATTAGAGAAGTTCGGTGGCAGGAGGAACAAGACTTTTGGTCAGGTGATTACAGGGTTATAAATACAAAATCAAATAGGGGTAATGCAGGAGTAGGTTTAATAATGAATAAAAAAATAGGAGTGCGGGTTAGCTACTACAAACAGCATAGTGAACGCATTATTGTGGCCAAGATAGACACAAAGCCCATGCCTACTACAGTAGTACAAGTTTATATGCCAACTAGCTCTGCAGATGATGAAGAAATTGATGAAATGTATGACGAGATAAAAGAAATTATTCAGGTAGTGAAGGGAGACGAAAATTTAATAGTCATGGGTGACTGGAATTCGTCAGTAGGAAAAGAGAGAGAAGGAAACATAGTAGGTGAATATGGATTGGGGGGAAGAAATGAAAGAGGAAGCCGCCTTGTAGAATTTTGCACAGAGCATAACTTAATCATAGCTAACACTTGGTTCAAGAATCATGAAAGAAGGTTGTATACCTGGAAGAATCCTGGAGATACTAAAAGGTATCAGATAGATTACATAATGGTAAGACAGAGATTTAGGAACCAGGTTTTAAATTGTAAGACATTTCCAGGGGCAGATGTGGATTCTGACCACAATCTATTGGTTATGAACTGCAGATTGAAACTGAAGAAACTGCAAAAAGGCAGGAATTTAAGGAGATGGGACCTGGATAAACTGAAAGAACCAGAGGTTGTACAGAGTTTCAGGGAGAGCATAAGGGAACAATTGACAGGAATGGGGGAAAGAAATACAGTAGAAGAAGAGTGGATAGCTCTGAAGGATGAAGTAGTGAAGGCAGCAGAGGATCAAGTAGGTAAAAAGACGAGGGCTAATAGAAATCCTTGGGTAACAGAAGAAATATTGAATTTAATTGATGAAAGGAGAAAATATAAAAATGCACTAAATGAAGCGGGCAAAAAGGAATACAAACGTCTCAAAAATGAGATCGACAGGAAGTGCAAAATGGCTAAGCAGGGATGGCTAGAGGACAAATGTAAGGATGTAGAGGCTTGTCTCATTAGGGGTAAGATAGATACTGCCTACAGGAAAATTAAAGAGACCTTTGGAGAAAAGAGAACCACTTGTACGAATATCAAGAGCTCAGATGGCAACCCAGTTCTAAGCAAAGAAGGGAAAGCAGAAAGGTGGAAGGAGTATATAGAGGGTTTATACAAGGGCGATGTACTTGAGGACAATATTATGGAAATGGAAGAGGATGTAGATGAAGATGAAATGGGAGATAAGATACTGCGTGAAGAGCTTGACAGAGCACTGAAAGACCTGAGTCGAAACAAGGCCCCGGGAGTAGACAACATTCCATTAGAACTACTGATGGCCTTGGGAGAGCCAGTCCTGACAAAAATTTACCATCTGGTGAGCAAGATGTACGAGACAGGCGAAATACCCACAGACTTCAAGAAGAATATTATAATTCCAATCCCAAAGAAAGCAGGTGTTGACAGATGTGAAAATTACCGAACTATCAGTTTAATAAGTCACAGCTGCAAAATACTAACGCGAATTATTTACAGACAAATGGAAAAACTGGTTGAAGCCGACCTCGGCGAAGATCAGTTTGGATTCCGTAGAAATGTTGGAACACGTGAGGCAATACTAACCTTACGACTTTTCTTAGAAGAAAGATTAAGAAAAGGGAAACCTACGTTTCCAGCATTTGTAGACTTAGAGAAAGCTTTTGACAACGTTAACTGGAATACTCTCTTTCAAATTCTGAAGGTGGCAGGGGTAAAATACAGGGAGCGAAATGCTATTTACAATTTGTACAGAAACCAGATGGCAGTTATAAGAGTCGAGGGGCATGAAAGGGAAGCAGTGGTTGGGAAAGGAGTGAGACAGGGTTGTAGCCTCTCCCCGATGTTATTCAATCTGTATATTGAGCAAGCAGTAATGGAAACAAAAGAAAAATTCGGAGTAGGTATTAAAATTCATGGAGAAGAAGTAAAAACTTTGAGGTTTGCCGATGACATTGTAATTATGTCAGAGACATCAAAGGACTTGGAAGAGCAGTTGAACGGAATGGACAGTGTCTTGAAAGGAGGATATAAGATGAACATCAACAAAAGCAAAACGAGGATAATGGAATGTAGTCAAATTAAATAGGGTGATGCTGAGGGGATTAGATTAGGAAATGAGACACTTAAAGTAGTAAAGGAGTTTTGCTATTTAGGTAGTAAAATAACTGATGATGGTCGAAGTAGAGAGGATATAAAATGTAGACTGGCAATGGCAAGGAAATCGTTTCTGAAGAAGAGAAATTTGTTAACCTCGAGTATAGATTTAAGTGTCAGGAAGTCGTTTCTGAAAGTATTTGCATGGAGTGTAGCCATGTATGGAAGTGAAACATGGACGATAACCAGTTTTTTACAAGAAGAGAATAGAAGCTTTCGAAATGTGGTGCTACAGAAGAATGCTGAAGATAAGGTGGGTAGATCACGTAACTAATGAGGAGGTATTGGATAGGATTGGGGAGAAGAGAAGATTGTGGCACAACTTGACTAGAAGAAGGGATCGGTTGGTAGGACATGTTTTGAGGCATCAAGGGATCACAAATTTAGCATTGGAGGGCAGCGTGGAGGGTAAAAATCGTAGAGGGAGACCAAGAGATCAATACACTAAGCAGATTCAGAAGGATGTAGGTTGCAGTAGGTACTGGGAGATGAAGAAGCTTGCACAGGATAGAGTAGCATGGAGAGCTGCATCAAACCAGTCTCAGGACTGAAGACCACAACAACAACAACAACAACAATGCCACACGTGTGGTTCGACCCCTAGACGAGTTTGAGCCAACACTTTTCGACGAAGAGGAACAGCATGTGAGCCCCAACTGTTCCCAATATTATGACCTTAAATTCAAGATTATCAATTTTCATTCTCTGAAGAATAAAATAAAACTGTTTTTGTGTGGCTAATGTAGAACAGGTAATGATTCTGGTATTTACAGAATCACAAGGAAATACAAGTTAAAGATTATTCAGTTGAAACAAAACACTTCCAAACACACATATGATTGACATTTTAATTTTCAGTTTGACGCTTTTAGCTACATGCAGACTCACTGACAAGTAGACTTAGGTGAACCGTGCGTGGCTCGTGGTTCGTGCCATCTCTTATTTAACACCGTGTTTTTACCGTACTGCCGCCTCGTTATGTTCATTTTCTATTACTGGTGTTACTGAGTTGCTGCCTTGCCTGCCCGTGAGCGGCAGCAGCAGTGCTTATCGATCTAGCCCTGCCGTATTATCTTTGCTGGACTGATATTACTTCCCGGTCGTCGTGTGTCGTGGAACGGGTTGGAACACGCCGGCAGTGCAGTTCGGACCGGGCAATGGAGTGGAGTTGGAACGCGCCAGCAGTTAGTTCGGACCTGGCACTGTTTGAGTTGGCACGCGGCACAAGTTCAGTCGGGGCGCGGCAGCACTTGGGTCCGGACCGCCATGACTCTCGCGACGCTCGCCGATACACATGACTGGAGTGGGGACGACTTTGGTTGGTCGTCGGTCGGTCGTCTTGGCGGACGATGTGTGTTTCGCCGGCGATCGCTTACGGGTTGGCTGTGTGTGCCGACTCGTGATTCGTTCCCGTTATTGTGCAGTCACTCCGGTTAGCATTTTCTAGCTCTTCGTGCAAGTGTTCGTGAAACTTTGTGTACTTTGTGTGATTTTGACTGAAAAGTTATTTTAAATGATGTAGGAGTACTATCTCTGAGCAGTCGGTCGGTTGGCGTGGAGCAGTGAGGAATTCCCAGCGAGTCGTAGTTTGGCCGGGACCCGCTGGCGGTCGCTACGCGGTGTCGGAGAGTGTGGCGCTGTTCCCATTGCTACGAGGTCCGTGGCTCACCGACCCTATACAGGAAAGTTGAGTTTTTATTTAACTTACCAGCAAGTCAAGACTGTTAACATTGTGTCGTTTACAGTTCGTTGTCGGCTGTTGGGATATTCCCGCGAGCAACAACGTGGTTTTCAAGTTTGAAAATTCTAGCCACCCTCCGGTGGAGTTTCACTGTATTTGGTTATTTGAACTGAAGTGCACCAGCGGAATCTTCTGCCTTGTAGCCGTTAACGCTCGTTTAATGACCAGGCTGTTGACGTAAATTTCAGGCAGTTTAGTTTCCTCATCGTGTTATTGCTGTCCGGCAATGTGTGTAGTTTGACAGCTCCTTGTATGATTGATTGTGGGCGCCAACACCTTCGATGTTGTTCAGTTTAACTCCCTGTTGTGCCTGGTCGGGTGAAGTGGAAGTTACCTTGTAGGTGGGTTCGCTGACTGTCGGTTGGTTGGGTTGTCGTCGGATCGTGAATGGTTGGCCTGTCTGACTATCTCACCTAAGCGAGCGTTAGTGTTTGAATTATAGGCCGACCCTCGAACATCTGGGCGCTCTTGTGTGTACTGCTCTATTTTTTTAAATTTGTTCTTCTTGTTTGTACCTGTACGGCTTCTAGTAGATTTTTGTTTTAAATTAGAGTTGTTTTCCTCTTAAGGCCTTCAGCCTAGTTTAAAGTACTGTTTCACGTAATCCCTTTGCCATTTTAAAATTTTTTAATATTGTTGAATTTTTAAGTCTTCGGCCTTCAGCCGGTTTTGAGCTTCAGTTGTTCTTAAGGCCTTCAGCCTAAATTAAAGAACTGTTTCACGTAAGGCCTTTGGTATTTAAAAAAATAATAGTTCAGAGTCTTAAGTGTTGGGCCTTCAGCCGATTTGAGTAACTTGTTTACTTCAGCCTAAGTAAAGAACTGTTTTAAGATAAGGCTTGCCTTTTAATTTCTGATTATGCTTGCGTTTTAAGTTATTGGCCTTCAGCCGGTAATTAAGACCCAAAGATTAAAGCTGCGTGTTAAAAAAAATTTTTTTTTGGCCTCTTGTAATGTTCGATCAAATAAGAAAGTTGTATGTTCGAGTGTAACTGAGAGCCCTTATTTTGGCCCCTTTCCTCAATTTATACTATCTGTCCTGTCCTGCGGGTTAAGGAGGGCGTCTCAGTAGGGCTGGTATTAACGTTTCTGCTGAGTACGCCAAGCAGTGCGACAAGCGGTGTCTGTTGGACAGCTGCGGTGCGGCAGGAGGTCTGCATGTCAGGAAGCAGGAGGCTGGGTTGGAAGAACAGGATCCTAGTCGGTGATCGGCGGCAGCGATGACAGGCGGAGGTAGATGAAGGGGACAAATGCACTGCACGGCACCTTTCACTCCCAATGATGCCGCTGGACCCCCACTCGGTGATTCCGGGAACAGGGAAACAATGAAGCAGCTCAGAGTCTGTACACTCAACAAGAGTTCAAAACAGTTTGTAGCTCGTAACTCTCCTACTCCTCTATTCGTCTGCTTGCAACTGTTGCAATTGAAAAGATTCCAAAGAGAAACATTATTCCACTCTTCAGCGCAACGACAGCTCTAGTCGCTGCTAGCGTAAAATGTACACAGTATTTTAACACAAACAATACGTAATGACTAACAAATTACTGTTCCTAAATATTAAGTTCTTTTATTTGCAAGTGCCACTCAGAAATCTTATGGCCGTACAACGTACACAACACATCCTCCATGTAGACCTCTTCTCCTTTCTCGTCCTCTTCCGCTGCGTAATACTTACATCCTTGTAAGCAATCAAACGACTATACGTCACTTCATTTCTGCCTCTTCTCCTTTGCACCAGTTCACACATCCCTTTCTCATTCCACTACTTCCAGCGTCTCTGTTCATGAGTCGGCAAGCTGTAATAATCTCACGCATATTCGTCATGCTAATCACGTCTTCTCTGGTTTCATTCACTTGCGTTTCCGTTTGACTCCAATCACTTCTTTGGTGTTCTGCTTTGTGCCATCTTTGTCGTATCGGTTCTACAGTTTTCATTATTTCAAAAATGGTTCAAATGGCTCTGAGCACTACGCGACTCAACTTCTGAGGTCCTCAGTCGCCTAGAACTTAGAATTAATTAAACCTAACTAACGTAAGGACAGTACACACATCCATGTCCGAGGCAGGATTTGAACCTGCGACCGTAGCGGTCACTCGGTTCCGGACTGTAGCGCCTGGAACCGCACGGCCTCTCGGGCCGGCTTTCATTATTTGGCCAGTCAGATGACCACAGACTTGCGTCGCCCAGTGTATAATGCTATTCTCTTTATAGCGTACTTCAGAATGCTGATTTCTTCCTAATTGCTTTTGGTAAAAATCTGCACACATTTCATCGTATCTGTAGCATGTATCGCTCAAAATAAAATTTAAACTCTCAGTTTTATATCTTTCGACTAGTATTTATCAGAAAACAGGTTCTCAGCCTCTATGACAAACTTTCTTCCTAACAGCATATCTTCAAGTTTTATTTCATGACCAAAGAAAATTTAACATTTTTCTTGTAATTATTGTTTTCATTTCGCAACAGTGAGCACCAGTTTCGCGGCAACAATAGTCTTCACATTCCCTCCCTGAACATTCTGCTCTGAAGTATGTTCCTTATCGACTGAAAAATCCTTTAAGTATATGCCAAAAGTGTGTTCATACAGTAATATACCATGAGCGTCTGGGAATTTAATTGTTTCGTCACCTGCTTGATCCTTCTGTTACAAATTACATTCTTCGTCGGCTGATAATACGTCTGCATCCATACCACAAATGTTAGCATTTTATTGAGTATTATCACCGTCTGCGTATGTAGTCATTTTGTTATCTGATTGTAGTATCTGTCATTCTGCTTGACATTCGGGAGGACGACGGTTCAATCCCGTCTCCGGCCATCCTGATTTAGGTTTTCCGTGATTTCCCTAAATCGCTTCAGGCAAATGCTGGGATGGTTCCTTTGAAAGGGCACGGCCGATTTCCTTCCCCATCCTTCCCTCATCCTAGCTTGCGCTCCGTCTCTAATGACCTCGTTGTCGACGGGACGTTAAACACTAAGCTCCTCCTCCTCCATTCTGCTTGAAATGTCAAGTTCAAAACGAGGTGTCTCAGTTAACAAGTCTGTGTCTGAAGTAGCTTCTAAATCTGACTCCATAGATAACAAACATTCCGACAGAGTAGGCGTGGTTGTGTATCTTTACATATGTCCTTATGCTTCTCATATTGTCTGTCTTTGTGTATCTCCATCATTCTCTTACCATCCTTTTGTCTAAGTTCTGTGATAAACATTTCTTGCTTCTTTTCAAAATCTGTCACCCACTTCTTTTGATTTCCCTTTAATCCCTTCCTAAATTCCTTTACTTCTTTCGTGTTTCTTTCTCTTTATTTTACTCTAAATTTCTTTCAAGTTTCTCCATACATTCATGCGCGATTTTCTGTCTGTTTTCAAATTTATTGTCTGTTTAATCTTGACCTGACCTGTTCTCTTTTGTGGTTTTGGTTTGATTGTTCATTATCGCGTTGGTTAGTACCATTACATTCGACTGACTGCTGTTTTGAAATGAGTGATTTCCGCTTTTGCTGTTAAGTGAGATCTCCTCTAGTTCTTCCCGTTTTTATATCAGTGGTGTTCAGATTTTTCCTGCACTTAATTCCGCCGTTAGTTGCGTAACTGTCGATTCTCTGTCAGCCACGTTCTCAAAACCAGTAACTCTGACCCCTGCAATACCGTCGTCTCCCTCTCTATCGCGCTGATTTCCCACAACACTATCAGCCGCTATTTGCTCGGTTTATGACGTCATTTTACAGTTAAATATCGAAGTGCAAAACACAAGCCACATTAAACTTCCTACATGCAAAATTTTGAGCCATACCAAATAGTTGAAAATTTCACCTGCAGTAGCAAGCTGCGCGCAGTTGGCATTACTGCAATACTTACGTTTGTTTCTGCGACTGTTGTTTGCTGTGGTGTGGTGTGATGCTGCCATTTGCGCCACACTTGCTTGTAGTCGAGACCATCGTCTCGAAACACTGCAGTCCAAGGTGTTGGAGAATCCCTCTTCTTCTTTTGAAACACTGTAATCCAAGACGCTGCAGATTTCAGTTTCACATACATTGTGTCGACGTTGATGCGTTCTCATGACTATCTTCACACGTTGGCTCATGGCGCTACTGCTCATTGATGTTTGTCGTTATTTCCTGTCGAATCTCTATTCTTCACCGAACAGCAGTCGTGCTTTCAAGCGTCGTCAGATTATCTTTTGCGGCTGTCAAATCACGGGACTCACGTGTGGGACCCTTACATGAAGAACACGTTTCGCTACAAAATAAACCTAACCATGTGCCTAATATGAATATGAGTCTCTTATACTTTCAAATATTAAAGTTAGTTAAATACTGGAAAATATCACTGTGAAATAATAACGGCGCAAGTCAAAAAATTTTTTGTTGTCTCTCTAGCATGTAACACACTTCCATAACAATGCCTACGTTCATCCAGTCTCTTGTTAACAGCTATGGTTGTCTCACATTCACACCGAAGTAACCATTGCTATTATGCGTTTCCACATCAATTAAACAGGTAATCAATCACTGATCATGGAAGCTTTTTGCTTACGTTCTACTCTCGTTTCTCCACGGAAATTACGAAATTTCAAAGATAACCCCTATTTCCACCGTAAATCTCTTAATTAATCGAGCGTGCCTTTCCGCGAAATAACTGCGTTACTCAAACCCTTTTCTTCTACGGTATAACAGGACACATTCAAATCTGAAATATCTTTCAACCAAATTATTCGGGCTGTCTATTCACAGTGCTGATCCACGCGACTGCTCCGAGAAGCAGGTCAACAACGGCTCTCCTTCCCACACCAAGATGGCAGGTGACCACTAGTGCTGGGGCATGGTTGTCATTATACAGCAAAAGGGTATCCCCTCGGTGAAAATGCACTCTGGACTCTGAAGTTTCCAGGTGCCGGCATTAGATGGTGAGTACAATATGAGTCCAACATCAAAGATGAATAGGTGAATTTCTCGCATCTGCAGTTTTAAAGAATGAGAATTACCTGCTAGCTTAACTTAATGCAGTATGAATCTTTTACAATAGCTGCCAACCAAGAGAAACGTCGTAAAGGATTGACGATTATGGCATAGCGTCCTGTCTGGACGAGGCCATTAGAAACGGACCACAAGCTCGCGTTGGAGGAGATTGGGGAAGACGTAGAAAGTGTCCTTTTCAAACGAAACGCTTTCTTCTTAGGCGATTCTGGAAAACCACAGAAAATCTAGAGCCGAACAGCATGCCCTTCACAATGCGTGTCAGTATGCTAACCGCCTCTCCACCTGGCTCAGTAGTAACGTCGGTTAGCGAGGACTAATGCATAACAAAAATGTGGCACATAACAACTGAGGGAAAAAATCTCAGTTTCACCCTTGCAGGTGTAAACCAAGCAGGGCTTGGTCAAAAATGTGAAAACACCAAAATCACCACACTTTATAATGCCCAGTGCGGTACAGGAGAACATTGGTATTTGAAAGAGCTTCCAATCGTCTCGTAATGGAAAATATACTCGCCATCTATGAGTTTGAAAGAAATCTTATACCATTCTTGCTGCAAAACAGTGGCAAGTTTTGGTAACGGTTATAGAAGTGGGTGGCGATCACACAGCTTTCACTCCAAACTAGACCACAAAGACTCAATAATACTGAGATCTAGAGAATGTGTTGGGCAGTGGAGAAGCAACCATTCAACCTCATTCTCACCAACCAGCTGTGTAAGCATGGCCCTGTTGTCTTGGAACACAGCATCGCAATTGGGAACAAACGTTGCACCATGGCGTCGGTTTAATCAGTCAAAGTAGTCACATAATCCTTGGGAGTCATGCAACCTTCGAGATAACCATGGGACCCATAATATAGCTGCACAAATTGTCACCGAACTCCGATATGTATTACTCTTGGGATATAAACTTGTTTCTAGGAGTTCGAAATAGCTTGAAACAAGACTCGCCCCAAAAATGGTTCAAATGGCTCTGACCACTATGGGACTCAACAGCGGAGGTCATCAGTCCCCTAGAACTTAGAACTACTTAAACCTAACTAACCTAAGGACATCACACACATCCATGCCCGAGGCAGGATTCGAACTTGCGACCGTAGCGGTCGCGCGGTTCCAGACTGAAGCGCCTAGAACCGCTCGGCCACTCCGGCCGGCAGACTCACCTCACATTATGATACTCTTCCATTGCTCATTATTGTAGGATCCATGGCTTCGGGCCAAGTCCTGCCGTCATGAGAATGTGCATCAGTGACGAGTGGTTTTGGAATTCCAGCTTACCCTCTAATTCCATGATTATTAAGCTTCCTTAGTGTTGTTTTGGTTGTGACAGGGTTCGCAGTTACGACATGGAGTTCTGCAGTGACTTTTGCAGTTGTCGTCCACTTATTATCCATAACAATCCTCTTCAATGACAGTTTGCCTCGATCTTTTAACAAATAATTTCTCCACCGTTATGACTCGGCATATAATGTTTTTCTACTTTTCTTGTATATGGTATTAGTTTCGATATGCTGCCTCTTGAAAAAAAAAAACAATACTTCGGCTACTTTTGTAACGGAAATATCCATCATGCGAGCACAAACGACTAATCCATGTTAGATTTCAGTTAGCTCCAGCACAATGCACTCACAACAACAGAATTGTTTGTACACAGAAAACAGTTCTGGCCACGAATGACACTTGCAAAGTATTGAGGACAGTGCACTGATACGGTTCATGGTCAAACAAAACGGTGTAACCTGCAGGCGTGTCTAGCATCTGCCTTTGTGTTCAAGTCACTGATACGAAACGCCCATCGAAGAGCGAGAGCAGTCCTCTTTCAAAACCTGTTTATTGGGTTGCCTATCTGCTGGGGTGAATTCATATGGAGCAGATCATACGTTCTAACTCATCTGCCCCCTACTGAAATTACGCCAAGGTGTTTATTACGACTAGAAAGTTCAAGAGACCCTCTATCCACTAATACGAGGTGCATTCAAGTTCCAAGGCCTCCGATTGTTTTTCTCCGGACTGGAAAGAAATAGAAACATACGCATTGTTTTAAAATGAGGCTGCGTTCATTGTCAATACGTCCCAGAGATGGCAGCACCGTACGGTACATGAAGAATGAGAACTGTTTTAAATACTTAAAATGGCGACGTATTCCTTACTTGAACAGCGTGCAATCATTCGTTTTCTGAATTTGCGTGGTGTGAAACCAATTGAAATTCATCGACAGTTGAAGGAGACATGTGGTGATGGAGTTACGGACGTGTCGAAAGTGCGTTCGTGGGTGTGACAGTTTAATGAAGGCAGAACATCGTGTGACAACAAACTGAAACAACCTCGGGCTCGCACAAGCCGGTCTGACGACAAGGTCGAGAAAGTGGAGAGAATTGTTTTGGGGGATCGCCGAATGACTGTTGAACAGATCGCCTCCAGAGTTGGCATTTCTGTGGGTTCTGTGCACACAATCCTGCATGACGGCCTGAAAATGCGAAAAGTGTCATCCAGGTGGGTGCCACGAATGCTGACGGACGACCACATGGCTGCCCGTGTGGCATGTTTCCAAGCCATGTTGACGCGAAACGACAGCATGAATGGGACTTTATTTCGTCGGTTGTGACAATGGATGAGACGTGGATGCCATTTTTCAATCCAGAAACAAAGCGCCAGTCAGTTCAATGGAAGCACACAGGTTCACCGCCACCAAAAAAATTTCGGGTAACTGCCAGTGCTGAAAAAATGATGGTGTCCATGTTCTGGGACAGCGAGGGCGTAATCCTTACCCATTGCGTTCCAAAGGGCACTACGGTAACAGGTGCATCCTACGAAAATGTTTTGAAGAACAAATTCCTTCCTGCACTGCAACAAAAACGTCCGGGAAGGGCTGCGCATGTGCCATTTCACCAAGACAACGCACCCGCACATCGAGCTAACGTTACGCAACAGTTTCTTCGTGATAACAACTTTGAAGTGATTTCTCATGCTCCCTACTCACCTGACCTGGCTCCTAGTGACTTTTGGCTTTTTCCAACAATGAAAGACACTCTCCGTGGCCGCACATTCACCAGCCGTGCTGCTATTGCATCAGCGATTTTCCAGTGGTCAAAACAGACTGCTAAAGAAGCCTTCGCCGCTGCCATGGAATCATGGCGTCAGTGTTGTGAAAAATGTGTACGTCTGCAGGGCGATTACGTCGAGAAGTAACGCCAGTTTCATCGATTTCGGGTGAGTAGTTAATTAGAAAAAAATTCGGAGGCCTTAGAACTTGAATGCACCTCGTAGTGTCATTTTCCTAGATGTCTTGTCGTTTTTTCTCAAATCGCGGAAGCACTTATGAATAACGCTCTTTATTTCACAGTCATATGGTATATATCGATGTGTTATATTCCTAGTTGTGTGTGTTCTAATTTCCTTTGCTGTGCAACGTCAAACCAGCACCTGAAGCTGCAAGTACACGCAGGTGGTCCGTCAGACCACAAGGTATATTTTCACCTTAATATAATGTCTGGCAATTGCTTCGAAGAAGCTATCTTCTTAGTGCCTTTAAGTGACCATAATAGTAGTTGTTCCGTATGGTGTATGTGCTATTTAAACGATAGAACTTCCGATTAGCTTCCAACGAACTGTTTTAGACTGTCATGGACCAGCTGCGTGACATGCGTCAGTTTACTGTTACTTCTCCTTAGTTTATTTCCGTGCCCTCATGTATGCAGTATTGGATTTGTTTAGTGTTAGATCGGAGGTTTCCTTGTTTGGTACTTTATTTTAGTATCTTGTTAGTATTGTAAGTACATCATGGCTTATCGTTACGAGGTAGGAGACAATTAGATGCTGCAGTTGTTTTAAACACTAATAAGAACGAGCAACAGAGAAAAAGATAGTTTATAAGGCAGCTTTCTTGTGCGCTTACGCAAGGCCATCTTCAGCGTAGGTTAGTGTCAAAACCATTGCCACAACAGATGGGTGAGAGAACTGGTGAAAATCTCTGAAGTGGAATCAACTGCGAGTTCACAATGACGGTGTCTGGATTCGAAAAGCAAAAACAGAAAAACCTAATATGTATCTAAGAACTACAATAAATACGTCTGCCTGGAACATTCTGTTGCTGTTTGTCTAGACTGTATCGAGAAAATAGCCCACTGAATACGTTTATTACTTTGATAGCAGCTGATTTACGTTTATGTCCGTTTCGCACAAATGCTTCTGACGAAAATACAAAATTTTCTATAAAATAGTTATGTTGAAGTAATTGATAATGTTACCACTTCATTCCGTAGCACTTCTCTCCATAATACATATAGAAACGCAAGTTAAAGACGATGGAAACTGTAAGGGTCTGTGAGACCAGCTGCTTCTACTGACGTCGAGAGTCCAGACCCGTGAACCGCCGGGTTAAGCGCTCCAGACTCTGAACAAGTATTGTGCGTTACTTTCAAGTTGTTTCTTAAAAAAAAAAAAAATAAATAAATAAAAAAAAATAAAAAAAACCAGCGCACACTTCCAGCTGCATACTACCTAATGTAATTCGTACATTTGCCTATCCTACCTATGATCTGACATATTCGGCTATGTTTGATTTCGCTTCGTTCCCGTAAGTCTTTAAGTGGAGTAACAACATACATTTACAAAATCGGTAAACATTTACAGTGAGCTCTTTCACTTTTCACAGACATTACCGTGCGTTCATGCATGTTTCGCAGGTAGCAGTTAATTATTACAACACATGGAAATTCTGCATTTCTTCACAATCATCCAGTGATGACATTTTTATATAGGTAACCAGTTTAAGGGAAATTCTGTGAGTACTGTTGCTTCACCTGATACTAGGGTTAGGTAAAGAGTAGTGGCAACATTATAGTAATTCACACCAGACTTTCCCAGATGTTCACCGCATTACGTGCCCTCAATCTAATCGCCCTGCGTCTCGGTCACCTACAGTCTCACAGATGGAAGGTATTGTACAACGTCACGCGTCCATCTCTGCCTACATAACAAAAGGACCGCCCTATAGCGTGGATGATGTCTTCATTTGTGTTGTAGTGCGAGCCGCTAACAGGTTCCTTCATTTTGGTGAACAGATCGCAATCGCACAGACTCATATCGGGTGAATACGGTGGATGTTCTACAATAGTAGCTTCCACCCCTGTGTACGTAGGGGTACGTACGTTACCCTCAGTTTGGTTCCAGCTTGTTCACGGTGAACGTCAGTGAGCAAGAAGAACCGGGGCGTTTCCATTCTTTTGATTGTCACGTTAATCATGTATGTAAACTACTGGCCATTATATTGCTACACCACGAAGATGACGTGCTACAGAAGCGAAATTTAACCAACAGGAAGAAGATGCTGTGATATGCAAATGATTAGCTTTTCAGAGCATTCACACGAGGTTGGCGCCGGTGGCGATACCTACAACGTGCTGACATGAGGAAAGTTTCCAACCAATTTGTCATACACAAACAGCAGTTGACCGACGTTGCCTGGTGAAACCTTGTTGTGACGCGTCGCGTAAGGAGGAGAAATGCGTATCATCACGTTTCCGACTTTAATAAAGGTCGGACTGTAGCCTATCGCGATTGCGGTTTGTCGTATCGTGACATTGCTGCTCGCGTTGATCGAGATCCAATGACTGTTAGCAGAATACGGAATCGGTGGGTTCAGGAGGGTAATACGGAACGCCGTGCTGGATTCCAATGGCCTCGTATCATTAGCAGTCGAGATGACAAGCATCTTATCCGTATGGCTGTAATGGATCGTGCAACCACGTCTCGAACCCTGAGTCAACAGATGGGGACGTTTGCAAGACAACAGCCATCTGCACGAACAGTTCAACGACGTTTGCAGCAGCATGGACTATCAGCTAAGAGACCATGGCTGCGGTTACCCTTGGCGCTGCATCACAGACAGGAACGCTTGCGATGGTGTACTTAAGGACGAACCTGGATGCACGAATGGCTCTACCCTTCATTCGATCCCTGTGAAACCCTACATTTCAGAAGGATAATGCGCGACCTCATGTTGCAGGTCTTGTACGGGCCTTTCTGGATACAGAAAAGGTTCGACTGCTTCCCCGGCCAGCACATTCTCCAGATCTCTCACCCATTGAATGGTGGCCGAGCAACTGGCTCGTCACAATACGCCAGTCACTATTCATGATGTGTGGTATCGTGTTGAAGCTGCCCCCTGCGGGTCGGGGGTAAGAATAGGCCCGAGGTATTCCTGCCTGTCGTAAGAGGCGACTAAAAGGAGTTTCAACCGTTTCAGCCTTCCATGTGATGGTCCCCCTTGGGGTTTGACCTCCATTTTTCCAAATCCTACGGAAGTACGAGCCTTTTGGGGAAGGACGCCTTACGTGGTGTACCACTGGTCCTCAGTGCACTAAGACCTTGGCACTCAGCATTGTACCGGCGTTGTAACCGTACCCACTATTCCTCAAATTGGGCCTAAACGCCTGATGGGTTGTACAAGTTACGCCAATAGTGCCTCCCCATCTGCACCTACGATCATGATGGACTTTCCATGGCACCAGAAATCCAGCACGGTAGCCAGCCCGTTGTGGTGGGGTCGTCATGTACCCTGTAGGTTGTAGCCCCCTGATAACACAGGGATCGTACTGCCGATACCTGAGCTGCACCCTCCCCACATCGGCCAAGTAGTAGATGCCCATCTCCTTGGAGCATTAGGACTCCCGGCAACAGTCATCCTGCCAGGTGGCCCTTGCTGAGGCTGGGTGGCGCCCGTGGGGAGAGCCCCTGGTTGGAGTGGGTGGTATCGGGGCGGACGTTTCGCAGATGAAACGTCAACACGTATCAGGTCGCTCTGCAGCCGAGTCTTTCAAAAGGAAAGGTACTGTCTCTAGTTCTGGTTCTCCTGCCCTTGCCCCCTTGGCCACTCCCTGGGAGGAGTGACAGGCCCGCCGGCTTGGGGCAAAGTACTTCCCCCGCTATTTGGTCTGTTCTCGAACCGATGGGGGGACGTTCGCCACCTCCAAGCCCATGTTCTTTGTTCAGCACATTGAGGACATCTTTGAGGAAATCGAGGCTCTCAGTAAGATGTGTTCGGGGTCCGTTCTTATAAAGACCACCTCCGCCACACAGTCGGCGGCGCTCCAGGCGTACGACCGCCTAGAGGACCTCCCAGTGTCCATTGTCCCGCATCTGGCACTAAATAGGACGCAGGGGGTTATTTTTCATCGGGACCTCCTGCTGCAATCTGATGAGGAGCTCAGGGCCAACCTGGAGCGCCGAGGCGTGCATTTCGTCCGGCGAGTCCAGTGCGGCCCCAAAGACTGTCGCATCGACACCGGGGCCTTCAAGGGGGACGTTCTCCCGGAGAAGGTATAGGTGATGTGCTACCGGTGCGACATGCGACCTTATGTCCCGCCTCCTACGTGCTGTTTTCGGTGTTTGTGCTTTGGGCACATGTCGTCACGGTGTGAGGCTGAGCCCCTTTGTGGCGATTGTGGACGTCCTCTTCGTGAGGAACATACATGCACCCCACCACCTCGGTGCGTTAATTGTCCTGGCATCCACTCGCCTAGATCCTCAGACTGCCCCGCCTATCTGAAGGAGAAGAAGATACAAGAACTCAAAACTTTGTATCGTCTCTCTTATTCTGAGGCCAGGAAGAAGTATGACCGCCTCCATCCCGTGCTGTTGACCACTTCGTTTGCCTCAGTTGTGTCCACTCCTTCCACGGTATCCTCACCCCTATCCTGTACCCCTTACACCTCCTCCCCACATCCGGGGTCTCTGCCTCCACCTCCCAAATCCCTCCCTTCCAAATCCTCCTCCCCCGTGGCCCCCGCCCCCTCTGCCCCAGGGGCCACCCTTCCTCCTCCTCCTCCCCCCCCGCCGCCTGAGAAGCGATCCTCTTCTCAGGCGTCCATCGGGGAAACGTTCCGGACCCAGCTTCCAAGGTCCGGCGTTCCAAAACGGACCCCGCGCGTGAGGACCTCCTTTGGGTCCAGCCCACAATCCCTGTGACTCCTCGGACTTCCAAGAAGGCCTCCAAGAAGAAGTCTCTATCCCCCTCTCCACCCCGGCGCGTTTCGTCTGACGCTCCATCCATGGGTCGCTGCTCCCGGCTGTCCTCAGTTTCGCAGGGACGCTCTGCCGCCAGGCGCTCACCTGGCCTCTCGTCGGCAAATGATGCTGCCTCTCCTACACTACCAGGGACAGCGGCCGCAGCTGGCGACGACTCGATGGAACAGAATCCGCCTCCCACCGGTTGTAGCGTTGTTCCCTCGAAACCTGGCCCTCTGCGGCCGTCGAGGTGAGCAGCTCTTCCCCCGTCTCGTTCCCCCTCTTTTTTGACTAATGATGGCCTTGTTACATTGGAACATAAGAGGTATTCGATCTAATCGGGAGGAATTACAACTGCTCCTCCACCTGCACTGTCCGCTCATCCTTGGTCTCCAGGAAACTAACTTGCGCCCGACTGACCGTATTGCCTTTACCCACTATACCTCGGAGCAGTATGACCTCACCCCTGTGGACGGTATCCCAGCTCATGGTGGGGTCATGTTGCTCGTTCGGGACGATGTCTATTACCATCCCATCCCATTGACCACCCCACTCCAAGCAATAGCTGTCCATATTACTCTTTCTGCTTTTACTTTTTCAGTTTGTACCATCTACACTCCATCGTCATCCGCTGTTAGTCGGGCTGACATGATGCACCTGATTGTTCAGCTTCCCCCGCCATTTTTATTGTTTGGCGACTTCAATGCCCATCATCCCCTTTGTGGCTCTCCTGCATCCTGTCAAAGAGGCTCACTCTTGGCGGATGTCATCAACCATCTCAATCTTGTCTGCCTCAATACTGGCGCCCCGACTTTCCTCTCGGACTCTACTCATACCTACTCCCACTTGGACCTCTCGATCTGTTCTACCACTCTTGCCCGTCGGTTCGAGTGGTATGTCCTTTCTGACACCTATTCGAGCGACCACATCCCCTGTGTCGTTCGTCTCCTGTACCACACCCCATCCCCACGTCCTTCGAGCTGGAACATACTGAAAGCTGACTGGGGACTTTACTCCTCCCTGGCGACCTTTCCGGACCACGATTTTCTCAGTAGTGACAGTCAGGTCGAATACCTCACGGCTGTTATCATCAATGCTGCCGAACGTTCCATTCCTCGTACTACCTCTTCTTCACGTCGCGTTTCCGTCCCCTGGTGGAACGAGGCTTGTAGAGACGCTATCCGTGCTCGACGACGTGCTTTACGCACCTTTCGCCGCCATCCTACGTTGGCGAATTGTATTGGATACAAACGACACCGAGCGCAATGCCGTAGAGTCATCAAAGACAGCAAAAAAGCTTGTTGGGCCTCTTTCACCAGCTCCTTTAACAGTTTTACTCCCTCTTCTGTCGTATGGGGTGGCCTGCACCGGCTGTCGGGCATTAAGGCCCACTCCTCGGTACCTGGCCTGACCTCAGGTAATGAGGTCCTCGTTGATCCTGTGGCTGTCTCCAACGCCTTCGGCCGGTTTTTCGCGGAGGTTTCAAGCTCCGCCCATTACCACCCCGCCTTCCTTCCCAGGAAAGAGGCAGAAGAGGCTCGGCGACCTTCCTTCCACTCGCTGAATCTGGAAAATTATAATGCCCCCTTTACTATGCGGGAACTCGAACGTGCGCTTGCACTGTCCCGGTCCTCTGCTCCGGGGCCAGATGCCATTCACGTTCAGATGCTGGCACTCGTTTCTCCGGCGGGCAAAAGCTTCCTTCTTCGTACCTACAATCGCGCCTGGACCGAAGGTCAGGTCCCCATGCGTTGGCGTGACGCCGTCGTTGTTCCTATACCCAAACCCGGGAAGGATAGACACCTTCCTTCTAGTTACCGCCCCATTTCTCTTACAAGCTGTGTGTGTAAGGTGATGGAGCACATGGTTCATGCTCGGTTAGTTTGGATTCTTGAATCTCGACGGCTACTTACCAATGTCCAATGCGGCTTTCGTCGCCGCCGCTCCGCTGTTGACCACCTTCTGACCTTGTCCACATTCATCATGAACAACTTTTTGCGAAGGCGCCAAACAGTAGCCGTGTTCTTCGATTTGGGGAAGGCTTATGATACCTGTTGGAGAGGAGGTATCCTCCGCACTATGCACAGGTGGGGCCTAAGCGGTCGCCTGCCCCTTTTTATTGATTCCTTTTTACGGATCGAAAGTTTAGGGTACGTGTGGGTTCTGTATTGTCCGACGTCTTCCTCCAGGAGAACGGAGTGCCTCAGGGCTCCGTCTTGAGCGTAGCCCTTTTTGCCATCGCGATCAATCCAATTATGGATTGCATTCCACCTAATGTCTCAGGCTCTCTCCTTGTCGATGACTTCGCGATCTACTGCAGTGCCCAGAGAACATGCCTCCTGGAGCGCTGCCTTCAGCGTTGTCTAGACAGCCTATACTCATGGAGCGTGGCACATGGCTTCTGGTTCTCTGAAGAGAAGACGGTTTGTATCAACTTTTGGCGATATAAAACGTTCCTTCCGCCATCCTTACATCTCGGTCCTGTTGTTCCCCCATTCGTGGAAACAACTAAGCTTCTAGGGCTCATGTTGAACAGGAAACTGTGTTGGTCTCCGCATGTCTCTTATTTGGCGGCCCATTGTACACGTTCCCTTAATGTCCTCAGAGTTCTTAGTGGCTCATCTTGGGAGCAGATCGCACTGTCCTGCTTCGCTTGTATCGGTCCATAGTCCGATCGAAGCTGGATTATGGGAGCTTCGTCTACTCGTCTGCTCGGCCATCCCTCTTACGCCGTCTCAACTCCATCCACCATCGGGGGTTACGTCTTGCGACCGGAGACTTCTACACTAGTCCTGTCGAGAGCCTTTATGCTGAAGCTGCCGAATTACCATTGACCTACCGGCGCGACATACTGCTGTGTCGGTATGCCTGCTGGCTGTTGTCTATGCCTGACCACCCCTCTTACCAGTCCTCCTTCGCCAATTCTCCTGACCGTCAGTAGGGGTTGTATGTGTCTGCCCTGCTGCCCCCCGGAGTCCGCTTCCGTCATCTGCTTCGACAATTGGATTTTGTCCTCCCTACCACCTTCAGAGAGGGTGATAGCCCAACACCACCTTGGCTCCAGGCTCCGGTTCATATTTATCTCGACCTCAGCTCACTCCCGTAGGAGGGTACTCCGGCTGCAGTGTATTGCTCATGGTTTGTCGAACTTCGTGCTCGACTTGCCGGTCACACCTTTATTTACACCGATGGCTCCAAAACTGACGATGGTGTCGGCTGTGCCTTTGTCGTCGGGGCCGCCACCTTTAAATACCGGCTCCTCAACAAATGTTCCAGCTTTATGGCCGAACTGTTTGCTCTCCATCAGGCCATTCAGTATGCCCACCGCCACTGCCATTCATCGTATGTACTCTGCTCTGACTCACTCAGTGCTCTTTAGAGCCTTGGAGCTCCCTATCCAGTCCATTCCTTGGTTCAACGGATACAGCAGTCCCTCCATTCTTTCGCTGATAATGGTTCTCCTGTCAGATTTCTGTGGGTTCCTGGACATGTAGGAGTGCCTGGGAATGAGGCTGCTGATGCTGCAGCCAAGGCTGCAGTCCTCCTGCCTCGGCCAGCCTCCCATTGTGTCCCGTCATCTGACGTTCAAGGGGATGTTTGTAAGAGGCTTGTGTCGTTGTGGTGGGATGCTTGGTCATCCCTCCAAGGAAACAAGCTCCGGGCAGTAAAACCGCTCCCAACTGCTTGGACAACCTCCTCTCGACCATCTCGGCTAGAGGAGGTCCTTCTGACGAGGTTGCGGATTGGGCATTGCCGGTTTAGCCACCGCTACCTGCTCTCCGGTGACCCAGCCCCGCAGTGCCCTTGTAGTCAGGCTTTAACAGTGTGCCATGTTTTATTGTCGTGTCCCCGCTTTAGTCAATCTCGTGTTGTCCTGTCCCTGCCATCTGCTTTACCGGATATTTTAGCTGATGACGCTCGAGCAGCTGCTCGTGTTCTGCGTTTTATAACTTTGACTGGCTTGTCCAAAGACATCTAACCTTTTTACTTATTTTATCTGCATCTTTGTCAGGTATTTCTGGTGTCCCCCCTCCCCTTGAGTTTTACTAGATTCCATGTGCTCTAACAACAGTGACTGGGCGCTAATGACCTCAGTAGTTGAGCGCCCTTAAACCCCACCAAAAAAAAAAAAAGTGTTGAAGCTGCATGGGCAGCTGTACCTGTACACGCCATCCAAGCTGTGTTTGACTCAGTGCCCAGGCGTATCAAGGCCGTTATTACGGCCAGAGGTAGTTGTTCTGGGTACTGATTTCTCAGGATCTATGCACCCAAATAGCGTGAAAATGGAATCACATATCAGTTCTAGTATAATGTATTTGTCCAATAATTACCCGTTTATCATCGGCATTTCCTCTTGGTGTAGCAATTTTAATGGCCAGTAGTGCACAACGGAGCCCCAGTTTCATGTAACGTGACGATCCTTCCAAGGCAGGCTTCACCATCCCTGTGACAGCAGTTGAGCAGTTCTTCTGCAACTGCTTAACGATGCCACTGCTGCGCTTCAGTCATTGCATGCGAGAGAAGTCTTCATCCTTACCACAGGGTGGTCGTTGCGACACTTAGAGATGGATGCGCTAACGGTGTACCATATCTGCCATCTGTGTAGGTGAAGGTGATAGATATGCGTGGCGACTGTAATGAGGGCACGTAATTCGGTGAACGCTGTCAATAAAATTTGTTATAAATTATAATAGTATTACCCGTACTTTTTATCCAACCCATGCAAATCGTATACGGCCATTGAGACTTTTTACTGTTCTCTAGAGCATACTAGTTAATTCGGTTGAACATTCACCGTCCACTATGAATTAATGGTCCCTACCACCAAAATTGTCTTCAATTTAATAATAAATTTGTCAAAATATGGTACACTTTCCACCATCTTGCGGAAATTTAGGAAGGATTTCTTCCTCTTTATAAGAGGTCTTCAATCCGTTGATGGATATTTACATGTTACCTACTTTCGGATGATAACGAGACGAATAACCAGCGAGTTGGCATGTCGATAACAGTACTTCGTTCCCTCTGGAGCCAAGTTCAGATTTGCACCTAGAAAGGTAAAAGTTGAGGCAGGCAGTACAATATCTTTGCTCGTTAGCTGTGCGCTCCAAAATGTAAAACTATGCGACGGCAAGCCATCACTCGTAATGACGCTGGCAATCCCGGTGTTACTCTCTTGCGCGGAGTTACCCTAGTCGCGATTCTCGTCCAGATGTACTTTCCGAGGAAAGGAGGATACAGGACGGAAGGGAAGCAATAATTCTATTATGCGCGCAGCCGGTGCTCGGAGGCGCGGATTAACTTCACAGCCGAAGTTTTATGCAGGAATAAATGAGAGGCGCCTGCGAAAGTTCTTAGTCTCTTAGCGTCCGACGTCGGGAGGGGGATGGGGAGGGGCAAGGGAGGGCATCTTGGTCCAGCTCTCGCTTGGCTCGCGTTTCTGTCTCTCCTCGTGGCGAACACTGGAGGCAGAGCCGCCAGACGTCGAGAACGGGGATCGCACTGATATCTTCTCAACAGAAGCAGAGGCCTGATATCGGAAATGAACTTGCCGGGAGCAGTTAAGAGTCCCATAACAACTTAGATACTGTGTTATTCTTGACGTTAACGACTGTTCATTCCCACCTGTCTGCCATAGTGCACGTTTATGCATCTCTGTTTCTTTCACAATTTTACACAGTATGAGATAGCCTGCGACCGTGTGAGCTACGTTTCTCTCTCTCTCTCTCTCTCTCTCTCTCTCTCTCTCTCTCTCTCTCTCGGTGTGTGTGTGTGTGTGTGTGTGTGTGTGTGTGTGTGTGTGTGTGTGTGTGTGTTGATTCTACTGCTCACGGTCTAACACGTGAGACAGAAGCCTTCTTCAGAATATTATGAACAGGATCAGCTAAGACTTAAGTCTCAATGACTTGTGAGATATTTCACTGGAAAATACATGATGGTGCCTATTCTTTACCCACAAGATGCAACATGGGACTGACAGCATTCCTCTAACTTGTGAACTGAATTCCATATGCATGAATTCGATTGTGTAAGCAGTTTTTGAAACACCCAAACTTGAATGTACGCATTCGTTCTCCTCGATAGACCATAAGAAAAATCCATAAGAAGATAGGAACATAAACATTTTGAGTTTCACTAAAACACATTACAGAGAACGAAGCAACAGAGGGTATGTAATGTATGCAGAACGAATGGGTTGCTGAGTAAGACATTTCTGCAAAACTGGATCAATACTATAACTATGTGTGACAGTTAAAACCTTGTACTGCAACCTGACTCCATCACGTAAATCCTCCTTTCGTCGACAGTCCGCTATATAAATCCCCATCGGAGCACGCCTTAGTAGTCCCTATGCTCCTCTCTGTTACCCTATGCTTCAAATTTTCACAAGAAAGATGACAGAGAAAGATGTGTTAACCATTTCTCAATAATGATGCAGGGACCACTAGAATGATTTATATAATAGTAGAAGCGTTGCATGTGTTGTGCACTATTTAGTATACAACGGTAACTAGAAGTAGCCTGCAGGGTGGTGCAGGAGCTGCCCCGTATGAAAGATGGACAGACGCAGAAATGATTAGCGAACAAATAAATGCAGTAAACAGAAGTTTAACTTAACTTACAGCTTTCTACAAGCGTTGCGAAGAAACTTTACAAAAGGACAGACAGCAATAAATTACAGCTGTTACAAGAATCAAACTTAAGAGCGTTGTGCGGTATAAGACTCCTACTGCTGGTGCACAAGCAAACCGTTGGAGTCTGACTAAGACTGATGACTATCGAAACGTGCAACTGGGCGCTGCACGCCGACGGTTTACTAAATGTACAGAAACGTTGTCAAGTGAATTATTGGTTCAAACAGTTCAAATGGCTCTGAGCACTATGGGACATAACATCTGAGGTCATCAGTCCCCTAGAACTTAGAACATCTTCAACCTAAGTAATGTAAGGACATCACACGCATCCATGCCCGAGGCAGGATTCGGACCTGCGACCGTAGCGGTCGCGCCGTTCCAGACTGAAGCGCCTAGAACCGCTCGGCTACAGAGGCGGCGAATTATTTGAGATGGGGATTAGAACTGTATTATACTAGTGTAATCTGATCTTTTAAAGAAAAAACAGCTCCAACAATTGAGGTTGCTAAGCGATTGAAGCAAATATGTGCATTGATATTTATTAAGAGAGCCAGGAAAATACTATTCAGCAAAGATATCGGAGATGAAGTAATTTTGAGTGTAAATAGAATAGCGCCAAGGCATAAAATAAAACATTATGAGGACTTAATGGGTAGCGTCCAGATATTCAAAAACAAGTTGAAGCAACATTGATGCTTTTATCTGGAAACTGAAGGCCTCTACAGTAGCCACTCATGCGGCAATAAACGTCAAATGGCCGAGACAACTTGGATAACCTGTGACTCTTGGATGTTCTCCAGGTACTATCATATTCTGTGGAAGGATTAATCTGCTTTCCCACTTGTGCTCTGGGGTGTACGTATACTAAGTGGTTAAGATAGCCGCCTGTGTACTGCCTCGTTGTTAATGTGTTTTTATGAAAGGTCATGAAATTATGACAGGGGATGACAGGAAAATACATCCTCGTGTCTAACAACATCAAGGAGGTTAGCGACCGTTGCCCACTTGTGTGAACAACGCAATGGCATCTGTAACTCCCGTTTACAACAGTACTGTGTTACAGGCGACTCATCCAATCAAATCGAGTTGTGAAGGGCACGGCGTGACTTCTACATCACCTACCATTGCACGAGATTTTGTGCTGGCAGGGCCTAGTTGGCTTTTAGCCAATCAGTGAGACGCATATACTCGTTGATCAGCTACGGACTTCTCAGCTGTGCTCGTCCCTATCTGTTGACATCCCTGTATTTGTAATAGACCGCAGATCCGTTAATTGGATTTCCAAAACCAAATGTCGTTGGAAACTTCCAAAACTTGAAGTTACGTCACTGAAAATTGACAGTTTGATAAAACTGGCACCAGCAATCATAACAAATGCGCTAAATCAGGCTTGATACGTTAGTGGTCCACTGCCTTCATGAGCTGGCAACTGCATGAGACCTACCACTTGCATTCACCATTACCTCTGTGCTTCCGTTCCTCCTGTATAAAACATTAAACCTTAATGTTTCAGCCATCCTTCAGCTAAACAGTTTATTTGTACGACACTAGTAACAGTAACAAATAGAGCTGGCGAAGGGACTGATTTAGGTGTAAGTGGTGGGAGGGGACGTTCAAATTGGTCTGAGCACTGTAGGACTTAACATCTGAGGTCATCAATCCTCTAGAACTTAGAACAACTTACACCTAACCAACCTAAGGACATTACACACATCCATGCCCGAGGCAGGATTCGAACCTGCGACCGTAGCAGTCCCGCGCTTCCGGACTGAAGCGCCTAGAACCGCTCGGCCACCGCGGCCGGCGGGAGTGGAGACAAAACGAATTTTTGTGTAGGTGGCCGAGGAGAAGTAAACTAAGCAGTAGCTCACAAAAATAAAACACAAAAGTGTGTTCATTTTCATTATAAACTGAGGCTACAACCCCTACTGGCCGCTCTTAGGACCGAAAGCCATCTGGCATTTTTTGTTGCACGGAAAACAGAGGCGAAAATCGAAATAGGTTAAAGATTTTCATGTAAAACGTATCTTGATGCATTTAATATTGGACAATATCCATTATGTGTCCCAACTTTCTTCAGACCTGTATTGAACTGATACGCTTGTCTGCATGGGAGCCGTTCAGAGAAAGCCGGCCGGTGTGGCCGTGCGGTTCTAGGCGCTTCAGTCTGGAACCGCGTGACCGCTACGGTCGCAGGTTCGAATCCTGCCTCGGGCATGGATGTGTGTGATGTCCTTAGGTTAGTTAGGTTAAAGTAGTTCTAAGTTCTAGGGGACTGACTGATGACCACAGATGTTAAGTCCCGTAGTTCTCAGAGCCATTTGAACCTTTTTTTTTTTTTTTTTTTTTTTTTTTTTTTTTTTTTTTTTTTTTTTTTTTTATGGGAGCGCTACAGCATTTTTTTTTCCGGAGGTCAGTTACGAAGACGGTCGCCGTCCCCAGCTCCTCGGTGTGTATGCCTCTGAAAACACTACAGGTATTTCCAGCCAGTGTTGAGTACCCAGTATACGAGAGTATAATAGTATCTCTGCAATGCTTGGCATGAGCTTCCTGGTTTACATACATAGCTTCCTTTTGTTTCTTAATGAAGCAGCTAGTAAACTTCTGCGAAGTCAATAACTGCAGTGAACAGCCGGTACCAATTAATCTTTCAGTTTTCCTCGGGATTCCATTTTTGCACGGTAGTACCGAGGACGTACAGAATCTGCTACAGCCACATCCAGGGAGGGGTAAACTTGACGATCTCTGGGAAAAGTCTCAGGATATATCTCCAAATGTGAGTTCCTATTAATTACTCATTCCAAATTACAGTTCAGAGATTCAAATAACGCTTTACATTTTTCAGAAAATAAACTGCAACTATGTACAATATAAGGCTTATGTTTTTCAGGAAGCTTGTCTGCTCTTGGGTTTTAATTTCCTAATGTCCTTACTAGACATGCTTCTATGTACGGCAACATTAAACAGGAACTTTTCGTTGGTGACTGTCTAAGACTGTCGGACATTGTGAAGCCGAATATTTGTCAGATTTGACACCATAGGGAAGACGTTGTGCCCAGCGCCTGTATTCATTTCAAGTCGTAAAGGACACAGTTATCAACCGCAGCCAGTCCTAATGATGTTTGTTGCTTATCTAGCACAGAAAACATCTAGTAAATGGGCATATTAACTACTGGATGACTGTATGTGCAGATGTACAGAAAGCGGACGATTCTGGTGACACTAAGACAATGTACAATGGTATTAATCAATCAATTGGTCCATCGTCAGAAAAATAGCTCCTCTCAAGTCCAAGGCAGGTGAAGTCAGTACTGATGGAGGCAAGGAAATGGAACGCTGGGTTGAAAAGTACCTCTAATTGTATGCAGCTGAGAATGATGTTAGCAGGGATGCACTTGATGCTACCAAATAAATACCATTTATAATAAAACAGATGCAATGTCTACTTAGGAAGAACTCAGTAATGTGACAGATTCTCTCGCAAAGAGAAAGCCTCCAGGTGAAGGTGGGATCCTCGCAGAGTTATAAGGTACAACAAGTCGTCCTTTTCAAACACCTGATCTCACTTCTCACAACCACCTGGCAAGAACATGAAATGACTTCACAATTGCGAATATGGACTATCATCAACTATATAATGGAATGACGGTGGTGAAAATTCGTTCCGGACCGGCACTCGAATCCGGAATTCTAGTTTACCGCGAGAACTTTTCTTACCATTTGGCTATCCGAGCGGGACTCAAGGCCAGACCCAACCACCATGAGTTGTCAAACGTGTTTCCACAATCTGTACTAGTACATCCATTACGAATATTCCCGTACCGGTGATATTACGAATTTATTTCATGTCCTTCGTAACGTCTGTGGAAGGAAATTTGCATCGTAATCCGGAATAACACAGGCACTGCAATATCGTCTTTATCCGCCGACACCCGGCAAGAAACTTTCAACTAAAATGTCTCCCCTAAACGGGAATATACATAATGGAAGTACGAGCACAAGCTGTGCACACATACCTGACGACATATGGAAGTTTGAGTCTGGCCATGAGTCGCGATCGGATAGGCAAACGGTAAGGCGACTGCTCGCGATAAGCGGGATATCCGGGCTCGATCCGCTACAAATTTTCGCTCTCGTCATTACATTATACCGCTATAGTAGTCGATATCCGCAACTGCGAATTCATTTCATGTCTTTCACAACAGCTACTGTCGCCACTATCTCTTTTCTTTCGGACATGCATGCATGCATGCATGCCCGAAGGAACTTTGCATTGTAATTCGGAGTAAAACAATCGCTGCAATATCATATCGTACTTGCGAAGAAGGCTACCTCCCACAGGACGCGGAACTCGAAGATTGTTACTCTGTATAAAGGGAAAGGGGACGGAAGTAACTGTAACCAGTACCGACGCATTTAACTGCTAAGTGTCGCCAGGAAGTGATATGCAAGACTCATCGTAATGGCCTTACAGATCCTAGCTTCCAGAATCTACCCAGAATCGCAACGCGGCTTGAGACCCGGTCGTTCAACCATAGATATGGCCTTCGCTCGACGACAGCTGTAAGAAGTTCCACGAGCAGCAGAGGCATCATTATATTACTTCCATTGGCTTTGTAAAGTTGTTTTATGTTGTGAGCAGAAATCAGCTCTTCAAGTTGCTATAGAAAAATGGATACCCATCTAAAACACTACAAATAACCGTTTCCATGAGAAAATGCAAGCAACCGTCTGCTTTAACGATAAAATATTGGTCTGTATTAGTCCTACCCTATTCGGGATCTTTCTTTCCCTTCTTCTGAGATTTGCCTTTGAAGACTGTGAGGACGGGGTGTATTTACGTACTATGTCTGACGAAAATCTTTTTCAACATTGCCCGCCTCAAGGCCAAAACCAAAGCGAATACAGTTGTTATATGCAGACGATGCAGATATGATAGCAATAACAGAAAATGAGTAGCAGGAACCAGTCAAATTATCATACGCATGTGATAAATTTGGTCTTAGCATCAGCCTCCAAAAACTAAGCTCATGGCACACGGTGCCACCAACCTCCCATCCATCTGCATTTATGGCTGTCTTCTCCAGGTAGATGATGAATTTAGATACTTGGGACCTATAATAGGTAACATCTTGTCTGTGAACACTGATATTACAAACAGAATCGTACAAGAATCATCTATCACTGCTAGATTGAAAAACTGAATACGCAATTATGTGCTGCGCTCAGTAAAATCTAAATTACTTACATAACGTTTCTGTTATCGACAGCGTTCTCTGTAGCTGTGAGACATGGACAACTCTTGCTAAGCACGAATCTTGACTGAACAGCTCTCATCTCCGCTGTCACTGGAGGAGATTTCTTGGAGAGATAGGATACCAAATACCGACGCCTTACAGCTCGCTAGCACAACCAACTTTCGTGTGCTCCTGAGCCACCGACATCTGAGGCGGCTGTGACATACTAGATACTTGGATTCTGAGCGAATATTAAAAAAACTGCTGTGTAGAGATCATCAGGAGGCTGTGAGGCCAGTGGAAAGAGCGCACCATCACTTCAAGGATGCCTGCATAAGACTTCCCAAATTCCAGTAATTAGCCAAGTCGCTGGAAAAGTGATAACCGTGTCAAGCTTGCCGAGGACGAATACACTAGAGCAAATCGTGAAGAGGACAATGCGAAATGGGAGAGCGGTTTCTGCTCGAAGGCCCTCACGTTCCACGTGCCCAAACTGCGGTAGTGACCGCCACTATCGAGTGGAAATTTTCAGTAACAGGGGACGTCCCAGAGACTGAACCAAGTACACGACACCATTATCCTTCGAGGATGGACGGATGCTATTTATATAGTTTTGGCCATCGTCACTGCAGAGTGAACTCAAACTCTGACATGAATAGCTCAGTTGGGACTAAGCGCATTTACAAGTGTTTTTAACATTATAACTTGCGTTAACTGCATTGGAGATGGGCACACAGAGAGCGAAATCTACACACATCAAAAAAGTTCCGGAACCTGTACATAAAACTGGAATAGAGGTCAACATAAACATCATTTCTGCTCTTTTTACCTCCTAATGAAAACCACACCTTGAATGTTATACCACCATACAGCGAGACCTTGAGAGGTGGTGGTTCAGATTACTGTACACAACTGTACATCTAATAACCAGTAGACGTTCTCTTGCATTCATGCATGCCTGTATTCGTAAAGACATACTATCCACTAGTTAATCAAGGCACTGTTGGTCTAGATTGTCCCATTCCTCAACGGCGTTTCGGCGTAGATCCCTCAGACTGGTTGGTGGGTAACGTTTTCCAGCCCTTTTGAATCTATGTAAAAAATATTGTTTATTTACAGACGCAATCACACTCTTATGACACAGTCATAACCGGTTTCGGCCATACAATGACCATCTTCAGATTCTAAAGGTTGGAGTCCTCCCTCGGGCATGGGTGTGTGTGTTTGTCCTTAGGATAATTAAGGTTAAGTAGTGTGTATGCATAGGGACTGATGACCTCAGCAGTCAAGTCCCATAAGATTTCACACACACACATATGAACAATTTTAGATTCTAAAGGCGGCATACACTGAACACAGGTTAATGCGTTTGACAACGCATGGACCTGTGTTCAGTGTACGCCGCCTTTAGAATCTGAAGATGGTCATTGTATGGCCGAAACCGGTTATGACTGTGTCATAAGAATGTGATTGCGTCTATAAATAAAGTAAAAAAATTTACAAAATAATCAATCACTCACTCCATGGACAAAATGTCGTTTTTTCCTTTTCAATCAATCCCAGGCATGTTCGATAGGGTTCACATCTGGAGAACATGGTGGCCATTGTCGTCGAGCGATGTCTTTATCCTGAAAGATATACACAAAATGTGCACGGTGGGGTGCGCAAATTGTCGTCCATGAAGACGAATGTCTCGCCAATATGCTGCCGATATGGTTGCACTATCGGTCGGAGTATGGCATTCGCGTATCGTACAGCCGTTATGGCGCCTTCTATGACCAGCAGGGGCGTACGTCGGCCCCACATAATGCCACTCCGAAACAGCTGGGAACCTTCACCTCGCTACACTCGTTGGACAGTGGGCCTAAGGCGTTCAGCAGGACCGGGTTGCCTTCAAACACCTCTCGACGATTGTCTGGTGGAGGGCATATGTGACACTCTTCGGCGAAGAGAACGTGATGCCAATCCTGAGCGGTCTATTCTGCATGTTGTTTGGCCCACCAGTACCTCGCTGCATGGTGTCGTGGTTGCAAAGATGGACCTTACCAAGCTCATGCATGGTTGCTTACATCTTTGTGCGGGTTCAGTTACATCTCTGAACAGTCAAAGGGACTATGTCTGGGATACAATATCCATAGTCAACGTCTATCTTCAGGAGTTTTGGAAACAGGGGTGATGCGAAACGTTTTTTAATGTGTGTAGATCTGCGACAAACATCTTTGGGATTTATCGCTGCATCCTTTACTACTTAAAGCATATTTGTACCATCACCCGTACAATTGTATGTTTATTCTGTACCGGTTTCTACAATTACAATCATCTCCTCAGGTGAAAAACCGTGTACATTGATCCACTGATGTACACTGTGTAGATGATTGTAATGATGGACACCAGGAGAGAATAACTATACAGTTGTACAGCTGGTGGGATAAAAATGCCTTTTTTTTTCAAAATAAAAAGGAACAAGAAATGTTAACGTTTAACTTTTGTCTTGGAAAAGTGATTTGCGGTTTTGAGTACTCTGCTATTTGGCCTGGTGGTTACCGAACCCACTGGTAACCCATCTATAAACAGCTCAGAGAGAGCGGAGTGGCGGAAGAGATTTAGCGGCGCCGTCTGTCAACTTTCCGTCAGCTGCGTCCCGCAACGCACGGAAGTGCGAAAACTGCTGATCAGTTTTCCGTTCTCGCGGACGGCGGCAAGTTCCCGGCGGCTGGAAGTTGTGCGAGGTGTGGGCTGCCCCGCGGCAGAGGGCCGCCAGCGCGACGGCGAGCCGCCCCGGGGCGTGCCGTGTGCCGCGCCGCGCCGTGCCGTGCCGTGCCGTGCTGATGCATATTTCATGGAAGCGTGTCACGCGGTTTATGTGCCTTCAGACCGCGCACGGCGGCCCGCGTTTCGAGATGTCTGCGGTGGTTATCTGCTCGGCAAGGCAACGGACTGGACGGCCGCACCGTTCTGTCACTTTGCAGACCGTCGCAGAGGCGTGCGAAGTCACCGTGGACTCCGCAACTCTCTGAAGTCAGCCTTACAAATACTGGTCAGACATTTAACGCGACGCTAGTCGGAGGAGCATGCAAGTAATTACTCAGTGCTGTCGCCACACCGATCCCACCGTGTCCGCCTGAACAACTTGCTTTCATAAAAGACAACTATTCTACAATTACAATGTCTCTGTCTAATTGCGTTATATACAGGGTGGTCCATTGATCGTGACCGGGCCAAACATCTAACGAAATAAGCGTCAATCGAAAAAACTACAAAGAACGAAACTTGTCTAGCTTGAAGGGGGAAACCAGATGGCGCTATGGTTGGCCCGCTAGATGGCGCTACCATAGGTCAAATGGACATCAAATGCGTTTCTTAAATAGGAACCCCCATTTTTTATTACATATTCGTGTAGTACGTAAAGAAATGTGAATGTCCTAGTTCGACCACTTCTTTCGCTTTGCGATATATGGCGCTGTAATAGTCATAATCATATGGCTCACAATTTTAGACGAACGGTTGGTAAAAGGTAGGCTTTTTAAATTAAAATACAGAGCGTAGGTACTTTTGAACATTTTATTTCGGTTGTTCCAATGTGATACATGTACAGTCGTGGACAAAACGAGCGAGACCCCTCACCTTTTCGTTACGCTGATCCGCACGGCTTTAAAGTCTGCTACACAGCGTAAAGGCAAGGCGACGAAGTGCTACCAACATACTACGCACAGGCGTGAAATTGACAAACTATCTCAACATTTTTAGGTTGTTTTCAATAACTTGTAAGACTATATTAATGCTGATTGTGTGTTAAATACAACACGTAAATATGAGACAGAACTGAAAGAAGAAACGCTAATTGGTATGAACTGTACCAAAAAAAATGAATTCAACTTATCGAGATAACATAACTGCTTTAGTAAGACAAAGAACCCCAGATCGTTACGAATTAGCAAAATATTATCCGCATTCGGCCGCCAAACGGCCTGTGTCAACGTTCAGACCAGTCATACAGGATTACCGTTGCTGACCTACCATGAAAGTGTGCAAATTTAGCAATGCGTGAAGATTCATAACGAAAATCAGTTAAAAATCATTCAGTCCCCACACTTAAGTCAATTCCATTATTGACAGAAGCGGAAAAAGTAGGCAGTAACATGTATGAAATTCTACAAGAGTGTCATATTGGCATCCACAGGGCGCCAGTACAGAACAAAGGTAGCGATAAACCGTATCGGGGGCGCGAGAATTTCTTAAAATTGCTTTACTGATATTCTACCTGTCTCCATCGAGATTAGAACCGAAAACAAACCAGACCTTCCTTTCACTACGCTAGCAGACAACCCAGGCAAACAGCCCTGTATTATTACCCCAGACATGAATAAGCCGGCAATTTCGCAATGAAAATGGCAAAATGATCTGCAGTTTCTATTGCATAGAGCTTTCTGGACTCAAAAACATGAATTTTCTTCCTTTGTCACCGCTTATGTGACAATCATTCGGGATGATTATGGAAATAACAAAATACTGTTATTACAGAGTAAATTTAGTAGGATAATTCTGCACCACCCCAGGAAATAAACGGCTACATAGCTACCAAACGTATTCTACACTCTTTCGAATTCTCCACTAGACTCGCCACGGCCAGAAAACGTTCCTTAGCCGAAGTGTTTCTTAAGCTAGCTAGCAATGAGAATGTTCGCACTTCTAAAACGCGGTGGCATTAATACTGGGATGTGAATTACCACGTGTATAGGCAAATGGATTCTATTTGCATTCCTGTAAACGTGATTTGGATCGAAGGCGTAGCTACGATTAATATGCTGATGTATCGACTGCAACTAGCACATTTCGAATAAAGAGTAGGGAGTGTTATTTATGCGGCCCTCATCCTCAGTAGTTGTCGTAGCTGTTTTCGTTGTTAGGATTTCGTCACCTAAACCGGTAAAAACGGAACCCTACTAGTCTCACTTTCCTGACCGTCTATCGGTCTACCCAACCCTTATAAACCGTTTACCTCGAGAACGGGTAGACATAATAAGCGGAAATGTATCGCACTTCTTGCGGTAACCGATCCCTTGGTGGTGTAAAAAAGTGACCTTCTAGGGCAACGCAATCCAAAGATACGGCCGTTTATGTAAAGAAAATTTACGAGAAAGGTCAAAAAATGGCTCCAAGAACTATGCGACCAAACTGCTTATGTCATCAGCCCCTAGACCTAGAACTACTTAAACCTAGCTAGCTTAAGGACATCACAGACATCTATGCCCGAGGTAGGATTCCAACCTGCGACTGAAGCAGCCGTGCGGTTCGTGACTGAAGCGCCTGGAACCGCTCGGCCGCCGTACCCGGCGAAACCCTATTCACCTCATGTGTAATGATAATATATACTGTCTAGTGAGGATAAACTGTATTCGCCAGCAACTTAGATCGTTTTATCACGGAACTTTTACGAAGTTACATTGAAACTTTGTTCGAAGTCGTCTGCAATATCCATTTATAAACACCCTAGGAACGTCGTATGCGATATCCACTTCTGAAGACGCTGACAGATACTGCAGTACCATAACAAGTAGGTAAGAATTTATTGTTATTGGTTCATGCATGAGACTTTAATTCAATATCAATCTAACGCGCCTAGGTGTTCGTATATGGCTGAAACTAATGAACAAAAAGTAAATAAACAGCAAGCAACTTCGATGTTCAAATCAAATGAAAGTCACATGTCGCAATTACAACATAAATTCGTTGTTACATCTATATGACTACATCAACAGGATTTGTTTGCAATCCACACATACGTTCCTGGCAGAAGGTTCGGACTATTTCTCTACCGTCCAATTCATTAACAGTGTGCGGGAAAAAGGACCACTTAAATCTGTTCTTGGGGGCCTTGAATTACATTATTACTATGGTTTCTTCCTGTGTAAGTTTCCGAGGAAATAATGTTTTGGCATTCAGAACAGATGTTGGTGATTGAAATTTCGTGAAAACATCTCGCTGCATCGAAAAACGCTTTTGTTTTCATGAATATTACCCCAACTCGATTATCAAATCTGGGACCCTCTCTCCCCTATTTCGTGACATTACAAATCGTGCTACCGTTCCTTGGACGTTTTTGCGTGCACAGTCAGTCACGTCTGTCAAGGATATTACAGCAGTGGACGGACAAACGTAGTGCAGGCAGTGTTTTCAGTTGGCCTGTTGCGTAGTGTGCGGCCAATAAAACGCAGTCATTCGTTTGCCTTCCCCACAAAAGTATGTTTTCGATCGTTCCAGTTTAAGTTTTACTGGGTACTGAGATGAACTGACAGTGCTTAGACTTGTGTTTTGTGATGTAACCGAAAGTTAATTATTCTTATGGGACGCAGCTTTCGTGTTTAATGTATTACTCATTCAACGGAGTACACTCCTCGTACACCACACATAACTGTTTCAAAGTATTAAATTGTTACTGATCTTACCATGTTGCAGTGGTCATCTTGACTTGCCGTTTTGAAACAAAGGAAAATATTATAGCGAAATGTAGCAACTAAGAAGCGGAGTATCCAAATAAACAAACGTTTCCGGTTTCAGTAGTTGTAGTAGGTCTGCTACACAGTAACGTAAATTCGGAACAAAGTCCATTAGTAGATCGTTATCAGGAAAACCAGCCCTCATAATGCAAAGTGCCACTTAAGAAAGAAAGTTTCCAAACAAGTTTTTTTTGTTTTTTTTTTTGTTTTTTTTTTTACAGACGTATATTTTATACAATTTCAAGGAAACGCAGTAAGTGGAATGTGGACAAACAAATTAATTCACAGCATGATATGTAATATTTAATTTGATAAGAGAAGAAATGCTCACCTTATATATTCATGCAGTCTCTAAAAAATACATGACACACGTGTATATGCAAGAAGGTTACAAAACAATTCACCACAAATATTGAGGAGAAGATCGCCGATGAAGGCGTAATTGGAGAACAAAGGTTGGGCTTGAAGGAGAGGTAAGGAGGCCCGAAAAAGCAGAGAAAAATCAAATACCCAACAGACTTTGAGTCGTTGCCGCAGCAGAGGGTGGTTGGTATATGCGATTCGGAGCAACAGTAGAAGAATAGTTTTATTTACTGATTTTTGAGGCTTTATTTTGTGACTGCTAAACAGTGCTGCATCATGAGGCCCACTATTTGTCCACATGTGGCTAAACATCAGAGGTGTAAAAAATTTTGAGAGGTGCCGAAGTTCGCTGGAAGGGTAACGTGTTTTAGACAAGAAGATGATTTTTAGTTCATTTCATTTTAACCATTCACACTATGCTTTGACATTCTAATCTTTGATTTCATATTATTATTATTATGTATCTTTTCTTCAGTGAAAGTCACCGGTAGTAAGTTTCAAGATATGAAGAATAACTGGAACTTTTTAATTTGTCGGATAGCGTATTTAACAGTTAATATTTTCAACAAATCTGTAGTTATAGGACATATTAAGAAGCAAGTCAAAAATGGCATTGTGGAAAGATCAGGTTGGTCTCTATAGGGTAACGACGGTAAAATAGCAAATACGAAACTATGGATAACAACTATTGTTGATGTGAGGATCCATAATCGATATGCCACTATTCTGTAATTGTATTTCTGAAGTTTATCGTCAATCCTAGGACTGAAAACGAATCTATGTTTTACGTAAAGAATATAACCTTCAAAATTTATTTAGCAGTGCAGAATATTAAATCATAGTTTCTAGATCAGGAACCCAATCCAACTGCCTTTAATTACATTGAGACAGTAAATAACAAGAGAAATAACAAACTCTCAGAATCAATATAGAGAATTCGAGTGTCCAGTGGATTCAAAAGTTTGCTATAATAGCAAATAATTGCTTTTACTGACTCCTTCATGCCTACGTTTTCTGTCAGACAATGTTTGAAACTAGGAGTAGCAAGGTTAACAATTTTTCCACAAATTGTCAAATTGGAAGTCGGAGAGCCAGTTACATAAATTACAATGACAACAAACGTTTTTCAAGTAAACTGATCACAGGAGGCATCCAACGCATTTATTGTGCGTTACATGCACAGTATGTAAACTGGCAACGCCACCAACACACAATACCACTAACAAGGGAACATCCCCATCGCACCCCCCTCAGATTTAGTTATAAGTTGGCACAGTGGATAAGCCTTGAAAAAGTGAACTGAGACCAATTGAGAAAACAGGAAGAAGTTGTGTGGAACTATGAAAAAATAAGCAAAATATACAAACTGAGTAGTCCATGCGCAAGATAGGCAACAACAAGGATAGGGTGGGCTCAGGAACGCCGTGATCCCGTGGTTAGCGTGAGCAGCTGCGGAACGAGAGGTCCTTGGTTCAAGTCTTCTCTCGAGTGAAAAGTTTAATTTTTTATTTTCAGACAATTATTATCTGTCCGTCCGTCCGTCCGTCCGATGCGAGGTAACTGCACCGTAGTATGATGACGCTACACCTAAACAAACATCGAAACACATGACGTCAGTCGACTGCAGCGCACGAAAGAGAGAGTATTCCTGCTAACGAGGCTCCCTGGCTGGCGGTTGACTGTTCGCTACTTTGAACGAGAGTGCATTAAATACATGAGATGCATTCAGTGGGCAATATGAGTCCAGCAAATATAGCTCGCGACTTCAATAACAATGTCAATGAATATTTTCAGAACTGTAAGGCATCGGAAAGTTCCTTAAGGGATCGAACGCTTGTCGAACATTTGTACGATTATTTCCTACATTTGTTGATAAATAGTACTTGTGGTGATGATTGTCTGAAAATAAAAAATTAAATGACTCACTCGAGGGAAGACTTGAACCAAGGACCTCTCGTTCCGGAGCTGCTCACGCTAACCACGCGACCACGGCGCTCCCGTTCTCACACTATCCTTGATGTTGATTATCTTGCGCATGGACTACTAAGTTTGTATATTTTCCTTATTTTTTTCATAGTTCAACACAACTTCTTCCTGTTTTCTCGATTGATCTGTGTTCAGTTTTTCAAGGCCTATCCACTGTCCCAACTTATAACTAAATCTGAGGAGGGTGCGATGGGGAGGTTCCCTTGTTAGCTATGAAACAACTGTAGCAAAACGGATCATCCTCGTTCTCCGTGTGTTGGATAAGACGACTAATTCGCAACATAAATGTCAATGTAAGCATCAATTTCTGTTGGAACGTGCTTCCTGGACCAAATAACATACATTTCCTACGTCTTAAATGCGAATCATGTAGCAAATAAAATTTTAAGGACATATAAATATCGAGTGAATTTACTAACATAATTATGAACCACTCACGAACATAAATCGATGGTCACATAGTTGTCAAAAGTATTCTACAATATTGCCATTGTCCATTGGACTAGCAGCAGGAAGAAAACGTTCGCTCAGCTGTGCTGAGATATCTTGCACTGACGAAGCTCGTGCTTCGAAGACGCCACAGCATCGTTTGCCACCATTTCATGGGAAACGAAATATCTCAAGTGTACAGTTTTAGACATAAAAACTGACCGCCGGCCGGCCGCCACAGAGACTAAGTCCAAGTCGTTCACTTCAAGTGGCCAATAAAGCTGACCGCCCCTGACACCTCTGAGTCCGGCCATCTGCTCAATCTGGCAACACTGTTAGATGAGGAAGTGTCAGCAGGAAGTGTTGTCTACTTCCGAGATGTTCTCGGATTGTGTGAGCCCATGGTCTAGTGGAGAGTGAACGGATCAACAAAGAACCTGAAAGGCTATCATCGGACGTCCGCCATGAACAGATTCATGGACGAATATAGAGCAAAACGAGATTTAAAAACAAAAATAATAAAAGAGTGGTAATCTTCGTCAATTCTAAACTTATGGTCGCCTGTTCGCATCCAACAGTTTTTTGTTTTTTTTTTGTTTTTTTTTTTTTACCTCATTTCGGTCTAGAGTTATGCGTCTGATTGAATCGAACATAATTCGCTTAACATTCTACCCACCAGCAATAACAAGTATTCCAGAAACAACTCCGCAGGATAGCTCGTGGCTGCGTCGCGATCATAACAGCTTACGCTCGAGCGTTTCCTCGCGCTGCAGCGGCTACCGGCCACCGGCAAGACGCCACCCGCCGCCTGAAATCCGGCGCCGCCCATATGAACGCGGCGCCACGCTGTCAGTGTATGTATCAACGGTAATTTCGAATTTGAAGTTCTAGTTATCATCTTGCAGTTAAGCATTGGATTTTGCATACTTGAAAATCATGAACTACAGTTAAGCATTGTAAAATTAAGTCGCAAGTGGAAAAAGGTGTAACATCTGCAACACAACGTTTACTTTTGGTATAACAGAGGGGTGAATGCAGAGGAGGCAGCTAGAAAGATTTGAACTGTGTTTGGAGCGAGTGCTTTTGGGTAAAATACGCCAGAAAAAGATGTTCGTGTTTCAACAAAGATCGTTCTGCCATGAATGATTTTCCACATTAAGGAAGTCTCGCCTACTGATATGTGATAGATTACCATTTTACCATCATGCGACATTTGCATTCATCAGGCAAAGTTCAGAAGTTTGGTGTAGGAGTACTGCATGCTGTAATTCGAAACAACAAAAATCAACGGAGTGACTATTATTGAACGTCATCAGGTCACTCATCGAGCATTCCTATGCAGTAATGTTACTGGTGACGTGTTATGATGCCTTTATCGTTAACTTCCTAAGAAGAAATGAAGGCTGAGCCCCACCAAAAGACGTAAACTCGAGGAAAGAGTAGTGTGAACATAATATTTTGCATCTGAGAAATCCAAAAGTTTGTTTTGGGCTACGAATTCTGCTCCCAGGGTGTGTACAACACTGCCGGAATTTGTTGGCAACAACTGAGACACCTTTCGGTCGCAGTGTAAGAAAATCGAGCAACAAATTACATCACCTGTGCTACTGCATGATAACGCACTATGTTGATTTGAGAAACAAAACTATCCAGGAGATTGATAGGAAAGTCGTCTCTCAGGCACCTGTATTGATAGGGAAGTCCTCTCTCAAGCACTTGTCCCCCTCGTCATATATTTGTAAAATTTTACCTTTCCCGCTCTTGATCGATCAACCGTCAAGGCAATTCATTTCTAGACGAAAATACTCTTAAAACTACTCTGGTTTAAAGATCGTTAGATCCAGTAGGTTTCTACAGGCGTAGAATTTGTAAACAACTTTAGCATTGTCAGATAGTTTTAGATATCGTGAAAGAAAATTCTGCTGCTGATTAATTTCTCTTTGATAATTACTGTTGCTTTTAGTAAACTAATGGAAAATGCAATTAAAATATTCACTGTACTAATAAAAATTTAATTCAGCTTACTACAGAAACATCACGACGGCAGTCTATCTTAATAAAGCATTAAGTTTCTGTGAGACGATTGAGCCGATTGAGCCGATTTTAACACGAAATAGTGAGATATTACCGACTTTTAACTTCGAAAAGATAAGTATTATGAAAATGTGACATTTCATAGATAAAATTATGTATTCACAACAACAAAAAATATGTCGGCAGAAAACAAAAGTGGCATTATGAATTTGGTAGTACCGTAAGGTTTTCGCTCTGACGCTAAGAGTTACTGAAAGTAGCAAGACGAATTTTGCTCGAGCGCTGTCTTACGTTTTCATTATTGAGTTTTTATCTGCCTGCTTGTAGCTGTGCTACAAAAGAATTAAAAATCTGGCTCTAAGCGAATCTCGGAAGGCGAACGAAAGCAGCTTGCACCTGGTAGTTAAGCATGTTACCTGGGCACTGGTTTTTTCCTAAAGTGGGAAGACATCCTTTTGTGGTTGAATTGTTGGCAAATGTCAGTCAGACGTGTGCCGTTGGTCTAAGCGTTTTGGTGTGTTTAATTTGTACCAATGATTTTTCTACAGGTATTTTCTGTCCCAAATAGAGAGTTGAAGTCTCCCATTAGTATTTTCACGTCATCGTGGTGAATTTTGCGACGACGCCACAATCTTTATTTAAGTAGGTAGTCAGCACTAAATTATGTGCGCCACCATTAACGTTGCTGTAAGCAGTTTGACAGCATAACACCACCACAACTACTGACAACCTGAACCATTATCATCACGCAGTTGTAACTCGCAGTAATTAGAAGTTTCTTATGTTTGTCAAGAATAGCGGAAAGCGCCTCTGAAGTTCCATTTCCATTACGCCTAGGAAGGAGAGAATCCTAAATATCAGTAACAGGTCACCTAGCGAAGAGAAGAGTCCACGTATTGTCTCAAGTTCTTGCAGTTTGATGTTAATGCAGTTCCAGATGGTTTCACACTAGCTGGTTCTTTTGGCTATCGGAATACTCAAATGGGAATTACAGAAGTGTAATTGCTAGAACGTTCAACTACCTTAATAACACCTCATTCTGGATTGGATACGACTCGGAAAGCAACGTTAATTTGACATTTTCATCCATCTTCTGACGTCTTACTGAATGAAGTCTGAAGTGCACGCACAGTTGTGTTGCCTGCCGCAAGGATTCTGTGAAGTGTTGTGGCAGCTGGCAGTCATTGCTGAATACAGACATGTGCATATATCCTCACAGCTCTAGGGGAACTCGTCTTTGTTGCATTTTTTCCATACCGTAATTAGCACAATAACATAAGGCTTGTTCTGCTGAAGAACTTGATGCCCACAAGTCCTTAAATAAGAATCTCCTAGCGTGAGTAATGCATGAAAGGAAACAGACTTTTGGACAAAAGAATGGACAGGTCCCTGCTTTTTGCGTTTCCAATAGCGCCTACGATAAGAATCTGGTGTCATATTATGTTTCAGAACCCTAAACTGTTCATTTTTTTACCTTATACTAAAAGAAAAGTTATGATATGAGAAGAGGAAATGATTTATATGCTTCTCAGGAACTTAAGTTTTTCGTGTTTATTTTCTCACTTCATTCTAAAACAAGGGCGTTAATATTAGAAGAGGAAATGAAATATACGCTTCCAAGACATAATATTTCCTTGTGTGCTACTACTGCATACATGAAAACCCTGCAGTTAATTTTTGTATGTTGGATAAATTTTGATATCACCTGACATTCCTTTGTGAGAAGGTTCCTATTTTCTTGGGATTCAAATAGAGTGGACTTTTCATCACTGGTTAATATTCTGATGACTAATGACATGATACCCGTTGCAATTGCTCCATGGCACCTGTGAGTAGAGACTCACGTTGGTTACTTTAAGAACACGCAGGCAGTGATATCCACTCACGTGCAGTCAGAGCCAAGGTGATTTCTTTCTGTTTATGGCGAAGCGTCTGCTGCAGTGTCCACGCTCAGCCAACATAAACAAATCGCGGCGGCATTGGGCACTGCTGATCGCTCCGCTTGTCGCGAGCCATGACAACAAGAGCGCACTGTCTCTGCTAACGATACTATGGAGTTAATACATCTTACTTAACGTAATATGCCGGACGTGGGTTGGGCTAAAATTCAGTTCGTAACTTCCCATCGCATTAAAATACTTTAGTCATATTTAATGCAATATTTATTGTTGGTTGTCTCCCTAATGTTAATAGTATTGATTCAGATTGTGCATGAACACGAAAACACACACACACACAGTCATTGATTCCAGTGAGGGTGACAACTACTGTGCGTTGAACAACACATGCACCAGTCAGTTCCTCAGTTGGCGTCGAGTGGATGAGTTTTTTCAATTACCTTGCATTGCAAGAATTATAATGAGGAGCCTGAAATTAAATGGACTTGTATGCTAAAGAGCTGCGACAAAGCAAAGCTTGACCGATTATCAGATAATTGGCCACATGGGTTTTGTGGACGAGTATACTTTTAGTAGCCGCGCGGGATTAGCCGAGCGGTCTAGGGCGCTGCAGTCATGGGCTGCGTGGCTAATCCCGGTGGAGGTTCGAGTCCTCCCTCGGGCATGAGTGTGTGTGTTTGTCCTTAGGATAATTTCGTTAAGTAGTGTGTAAGCTTAGGTACTGATGACCTTAGCAGTTAAGTCCCATAAGATTTCACAAACATTTGGACACTTTTTTATACTTTCGGTAACCAAGCCACCCACGACGATTACGTAAGATTTCTCGAAGGCGTAGGGGAATTGATTTCATTAAGTCATCGACAGTGTAGCGTGATGGTTTACTTCCCAACATATGTTTTCTATATTTGTCCAAAGGTCGCTTGCTTTTGTAGATCCACGTGGCAATGGCCATGTTACCTTTGCCCACATATTCTGTATCCGATTGATGTTTGGTGATCGTGGAACAAACGGCAACAGCTTTATCCTCTCTTGGCCCTGAAACCAATCTCGCACTGCTCTGCTATGATGGATGGGGCTCTACTCCTGTAAATAAACTGTTATCTCGTTAGTTCATATATTTATATTTAAATAACGTATTTGCAATAAGCACATTGTATTATTATTTTCCACAGTGTTTAAGAATTCAGGCCCTGTCATAGATAAGTGATCTATATTCAACAGTTCGATTAAGAATGTGGTTTACCCAGTCTGTCATATTTCAACAGTCCGATTAAGAATGTGGTTTACCCAGTCTAACAAATGATGAGAGTCCTAGTCGGATATCCACATTAAGGCTGCCTGGCTGAATCCGATTAGAACGATCTGGTATCGAAATGAAATTACAGAAATCGAGTAATTTGAACGTCTGTATTGCTACAATGCTGCACTCCTAAATTCCTATGATGGAGTAACAGGGAGTAGCTGTCTAAGAAAAAGTGAGAAATATGTCTACTAGCAGCAATGTAACGTAACCATAACAAACATTTATGTGATGGAAATACTGAAATGAACAATACACATCTATTTCAGTAGTGGTAAGATACACCATATCGGATTTCCTGATGACATAATGACATTGATAATAATAATAATAATAATAATAATAATAATAATAATCGCGTATGTCGAATAGGGGAAACCCTCCCCCATATGGGTGGTACCGAGGAAATCAAATACTAGGGGTGAACCAAATACTAACACAATTCTGAACGGCTACTCAATCCGTTGAACCCAAAATCCAGACACGTCTGAGTGAAAATCACCGCTGCTCTGGTCACCGTCTGTTAGCTCAATGAACTTGGCTGAAAATATTTGCTTTCATAGGCTTCAACACCCTCTGGTGCTGTCCGGTCCTGGTATCAACCAAGCCAAACCAATGAAACACAAGCAGACATGAACTATGCAAGCAAAGTCAACTTTACCCCAGGTGGTACACAACCCGGCTGTCGATAGGCGGTAGTTGGATTTTCGGATTCTGGGGAGTCCAGGTTAGCACGGCAGAGAATATCGAAGATCTCTGGTAAAATTCCCTACAAGCAAAAAAAAATGCACTTAAAAGTAAACATCGATACAGTGATCCAAACACGAAAACACGCTCTTCTTTGGCCCTAGTAAGACAGTATGTCTCAGCTTCCGCGACACATTACGCTTCATTACCTGTGTGCTCGGTCGTTCAAATGCTTCGATATCTTCCGTGTTTGCCTTAACTCACTCAGCATTTCCTACTAACTGGCGGTCTATTGGTCATTTACACATGTGGTTCAGCTTCTGGGAGAGGCCAAGGTAGAACTTGGACGAATTAATATTGGCCGCCGGGGATACCATCCTAGGGTGAAACATGCTGTATCTCCAAGAGGAAGACTGGAAAATACTTATGAAATTATAAACCTATTGACTACGTCTGCCTCCCATGGTCTAGTTCTTTCTTTCCATAATCGCTTACATTCTGTAAATGATGAAAAAATTAGAGTTTACTCATTACTACCAGATGATGTGCCGTTGCGGATCTTGAAGTCAGCAGTGCCTAGTTAAATAGAAGAGCAGGAAAGGAAACGTTAATCTAAAATATTAGTGACGAGTACGGTTAGTGTCAGCTATTTTGTGAGGAACTTTTCTAGAGCGAACTGAGAATCTCAGGTTGGCACATACCTGCTATTCCGTCCGTCGTTTTCCTAACTCTCTGACGAAGTAAAGGCTCAGATAAAGATATTCAATGTCATTCGACCACAGAATACCTGTGATAACAAGCGTATGCCACTTCACTCTGCAGCCAAGAGCACTTTTACAAGCTTTTGAGAGCTGCGCCACTCAGGAAAATCCGCTGTTCTGAAAGTCAAACGCTGCCGTAAGCAGTAATTGGCCATAGCGGATGCTATCACCTGGCTCAGATTAGTTACCACATTACAACCTATCTGCTACTAGTTCGTAAAGGGGCATCATTACAGCAGCCATAATCGCTTTGGACTATGGACAACGGACCTACTCGATTAACTCTGTAAACTACGCCGTATAGATTACAACGATTATCAAGAAAACCGGTGAAGGGTTTTAGAATTAAGGGAAAAGGTCTCCTCAGCAGACGAGTCGATTTACTGTTATCACCATAGGAGCCCTTCAGCACATGAGACGATGGACCCCATCTAGCATTATGCGATTACCGGCAATACTGATGCGAATTGTTCATTGTCACGTCATTAATCGCTCTTACAGGCAAACGGAACTAGTAAATTCTGTTCTGGCAGCGTACTACAGTTCGCTGTAGTCAAGCGGTCGTGTCCGGATGACGGAGGAGCAGCGGTAGCCTCACGGCGGATTCCGATTCGGTTGACGACTCAGACTTGCTGCTTCGAAATACGTCCAACCTACCAGGGCGGTCGGTACTTTTTCTCTCGATTGCAAAAGATACGTATGCAATTTGCCAAAGAGTCCTTGATATGGCGATGATTTGGACACAGACTGGCAGGCAGATGGCGACGCCTGGTGAGTACCATGCCGCAAAACTGGGTCAGTGTACAGTCGTAAGTAGTCTCTTTACGTCATCGAGTTCGTCTCCTCAGGCTCGCGGTTTTCTACGTCTATAACGATAATCTGTTTTTTACGTCATTTTTTTGTTTGTACCATTATAATACCTTGCTACAAACTGACTCAAGAAGTCACCAAAGATATAAATGTTGATGTCATAAGAAAACTAGCACCTCCAGATGGATCCTCACGATTGAAATGACACAATGCCTGATTTATATATTGTTGTTATGTGGGTGCAGGCTGCAGACATGAATCACGTATAACTGTTCGTAATGTTTAAATTCTGTATCCTGGTAAAGCACAGACATTGGATTCTCTCATTTCTTCTGTAATATGCGCTTTTTCCTGAGGACATTGAGCTGTTGTAAGTTGGATCAAGATAAAACTATTTATGTATGGTGTAAAAGATTTGGTGTTTGAGAAAATGTAAAAGTAGTTGCTGATTTAATTGGGGGTGTATTATCACGTTTGGCATACGTTACGTGTGTACACACAGATGGCCAGTACAAGAACTGATGTGATGAACTAAACTGTTCTCTGTGGCGCTCAAACAGCAGATTCGTCTTGATCAGTTACTTCTGTGCTTATTTATACATTCTGGTTGTTGGCGCTACAGCTCTTCGAAGCTGAGCTCACTAGACAAAATATCAGTCACTCCCACGAAAGAGCTCATTGTCGCTCTGGAGCGATGTAGATGGTGTAGAACAGGTACCAGGCGACGTCAGGTGAACCTCCATCGTTGACCCTATAATGGCAGAAAATTGGTGTATATGAGCCGGTCACTTACATAAGGAAAACCGAAGATCCGCCACAATGGGACTATGGAATGGTTCGATTCAAAACTAATCAACTCACACCTTAAGTCGTTTGTCCCAAAGGCTAACGAGACGATCAGTTCCTGTTTCGTAGACCACAGTCGGCCGCCAACAGGTCCACAACCGCACCCATTCTTACACTTCCTCGTTCGCTGTCCACGCACGTCTTTCTTCAGGTACCCAAAGATGTGAAAATCACAAGCTGAAAGATCTGGGATGTACGGAGGGTCACGGAAATGTAACCTCTGGTTCAAGTGGCTCTGAGGACTATGGGACTTAAGTTCTGAGGTCATCAGTCCCCCTAGAACTTAGAACTACTTAAACCTAACTAACCTAAGGACATCACACACATCCATGCCCGAGGCAGGATTCGAATCTGCGACCGTAGCGGTCACGCGGTTCCAGACTGTAGCGCCTAGAACTGCTAGGCCACCCCGGCCGGCTGGCGTGTGGGGTTGGCCGTTATCGCACTACAGCAATACCAAGCGTTTTGAATTTATTGTGCGCCGCAGTTTCTGCAAAGTGTGTGCATAGCACTGCGCATTGATTGTGGTTCCACGATGGAGGAACAGTACGAGCTGAGAGCCCTGCAGTCGAAGGTCATCATGACCGCACCGAACTCGCGCGAGAAACTTTGGATTTCTTTGTCGGGGGAGATGTGGGATGTTTCCATTTTTGGCTCTGTCATTTACCCTTGGGCTGTGGGAATGCTGTGTCGGGTGGAATCATTATGATGCACGATGACTCCACCATCACAGTGCCAATTGGACGAAGACTACGCTTCAGCAATTTACTTGGGAAATACCGCAGCATCCTCTGTACAGCCAGGATCTTTCACTGTGTGATGTTCACATGTTTGGCGACCTGGCGAAAGACATGAGTGGATGATGGTTTCAGTTGGACGAGGAAGTGTGGGTGTAGTTGTGGACCCAAAAGCGGCTGCCCGCTTTCTGCGAAACAGAGCAGATACGGAATTGATCGACTCGCCGGTCGGGGTGGTCGAGCGGTTCCAGGCGCTACAGTCTGGAACCGCGAGAGCGCTACGGTCGCAGGTTCTAATCCTGCCCCGGGAATGGATGTGTATGATGTCCTTAGGTTAGTTAGGTTTAAGTAGGTCTAAGTTCTGAGGGACTGATGACCTCAGATGTTAAGTCCCATAGTGCTCAGATCCATTTGAGCCATTTTTTGATCGACTCGGCTTCTTCTGGGATAACTGTCTTAACGCGTGTGTTGGTTACTTTTGAATCGAACCTTTCAACGGTCCCGTTATGCCGAGTGTTCGATTTTCATTGGACTGCTTCTCATTGAATCAGCGCAGTAAGATGAGTCAACTTGACAGAAAGGAGTTATAGTGTTCAGTTATTCCTATTTTCTAATGTCTACAAGAAGTGGAGTACCACTTGCAGCAATGTAAGATGGCGTAAGACTCTCGGTAGTTAAAATATCCCGACCGACAGTGACTGGAGACGAATGTCACCCCTTGTCAGTGTCAGTCAGGATACCCGTCTCCGTAGGGTTGTTGGTAACACGACTGTGCGATGGTGCCTGACCGAGATATAACCCGATTCGAATTCTGACAGTGGAAGAAATTTTCATCGCCAGTATTTGGCCGGCAAGTGGAGGGCGTAAAGTTTCTAGTCACCGGATACTGTACCACCATTCTGGATTAAATACTAAATCTCATATGGAGTGAGGGCACGTGAGGAGTAGGCTGTGTGACCGCCTCATTCCTTCATTATAAAATATAACCAAGACTCCGCACTACACACACCAATTACAGCCACCTACTCTCAAAAGATTCGCTTAGAACTCTCATAATTCACAAAGGAAAGATGCCCTCGTGTGCGAAAGAAAGAAAAATTCTCAAACTAGGCCGCTGAGCCTACCCGTTGAGTTCTCACAGCTAATTTTTCCATGTTCTACTGAATGAACTCACTTCCAAGAGATTCCCAGCGGACATTGCGAGAAGAACGGTGTGCAAGTGACATTTGGAGACGAGCACCCCGCAGAAGACCGTTTTTGACAACGTCGCTTAAAGCTGAACGTTTTCAAGCGGGCAACATAACACACACTCTACAGTAGCCGACATGATGTGTGCAGTGTATTTTCACGCCTTTTCAAACGATGCAAGGCACACAGTGCATTGCCGTTAGAATGACGCGGTTAGCCTACAGTGTGAAGATAAACTGAAGTCCCACAATTCTCAAAAGTTGGTTTTTTTATTTATTTAATCATGTAAGTAGATTCAAACATTGCACATAACAACAAACAACGGATACAATTTAAAAAAAAAATGTTAAACTAAAAACTTTTTATAAATGTACATGTAACATTGTAAGCTACGAAATTTTGGACCAAAAGCTGGCCACGACTATTATATTAGGAGAAGTCTCCGAGACCTTCTTGGCGTAGCTCGCACTGCATGATATGGGTAGTGGTCGGCCCTTGTTCGCAATTATCCACCATTAGTTCGTCTGATAGTCTCCATCTGTTCTGAGGTTTTTGGTTCTTGACCACATGTCCCACTCTTCTCTATGTCCAACTGGAAGTTCTGCCCTCGGTATAGACCAGTCACGGAGATGAACCTTTTCTTCTTTTTCTTAGAGAAGCGCTCCTGGAAACGTACTAGTAAGTTGGTGCGTCACTTGTGCAATTTCTATAGCAGGCTAATTCTGCCAAACGAGAAGCGTCACAGGCAGTATAGTCATTTGGAATGCCTCGCAAGGAACTTATGGGGATCAGAACCATTTATGGCCATTAACTCTGTGAACAATTTGGCAACTCTAAACACCGGTTTGCTTTACGTTACGCAGTTTTCAAGAATGCCCTAAGACATCAGAAAACTCGTTAATAAGGATATTCATCATAGAGAGTGAACATAAATTTACAGTGGTTAGATACAGGGTAGATCAAGCAAAAGTGGCTCAGATTAGTGGATACGACTGGACACAAATGTATGAATATAAGTACACCATCTCGCTGCTCAAACAGCCGACCGAACCTTGGAGCACGTTTACACAATCTTGATGCCTGACAGAGTTGTTAGTACAGGCCAGTCTGGTCGCGGCCCTAGATCACCTGATCACCTGATGTAATTACTTTGTGTTGGAGGCCCTGAAGTCTAGCCGGCCGCGGTGGCCGAGCGGTTCTAGGTGCTTCAGTCCGGAACCGCTCGACGGCTACGGTGACAGGTTCGAATCCTGCCTCGCGCATGGATGTGTGTGGTGTCCTTAGGTTAGTTAGGTTTAAGTAGTTCTAAGTTGCAGGGGACTGATGACCTCAGATGTTAAGTCCCATAGTGCTCAGAGCCATATGAACCATTTGAACCTGAATTCTAGGGTGTATTGCAACAACCCTCAAAGTCTTCAAGATTTGAAGCAGAAGATTTCGGATGTGACTGCAGCACTTCCATCGGTCCAGCTTCCATCCGCCTCACATACTTGCTCACCAGGGCGCAAAAGTGTCAAGAGATGAATGGTGGACACTTTCTACATCTGCTATAGTAAGGTGAATACCGTATTTCCTTTCCTCTGCTGTTTTTTTTTTTTTTTTTTTTTTTTTCACTGGAACTCTGTACTCCGGGCTACTTTTATTTGTCCCACACGGCATTTTGAAAAATGTTTTGCAACTATATCACGTTAAAATTAATACGACCGCCAAGTACTCGTAATTTGAAGTGACAGTTGGCATCCTTACGGTTGAAATGGAGTGTTATTTGTCATAAGAAAACTAGGCGACGTTCGGAACAGGATATACTAACTAATGTTTTTCCGAAGTCAGGTCCAACGCAGGACTAGTTTGTCCGACACGCAGCCGGCGCGCGTCTCACAGCCGGCAGTAATATCCCCGGGGCGGTGTCGCTGGCGGTCCATTGTCTGCGCTCACCGCCCGCGGCTGTCTGCGCTGCGCGACGAGCCCAATAAGCGAGCAGGCCACGCCAGGAGAGGCTGCAGTTGTGCGGCTCTCCTCTGCAGATTAAATGCCGTCTCAGGAGGCGGCCGGCGCGCTGCCTTAGGGAGTCCGGCGATCGCCAGTTCGTGGGTGGCGGTTGTCGCCGACAGTAGCTGCTGCTGGCTATCCGCCCTGGTGGTTTCTCCATCAACGGCGCAGACGTCGCGGCACTGTCCTATGTAGAACCAAGCCTTCCACACGCTAATCCACCGTCGCATTCGGTCTTCAGCCATTATTTTGCGATTGTGGTCGCCTCCTAAATATATTGACAATGCTTATCTATTTTCAAGTAATAATAATGTCAGTGCTATCCAATGGAATCTTTCACCGAGATACCAAGGGGTTCACTACTATAACTCCAATCTATAACAGTACAATGCACAACTCCATTAGAAAAAGCATCTCAACGTTAGTGTTACATTAGTGTTTTATCAACGTTTGCGTCAATCTTCAGCTAAAACTTCCGCGCTGAGAGGCCGTGGTCGATGTGTAAAATTTCCACCTAACGTTTCGTCTCCATCTGCGGGACACATCTTCTGAGGTCAAACATGTCTCCCGCAGATGGAGACGAAACTTTAAGTGGAAATTTTTTACATCGACCACGGCCTCGCAGCCCGGAAGTTTCAACTGAAGACAACACCGGCCGCGAAAGCCTACATTGTAAGATTTTCGTCAATGTTACATATTGCCCTTTTCCGTCAATCAAGAGCGAAAATAAGACCAGCGTCTGTACGCCTCTAACTGGGAGCATGAAATAACGAGTAAATGAAAGCTCATCAAGGACAATGTCTACCATTTTCTTTTACTATGCACTTACCTTCGAAAGTCTTCGAAAATGAAACTTGGTTGTTCGGACTGAAGCTCAGGGTAACTTACAACGTAGCGGTTCATTTCATTTTAAAAGTCCCTTTATAATTGAGTATGGGCAAGGATTGTTCTGTAATAGGTAGTTCTTCTGGTCTTCATTCGTAATACTGGTTTGCCAACACCCCCCCCCCCCCCCCCATACACACACTCCCACATTCCACGCACGCACATACACTTCCCTCACTTGTCTAAGTATTCGTATTATCTACTGAGCCCCTCCTTTAGTTAATTCCAATTTTTGATTCAGTTTAGTAGTTAATCATTGGGCCCATCCATCTAATATTCAGCTTTCTTCAGCAGCATCACGTTTCACAAGTTTACGTTTCCTCTTTTGGGAAATGTGTACCACCTCTGTATATCGTAGCTCCCCAGACAAAGACATTCACAAAGGATTTCCTACCACTTAAATTTACTTCTACTGCCAACAAATCACAATTTTTCACAGACGCTGTTGTTGCCAGTGCCAGTCTGCATTTTATATTATTCCTAATTCTGTCGTCAGATAATCTGCTGGTCAAATACCAAAACTCATCAAAAACTCTTAATGTCACTTTTTCTATTTTAATACACTGAGCATCGCCAGATTTGATTCCACTATATCCCATTACAGTACTGATTAAAATAACCATAGTCATGCTCATAATAGTATGGGACAAGACTGACTATCGTGTGTAGTGTGTAGTGTGTCCAGTGGAAGTCATGTGAAGATGTGTGAAAGGTATATAAAAGCTTTGATCCTAAAGTGGAATGTCTCAGATTCATTACACAATGGTAAGACACAGATGTCGATCTCAGATCTTAAAGCGTATGACTTTTCCCATGACAGATGTGGATTCTGTCCATAATGCATTGCCGGCCGGTGTGGCCGAGCGGTTCTGGCCGCTACAGTCTGGAACCACGCGACCGCTACGGTGAGTGATATCCTTAGGTTCGTTAGGTATAAGTAGTTCTACGTTCTAGGGGACTGATACCTCAGATGTTAAGTCTCATAGTGCTCAAGCCATTTGAACCATTTTGCACTAAAGGGCTCGTATGAGGTCCTCCTGTTCCATCCGAAGCATTGTTCGCTAGCAGACATTCAATACTGACGTCAGTTTCCTCAAGAATTGCCCCAGGTTCACCGAAATTAGTTCCTGACCATTATCGATGACTGCCGCAATTCGTGACACGCATTTCCTCGAGCGAGGTTTCAAATGGTTCAAATGGTTCAAATGGCTCTGAGCACTATGGGACTTAACATCTATGGTCATCAGTCCCCTAGAACTTAGAACTACTTAAACCTAACTAACCTAAGGACAGCACACAACACCCAGCCATCACGAGGCAAAGAAAATCCCTGACCCCGCCGGGAATCGAACCCGGGAACCCGGGCGTGGGAAGCGAGAACGCTACCGCACGACCACGAGATGCGGGCAGCGAGGTTTCCTCGCCGCGTTAGCGGAACCTTCCCCTGGCTTCTCCGAAGCGTTATACTTCGTTACACTATCGTAAACTGTTTGTCTCGGGTACCCTAAGAATCGAACTATATCAGTGGGCGAACGCCCAGAGCCAACACTCTCGATAATTGCGACTCTTCGGCTTGTACTCCGCGCTTGTTTGTAATATCTCGGCCATTTTGAGTTTTTGACTGTCAACTAGATGCCTATGGCTTTCGAGAACGTCAATTGCGACCTCTGAACTACGATATTGCGGGAAATTCAAACAGAAATTTGTCCGGATTTAAGAGCCGCACCTTGTACAACTATCACAACGATAGAAACCGCCTATGGGAAAATTAGAGGCCTTCGGAGAAAAGAGAAGGACCTGTGTGAATATGAAGAACTCATTTAGAAAACCATTACGAAAGCAAAGAAGGTAAACATGAAAGGTGGAAGGAAGAGGGACTATACAGGGGAAATGAACGCAATATTATAGAAACGGAAGAGGGTGCAGGTGGAGATGGGAGTAATCATACTGTACGAAGGGTTTTACACAGAGTTGAAAGACCTGAGACAAAAAGAGGTAGACAACATTTACTTAGAAGTGCTGATATCCTTGGAAGACCCGAAAACGATTAAATTATTCCCCACGCTGTGGAAGATGTATAAGGCATACGAAATACCCTCAGGTTTCAAAAAATATGTAATAATTCGAATTCCGAAGAAAGCAGGTGCTGTCAGTTGTGAATATTACTGTACTATTAGCTTAATAAGTTATGGCTGCAGAATACTGGTTCCAATGGCTCTAAGCACTACGGAACGTAGCATCTGAGGTCATCAGTCCCCTTGACTTAGAACTACTTAGACCTAACTAACCTAAGAGAACATCACACACATCCATGCCCGAAGCAGGATTCGAACCTGCGACCGTAGCAGCAGCGCGGTTCCGGACTGAAGCAGAATACTGACATGAATTATTTACATTAGAATGGAGACAGTCGTAGAAGCCGACATTGGGTTCCGTAGAAATGTTAGAAAACGCAAGGCAGTACTGACCCTCCGTCTTACCTTAGAAGATAGGTTAAGGAAATTCACACGTACGTCTACAGCATTTGTAGATTTGGAGAAAGCTTCTGACAGCGTTAACTGGAACATAGTATTTAAATTTCTTAAGGCATCATGGGTAAAATACAGGGAGCGAAGGTTAGTTTACAACTTTCACAGAACAGACGGGAGTTGCAATAGTCGAGGGCCCTGATAGCGGGGCATTGGTTGAGAAGAGGTTGAGACACGGTTGTAGCCAGAAAGTTATTCAGTATTTACATTGAGCATGTTGTGTAGGAAGGCAAAGGGAATTAAAATTCAGGAAGGAAAAATGAAAACTTTGAGGTTTTCCGATGACATCGTAATTTTGTCGCAGGCGGGAAACCGTTGTAACTTCCCTTTCACGCTTTGTGGCAGAATACTGACATGAATTATTTACATTAGAATGGAGACAGTCGTAGAAGCCGACATTGGGTTCCGTAGAAATGTTAGAAAACGCAAGGCAGTACTGACCCTCCGTCTTACCTTAGAAGATAGGTTAAGGAAATTCACACGTACGTCTACAGCATTTGTAGATTTGGAGAAAGCTTCTGACAGCGTTAACTGGAACATAGTATTTAAATTTCTTAAGGCATCATGGGTAAAATACAGGGAGCGAAGGTTAGTTTACAACTTTCACAGAACAGACGGGAGTTGCAATAGTCGAGGGCCCTGATAGCGGGGCATTGGTTGAGAAGAGGTTGAGACACGGTTGTAGCCAGAAAGTTATTCAGTATTTACATTGAGCATGTTGTGTAGGAAGGCAAAGGGAATTAAAATTCAGGAAGGAAAAATGAAAACTTTGAGGTTTTCCGATGACATCGTAATTTTGTCGCAGGCGGGAAACCGTTGTAACTTCCCTTTCACGCTTTGTGGCAGAATACTGACATGAATTATTTACATTAGAATGGAGACAGTCGTAGAAGCCGACATTGGGTTCCGTAGAAATGTTAGAAAACGCAAGGCAGTACTGACCCTCCGTCTTACCTTAGAAGATAGGTTAAGGAAATTCACACGTACGTCTACAGCATTTGTAGATTTGGAGAAAGCTTCTGACAGCGTTAACTGGAACATAGTATTTAAATTTCTTAAGGCATCATGGGTAAAATACAGGGAGCGAAGGTTAGTTTACAACTTTCACAGAACAGACGGGAGTTGCAATAGTCGAGGGCCCTGATAGCGGGGCATTGGTTGAGAAGAGGTTGAGACACGGTTGTAGCCAGAAAGTTATTCAGTATTTACATTGAGCATGTTGTGTAGGAAGGCAAAGGGAATTAAAATTCAGGAAGGAAAAATGAAAACTTTGAGGTTTTCCGATGACATCGTAATTTTGTCGCAGGCGGGAAACCGTTGTAACTTCCCTTTCACGCTTTGTGGTTCTTTAGTGGATACAGGAGCGAGGAACAGATGCAGTTCGTGGACAGAGAATACAAATATTAATTTATTCTATATCTAGTATCAAATAGTAAAAATAATAAAAAAACTTGGTTTGCTGTAGTTTCAGTGTCAGATGGTAACAACAGATTTGACTGTAGAAATATGTACAGTTACAAAGTTTTACAATTCAGTCAGTCTTCAACACAAATTCCATTGCGCAGATGAGGAGTTGTGACCGCTATGAAAACCTATAAATGTTATGGAAAGGCGAATACACAAAACCGAGTCTATGTATCGATGTTTCACCTTACGTAGACCCACCGCTGGAGCTCCAGAGAGGGGGAGCTTGCCCATCATTGGCAATGGCGTAAGCGTTCGTGGAAGGGCCCACATGCCACGGTAGGGGCGGTAGGAAAAGCAGCGACGTGGCTGAAGGCGCTCGTATTTTAAAATGCGGTCGACCAGATGACGGCCGATACCGCAGGAAGGGCGTGGAAGTGCAGCTGAACAGAATGGACAGTGTGGTGACAAAGGATGTAAGATGAAAAATAACAGAACCAAACAAGTGCAGCGGAATGTAGTCGAATGAAATCTGGCAATGTTGAGGGAATTAGATTAGGAAATGAGACACGTGAAGTGGTAGAAGAGTTTTGCTACTTGGGCAGTAAAATAACTAACGATGGCATAAGTAGAGAGGTTATAAATTAGAATGAAAGTGGCAAGAAAAGCGTTTCTGATGTTGATAAATTATCAATTTAAATATTAAGAGCTCTTTTCTAAAGGCTTTTATGTATAGTTTAGCCCGGTTCGAAAGTAATGGGAGTTATGGAAATTAAATATTCTGTCAGGAATAAAGCCAGCTGTGCCAACATTTTATAAACGTTGAACAAGAGTGCTGTATTCCAAGAAGATATATACTATTGCTAGGAGTGTACAGTTATCATTATGTTACGCTTTAAATAAAACATTTTTTCTGTAACATTCTTCTGGAATATAGACTGTGTCATGTTGTAAAATGTTCCTATTATATCGGATGAAAAAAAATTCACAGACTCAGACGGCACAGCATCGTAGCGGTCGGTCACACAGTGTACAACAGCCATTGTTTGCAAGTTTAAGTGCCATTCGTGCCTGTCTCGCATAGCGTCTATTGCGTAGTTTCGTTACGAAAAATGCGCTGGTCCTTACACTTTCCTGACAAAGGCACTGCAGCTACTTGTCACCAGGAATTTCGTCCAAATTTATGGCATATGCAGGGCTTGGCCAGAAATGAAAGTGACGGAAGTGAGAGCTCCAGTTCGCCAAGCGTTTAGAAAAGAAAAAAAAATAGCATTTTTCGCGCGGGCTGGGTGAGACATGAGCCGTTTATAGGACCGTAGTTTAGAGGCAACAGTAGGTGCAGTGGTTAAGATGCAGAATGATAGTTCGAGACCCTATGCGGAAGCAATTTTCTTTTTGTTTTACGTCCAATTATTACGTTACTTACACGGCAAATAAACCGAAATAATGCATAACATATTGCATTTATAAATATTTTCACAAAATGAATGAAAAGTTAAGGAAAAGAGATATCTGGGATTGCAAATAAATGTCGAGGAAGGAATTGTAAGTCATTCACGAGAGCTTCGTATAATGAATTTGATACTTTTATTATTTTTCAAGGTGAGGAAGGAATGCGATGGTGTAGGTTAGAGAGATACCTTTCGCCTCTCCCCTCCTACCCCGCCCGCCAAATATTTCATTACCGGAACCCTCCGATGTCTACTGTTATCGTCAGGTGAAGAATTTGGCAAAAAACGTTCAAAACTACTCTTATCATATCGAGAGAGAAAAAGAAATCTCATCCCGAGAAGACTCCCATACTGAGGAGACAGCATCAAAGTACTTCTCACCATACACCACCAATTATACTAGCCAATATTTGGTGTAATGTTGGGTTAAAAGTAGTTTGCTGCCAAATTGTGATATGAGAGAGAAGCTTCGGTGAATGAATACCAAGTTCGTTTTACATAGAAAATTTAAAACAACCTGGTAATTATAAAAATGCGGCCTTTATAAAGTGTGCACGATGCCGAGGAAATTATTGCTTCCCATGTGTTTACGATGAATATCACTCCAGTACGCGTAAATCAGAATCTGTAAACTAATGAAAGTATCTTATGTTCAAAGTTTTCGTGTAGCCTTATAGTCCCTTCCTGGAAATTTATTTGCAATCCCCAATTTTCCTTTGCCTTTTCTTTTAACGACTTCCGTTAAAGTTTTAATAAATGCACGTTACTGAGCATTACTTCGGTTTATTTTTCAGTTTAAGTAACGTAAAAATGAAAATAAAAGAAAGTCCACACAGGGACTCGGTGCTATTGCTATGAGCCACGGATTACCGTTCTGTACTCTTTTTGCTGCGTCGACCACTGCGTGGCAACTGCGGTAGCAAAAATGGCTCACGCCTCACCAGACCCGCACCAGAACAATTCTTTTCTAAGCGCTTGTGCATTTGTAGCTTTTGCTTGTGTTACTTTCGATACTGGCCAGTCCCTACACATACCATAAAACTGGACGAAATCGACGATGACGGTTGGGCGTGGTCACCATTAAACGTATGAACTGGTATAACCAACAGTGGAAACCTACCCAGGTTAGATTACTGCGAAAATGAAGTTCGCCAAGGATAACGAGAGACCAACAGGCCTCGGCATTTAGAAATGGGGAACTACCTACATGAAACTAATAAGATATCAAGTACACAGCGTGCAGCTTAATAACTATTCGCTCTGCTGTTCCAAACATTGTCATAACTTAGTCTTTGAGCGAGTAATCCGTGAGTGTACTGGTGCCTTGAGTTAACATTGTAAGTAGGCTGTTGCGCTAAAAATGTTGTGTGTCAGTTTAAGCACAGTCATTTATAATTTTTCTAAGGAGACGTTTCAACATTAGAAAATTTGTGTATCTAAGTTCACAGTAAGCCCACTCAAAATCAATTTCACAAATTTCCGTATCTTTGGCAAACCTGTGGACTTTTCCAACGAAGCAACAAAATTCAGATTGCAGGCTTATAGAATGTTCATGTAATTCGGAACGACATTTTTATCTACCAGCATACTTCATATCTAATGAAACACACCTCGCTAAACAGGACTGCCTCACGCGAAAATTTCGCTTGAGCCCCACCTAACTAAACAGAAACTTTTATTTTCTGATCTCGTAGCAGGAATAACTGAAGACCCGACAACAAACGGTGCCACATCAACTGTAATTCAGTTGCTGTGCATGACAGCCAAACTGAAATCAGTAAGCCTGAACACAGCAGTGACGTTTCAGACGTGCCAGATGTTTGCATTCCCGTCTTACGGTGGACGTGGAACGAATCAGAATGACTTTGGAACAGGGAATGCTAATCCATTTCCTAACAATCAAGCCGAGGCGAGTAGTAAAGTTGAAGATTACAGCTCAACGGACACAAGAAAGCAACCCCACCATCAAGGCAGTTTAGGGTCAAGCAATGGGCGCAGACCCAGAGGAAAGTCCTGAAAAGAGATCGATGTATCAAGCTGAAGAATCTGACCCAACAGAACAATCCCGAAAAGACAATAGAGTCTGCTGGTACAGAAAATCTGAGACAATTTTCGATTAAAAAATCTTAGAGGCAAATTTCTAAGAGAAATATCGAAGGGGTGCTGAGCGATTTAAACAGAGAGCAAGTGCCCTCAAGAACTTCCAGTGGTGACCCAGGAGAAAGCGAGACTGATGACGTACCAGTGTCTAACTTGCAGTGATCGCCCAAGTCGCAAAGCAAGTTGCTGTGGAAAATCGTAAGGAGTATCATTTAGTAATCGCGAAAGCGTTACGGAGATGATAGATAAACTCCAGTGGAAGACTCTGCAGGAGAGACGCTCAGTAGCTCGGTACGGGCTTTTGTCAAAGTTTCGAGAACATACCTTCACCGAAGAGTCAAGCAGTATATTGCTCCCTCCTACGTATATCTCGCGAAGAGACCATGAGGATAAAATCAGAGAGATTAGAGCCCACACAGAGGCATACCGACAATCCTTCTTTCCACGAACAATACGAGAATGGAATAGAAGGGAGAACCGATAGAGGTACTCAAGGTACCCTCCGCCACACACCGTCAGGTGGCTTGCGGAGTATGGATGTAGATGTAGATGTAGAGGAAAGAAAATACACATACGGCAGATCGTAGGGACAATTAGAACTAAGCAAACAATTGGGAGAAGAGAGGGGAAGCCCATTCTCAGTAACAAATTCAGACCAATTTCAGGGCCAGGATCTAAAGGTATTAGACATCGGAAAGAGAAGAAGCAATTCAAAACGACGAAATGCCTTAATGACCTATAAAAAGCGTAAAACTTGTGCTTTAAATTTCAACAGAATTTCAACTAAACTGCCTCCATAGGTTTTCGAACCCGACGGAAATCGACGGAGGAAAAATATTACACTCTACATCTACATTATTATTCTGCAGTTCACAATTAACTTCCTGACTGAGGGCTCATCGAACCACCTTCAAACTATGTCATTACTTTTTCTTTCTCGAACAACGCGAGGGGAAAACGAATGCTTAAATCTTTCTGTGCGAGGTCTAGTTTCTCTTATTTCGACAGTCATTCCTCCTTATGTACGTGGGTGCCTACAAATATTTTCAAATTCTGAGAACAAAGCTGGCGAATGAAATTTAATGAGAAGATCCTGCCGTATTAAAAAACGCCTCTGCTTTAATGACTGCTACCCCAGTTCAAGTATCATATGCCAGGTGCTCTCTTCCACATTTCGCGATAGTACAACACAAGCTGCCCTTCTCTGAACTTTTTTCGAAGTCCTCGTCGATCGTATCTGATGCGGATCCCACACCACACAGCAATAATCCAGAAGCGGATCTACAAGCATAGTGTAGGCGGTCTCTTAAGTAGACCTATTTCATTTTTCCCTGTGTTGTGAGAATAAATTCAAGTCTTTGGTTTGCTTTACATTATGTGTTTGAGCATTCCAGCACAAGTTATTCGTAATCGCAATCCCTAAGAGTTTAGTTCAATTTAAAGCCTTTAGATTTGCGTGGCTTACCGTGTAACCGGATTGCTTTTGGTATTCGTGTGGATGTTTTCATACTTTTTGTATTTAGAGTCAATTACCACATTTCACACCACATAGATATCTTGTCTAAATGGTTTTGCAATGACTTTGTAGAAAGGTAAATGACAGCATCATCTGCAAAGGAATCTAATAGTGCTACTCAGATTGTTCCCTAAATCATTTACATAGATCAGGAACAGCAGAGGGCTTATAACAATTCCTTGGTGAACGTCAGCTATTACTTCTATTTTACTTGATTGCTCTCTATCAGTTACTACGAACTGTTACAGGAGATCATGAATCCAGTCCACAACTGAGACTATAGTTCACAGGCACGCAGTTTGATTAGAAGTCACTTGTGTGGGACGGTGTCAAACGCATTCTGGAAATCTGAAAATGTTGAATCTACTTGACACGCGCTGTCAATAGCACTCATTAATTGTTGAGAATAAAAAGGTGGTTGTGTTTCACAGGAACGATATTTTCTAAAATCGTGTAGGCTGTTTTTCAAAAAATCCATTTCTTGAGATAACTCGTAGTGTTCGAACACACTATATGTTCCAGAATTGAACTGCAAATCGACGTTTCCGATGTGGGTCTATAATACAACTACTACTACTATTTCTCGGCTCTACAGACCTTGAAGGGCCTTGGCCTGCATCACATTGTCCTGCCATTCTATCCGATCCATGCCTTTCCGTCTCCATCCTCTGACACCCAGCTTTTTCATGTCTTCTTCAACTCCATCCACCCATCTCTTTCTGGGGCGTCACCCTCGCCGTCTGCCTCCAGCCTTGCCATAAAAGATCCTCTTACATGCTCTGTGTTCTCCCATTCTGACCACGTGCCCTGCCCACTGCAGTCTTCTTATTTTAATGGTAGTGACAATGTCAGGTTCTTCAAAAAGGTGTTGTAGTTTTGCATTCGTACGAGTGCGCCAAACTTCTTGATCATATATTGGGCCATATATTTTACGTAGCACCTTTCTTTCCCAAATGCTAAAGCTCCTTTCCTCATTTACAGTCATGGTCCACGTTGCGGCACCATACATAACAAATGGTCTTACAACTGTTTTGTAGATGAGGATTATGGATTTTCGTGATAGAAGCGAACTCCTAAGTACTGATAATGCGGCAAAGTATCGTATGTTACCTGCTGCTATTCTTGCCTTCACCTCACTGCCAGTGTCATTTGTCTCAGTGATAGTCGACTCAAGGTACTTGAAGTCTCTCTCCCTTTCAATCTCCCTGTCAGCTATCCTGAGATTTGGTAGGTTTTGTTGGTTGGTCATTGTCATATACTTGGTCTTTTCGACATTGACTGTCAGGCCAAATTCCACTGCACCTTTCTCCAGTTGTTGATAGGCTTCGCCGAACACAGCAGTGTTTCGTGTGAGTAATGCCACATCGTCGGTGTAGGCTAGGTACTGCAGTGAACGGTATAAGAAGATTCCTCCTTTATTTAACTCTATCTGACTTATGACATTTTCGAGGAAAAGGTTGAATAGCAGTGAGGAGATATTGTCTAAGTTCCTTCTTCACTTCGACTTCTCTGGAGATTTCGACCTGTACTTTTAGTCGGTTTCGCTGAGGGTCATCATAGAAAGTTTAATGAGCTTCTTAGGTATTCCAGCCTCTTCCATCACATTCCGCAATGGCACTCATGAGATGCTATCATAGGCTTGTTTGAAGTCGATGTACAGCTGGTAAAACCCAATGGGACTCGCGGCAAGTAAGGCTAGCAACCTGCTTCCCTGGTACTTTAAATATGATGCTGGCAACAATCAGAGCAAAATGTCTCGGACCTTTGGAGGTGACGGAGTCCCACCTCTAACTGACAAACCAGGGACTCCTAAGATGCAACTTGGCAAACAAATGGTAATGAGATGGGGAGCTATTAATATCAGTGTGGGCTACTCTGGGAAGAAGGTAGACCTGGCAGAGGCTGCAAATAAGATGGGGCTGAACGTTTTAGCTGTTAGTGACATTCGGGTAAGGGGTAAGAAAGAAGAGGAAGTGGGAGAATACAAGGTCTACCTGTTAGGAGTCAAAGCAGGAATAGCACAATGGGGTGTAGGGCTTTACATCAGGAAAGAAATGGAACCCAGCGTAGTTGCAATAAGGTATGTAAACGAACGACTGATTTGGATAGATTTGACAGTGTCTAGCAAGAAAATTAGGATTGTGTCAGTATATTCGCATTGTGAAGGGACAGACCTAGATAAGATGGATAGTTTTTATGAGGCACTCAGTGATGTAGTTGTTAGAGTAAAGGACAATGACAGTGTTCTGCTCATGGGTGATTTTAACGCCAGGATTGCAAATCGAACAGAAGGGTATGAAAAGGTTATGGGTAAATTTGGAGAGGATATGGAGGCCAACAGGAACGGGAAACAACTCTTGGATTTCTGTGCCAGTATGGGCTTAGTAATCACAAACTCCTTTTTTAAACATAAGAACATTCACCGGTATACTTGGGAAGGCAGGGGAACCAGATCTGTCATTGACTATATAATAACAGATCAGGAATTCAGAAAGGCTGTGAGGGACACTGATCATTTTTTAATCTGCAGTGAAATTGGGACTGTGAGGCCGAAAGTGCAGGAGATCAGATCCATATGTAGGAGGACAAGAGTGGAGAAACTTCAGGATAAGGAAATCAGGCACAAGTACATAACAGCGACCTCAGAAAGGTACCAGTTAGTTGAATGTAGTCAATTACAGTCATTGTAAAAGGAATGGACAAGGTACAGGGACACAGTACTAGAAGTGGCTAAAGAATGTCTTGGAACAGTAGTGTGTAAAAGACGGATGAAGCAAACAGCTTGGTGGAACGACACAGTCAAGGCAGCCTGAAAAAGGAAAAAGAAGGCGTATCAAAAATGGCTACGTACTAGAACTAAGGTAGACAGAGAAAGTTATGTTGAAGAAAGAAACAAAGCCAAACAGATAATTGCAGCATCCAAGAAGAAATCTTGGGAAGACTTTGGAAACAGGTTGGAGACTATGGGTCAAGCTGCTGGAAAACCATTCTGTAGTGTAATTAGCAGTGTTCGAAAGGGAGGTAAGAAGGAAATGACAAGTATTTTGGACAGGTCAGGAAAACTGCTGGTGAATCCTGTGGATGCCTTGGGCAGATAGAGGGAATATTTTGAAGAGTTGCTCAATGTAGGTGAAAACACGATTAGTAATGTTTCAGATTTCGAGGTAGAATGGGATAGGAATGATGATGGAAATAGGATCACATTTGAGGAAGTGGAGAAAATGGTCAATAGATTGCAGTGCAATAAAGCAGCTGGGGTGGATGAAATTAAGTCGGAACTCATCAAATACAGTGGAATGTCAGGTCTTAAGTGGCTACACAGGATAATTGAAATGGCCTGGGAGTCGGGACAGGTTCCATCAGACTGGACAAAAGCAGTAATCACACCAATCTTTAAACATGGAAACAGAAAAGATTGTAACAACTACAGAGTTATCTCTTTAATCAGCGTTGTGGGTAAAATCTTCTCAGGTATTGTTAAAAGGAAAGGGCGAATATTAGTTGAGGATCAATTGGATGAAAATCAGTGTGGGTTTAGGCCTCTTAGAGGTTGTCAGGACCAGATCTTTAGCTTACGCCAAATAATGGAGAAGTGTTATGAGTGGAACAGGGAATTGTATCTATGCTTTATAGATCTAGAAAAGGCATATGACCGGGTTCCTAGGAGGAAGTTATTGTCTGTTCTACGAGATTATGGAATAGGAGGCAAACTTTTGCAAGCAATTAAACGTCTTTTCATAGACAGTCAGGCAGCAGTTAGAGTTGACGGTAAATTGAGTTCATGGTTCAGAGTTGTTTCAGGGGTAAGACAAGGTTGCAACCTGTCTCCACTGTTGTTCATATTATTTATGGATCATATGTTGAAAACAATAGATTGGCTGGGTGAGATTAAGATATGTAAACACAAAATAAGCAGTCTTGCATATGCGGATGACTTAGTTGTGATGGCAGATTCGATTGAAAGTTTGCAAAGTAATATTTCAGAGCTAGATCTGAAATGTAAGGACTATGGTATGAAGGTTAGCAACTCCAAAACGAAAGTAATGTCAGTGGGAAAGAAATATAAACGGATTGAGTGCCAAATAGGAGGAACGAAGTTAGAACAGGTGAACGGTTTCAAGTACTTACGATGCATATTCTCACAGGATGGCAACATAGTGAAAGAACTGGAAGCGAGGTGTAGCAAAGCTAATGCAGTGAGCCCTCAGCTACGATATACTCTCTTCTGCAAGAAGGAAGTCAGTACCAAGACTAAGTTATCTGTCCACCGTTCAATCTTTCGACCAACTTTGTTGTATGGGAGCGAAAGCTGGGTGCGTTCAGGTTACCTTATCAACAAGGTTGAGGTTACGGATATGAAAGTAGCTAGGATGATTGCAGGTACTAGTAGATGGGAACAATGGCAGGAGGGTGTCCACAATGAGGAAATCAAAGAAAAACTGGGAACGCACTCTATAGATGTAGCAGTCAGGGCGAACAGGCTTAGATGGTGGGGTCATGTTAGACGCATGGGAGAAGCAAGGTTACCCAAGAGACTCATGGGTTCAGCAGTAGAGGGTAGGAGGAGTCGGGGCAGACCAAGGAGAAGGTACCTGGATTCGGTTAAGAATGATTTTGAAGTGATAGGTTTAACATCAGAAGAGGCACCAATGTTAGCATTGAATAGGTGATCGTGGAGGAATTTTATAAGGGGGCTATGCTCCAGACTGAACGCTGAAAGGCATAATCAGTCTTAAATGATGATGATGATGATGATGATGATGATACAGCTGGTGTATGTTAATTTGATGTTCGTAACATTTTTCAAGTAGTATGCGCAATGTGAATATCTGGTCAGTTGTTGACCTATTTCTTCTAAAGTCTCCGACTCTCTCCTCCACATATGGAGTAAGCCTGTTGGTTAGAATCTTGGAGAAAACTTTATATGTAGTAATCAGTAGGGTGATTCCCCGATAATTCTGGCAGTTTAATTTCTCTCCTTTCATCTGTGTGGGGCACACTATAGCAGTTTTCCACCCCTTTGGCATGCTCTCCTCTTGCCAGATATTCAGTATTATTTTATGAATTGTTTTCCACAGCGTTTCCCCACCATATGTGAGATGTCCGGCCTGGATCTGATCATCTCCAGGTGCCTTATTGTTTTTTTAAGGTCTTAGTGGCTTGCATCACTTCCCCCTGTGTAGGCTCTGGTGTTAAAACCTCTGGTCCATAGTAAGTTAGTCCCACCAGTTCCTCTCGTTCTAACCCTTCTACTTCTGGGTTCAGTAACTCTTGGAAGTATACTGCCCACCTATCAAGTATTTTATTACTCTTCCCTACCAGATTCCCTTCTTTGTTCCTACACATATTTTTTCTGGCTTGAAACCCGGTCTTCCCTTTTTAATGAAATAAAAAAAATATTTATTTATTTGTTATGTAAAAATGAAAACGATTGAAATGAATGGATTTGAAAATGGGGAGAAGAAATTTTGCTTTAAATATTTTTATTATTTGCTCTTTCAGTACTAACTTTGATGTAGAACCCCTTATTTACGTGTGGTAATAAAAATTCATTTAGACAGAATTAAGCACATTTAAAATTACGTGAACCTTAGCAACCCTCTCATGCTGATAAATTCATACTAACTGATTAAGAACATTTAGTTGAAAATTATATAAATTAAATTTTTTACGTATTTCGGCCTTGGCACACATTTTCTAAATGCAGTGGTTTTTTAAATATTTACTGAATTCTTTCCCGGCGTTAGCTATGGAACACAAGACTGTCTCTGTTAGCAGAAAATGGTTAAATATTGCCAAGCCGACCTGAACGTTTAATTATCATTGACAAAACACACTTCACTATACGTTTAAGTTATTTGCTTTAGAAATTGAAAGAACCAACAGATTAACAACTTCAACGTTAGTTATGCGCCTATGAATGCACAAATGTAAAACCAGTAATAAATTCCGTCAGCCTCAGGATCGCTGTAAAAGAAAAATATTTCGTAATTCACTGCTAATTTTATCTGCTCCCGATTTACGGGTTTGGCCAATTTTTTAGCGAAACATATTATAGATGACATGGGCAAGCTAATTTACATTAGTAATACACAATTTTGATAAATTATAATGTATTTAGACCACCACAATAATTAAACTTACATTACTTTGTAATTTCTCCTCTAATGGCGGCTAAAGATAGATACAGACAAAAGAAGTCTACTCATTCATAAAATGCTACGTCACAGGTTCCTCTCTCCCTGAGCTCTCGAGGAAGACGATAAAGAATGCACATCATGTATCCCTATTTACACTATTGCTGCTTGTTAATTTCTCATTGTAATCTTACAACATTATTTACCTCTGTGGCTGTATTTTACATTTTTTTATCGCAGATATTAACATATTTCGTAATTACATTATGAGTATTGAAATATTACAATCATAAATACATCGAGAATATTATTACAGAAAATATTACAATAATAACGAATGTCCTTTATACAAAATTAAATAATATTTTTTTGTTAAACAATTACAGTACATACGAATTGCTTCATAGTGGCGTACATAGTACAATTAAATGTCATTTCATTTTATTAATAGTGTGTGTGCTGCCAGGGAACGTTACACCTTCTTTAATCTTTTAGTGCATTTCACGAATTTGCTTCTCTTCTCCTAGCTATTCAATTTCTTCCAGTTTTTTCTTCTCTAGTGTTCTTTTCTTCTGTCTGCTTACCCTCTTCGCTACACGACGCTTTTCATTATGTTCAGTCAGATTCGCTCGAGTTCTTCTCTGAAATAATTCAACGGATTACTCCTATTTCCTTTCTTGGGTTTTGGTGTTACCTCTGCAACTTTCCAGTCTTTAAGTACGGATCTTTCAAAGAGCGATAGGTTGTACATGACTGATAAGTATGGAGCTATTGAGAGGATTTTGATTTGTATACATGACTGATAAGTATGGAGCTATTGAGAGGATTTTGATTTGTATACTGTCAACACCGGAGACCTTCCCTTTATTAAGTGTTTTAAGTTGCGTTGCTACACCGAGAATCCCTACTTCCAAGTAACTCATGCTGGCAGTTGTCTGTGTAGATTTCTGGAATATTTACTTCTACTTCTTTGGTAAAGAAACTTCGGAAAACCGTGCTCAGCAACTCTGCTTTAGTGGCACTGTCATCAGTAACATCACCGTTGTGATCATGCAGTGAAGGTATTGATTGTGTCTTTCCTATGGTGTTCCTTACATATGACCAGAATCACTTTGGACTTTCTGCCATATTTCGACACAGAGTTTCGTTGTGGAAAGAACTACGACCATCAAGCACTGTAGTTCGCAATGCATGACGATCTTTCTCAAAACTTCACCAACCTTGAGGACTACGCGTTCTTGTAAATGTGGCATACTCTTTTCGTTGTTTCTACAGCAGTGTTCTGACATTTTTGGGATCTGTCAGAACCGTTTTTATTAATTTTTGATAGGCCTATATGTCTCTCAATAGGCGTCATACCATTTCTTTGAATTTAATACACATCTGATCTACGCTTATATATTCGGATTGAAATGAGTGAAAACTGTCTCTTAAGAAGGCCTGAAGGAAATTTTTGTCTGCGTTTTTAAGGAGATACATTTTACGCTTTTTTGGTGGATTTGGATACTACGGTATTCAGTCTCGCTACAAAAACCTTCCCACTAAGCCATGTATCCGTCATGACACTCCATATTTGCTCAGAATTGTTTGTAGCTAAAAGGTGAAGTCGGTTTTCGCCAACATTTGCACTTCTAGTGGTCTCCTGAAGTAATTGTTCAAAATAATTTTCTCAAAACGCATACAGCACTATTTTGGATGACGTTTTATGCCTACCTCCGACTTTAAACACATATTTTCGCCAACATATCCACGGCAGATTGATGCCACCAGTAACTATAAATTCTATGAGTGGGGTACCTGTTTGAAATGAGGCTCCAGTTTTTTTTAACTGTTCAGCAATTGTGCCATCTGAGTCGGGGGATCGGTTGAAGGAACCAATTATTAATTTATTCTGGTAGTCAAGTGTAATCTCTACTCGCATTAACTCACTCGAACTCTATACGTCGATTTCTTTCCTATATAAAATGCTTCTGACTGCCATAAATGCTCCATCACCAACTGTTTTAGTATATTCTACCTGAACACGATTAGGTCCTTTGTGAGAATTTCATCTGAAGCTACCTACGGCTTTAACCACCTTTCCGTACTTATAACGAACTGAGAGTCAGTGCTTTCTATTAGCGCTTGTAGCTCTGCTTCTTTTCCAAAATAGCTGCGGCGATTTGCAGCCACAATACCCTTTCTGTCTAGGTCTATTTTTCTGCGTTTTCCTGCACCCTTTTAGACTGACACCCCTTCTGTAGCCTCTCGGGACTAGCCTAAAAACTGCTCAGTCGCCTCCATGCAGACCTCGCAATCCCTTTAGCCGATTCCTATGTAGTTGACCCTGACCTACTAAGCGGAACTCGGAAGCCCACCTCCCTATGGCCCAGGGCAAGCAATCTTCAGCCTACACGGTCGCAGAACAGTTTGAACCTCTGTTTCAGACCCCCACTCCGTTCTGTACCAAAGGGCCACAGTTGATTCTGTCGACGATACTCCACTTTCATCTCGCAAGCAATACTGACAGTCTTTACTACTTCAGGTAGCCGCCCGAAACCAGAGATAATCTTTTCTGTTCAAGAGCGATACACATCGTTAGTTCCCAAACGACCCACCACCTGTGCTCTTCGTGGCATCCGGAAGCACCCTTTCCACATCTGGAATGACTCCTCCCGGTATGTACACAGATTGCACACTGGATTTCTTCCCATACTTAGCAACCATATCGCTATCGGGTCTCATTTCGCACTTAACGTTGGAGCTTCAGGCTACCAGTAAACCAACCCTCTGTGGGTGTCCAGACCTTGTGGACCAAGAGACTTCCTCTGGTAGAGGGCGAGCAATGTTATCTGGCTAAGGAACTTCGTGAGCCACGGATAGCGCCCAATAACTGTTCGTCAGGCGAACCAGAGTGGCCCTCCGATCGGCCCCTCCGGAATGTATTTCGTTGCCTGCCTTTCCTTGGAGCGACCTCCCATTCTACCACGGGTGAGGTTTCAACTTCAGTGCGGACAGTATCCGGGGCGTCCATAATAGTGGACCGACCGGACGATACATATGGTGGACGTCACCATGAGCCCCAGTTTCGTCCCCTTCCACCCCTCACCCCCCCGCCCCACACACACACAGTGACCCTCAAGATTTTTATTTTGTGTTGTTAATTTTTTTATGCTTAGTAAGAAACAAAAACTACAGTTTCTGTAGATATCGAAGTGATTGGGTTGAGACAAAAATCAGCCTTCATACAGTGCAAAGAAGCACAAATTTTACTTTTAGAATGAAGAGACGCAGAGAATGGCAGTAAAAGGAGAAATTCAAAAAGAACGTTACTTAATTATTACCTTTCTTCACTTAGAGGGAATGAAATGTTTTCCTTATCATTCGGTTTACAGTTAAGAAAAAGAATTTTAGTTTAAAGAAAAATAGAGATAAAAGAAACAGACTCGTCAAATGAAGTAGTGAGGTTATTTATTTAATCGTTCAGGAGAAAAAAAGAGAAGAAAAAACTGGCAAAGTGGATGAAGTTTTGCGTTAGAATAACCGAGTTCGATTTCGTGTCCTGCCGTAATTTTTGTTTTTTAATTTCAGACTGCATGATAATCTTTATACAGCAATTGCAGCAGCTTTTATACGAGAAACGTGTAGTTATTTCATATTAACACAGAAATGGGACTACATCGTTTTATTATTCCACTTTTAATGACGTATTTTGGTTTTAAACTTTCATAGTGTATCGGAAAGCTGTAGTTCGTAATAAAGTAAATCTTTAAAACCAAAACATTTTTGAAAGTGGAAAAGTAAAACGTTCTTCTTCTCATTTCTGTGGTTATATCATTCATTTTCGCTGTTCTTTAATACTACGTGCTGTAATTGCTGCATAACGTTTAATGAGGCGGCACAATATCACGAGGTTTAAAATTAGAAAAGTAAACCTTTAAAATCAAAATACATCTTTAAAAGTGGAACATTTAAATGTTTGTATTTTCATTTCTGTGGGTGTATCTTTTAATTTCACTATTTTGTAATAAGAGCTGTTATAATTGCTGTTTAACATCTAATGAGACAGATACAATATCATGATGTTTACAACGAGAAAAATAAAGCTTTAATACCAAAATACATCTTTAAAAGTGGAATACTTAAGTGTTTGTATTCTCGTTTCTTTGTTTATCTCATATAATTCGATTTTTTGTAAGACGTGGTTGAATTTCTGTATGACGTCTTATAGGAAATATTCTATATCACACATTTTAAAATTAGAAGACGTGCTTTAATTGCTGTATGACGTCTTATAAGAAAAATACTACATCACACACTTTAAAATTAGAGAAGTAAAAAAAAAGAGTTCCAATAAACCTGGAGTGTATCTCTCCCGTTCGCGTATTCTAACGTAAAACTTCACACACTGAACCAACGGAGCATATTAGTTACATCTGATTGAATGAAAATACTTGTCTCACATATAATTGCAGTGTTGCCAAACTGATTTTCTTACACTTCCGTTTTCTACCAAGAATTTGCATGGAACGCAGTTCCATTAAGAACCTTTTTGTGCTGTTGGTATGCAAGAAATCGCGCTGTTCAGTCTGTCTATCATCTTCAGTATTGCCCCACTAGCTGCTTAAAAGGACTGTAGAAAAAAGTCGGCATGTGACTGGATATCGGTAGTAAAGGAGGAAGGAGCTGATTATCTCTATTGATTGTAATTTAAGCTAGAATTTTATTGGTCCTCATGGTCGGATCAAGAGGTAGGCGTGAATTCTCGTGTTAGTGAGGGCGGGTCAATACGCTAAGTTCATTCCGCGGAAGTGTTTACTCCGTAGCATGGTGTGGCAGCCTGGAGAGCACACACTGTCCGTCTGCTGGCTACTGCTACCAACCAGGACGATGGAACCATGTATCCATCATCGGGGTTGGAGTTTGTGTGGTGCTTGAATATCTCAATCGCATCCTTTTGCCTCGCTATCTCTGTAGCTTCTTCGAACTGCGTGTATTTCCCACACTCAGTACACTGTCCAGTTACGGCTGGTTCATTTTATTGTCCTACCCTGACGTGATGCACATGCCCTTGAAACCACTTTATGACAGGTTCCGCGTTTCCACTCCGTACTTGCTGCTGTCCTCACAGGCTACTCATGTGTGTACAGGCTCGGCGGCATCTTTGGTTGACGCTCAGCATTTCTCTAGTTCTGTCTTTGATGTGTAACTCCCTGCAAGTAATGTAGAAGAACGGGGCGTGGCTGCTCCAGCTTGTCATCTCTTTTGCTATTTTTTTTTGGACTTGATTATGTTGGTGGTTTCATCGCTTTGTTCATTAGCTTTCAAGGTGTTACGCTGCTTGGCAAACTCCGCCATTACACTATCCACATCGAATATACGCTGGGCCCTCCTAATCAATGTATCAAAAACCGACTTCTTCTTCAATCGCTGAAATATTTGATTTCCGATCATTTTAAGCAAATACAGGAGCTTCACGGTAAATGATAACAGACAAACCGTTGCAGGATAAAGATATATTGAAATCCTTGACCACGGTTTCGGTATATCTAAATATACCTCCATCAGAAGCAAAAATACACATGAACAGGAAGACACCTTCATTAGCAAAAACCTTAGCAAAATAACTGAGATAGAAGAAAAAAACAAACACTTATAGATTTAAGTAACCATGAAAATTACCAAAGTATTGCAAGCACAAATGGTTTCGATTTACTACAACATTTTGTTCGTTTTCGCTACTATGCACCCTAGTATTTAGTTTGCGCGAGATTCTCGCTCATAACACTTGTGCCCTCTCTCGTTAGATGTATTCCATCGCGCAAGACTCACCTACTTGACACAGGTCACAGGCAAATTGGTCAACCCTCAAATTTTGGACGCCCATGAGTATGTATCCCTCGTTTTAATGTGCGAGAGTGTCTCGCGCATACCACAAGTGCCCTCTCTTGGTGAATCTGTCTGCCCTAGTGCTTCCACACCCTCTTCACGCTAGTTCACAGGTTAAGTACTGATAATATGCCGTCTTCACATCGACCGTCTCTTCATAATTATGCTGTACAGATGGAGGTGATATTTTAATTTTAACTACTGACGACGCCTTTGGTACGATTTTTTAATGTATCTCCACTGCAGGATGTGATTTTAGTAGTGACTAAATGTTTTTGTGCTTGGAATACTTTGGTAGTTTTCGTGCTTACTTAAAGCTATAAGCGTTTGTTCTTTTTTTTTCTCTCTCTCAGCTATGTTGCTAATTCTCTTGCTGTTGAAGGTGTCTTCCTGTTCACGTGTATTTTTGCTTCTGATGAAGGTATATTTAGATATACCGAAACCGTGGTCAAGGATTTCAATAAATCTTTATCCTGCAACTGTTGGGCTGTTATCATTTACCGTTAAGATTTTCAACAGTTGCTGCTTCAGCCATGTTTCAAATTTTGAAGTATAGGAGCAACAGTACGTAAAAGTTAAATTGGCACCTACCCGGTAGTAATCTACACCCTGATGAAGGTCAATTTTATGCCGCCGGAAACGTTGTCATGTTTTTTAACATGACGTGGCCTACAGGCCAGAAATGGTAACAGACTCCGGCCGCGGAAGTCTAATTGTTTAACTTAGAGAAATTTTATTTAGTTAATGTCATTCACTAGAAAGCAATGATGAAAATTCGGTATTCAAACGGATCTTGGCTCGGTACACATCGTTTAATTGTGTAGCAGGGTATTAACTTCTTGTTAATAGCTTCATAAAGATTTTACTGAAAAAGTGAAACCAATAAATTGAAGTACAAAATGTTACAATTAGTAAAACCGGAGTTTTTTGAACTCTTTATATCACTTTCACTATTTTACGGGTGGCAAATTGTTCTAAGGAACTTATATTTCCCTTCCAAATGGAATATTCAGAAATTTTTCAGTGTGCCTAGTGATTCTGGCATGTCCTTTCGAGTTCTGAATATTAATCTTCCAATGAAGTTTCCAATTCGTCTTTTTCGATTTTAAATTGAGATTATTTGCGAAGGAAATAACTATTTCATTTGTAGCATTTACTGCGTAATCGCTGGAAACATGTAACCCACTTATAGAAGTGTTTCAATCAATCTACCTTGAAAGCATTTTGCAGCTATTTCAAATTACTGAGTCGAGAGTGCTGCTTCTTGTGTCCCATTCTGTTATTAGTATGACAACTGGTGTACTTGTTTACTTAAATATTTTATCTCTCTCTCTCTCTCTCTCTCTCTCTCCCTGTGTGTGTGTGTGTGTTTCACACTTTGTCCTTCAGCGCACTTTAAGAGGGGAATTAAAATAACTTCCATAAATGGGACAAGTTTTCCTGCGTCCCATGTTAAATTAAAATCAGACGGAATTCTCTCACCCCTTCCAGTAAACTGCAATAGCAATACTTTTTCGATTCTTTCTTGTTTCGATCTGATTTTGTGGACTCGATTGGTTAGTCCAAGTCCACCACAGAAGATGTACTTTCCTCTGGTTTATCACTATTTTTGCTTGGCAGACATGAGATACATTGTCCCGGGAGATTATATCAGCGTTTCAACTTTAGGTATTTATCCCTAATTCCATCGGTGATTTGTGAGTTCAGAAATTTCTTTTTACCATCGTTTCAGTGACACTTGTTACTGAAGTGGCAAATACTGATGGTATGATTGGCTAATAGACTCTTTTGCTTCCGCCTAAGGCATTCACTTTCCGTGTACTTCATTTCTTCTAAGAAAACTGAGCACTCGCAACTTCAGAGTGTGTGGTTCCCAGTGACTTTTACATTAATGATGTTGAAGAACACTGTGTTCAAAGTTCGTGTGTTGGTTTGTTGTATATGCCACAAGTTAACACACAGAATTTTTAGCGGCGTTCCGATTAAACCGACCTTAGTGTATTTCTTATGTCGATAATCTTTCTTCATTGAATTTATATTTTAATTATATAATAGCCATCGCCATTAGGTCTCTGCTTGAAACAACTATTAGGTATTCGTTACCCAGTTTCACCTTTCGTGACTATTCAGATTGTACATACGTGCCTCTCCCCATAAAGTTCCTTGTAGATTAAAACTGTTTCCCGCGGTGGGACTCGAAACTAACTTTCACAGGCAATGTTCTATCAGCTAAGCTACCCAAGTACGATTAAAAGATCCATCCTCACAGCTTCACTTGTGCCAGTACCCGTCTTCAACTTTCCAGACTACACTTCAGACCACGGTGCACTCGAAGGATTTTGTTATATACTGCTATTACATTAGAATACAAAACATGATTTTATTCAACTTTCATGGAAATCATTTTCTTAAGCAGTACATATAATGTTACGATTCGTTGATTCTTCAAGACTGTTGTTTTTCGACGGCTCTCCTGCAAAGGTTTTTGATTTCCTTGGGGAGTTTTATTAACTTCTAAGATTAAAAACACTGACGAGATAGATAAAATAATTCTTATTTATTGTTCCGTCTCAGTTGAACATTTTTGATTAGATTACATATTTCTATCACTCTGGATGATCTTCAGATCTAAGTAGTTGCATCAGCACCCACCTTGTCCACTCAGAAACACATATCAGTTTACAGTATTCTAACATGTGGTTCTAAGTGGAAAAGACGAATTTCTGCCGCTACTACTTAGATCTGAAGATGATCCAGAGCAATCGAAAGATGTAATCCAACTAAAATTGTACAACTTAGACAGAACAACAAATGAGAACTATCTCAACTATCTAAACAGCTGCTGAATCTCTCAAGATAATTATGTCGACTCATAGTAATATAAATAAATAATGATCAGGCAAAGCCTGCCTTCCTAACGAAGTCTAATTTAAAAAGTAGATGACAACAAGTTAACCGTTAACGACTGTTCTCTTAAACAACCATCACACATGCCAACGCCACGTGACACACAATAACACTGAATTTTATTTTACAAATTCTGTACCACGTGATAATGTTCTTAGCGTATCCAAGGCTCCCGTTCCCCGTGAGCCATTTGCCAACGCACCTCATGACTGCCACCGAAACAAGTACGCAGCTTACGGCAGTAGAGAACCAGCGGCTCTCACTAGCCCTCATTCGAAACCCTTATTCGCCAGATAAGTACCCAGCTTCGAATGATCGGTTTCTCTGAGGGGCTTGCCGTTTGCCACGATCTTGAGACCACATCTGACTATCGAGTGCCACTGAAATAGCGAGCTTCCACCACTTACCTCATCCCTCTCCCACCGACTCCCAATTACCTCCGAATCCAGTGATTCATAAGATTCAAATAAGTACAGATATTAAAGAAATAGCTACAGATTATCATCGCATAGCAGTCAAGTTTTATCTTGAAATAAAGTTTTGTGAGAATGCGCACTGCACGACGATGCAATGAACATCATGTTTTAGAACATTATATTTTAGTTATTAGGCCAAGCCGCTTTTTTGTTTGATTATACTGTTTATTGCTGTTGGCCTATTTCGGTGTGATTGCAATCTGCACATTATCTGCGAAAAACAGATAGTTTGGTATAATGTTTCAAATTCCTAAGAGTATAATTGAACGTATTATAGAATTATGGTTTGCTACGTAATCGTACATCAACTGGTCTTGCTACCCATATGACATCGAGTATCCAGCTCCTGTTGCGCTAACGTATAAGGTTGCTTGTTGTTGGAACTATAGCAGACGTGAAATTTCTGCTGGAGTAGTTATTTGTGTAATTGTCGAGTTGTGGAAGTTTACTTCATAATGACGTTTCGTGACAGGTGTATTGACAGTTGAATCAGTGATGCTCTATAGTTTTGGCTTTACGTTTCTATTGAATTTTATAGGTCATATCTTTGTCCTAAGCTGATATATTATATTGCTTGAGTAACAGCTATATTATAGTGCTAGCTTGATTTGTGTTTATGTGATTCTACGCACATATGTTATTTTAGTCCTATTGTTTTTTATGTAACTGGCTATGACAGATAATGTAGCATTACGCGACGTCAGTGACAATCTCCCAGTGAGGTTTCCTTCAACGTCTTCTTTCCAATGGTTATTTTTAATTTCGTGATTACATGACCCCTGATAAGTATGTAAATTTTGTTTTCCTATTCATCACGTACTTCGAAGGATAATTTCAATAAAATTTTCTATGTGATATTTGTCTTTCAAATTGATTTATTTATAATTTCTTGAGGTTAATTTTATGTGTGTGAATATATTTCGACTTCTTCAAGAATGCTCGTTAGTGGTCCTTCTTGTGCAATGTGTAAAACCTCGACATATCGTCCGCTGCATGTTGATCCGATTCCAAGTGGTGGGAGAAAGATGATGCGTTAGTGTCGCTGTCTCTAATGTGCTTTCGGTATCGAATATTTAACTACGTCTGTAATAATAAACAGTATACTCAAATATAGCAGCGTCTTGGTCTCATAACGTAATATATAATATCCTTATATGACGTACATGTATACGACACAGTGGGCCCAGAAGAGTACAAATAAAATTCATGATTTACAGTTTGTTCAGATGAGATTATACTTTTCCACTGTTCATAATCAAGTAATCAACGTACTCTAGTGCTATGTAATATGTGTATACAGGTTTAGAAATCATCACACATCTCTTTTCTTATGCATGTACTGTAAGCGATGTCTATAGTGATCCGTACGTGAACGTCCCTAATAGAGCTGCACACGTAAGTTTGAGTCACATACAGAGGCGTCTTAGCCAGCAGCGTACTTAAATGAGAGTTCAGTTGTCTTCACAGCGCACTGGCTTGCCATGGAAACAAGGTAGGTTCATGTACTTTTAGTTTCTACGAAATAAAAGTAAATTCCAACATTACGTGCAAATTGTCTTGACAACTTTGGTAATAATTCTCGCTATATGGAACTAATATTGTTTCTTCCGACATGTGTACCCTTGAGCTGACTCCATAAGACTGACTTTGGATTTTATATTCACAGACAATTTATGGAGATCGGTTACCTGGGATTAACATGAGGCACTTTCGTCTAGTCGCGGCAGGCTACTGATTTATACTTTTACAATTCTTATTCATTAAAAATACAAATTATGTCTATTTCCTGGGAGGGGTGGCGGAGGAGCTCTCTCATGCATTGTCATTTGTAATACGAAGCGATTTGTTCAGTAATGTTTCCGTTTTATGAAACGTTGCACACTTTTTGGCCCCTTAATCCATTTACAGTCCTTCCAGTGCCTGGTCCTGAGGCTTTATCAAGCAGCTGTGCTGTATGGATGTCTCCATGCTATTTAGCCCATACCTGACGAAATAGGATGAGAGAAGCAGTTTCAGACTTTTCCTCCAGCGTCGTTGTGTACTACAGTGTAAATTTTTACTGCTGTTGTCAGAACACTAACAAAGCAATGAGAGAATAGACAGCACAGGCATTTCTCAAAAGTATCACAATCGTTGTACCGAAAGAAAAAAATATTTTATCTAGTCAGGTCCGAGCAGTCTGGGAATTCCACATTCATATTTTAGCATGACTATTTTGAAGCTATTAACACAATTAATTACATAAAGGGTCACAAAGACACTGCTTCTGAGATGTTTTCTTTAATAATGAATCATTTTCTTTGATAAATTGTACAATAAATCTCCACTCCATGTTATCAGAGGGTCAAGAGCCGTGTTGAGTAACTTAGGCTTCGAGATTAGACATTTATTTTAGGTGACCGCTCCTGTTTTAGCTGATACTCAGTCCAATAGTGAAGAAGCGAGAGTCTTCACAATCCCGTCCTGGGAGAGATAATAGTGGCTGTGGTTTGCTGTAGCTTTTTTCTAGGCTGTTAACAGCTTTCAGGCGTCGTGTGGGGGACTGTGATGAATGCTTGTACAATTTACTGCTCTGTTTGTGTATATTTTTTATTTATCTTTTCCATGGAAGAGTGAAAATAGGAAATTAAATCTGATGTCCTCACAAAGCCTACTACTCTGAAATAGTACCAAGGGGGCTGATTAGTTTGATGCCCCGTTCAAATGATGAGTAGCAGCCAGCAGTGGCACATGCCCTCTCAAAATGAGACACCGTAGAGGTCTGTAATTTACCTCCGAACAGCAATCGGAAATTAAACTGGAAATATCTTAAATGTGACACTAACGAAGAACCTTAAAAATTGAATGACAGGTAAAATAGAAAACGAAGGTGTGCTAAAAGGAGTAGGTGAGGTAAAAAAATTTGCGTGAAACACCCTACATAGAAACCAAAAGACTAGGAGACGACGGGAAAATCGAGAGGACAGCATCAAATGGGTCGAAAACCTGACGACTTTAGAAAACATGACGGACGGCTGTTGTTCAGGAACTTGACGCTGTCAGGTTTACCTGAGAGTCAAGGCAGATGTTCTTCTGTCTGAAGCCATTATGTGACTGTGGGTATTTGCAGGCTCATAGCGACAGCATGTCAGTATTAACAACATTGACTACAAACATTCTCTTGCTACAAATACAGCAAACAAAAAAATTCGTGCAACAAAAACAGTAGGAGGCAAAGGTATACTATCCACTGCGCGTCATGACAGAAAAGGAACACAAGCTCAGATCGGACTGGGACGTAGAAGAAATTTGGTCAGTCAAGAATTACTTACAATTAATTGACTGGAATCAACGCAGACCTATTGAGGATGGCGAAACGGGGAATGGGACTCCTCCTGAACAAGCCTCCAACGTGTCAACTGGTCCGCCATCTCGCTGCCTCAGAAGAGGAAGGTCTCTATATCCGCATCTTTACTGTTTCCCTGCAGCTTGAAACTGTGCCAAAGCAAGGCTTAAGCAGACAGTGCGGTGAAGGTCTTGGCGCGCTCTGCACATTTCGGCATGAGAGGGAAGCCGCCATTACCCTTTGCACCCTAAGTGTCCTGCCACAGCGCCGTAATTCTCCTGCCACCCTTTCTGCAGCTACTTATTTGTCGTGATGGAGGAAGGTGATTTGTCACACTTAGAGGATCATATTTTCTCGCTGTAAAACAAGTACGTTGCTTAGTTGTTAAATAAATGGAACCAAATTTATCTCCAAATAATTATATATATATATATATATATATATATATATATATTAAGGAACTGCCTTTCTGAATTGGACTAAAAACTATAAAATAGTTTCTCATAGCCCTATATAGCTTCCTAAACCCATACGGATACAGCTGTAAATTTGTGATTGCTAATTTTCAATGACTTTCAAAATACTTGTAAAAGTTTAAAACGAGGAACGTTGTGAGCATGCAATAAACAACAATAAAATGTCAAATATTCATCCATCATTTAGTAAATAGTGTAATAGGAAGGAGCTGCACTATTAATGAATAAATTATGTTTTCATGTGTTCCAAATTTTTCTCTTTAATTCTGACAAGCATTTTCCCAGCTACTAAACATTAATAATCACCTTTTTCAGGATGACATGTATGGCGTTAGGAATCCATTTGGAGCTTATTGTATATCTACAAGAGCATATAATTTGACTGACTATTGCTGAAATTAATTTGATGCTATAAAGGCTCTCACATTTTCAATGGAATTCATACTTTCTTTAAAGTCAGAGAAAAAAAGATGAAATAAAATATATTGGGAAAACAGCTCACAGGAAAGGAAATAGCGTGACCTAGGAGAAATTATGTTATACTTTGTAGTCCAATTTAAAATCATGATACACTAAAAATTCGTTTTTGTTTAAAAAATATTAGAGAGATTCAGTTTGCATGAGGGTGTAGCAGCAATTGTTCTTCCCATGATCCATTCTCAAACAGGAATAGGAAAAGTGGGAAACGGCAGTGGTATACAAGTACCCTTCATCGCACACCACATAAGAAAGCCAGTTAACATTTGCAGTTCGTCCAGTTCTGAACTATTTTGAAAGTTCCAAGTCACTAGTTCATCGGGAAATGACAGTGGAAAACAAAAACCCCACGGCATACAAGAAAGTCTGTTAATACTGCATTGTAATATAATTCTAAGTTCGAAATCTCAGGTCTCTAGCTCATCATGAAGTTAGCTTAAAATTAATTGCAAAACTTCTAACAAACAGAGAGATAGACAATAAAGCGATATCCGGGTCTCTCGATTATATTTTTTGCGGTGACAATTTCAGTTATTCATTTCAATCAACACTTGCTTTGGGCTTTACTCTGTAAGTTTCCGCAACAACGTCTCACAACGATGTTCACCTGAAAACCTCAAACCTCTCGCCACTTGCTCTCATGGAAAACTATCCTGTATAAAGATGCGCCCATCGATATTGATTTCAGGATAAACAGAATGAATACAATTCAAACTTTTACAGAAGAAGTACTGCCTAAAACACATGCATTTTTATCACAAGTTTATTAATTTTAAATAAACCAATTTTCATTATATTATTTTCTTCTCTTTTACAAGGTGATATTAGTAGTGTTGTGTGATACATGTTACATTTATATGCATCGTAGACGTGAAAGTTTACGAATATACTGAATTTTCAGTAAAGTAATCACAGAAATTTATATTTAATATTTTGGTGCTTACAAAAGAGATTAGTCCTATTTCGTGGATAACCAATAACGAAAATTGTAATATTTTGCACTAACATTCCTTTATAGAACTTTATTATGTTTAGGAGGGAGGTGTTCGTTCAGACTGGCACATAGAATAGATTAGTTTCCATGAATAGGCACTAACTACAGCTCAGGACTCAAGTCCTCTATATAGGTCACCGTTTATAAACTTCCTGCATACGTCGTCTGAGCATTGACACTAATAATTTATGCCTATGTTCACCAGTTATCGCTCAAAGACTTCACAACGGATATTTCCAGCACCACTGTGGTGTTTTAGTACTTACTCCATTCTCTTGTTTACAAATCCATCCTTTTCACTTTGGTTTACTAAATAAACGGTCAGAGGCTCCACCAAAGTCTAAAACTATTACATTATTTTGAAGCTGTTACGTAGCAGTAAGTAATAAAACATAAGCACACTCTGTCTTCAACACACTGTGTAGCTAACGTCTTGATGGAAATTGTATCAACGACGGATGTCTTACGTTCAGACTAAAATTTAATTCCAAAATAAATCTTTCCTGGCATTGCATCGCGTACTTTTTTTCTTGTCTTAGGTCTGACGTATTTTGGATCTTTTTTTTCAGTTAACTCTAGAGTTACGACTATAAACGTAATTGAGAAATAAATAAAGCTTTATGCAGTCCATGGGAACAAGGAAATTATAATTTTAATACTTTTCACTACAAATGACATTGCGTTCTGGTTTTATCATTCCTTGACAATAAATGTGAATGTTTTGACATATCAGTTAGTAAAAGACAGATCTAATTAAAACATCACCATATCCTCTGTTCATCCGTTCTATCTAAATCTAGATTCAAAAAAACGTTTTGACAATGCTGACTGAATTTTGTTACTATGGTCTTCGTTCGAAAGGCTGCTTTGATGAAGCGTGCCACTCTGGCTTACCTGTTCTTTTCTACAAAATTACAGCATTTGTTTCTCCTTAATATACTTAATTCTAGGTCTTCTTCTGCAATTTTGATCTCCCCCACATCGCTCCATCATCAGACTGAAGGTACGAGTATGTTAATGGACGCATCCTATCAACTGAACTCTTCTTTTAGTAACATTGTGCTACAAATTTGGTATCTCCTCATTAGTTATCCGACCTATCCATTAAATCGTCAGGATTCTTCTGTAGCATTACTTTTTCTTTCCTTGTCTAAACTGTTCATCGTTCACTTCCCAGTTCCGCACAAAACTCCGGTCCAGACAATTGACTTCACAATAGACTTTCTAACACTTAAATTTACATCCAATACCAATAAATTTCTACTTTACAGAAACATTATTCCTTTATTGCCGAGCTGTGTTTTATATCTTCCCTAATTGTGCCATCATCATATATTCTGCTGCAAAAAAAGCAAACTCTGTCTATTCATTTTGTTAACTATTCCCTCAGAATCGCTTGTCGTTATTCAACTACATTCCGGTACCCTTGTCTTATTTTGTTGACTGTCATCTTAAAACATCTCTTAAAAACACTTTCTATTCCTTTCCCAAGTCCTTTGTTGTCACTGAAATAATTACAGGGCCATGAGCCAATCTCACAGTTAATATTCCTCCAACTCTTACTTTAATTCCCTTTTCCCAATCGTCATTCGTTTCCATGACTGCTTGCTGAAAGTACACATTGGTGACACAGAATAAAGGGCAATATCCTACGAGTATCTCACTGTTTCCGTTATATGCCCCCCCCCCCCTCTCATTCAATCACATAGATTTCTGTACAAGTAATACATGATATTTCACATCCTGTACTATCCCCAGCATTTCATGGAGCTATTCCGGCCAAAAGTGCCAAAACCGTTCTGTAAATCTACATACGCAATAAACATAGGTTTGGCTTTCTTCAGTGTGTCCTCAAAGGCAACATGGGGGGGGGGGGGCAGTTTTCTCTTGTATTCTTATACATTTTTTTATTTTATTTAGTTTTTATTTTCGACAACCGAAGTGATCTGGCCCGAGGTCGGCTTCTACAAGTCTCCGCATTCTTCCTATAGAACTTTTCTTCCTACACAACTTGTCAGACAATTTTGTAATCATGCTTTACTGAACCGATGGTTCTGTAATATTCACAACTGTCTGGATCTGGCTTTTTTTCATGGAATTATTAGATTCTGCTTCATGTTTGAGGATCCCAATAAACCTAAATAAATGCCTTTTACTCCAAGTGCCTTGCTTCGACTTAGGTGTTTCAGTAGTCGGTCTGGTATTTCTAGCAATATCATATCGGTAATTTCAACTTCATTTACTTCCTCCTTCCTTTCCACAATACTGTCTTCCAATTAATTTTCCTAGTATATCAGTTTTGTGTTTCCGTCCATATTTCATTCAGCATCCTTTTCTTTCCTTAGTACTGGCTTGCCACCTGTGCTCTTGATATCCCTATAGCTGGTCGCTTTTCTCCAAAGTTTTCTTTAATTTGCTGGCGACTATCTTTTCCACAGTCATGTATGATCAGAAGCTTTACATTTCACCTGCGGTGACTCCTGCTTTGCCATTTTTCAGTTTCTGTCAATCGAATTTTTGAACTTCAACACTGCCTTTTGCTTTCTTCATTTGTTACATTTTTGAACTTCCTCCTTTCTCAGATAAGCTCAGTATCTCGTGTGTTGTATAAAATTTTCAATTTAGCCTTGTCTTTGTCTTTTTGGTTTAAATTGGCTTCACTATTCCATCTGTCAAAGGTACTCCTCATTCGCTCGTTATTGTGTTTTTTTTTTTTTTTTCGTGAGATCACTCAGTTTGTGTCAAATGCTTCATTTCAAAGATTATCCGAGAACCATTTTGTTTTATTCAAATTATCCACGTCTTAAGTCCTTAATTTCTCACATTTCAGCAAATTCTTCAACTTCGATCTGCAGTTCATAAATAATAAATTATGGTCGGAGTCCACATGTGCCGTTGAAACAGTTTTGGGTTTGAAGCACCGTTCCTAAGTCTTTTTTTTCCGTCTGAAACCTTCCGGGCCCTCCATATCTCATCCACATACAATTTGCCATGATTCTCAAATGAAACGCTAGCAACGATTAAATTGAGCTGTTTGAAATAACAGGTGGATTCCCTTCAATCCATTACCCTAATCTTTGTTCTCCCATTATTCTCTTTTTAATCCCTCTCCCACTCTCAAGTTATAGTCACCAAACAAAAGTAAAACTTCAGCCTCCTTCAACTACCGGCATAATATTTGATTCTTTGAATCCATCATCATCTACCGAGCAAGTTGCCATATAAATCTGTGTTGCCTTTATATCTGTTTCACTATGCTAATCAATTGACTGAATCCATGCGTTAAATTGTGACATTATCTAACAAGCAATACACGCAGCGAAAATACATTTACAGGTTTAGCAGAAACCAGACTGCTGTTGTAACAACCGACACAATATGGAACAGAAGACGATAATGCAGTGAGTCAGCTTAATGGCTTTATCTGTTGCTCAATATGTGCATAGATCGGGCAGTAAGGCAAAAGAAGAATACAACTCGAAAACAAATTACAATTCAAGGACAGGAAATACGAATAACTCTGACGTTACCCATCGATATTTTATCCTGTCAGTCGGCAACGAACTTCGAAAATTCAGTTGACGGTTATGTTCAGTGGTATGAAAGGCCGTTGTAAGACGATCAACAAAAGTTAAGTAAGGGTAATGGAGTTCAGACGAATTAAGATAGATGATGCTGAGGGTATCAAGTTAGGGAATGAAACACTATAAAGAGCAATGCACCAGGGTGCATTACTTGTTACCACCTCACGCCATATGAGAATACGTCCATCATTATCGCATGTTATCGTGTTGAATGTTCAGGTGTTAAGGTCTGCGGATACACGGTGTTGCATGGGCGTACTGACCTGCAAATCTTTGAACACAGTGCACTTACCTATCACCGTTATTGTTACACTATACTCGTTCCCCAAGTGCCTCTTTTCAGAAGTGCACTTGGCTAGATTTCGTTTTTATCGATGACGTCTCGCGTTCGCGTCGAACAGCGCGAGTGCAGGGGCTCTTGAAATGAGAGGATATGCGACGAATGGACTGGCCTCCCCGTTCGCCCCGACTTCAATCCCATCGAGCACGTATGTGATGCTTTAGGAAGACGCAATGTGATACGTCCACACGCACCAACGGCCATTCAACAGTTGTCCACCTATCTGCTGGATGATGATGATGATGATTTTTGGTTTGTGGGGCGCTCAACTGCGAGTTTATCAGCTCCCGTATAAGTCCACAATCTTTACTCAGTCCAATCTCGCCACTTTCATGAATGATGATTAAATGATGAGGGCAATACGAACACCCAGTCCCCGGACGGAGAATATCCCCAACACGGCCAGGAATCGAACTCGTGATCCCGTGATCCAGAGGCACTAGACCACGAGCTGCGTTCTATCCGATGGAGGCATGGAATGCCCTACCACAGCAACTTCTTAACTAACCATGTGGCGCCGCGCGGGATTAGCCGATCGGTCTAAGGCGCTGCAGTCATGGACTGTGCGGCTGGTCCCGGCAAAGGTTCGAGTCCTCCCTCGGGCATTGGTGTGTGTGCTTGTCCTTAAGATAATTTAGTTTAAGTAATGTGTAAGTTTAGGGACTGATGACCTTAGCAGTTAAGTTCCCTAAGATTTCACACACATTTGAACATTTTTAACCATGGGAGCATGTGGCAAAGCGCACATTGCTGCCCCACACACTCTGTCAAGAACCATGTCTCTGGTTTTGTTACGTCCAGGGGCCATCATCCGTCGTGATGACTTCAATGTCAATAACTCTTTGAATAAAATTGCAATTTCTGTTCATATTAGTGCGAATTTCGTTCTATGTATGGTCCACGTTTCATCGAGCTATACTAATTGGCAATGACGCGTATTGCGAAAGTAAATTTTGACCTTAAGTTTTGCACACCAGTGTATGTTATGATAAAACATACGTTAAATCTTATTAAGTCATCTCCGAGAGTACTTGTCCGAATTTTAGCCTTGTATCAACGTGAAATTTTGGCGATGAACAGTACGGACACGAAGAGCATTGAAACGTTTAAAATACAGTGTTATGAAAAAATGCTGACGATGTGATGAGTAGATCGGAGGACTAAGAAGGAGAAACTCAATAAATCGAAGAGAAAAATAATCGGGCAACCTGACTAAAAGAAAAGCTAAGTTGATCAGACACATTCTGAGGCTTTAATAAATATGTAATTTAGCAATAGAGGAAAGTGTACGAGGTAGAAGTTGTGAAAGGGACCAAGATTTGAATACAGTTAATAAGTGTTCTCTAGCAGTCGGCTGCTGCCAGGCTGGAAACCCCTATTGTTTTGTCAGGATGCAGAGTACCTGTGTAGCGTCGTTAGAGAGAATAAAACAGTATTCAAGGTTGTTGTTGTTGTGGTCTTCAGCCCTGACACTGGTTTGATGCAGCTGTCCATGCTACTCTATCCTGTGCAAGCCTCTTCATCTCCCAGCACCTACTGCAACTTACATTCTTCTGAATCTCCTTGGTGTATTCATCTCTTGGTCTCCCTTTACGATTTTTACCCTCCACGCTGCCCTCCAGTACTAAATTGGTGATCCCTTGATGCCTCAGAATATGTCCTAACAACCGATCCCTTCTTCTAATCAAGTTGTGCCACAAACTTCTCTTCTCCCAAATCCTATTCAGTACCTCCTCATTAGTTATATGATCTACCCATCTAATCACCAGCATCTTCAGTAACACCGCATTTCGAAAGCTTCTATTGTCTTCTTGTCTAAACTATTTATCGCCCATGTTTCACTTCCATACATGGCTACACTCCATACAAATACTTCCAGAAACGACTTCCTGACACTTAAATCTATACCCGATGTTAACAAATTTCTCTTCTTCAGAAACACTTTTCTTACCATTGCCAGTCTACGTTTTATATCCCCTCTACTTCGACCATCGTCAGTTATTTTCCTCCCCAAATAGCAAAACTCCTTTACTACTTTAAGTGTCTCGTTTCCTAATCTAATTCCCTCAGCATCGCCCGACTTAATTCGCATACATTCCATTATCCTCGTTTTGCTTTTGTTGATGTTCATCTTATATCCTCCTTTCAAGACACTGTCCATTCTGTTCACCCGCTCTTCCGCTTTTCTCTGACAGAATTACAATGTCATCGGTGAACCTCAAAGTTTTTATTTTTTCTCCATGGATTTCAATACCTACTCCAAATTTTTCTTTTGTTTTCTTCACTGCTTGCTCAATATACAGATTGAATAACATCCCTTCCCAACCACTGCTTCCCTTTTATGTCCTTCGACTCTTATTACTTCCATATGGTGTTTGTACATATTGCAAATAGTCTATCGCTCCCTGTATTTTACCCCTGCCACCATCGGAATTTGAAAGAGATTATTCCAGTCAACATTGTCAAAAGCTTTCTCTATGTCTACAAATGCTAGAAACGTAGGTTTGCCTTTCCTTAATCTATTTTCTAAGATAAGTCGTAGGGTCAGTATTGCCTCACGTGTTCCAAAATTTCTACGGAATCCAAACTGATCTTCCCCGAGGTCAGCTACTACCAGTTTTTCCATTCGTCTGTAAAGAGTTCGCGTTAGTATTTTGCAGCCGTGACTTATTAAACTGATAGTTCGGTATTTTCACATCTGTCAAGACCTGCTTTCTTTGGGATTGGAATTATTATATTCTTCTTGAAGTCTCAGGTTATTCCACCTGTCTCATACATCTTGCTCACCAGATGGTAGCGTTTTGTCAGGGCTGGTTCTCCCAAGGCTGTCAGTAGTTCTAATGGAATGTTGTCTACTCCCGGGGCCTTGTTTCGACTCAGGTCTTTCAGCGCTCTGTCAAACTCTTCACGCAGTTATTCCATTAATTACTCAGAATTCAAGTCGTTACAGTGTGTTCTACGATAGCTGGTGGCTAAGAAATCCGGAGAGGAATCCACTGAATCCAACAGCTGACTCAAGGCCGCCGATGCCACTGCTCGGAGTGGAAGTCGGTCACATGGTGGATGACGTTTTGCCGCTCGCTGGTGAGGTAGGCACGCCTCGCAGGTAGTCTTGCTTGGAGATGGCGCTGACTGCGACTTGTTTGTTTGATTAACACACTGTTTCGGTCAGTATTCAATTCTTTCCAGATCATTTCCTGTGTTTTCCCATCACGCGGACCACGATGTCTGATGTGCTGAATGCTGGGGCTGGTGCGACGTTATAGAAGGCCGTCAGACTCGTCCAACGCTTGATCGAGTTTTGGAGAAGTTTGTGTCCTGGACGTGAGCCGTGTTCGTAGACCTCTGGGCTATTCGTCAATGCTGGCTACTTTTCTGACTTCTGTAGATGGTGCTGGACTTCTTTATCCGGCGTTACCTATCACCGATCTTCTCGAAAGGAAGCAAGTTGTTTAGGTACCTATGAGGTCTACTTCTGTAGAAAAACGAAATATATTAATTCATACAGGGGCCAGCTGGAAGCGCCGAAGATACATTAAATTGTATTACGCCGTTGTAACGTAATCTGAGAGGGCGGCGGAAAAATTAAAAAGCAATTTACCTTCACATTTCTTAACATCGCCTCGCTTGTTTTAATAGTCGTAATATAGCTCTTCCGTTCTCGTCCGCCATGGTACACGGACATAGCTTGTTGTGTATGCACCTTACAAATAAGAAGTAGACAGCTCGTGGAAGAGAAGTGTTTTGGTTCTACGAGTTTCAAGTACACCTGTTTCCCTATACCCGCCTCAAGAGCCATGAAGTCAATCTTCCGATAGATGGGAACAATCTTCAAGAGAACGACCGCCGCTTCGTCATCGACATTGTCGTACTACGAGAGAGAGATAAATGTCATTAATAGGAAGAGTAATCTCCAAGTTAGTGATTCTGATTATATATTACAGCCGACTGAAAGCAGTACCTATCGTCATGTCCTGCATGTTGCTTGTGTAAAGGAGAAAGAACTTTCGACAGGCTTTGTTGACTGTGATGTTATACGTCTCCCTCTTGCTAGACTAATCGTAATTTTATATAGTGTGAGGCAAATACCAGAACGATCTCGACGCAAAATGTTACCATACCACATACAAAGAATCGAGTGCGAATGACATGAGCGCCATCGATCTTCTTGATCGAGTGCTGAAGGCTACTATGTGTGCAGTATTTATGTCGCCGAGAAGAGGCTCCACTCTATGACGTCATTCGTAATGTCTGAATTGGTTTTGGTCTACTCTAGTCGTTAGCAGTATTCAGTTCCACTAAATCTGCTAAACGAGTTTGTTATCTACGTCTCCTCTACAGCTACATACATACTCCGAGAGCTACCAGTACCACGTACCAGTCATTTCCTTTCCTCTCCTACAATGTCTTTACTGCTTGACCAAACCCCTGTTAGGTGATGTTACGTCCTACGTAGTGTCTCTTATGTGTCACGAAGGCAGTTCGGTCTGCTCTCTTCTAACGATTTTTGACGATGTCACTCTCAGTCCCACTGAAGAGTGTCGGGGCTACTTTTTTCTTGACCATGTAATGGTGTTGAATGTTTGTACTTCCTGGCTGGCGCCTCTCGATGCTTCCGTGCGATCGAGTAACGCCATCTGTTCAAAGTTACAAAATTCTTCTCTCCCATTTCCTTAAGTTTTTGGGTAACAGTTCACACAGAGACGTCGAGTCTTGCGGAAGATGGCCTACCAAGGAGATCAGCATCAAATTACTGTTTGGATTGAAGACCACAACAATTTCTTCGTTGCGATAATGTCGCTACAGGTGGATGTGGAGACGACATTGGTACAGTACTATTATGGGCAAATGGGCATCAGAGAAACATTTAGCCTCATGTTCTGAAAGAAAAAAGTAATGGCGGCATGCGAGTACAGTGAACGGTTTTTAATTATGCAAAATTAGTTCCTATGATTTAGTTAGTAAATCCTGTAGGTATAATTAGTGTAGGAACAGATACATTAGTAGATCTGAATACTACGTAATAACGCTTTTCTTTGGTGGTATGAACGTTTATTTACCGTCTATTTTGAAATTGAATTCTCTTCGTCCTCTTCTTCTTCTTTTTCATCTTTTTATTCTTCTTTCTCTTATTCTCGGCCCGAGCCGCTTCAGTTTGATCACTGGAGCTGCACGGGTCCACAGAGGGAAAGCGCGAGGCCAGCGGTGAGAGATTGGGCGCTGCGGGATTTATCGCGGCCGCGTAATTGTATCGGGCGGCGATAACTGCAGCACTCACTGCCGCCATTCCTCTCCCCTGGCGACGCTCTTCTGTCGCGACAGCAATCCGCCGCGCTCATCCGCTTTCCGCAGGCCGCAGGAGAGCTAAGCCCAGCTTCTGATTCCGCACGCGGTTTCTGCGGAGCTTGTTACCTGACATTGCAGCTGACCAACGTTCTGCTTCAAATACAAACACACACACACACACAGACACACACACATACACACACACGTAGTGGAAAATATTATTGTGAATTAGCAGTCCGGTATTTATCACTGTGAAGATGTTCACCACATGACACGTGTTAAACGATTAACATTCATTTCATTTGCAGCTGAAGCCAGTCGTTAACATCCACATTATTTAATTCCCACAGGCACGAATACACTCTTACGTTCTTCATCTAACTCTACATTTATAGAAACCACTGTAAAATGAATGGCAGAGGTTACGTCCCATTTTAGTTCTTATACTGCTTTTTCCCGTTCCATGCACGTATGGAGCGCCGGAAGAATGACTGTTTAAACGCCTGTAATTAATTTAATCTTGTCCTCACGATCCCTTTCTGTTAGATACGTAGGGTAGTAGCATATTCGTGCAGTCATTATCAAACCGGTCCTTGCGACTTTCTAAGCTGGCTTACTTGGGATAGATTACACGTGTCGTCAAGTGTGTGCCAGTTTAGTTCCTCCAAAATATCTGTGACACACTCGCGTAGGTCAAATAACTTGTGACCACTCGTACTGTCCTTGGCTATACATAAACAATATCCACTGTTAGTAACCCCATTTAGTGTGGGTCCCACACACTTCAGCAGTATTCTAAAATCGGTCGGACGAGTGATTTATAAGCAATCGCCTTTGTAGGCCGATTGTATTTCATTAGTATTCTACCAATGAATGAAAATCTGCTGTATGCTTTACCAATGATTGACTATGTCATAGTTGCATTTCATGTCCCTGCAAAGCGATCTTTTTCTTTTTGAGTCATCACTCTTCTTACTGGTTTGGTACGCCGCTCCTCGAATTCCTCTCCTGTGCCAACCTCTTCATCTCAGAGTAGCACTTGCAACCTACGTCCTCAATTATTCGCTGAATGTATTCCAATTTCTGTCTTCCTCAACAGTTTTTGCCATCTTCAGCTCCCTTTAAAGTCATGGAAGTTATTCTCCGATGTCTTAACAGAGATCCTATTATCCTGCCCCTTCTTTTTGTCAATGTTTACCATACACCCCTTTCCTCTCCAGTTCGTCACAGAACCTCCTCATTCCGTACTTTATCAGGCCACCTAATTTCCAACATTCGTCTGTAGCGTCACATCTCAAATGCTTCGATTCTCTTCTGTTCAGGTTTCCCCACAGTCCATGTTTCACTAACTCACATTGCTGTGCTCCACAATTACATTCTCATAAATTCCTTCCTCAAATTGAGGCCTGTGTTTGATACTAGTAGACTTCTCGTAGACAGGAATGCCTTTTCGTCCGTGCTAGTCAGCTTTTAATTTCTTCATTGCTCCGTCCGTCATTGGTTATTCTGCTGTCTAGGAAGTAGAATTACTTAATTTTATCTAGTTCAAGAGCATCAAAGCTGACGTAAAGTTTCTCACTGTTCTCATTTCTGTTACTTTTCATTACTTTCACCTTCCTTCGATTTACTCGCAGTCCATATTCTGTACTCATTATTCGGTTCATTACATTCGTCAGACTACGTATTTCTACTTCATTTTCAATCAGGATAGCAATGTCATCAGCGATTCGTGTCATTTTATCCTTTCACCTCGAATTTTAATTCCACTTCTCAACCTTTCTTCTATTTCGTTCACTGCTTCTTCTATGTACAGATTGTACAATGTTGGCGAAAGACTACAGCCATGTCTTACACTTTTTTAATCCGAGCACTTCGTTTTTGGTCATCCAATCTTTTATTCCCTCTTATGTATTGTACATATTGTATATTACCCGTCTCTCCCTACAGCTTACCCCTATTTTACTCAGAATTTTGAACATCTTGCACCATTTTACGCTTTTTCAGCTTGACAAATCCTATGAAAGTGTCTTGATTTTTCTTTAGTCTTGTTTCCATTATCAACGGAAACGTCAGAATTTCCTCCCTGATGCCTTTACCTTTCCTAAAGCCAAATTGATCGTCATCTACCATCTCAATTTTATTTTCCATTCTTCTGTATATTATTTTTGTCAGCGTCTTGGATGCATGACCTTTGAGCTGACTGTGCGATAATAGTCGCACTTGTCAGCTCTTGTCAGCTCTTCAGAATTGTGTGTATGATATTTTCCCGAAAGTCATACGGTATATCGCCAGGACTCATATGTTCTACACACAAACGTGAATAGTCAATTTGTTCCACTTTCTCCATTGATTTGAGACATTCTGATGGAATGTTATCCAACCCTTCTTTCTTATTTGATCTTAAGTCCCACATAGCTCTCTCAAATTCTAAAACTGGATCCCCTAAATCTTGTAAATCGACTCCTGTCCCAGATAAATCTTCCCCCGCATAGAGGCCCTCAGTGTACTCTTTCCACTTATCCGCTCTCTCTTCTGCAAGTAACAGTGGAATTCCCGTTTCACTCTTAATGTAACCCCCTTACTTTTAATTTACCAGAAGGTTGTTTTGACTTTCATGCATGCTGAGTCCGTCCTTCCACTGATCATTTCTGTTTCGATATTTTCACATTTTTCATGTAGCAATTTCGTGTTAGCTTCCCTGCACATCTCACTTATTTAGTTCCTCAGCGACTTGTATTTCAGTATTCCTGAATTTCCCTGAACGTTTTTGTACTTAATTCTTTCATCAGTCAACTAAAGTGTTCTTTTGTCACCGATGGTTTCTTTCGCAGTTACCTTCTTTATACCTATGTTTTTCTTTTCAGCTTCTGTGATTGCCCTTTTCAGAGATGTCCATTCCTCTTCAACTGTGCTATCTACTGAGCAATTCCTTATTGTTGTGTCCATAGCCTTAGAGAACTTCAAGAGTATCTCGTCATTCATTAGTACTTCCATTTCCCACTTATTTGCGTATCTATTCTTCCTGACTATTCTCTTAAACTTCAGTCTACTCTTCATCACTACTACGTTGTTATCTGAGTCTATGTCTGCTCCTTGGTACACCTTACAGTGCAGTATCTCATTTCGGAATCTCTGTCTGCCCATGACGTAATGCAACGAAATCTTCCCGTATCACCCGGCCTTTTGCAATTTTTGTGGTTTTTGAACAGAGTGTCTTCTATTTCGAGATGAAACTTATTGCTGAACTCAATTAGTCTTTTTTCTCTCTTATTTCTTGTCCAAAGCCCATATTCTCCTGTAACCTTTCCTTTTACTCCATCCCTTACAACTGCATTCCAGTCCTCCATGACTGTCATCTCCTTTCACGTATTTTATTACGCTTTCAATGTCCTCATACTTTCTCTTTTCCGTCTTCAGCATGCGACGTCGGCATGTATGCCTGAACTATCGTGTTGGTTTGATGTCGATTCTGTTCAGAACAACTCAATCACTAAACTGTTCTTAGTAACCATTCTCTACCCTATTTTCCTATTCATAACGAATCCTACTCCTGTTATATCATTTTCTGCTGCTGTTGATATACTGCACTCATCCAACCAGAAATTCTTGTCTTCTTTCCATTTCACTTCACTGACCACTACTATATTTGCACGGAGCCTTTGTATTTCCCTTTTCAGATTTTTCCAGCATCTCTAACGCATTCAGACTTCGGACATTCCACGCCCCGATTCGCAGTACGTCATCCTTTCATTGGTTATCCAATGGCTCTCTCAGGGTCACCTCCCCTTTGGCAGTCCCCTCCTGGAGATCCGAATGGGGAACTATTCAGGAATCTTATGCCATTGGAGAGATCGTCATGACACTTTTCATATACAGGCCACATGACCTATGGATACACGTTATGTGTGTGTAATGCAGTGGTTTCCATTGCCTTCTGCATCCTCGAGCCGTTGATCATTGTTGACTCTTACGGCTTTAGGGGCAGTTTCCCAACCCAAGGGCAAGCGTGTGCCTTGAACCTCTGTCTGCTCCTCCGCACTCTTTGGCAAGGCCGTCGGCGGAATTAGGGTGACTTATTATGCCGGAAGTCTTCGGACGACAATGCTGACTATTAATCAAAACTTAAGCGTTGACGTGATTCAGACCACAGACCGAGGACGTTTTGATCACTATTCAAAGACGCCACCATATTTTTTTCTCATTTTGTTAGTTGCACTTGTTCGGGGTGGACCTCCCACGACATCCGTTCAAGCTCATCGTTGATCCCTTCACTCAGTTTTTTTTAAAATTTTTTTAATTTTTTTTTTTTTATCGTAGTAGGCAGCTAACTCTCTGACCGAACACGCTGAGCTACCCGGCCGGCACCCCTAGACCACGGGTACTTGTAACAGTGTACGATTCCCTGATACTGTAGGCTTTGTCATAAAATTATTAACTAAAAGTATACTACACCGACACGGCTGTCCGCTGCTTTAATAGTACCTACTCGTATGATCTCTCTCTATCTAAGTCAACCATATACGCCCGTAATATGTTCTATATTTTATCAGGTGTTAACAAAGATCAGTGTTCAACTATTCTCTCAAGTTCACACTCGTCATTAGACAGGCGGATAGCTGTTCTTACTTATGAAGTCTTTTAATACCTAGAGCCACGTTTAAATTAAATTTAACCCTGGATTACAACCCTCATAAAATTTACAATTTCCGTTGGTATCTGTTCGTGGTTCCTGCTAATTTGTAAAAATTAGCGACACTTGTTCTTGAGTGCCTTTATGGAAAACATAGTTTTAACAATGACTGAATTATTTATTGTCTCAGGCGTTTGCTGGCATTGGTGCCTTTGTCGTGAATATTACAAATGTTTAGCAATGGTGTATCTGTTTTCCAACAGCCGGTGTACTTGTTTTATCGCTTACAAATTGTTTCACTTCGTCATCGTACGTGAAATATCAATCTGCCACAGCTATGAGAGTGTTAGGTTACATCACATTATGCTTATTCAGTGCTAAACTCCTCCTTTGCTGCTACAATTAGCATGATATGGAAGGTGTCGAGTTTGATTTTGACACTAACATGTGCTTCAAGAGCCGATAAAGACATAGACAATGGAGAACTTAGTGAACAGGAAGATGTTATTCAATAAGATGATGTCGTGCGAATGTCGAAATGGCAGATTTTGAGATAACCAATCGCGGAATTGAAAAGCAGCTACAATGGTTTAGTAGTGGAAAGGCTTCAGGACCAGATGAGATACCTATAAGATTCTATAAAGATTATGCGAAAGAACTTCCTCCCCTTCTATTAGTAATTTATCGTAGATCGATTGAGCAAAGACAGGTACATAATGACTGGAAAAAAGCTTAGGTCATTCCGATTTTTAAGAAAAGTTGTAAGATAGTTCCACACAATTATAGACCTGTATCGTTGACGCCAATCTGTTGTAGGATTATGGAACATGTTTTATGCTCAAGAGTTATGACGTTCTTGGAAAATGAAAAGCTCCTCTATAAAAATCAACACTTATTCCGCAAACAGAGATCCTGCGAAACTCAGCTCCCTCTGTTCCTCCATGAGGTCCACAGCGCAGTGGACAGCGTCGCTCAGGCTGATGCCGTGTTCCTTGATTTCAGCAAGGCATGTGACACCGTCCCGCATTGCCGCTTAATGAAACAAATACGAGCTTACTGAGTGTCGGAGCAGGCCTGCGCTTGGATTCAGGACTTTCTTGGAGACAGAACTCAACACGGCGCTCTTAACGGAACTAATTCGACAGATGTAAAGCTAATATCCGTAGTACCACAGGGAAGTGTGACAGGATGGTTGCTGTTCACGATATATATAAATGATCTAGAGGAAAGCGTCGGATGCACTTTAAGGCTATTCCCAGATGACGCAGTTGTTTATACCAAAGTAGCAACGCGAGAAGATAGTAATAATTTGCAGAATGACCTGCAGAGAATTTATGAATGATGAAGACTCTGACAGTTGACTCTGAACGTAAATAAATATAACATATTGCGCATACATAGGAAAAGAAATCCACTACTGTACAGCTACACTATTGATGACAAACAGCTGGAGACAGTGTCTATCGTAATGTATCTAGAATATCTAGGCGTAACTATCCAGAGCGACCTTAAGTGGAATGACCATATAAATCAGATAGTGGGAAGAATTTTAAGGAAATGTAGCTCATTCAGTAAGGAAGTGACTTATAAGGCGTTTGTTCGCCCGATTCCTGAGTATTGTTCATCTATCTGGGATCCCTATCAGGTAGGACTGATAGAGGAGATAGAGAAGATCCAACGAAGAGCGGCGCGTTTCGTCACGGGATCGTTTAGCTGGCAAGAGAGAGTTATGGAGATCCTAACAATCTCCACTGGCAGACGTTACAAGAGAGGCTTTGTGCATCAGGGAGAGATTTACTGTTGAAATTTCGGGACAGCACTTTTCAGGAGGAGTCAGACAACATTAGTTCCCTCCACATACATCTCGCGTATTGGCCACGAGAAGAAAATTCGGGTAATTAGAGCCAATAAAGAGGCTTACCGACAATCATTCTTCCTGCGCACTATTCACGAGTGGAACAGGGTTAGAGGCTTCAGATAGTGGTACGGAAAGTACCCTCCACCACACACCATTAGGTAGCTTGCGGACTGTGATGTAGAGGTTTTGATGTGAACCTATACGTTGAAGCAGCAAATGAAGAATCAAATGAAGAATCCCTGGGTGACCGTGAAAGAAAGCAAATGGCTTGCTACCCATTTCGTGTGTGAAATATTCTTGGAGTCATGATAATGCTAATAATTTGTAACTAGTGCACAGCATAATCTGTGACTTTTCTTCCCATGACAATCTGAGCAGTAAAATTGTCATTATGGGGTTTAAAACTAGGCATTTAGTACTTATTTTGTATGTAATGTTCCACTCGAGAACGAATAACCGTAATTAACTAATGGTTCAAATGGCTCTGAGCACTATGGGACTTAACTTCTAAGGTCATCAGTCCCTTAGAACTTAGAACTACTTAAACCTAACTAACCTAAGGACATCACACACATCCATGCCCGAGGCGGGATTCGAACCTGCGACCGTAGTGGTCGCGCGGTTCCAGACACTAGCGCGAAGAACAGCTCGGCCACCCCGGCCGGCAGCGTCGCTGGTGGGGAAACATTGGAGGAGAGGCAAAGCGCTTCGAATAGAGACAGGTGGAAATTATCAATCGCAGGGGTACGGATTTTAACCAGTTCTAGTCTTTCCTTCGGGGACACGCTCTAGGAAGTAATACGTTATAGAACACGATGCAAAACTCGACTTTACAATAGATGTTGACAATTTGTCTTTCTGGAATTGGTTTCTCAATAAGTTGCTTCAGAGCGTTCGCCTAAAGATACAGGTACATCAACATTATTAGTAAGGGGACTCGTCATATCTCAGCGTATTTTTATTTTTCATTATTTTTCTTTATCGCTATCATCGTCTGTTTCACTCATTTACAACACAGAACTCATAATTATTAATAAATGGCTTCACAAATGAACATTTGTTTAGTTAAGTATCAACACAATTGTCTTCTTTCGCACGATCTCATGCTTTTGTCAACACTTCACGAGAAACAGCTCCACAATCTTCAACAGAGTAGACTTTCCTTCTGCTTCTACATTTTGCCTTAACTCCACGCACCTCGCTTCGAAGCTTTATGTACTCACCACTTTCAAAAGGGAGGGTGTAGGTTGCAGAAGCTGGCGTCCAAACAATATTTTACCGAAGGAGCCATTGTAAAACCCTCTCATCACTATTGTGGCAACTGCCACAAGCTGAAAGAAACCATTGCGGGCGATATATAGTGCATGTGGTGTGAGTCCTGACAGAGAATGGCATTTTTACCAACGCCCAGGTCCATCGCCACTTCTTCAAACTGACTCGCCTAGACGGAAAATCGACTTCGGCAGATAGGACACGATGGCTAAGTCTCACTGTAGGTGCATGCACGCATGTGGTATTTTGTGGAAGACCAACACTCACCATTTTGTGGTAGAGCCCCATGGAGCTCGGTAGCTGTGACTGCCCACCACTGGCCAATGAGGTGCAGAAAAATTTTTCATTGGCATTATGATCAATCAAATTCCACCTCAAACCCACTGGCACAAAACAAGCTCCTTTTAATTAATGTTACAGCTTTTCTTAAGAATTTGTAGAATTTTATTTATTCTGCTTAGCTATAGAGTGATTCCAAAGTATAGGCCTATAGCAGACCCGTTAACGTGGATCACCTTTCCTGTTACATTCGTAAAAGTTTTGAGAGTCACCATTAATGACATACGATTTTATACATAGTGGATATTTTGTTACTACTTCTGATGTTCTTGTTTATGTTTTGTATTGGTTACTTCTTGAGATTCCTATAAGGTTATTTTGATTACTTAGATGGGGGCTCGGCCATTGAAACGTGTAAATTCTAGTGCCTTTTAGACTGTATATTAGTGGTTTAGCCTATATTTTAACACCGATTAGCGACTTGTACTCATTTCTGTATATTCTTCATTTCTAAACACATTGTCGTTTTCCATTGATACATACCTGACCACTTTCAAACTTCCGCTATACAGTAAAACATTAATATCACTAACGTGTCACTATATACTTCGTGAAGAATCCCATTAACACAATTTACCAAATGCTTCATCTGTACATTTTGAAACATTACCGCTAGTCTCACATACCGACACAGACAACTCGGTAACAATATTGTTATTGCTGTTTCTCTCTCTCTTGATATTGGCTGTTGTATTACAATTTTGACTGTTCTCTCTTTGAATGTTCTGTTTAGCTTAATCGTCTGCGGATGTTGCAATATTTCTCGTATCTCTCCTAGCGTTTTTTTGACATTATAACCCTTTTCATATACGTAAACACAAACACAAAATAGGCCTTAGGCCTGTTACATGTGACCTACTGCTGCCTACAAGACAGTACGATGAGTGATGTGCATTGTCGGAAAAATAATTAGTATACCGTTATAGGGGTTCCCAGTTCGCAAAAGATTTATTGTTGCAACATTGAGCATGGAGTACGTGAAGTGACTACACTTACGGATCAATAACACAAGCTGATCTGAGGCACCAGGTATCGACATGTGCTGAAACACCCATATAAGTAAGTGGCGTAGCTTAGCAAGTGGTGTAGCCTCCACGATCAGCGGGGCAGTAGCTGACTGTGGCATCCAATCGATCTACAGATGGCGAATACTGTCCTGCGATACATTATGCTACGCATGCTCGACCTGTTCACGTAGTTCTCTAAGAGTTATTGGTTGACGAGTAGCGCGCATCACTGCTGGACCCATCGTATACCACATATGATCGATATGAGACAAGCCCGGATATATTGACGGGAGAGAGGAGTTGCACTTCTTGCAGAGGTCGTTGAGTTTCACGGGTAGTGTGGCTGAGCATTAGCCTGTTTGAACAACAGGTCACCTTCCTGTTGCAAGAATGGCAAAAGAATGAGTAGAACAATGTTCTGCACGTACCGAGTGCTGGGTAGCGCTCCGTCTAGTAACACCAGAGTTGAAGGAGAGTTGTAGCTTATTGCACCCCAGACCGTAAGGCCTGCTGTGGGGAGCAGTGTGTCTTGGACACATGAGCTCTACAACAAGGGGTCACCAGGCCTACGTTGTACGCGCAGACGACCATCGCTTGCGTGCAGACAGACTCTGCTTTCCTCGCTGAAGACCACGGCGCACCATTGCATCTTCCAGGTGATCCTCTGACGGCACGAGTCGAGTCGTGCACATCGAAGCTGTGGCATTAGTGGAAGACGGCCTAGATATGTAGGTGTCCGTAGACCCACTCCTAATAATCTCTTCCTAACAGCCTGTGTGCACGGGGGAGGCTTGGGCGATTCGTGGACGAATTGAGTCAACCAGTCAATCAGGAGTGTCTTCGTGCAATAGCTAGTGCTAGTAGCGCGCGCACAGTACAGAAGAACATATTCGAAGCATAAAATTACCTGCACTTTTAGGACCAGGTATGTTCCATGTAAATTTGTAATTGTAATTGTTTCTTTGTTTGTGGCTTTATTATCATACAACTAGTAGTACCTGGTCACGCTTTGCTGTGGCTCAGTCAGCTTGGACGAAAATGAAAGAAATGAGAAAGCACACGATTTTCTCGTATGCATGGGAATTGGATACATGTCACAATCTCCTCCCTTCCCTGCCTCTCCCCATCACCCTCCCCCACTTTCTTCGTCCATCCCCTCCTCCTTCTCTCCCTCTGTTCTTCACCTTCTCCCGCTCATTGTGTCCAACCTCTCCTGCCCCCCCCCCCCCCTCTCTCTCTCTCTCTTTCTTTCTCCTCTTCCTCCTCCTCCCTGAGTCCATCACATCTTCCTCCTTTCTTGTCCAACTTCTTCTTCTCCCTCTCTCTCCATCTCCTCCTGTCCTCTTTCTCTGTATATCTCTTCCTTCCTATTTTCTACGTCCATTTCCTCACACGATTCTGTCCATCTCTTCTTCACCTCTCTCTCTGACCTTGAGCCTTGTCTATTGTAATTGCAGATTCAGGTTCTGTAGGAGGAGTAGTAGTAATCTAATCATAATCTGATAAGCCGTAAATACAACTTTTCTTTTTATTAATAACGTTTCTGTATTCAAAAGTATATAGCCTACATGTGTGTAAATGTTTATTATAGTATTGTGTAAAAATTTGAAGTAATTCGGAAAGGTATGTTTGGAAATTTTTGATAACAATTTTTTCCATTGCATACTATACACATACATATATTAAAATATAAATAAATTTAAGAATTAGCGACCTTTTGCGTCAAAATTTCAAAGCAATCGTCAAGAAATTTCGGTGATACATAATTTTGAACGAACGAACATTTGCATTTTTATTTTTGCAGATGAAACATATTTAAGTGGCCTAACCAGATGTCAAGCGCATGATGCATACACAACTGCAAAGCCGGTGGTCTCAGTGTTTCTAAGCTACTGCTTTACAAATACCTACCGTAAAATGAGTCTAAACTCTACTAATAATAATGATAGTTCCTCCCCCCCCCCCCTCCCTGCCCTCCCTACATTTTCTTCCTGTGGGCTAGTGACTCCTTATGAGACAATTGTTACAACTCAAATTTCTTCTCTATTTCGTTAATTTAGAGACGCACGTCATAGCCCTCGCTACAGTGCTGAGTGTTAAGTAGTAAGGATGCTACAAGAGCCTCAAGAGTCTCCGAGTCAGATGGCGGACATTTAGCATGAGATGAGGCAAGCCGTCCACATATCGCAGGCGCGCTACTTACAAGCGAGTGGGCATCGATAATCTGACGACGTTGTAACCCTATCTCTTACAATGCGGCTGATGCTCAATCAACCACATCATAAATCGCTGGCATTCAAACAACTGAGAACAGTTCCACAGAAGGTATAAAAAAGAAAAAGGAAAAACTGCTTCCATACGTTACTGGTTAACTCAGATAGTTGTTCTGCAAGTTTCATGTTCAGTAAGCGTAATTGAGTCTGCGTTTTCTTCCCACACACACAACTCTGCGAACAGAATCTGCTCGCTTCTATACAAGGTTGATCGTATTATTTTGTCCGAAATGATTAATTTCACTATGGATTACCAGGGGGGAGGGGGGGGGAGGAATTCTCGCAAGGGAGCTTATATTTCCTTGACCAGAGTGAGGAATGTGCTTTTTAATGAACTAGAATCTTGAAATACGCGGCTGCGAATGCTTCACCAGGTCATGCCAACAGGCGCAAAGTGAATCATTAACATTCTAATAATGGAGCGCGTAAGCCAACTAGAGCGGGGCATTGCAACAAATCGAAATGTTTGTTAAATATACAGTGTACTATGGAGGGAGTTGGTTGGCCCTACAGTATCGAGTGATGTAACATGATTCTGATAAGGCATCAGTACATTGATAGCAACGCACTTTGTTGCACTGTTCACACGCTGGATATTTTACATTACTTGAGATCACGCTCACAATCAATCGTTCCAATTCACCCAACTCTTTTCGTAGTTACGACAATTAATCCAGTAGTTCCGTTCAACTAGCCGTGGCAGATAAACACGGGCGTGAGCTCATAAAACAAACGATTCCCATTAACCCTATGTACTGTGCGTATCAAGTCACTACCACATAATGCGTATGTACGATCGCGCCCAGTGAACAACTTTCAACTGGAATGTAGCATCTTTTCGTGGCACGCTTAATCCCATAGCTCCGCCACGTGAGCCAGCCAACGTTAAGGTTCGTGTGCCTTAGGACAACGAAAGTCAACGAGCGACAACCAACTGCTTCATTGGCAGAGATCTGGTTAGTGTGTAGGGAAGGCAAATCACGCCCAACGATGCGTATAGCTTGTATCCGCTTCGAATTGCTGGCGGTAACATCAAAGCGTTGGCGGTGGGTTGGCCTGGGACCACTCTCCTGGAGTGGATTCCGGGTCGAATGTTCGTTCGGTAGGTAGCGATTTGCTTTGTCAGTTGAACGGGTGTCTATTTATTGTGCTCATAAACAACGGCGTATGGAGTTGAATATGAAGATAGCATTTTATAGAGAATGACAAAGTTTACAGGACTCTACGAAGTGCGATTATAAATACAAATTGAGAACATTAGGCGCTTGTAGAGAAATATGTGAGCTATTAGAAAGTAACATGCACGTCAAAAATAAAATGCCGTGAACGACAATAACAGACAAACGAACTTGGGATTGTCATTAATGAATTTGACAAATTGATAGGCTTTGCTTTTAGCAGCAAGGGTTGCGTCCAGGATAAACTCGTAGAAAAAAAAGATAGAAAAGGAAAATACAGCGGACACAGAGCTGCGTAAAAAATTTTATTTTTTTATTGTTCTTCAAGTGTTATTATTGTTATTGTTGTAATGAGAAATCATGTTAACTACAGTTAAAATCCGTTTTTGAAAACAGAAAACGTACAATGTACTTTTTTAATTAGCGTCACCATTAATATTACTGCCGCAGGTATAGATCTCATAAAATACATTACCGTTGGAAATTTTAGGCCTATTCAATTCAATAACGACTCGAAATCTGTCTTTATCATCCGGGAAAAATTATGAAATATGATATATTTGAGTTCAGATTTAAGCTCAGACATTAGTTTTGACTTACGATAATGCTCCCTATTTTTTAAAAGGAACATCGTCCAACGGCGGCGATCATCTTCTTGCAGTAAAATAAATGCTATATATGTTACGACTGCTATAATCCTCTTATTCGCTCATAATATTGGCCCGTGAAATTGTGATTAAATTTTGATGTATAACAACAACACAATGGGAGCACCCTCAATAAGTTATCCGCGCCAACTGCGATTCGACATGGCCGAATACCATGATATCAACTCCTTGGTTTGATGAGTATGAGAAGCCGAACGCCAGTGCGTTTACGAACAACGTTCGGCTTAACCCGTTGGCTATCGTTCGTTGGGTTTCGTTAGCCTTATGTGCACGCCCCTACATACTCTACTCAGTGAATCACCACTCTCAGTATATTAGCGCCCATCGCTACTGTTTTGACGCCAAAAAACGCGATGGTAGTGCGGCTGATGTGACTACCGATCTCAGCCATTGTATAAGTAGGGCACAAGCTTTCGCTCTGAACTGTATCCAAGAAGTAAAACCCCATTTAAAGAGACGAAATATAGTCGACGGAATTTGTAAGAAAAAATGTGCATCATGTACGAATGTCGGTCACTTCTCATCGCTTTCAAGGCTAATTTCAAGGCTCAACAGCATCATAACAGAACCCTTCCATCTATTTTTAGTAAAAATTTCGAGGAAAGGTTGGTCCATCAAGACGATAACGCAAGAGCACACTGCACCCACATCGGGAACACCTTCCTTCTGTTGGCAGGAATTTACCGAATGTGATGACCTGAGCTATCTGCTAACATAAACCCGACTTAGAATGTTTCGTCGGAAAAGTTTGTCAGTGCGTCGTTACAGGAGTCTTCCTAAACAATGATGCGGTCGTCCTACAGTGGAAGGGTCTTGCGCAGTGACGTAACATAGGCAAACATATCAAAAGGGATCCTAACATCTTGCACTGCACAGAGTGGTGCAACATGGTGTTAAATATTACCCGGTGGGAGATTTTAATTCCACTGAAGTGGCAACATGGGCACTTTTCAACAGACTGCTCTTATTTTTCTCATTGTTTTGATTTAGTTTTACAATAAATCGTTTTAAAAAATGTTATAAGATTTACTCTACTGTTTCCTGCCGCCCATGAATCTAAGTCCACAGATGGTATAGTCTGTCAGCAAACTGAAGACACGACAGAAGGGTAGTCATATCCTCTGCCCACTACACGCTGTTTTACATGATAATATTGACGCCTGTTGTTAAGTTCCACAAAGAGCGTGAACGCGTTGTGGAATACAGGTTCTAGTAACTAACGTACACTGAAGAAATAAAGAAACTGGTACACCTGCTAATATCGTGTAGGGCCCCTGCGACCACGCGGAAGTGCCGTAACCTGACATGGCATGGACTCGACTAATGTCTGAAGTACTGCTGGAGGGAAGCGACATCATGAATCCTGTAGGGCTGTCCATAAATCCGTAACAGAACGACGGGCTGGAGATCTCTTCTGAACACCATGTTGCAAGGCATCACAGATATATTTAATAATGTTCATGTCTGTTTGGTGGCTAACGGAAGTGTTTAAACTCAGAAGAGTGTTTCTGGAGCAACTCTGTGGCAATTCTGGACGGTGGAATGTCGCATTCTCCTGCTAAAATTGCGCAAGTCCGTCGGAATGCACAACGGATATGAATGGATGCAGATGATCAGATAAGATTCTCCCGTACGTGCCACCTGTCACAGTCGTATCTGAACGTATCAAGGGTAACATATCACTCCAACCGCACACGCCCCACACCAATACAGAGTCTTCACCAGCTTAAACAGTCGTCTGATGACATGCAGGGTCCATGGATTCATGAGCTTGTCTCCATACCTGTACACGTCCACCCGCTTTATACAATGTGAAACGAGACTTTTCCACCATTCACCATATTTCCAGTCAACAGTACAATGCCGGTGATGACGGGCCCAGGCGAGGCGTAAAGCTTTGTGTCGTGTATTCATCAAGGGTACACAAATCGGCCTTCAGCTTCGAAAGCCCATATCTATGATGTTTCGTTGAATGATTTGCACGCTGACATTCGTTGATGGCCCAGCAGTGAAATCTGCAGCAATTTGTGCAAGGGTTGCACTTCTGTCCGTTGATTGATTCTCTTCAGCCGTCGTTGGTCCCGTTCTTCTAGGATCTTTTCCAGACCGCAAACCTCAGACATCGCTGAGGTTTGATTTTTTAACGAATTCCTGATATCCTCGGTACACTCGTGAAATGGTCGTATGGGAAAACCATCAGTTCACCGATACCTCGAAGATTCTGTGTCCCATCGTTCGTGCGCCGACTGTAACACCACGTTCAGACTCACTTAAATCTTGATAACCTGCCATTGTAGCAGCAGTAACCGATCTAACAACTGCACCAGACACTTGTTGTCTTATATAGGTATTGCCGGCCGCAGCGCTTAAATCTTGATAACCTGCCATTGTAGCAGCAGTAACCGATGTAACAAATGCACCAGACACTTGTTGTCTGTATTGCCGGCCGCAGCGCCGTATTCTGCCTGTTTACATATCTCTGTACGCGTGCCTGCACCAGTTTATTTGACGCTTCAATGTAACTGCCGAAAGACACGCACGCGAACAGAGTGTAGGTAAATCATCTCGGAAATTAACGGAAGGCTCGCACGCGAACAGAGTCTAGGTGAATCATTTCGGAAACAACTGACGTACTGTCTATGGACAACAAATGATGTTATCCTTTTTATTTGATATGGCACAGGAAAATGAGGATTTCACAACGCCAGAATTGGGTTTCGTCAACCATCACGCAGAAGGTACATTCCATAAGCTCCCTGAGTACACCCAGTGGCTGACTGAACCGGCTACATCATGCTCCTGTGAGTATATCAAAAACTTAAAAACAATGGCCAACTGCAGGTAGAACTCGCGTACTGAGGGTTCCATAAAAATTTAATTATTTTTACAAATAGTTCATTTGTACAGGAATCGGGGGTTCGACGATTTTTCCGTTTTATGGGTATCTATCCTGGTAAGATATCTGTTCTGGGAATTCGAAAATTGTATTTCTTGAGACTATCCCGGATACACAAAAAGAAGAGAGCAGGGAACTTCAGTTTAACAACGTAATTAATAAAATTTATTTACTGACTGAAACATGACTATATGTTACATTTTATGTTTGAATGCAGCAATATATTTCTTATTTTTCTGTTATGGTTCAAATGGCTCTGAGCACTATGGGACTTAACATCTGAGGTCATCAGTCCCCTAGAACTTAGAACTACTTAAACCTAACTAACCTAAGGACATCACACACATCCATGCCCGAGGCAGGATTCGAAGCTGCGACCGTAGCAGTCGCGCGGTTCCGGACTGAGCGCCTAGAACCGCTAGACCACCGCGGCCGGCTTCTGTTATGCTTTTGACGGATGATGAATGCTATTTAAGTTCTAATAGTGAACAGATATTTTTTTCCGTGATGTACTTACGGTTTAACAGATTTCGGATTTTTTTTCCGTTACTGGTACCGTAAAATCTCGCTTCTTCACAGATTTCTTGGTTCTAGGAATGTGAAGCATCCTACATGATTTGATGTGCGAGTTTACAATTATCACAATAAGTGACATAAATGGCTGCATCTTCTAACCGCATTGGCTTTGAGCATTAACTTTCTTTGAATCGCTAAGGGACAATAAACCTTAGTATGTAACATCATTTTCAACTTGATACGTTTACCTCTTGCGAGAAAACGGGGCTTTACTCGACGGACAAACAAACAGTCGATATCAATTGACAAAAACAATATCTTTCTCGTGTGCTATAATTACAAATTAACAAGTTTTGAGATGTTTCCTGTACTTGTAATGTGAAACTTTGATTGTTGCTAAATTTCGTGATTGTAGATCAACGGAAGTACCCTATAGGTTTCGACGAGTGTTTCTTCGAGTATCAAAATAAGTGACATAAACTGTCGTAGGTTTTTGTTGCATTGACTTAGAAGCTTAGATGTTTTAAACCTTTAAGAGACCGTACACGTTAATATGTGACATAAGTTTGAGCTTGATAAGCCTATACGTTCTTCAGAAAAATTGGTTTTAACAGACTGACAGACGCACAGGCGCATAAAAAAATGAGGAAACTATTCTCTTGTGACATAATCATGAATTAAGAATTTGCGGATTTTTTCCTTTACTTCTAACATGAAACGTTGTTTTTTTTTCAAATTTCATGATTGATGGTAATACTCTACAGGTTTTGACGAGTGGGTCTGCGAGTATGAAAGCACGTGACATAAACGGCAGTATCTTTTGAGCGCATTGACTTAGAATCTTAATTTATGTACTCCACGAGGGGACCGTAGGCCTTAGTATGTGACATAAATTTCAACCTCATGCGTTTATCCACCCTGAGAAAAAGGCTTCTTAGCGGTCGGACAGACAGACAGAGAGACGGAAAAAAGGACAACATATCTTGAGTCTCGTGGCGCCCTTGAACGCGTGTTAGGCATGATGTGTTATACTATGGGAACGATGTTTTGGCGAATTGTGATGTATATAGTAATTTTAATCCTGACGTGCCAACGCATCACTCTTTCATGTGTTATGTGTCCACAAATTCAATGGAAAAATTTTCAGTGTAGCTGACACAGGATGTTTGTAATAGCCTCTATGAAGATGTGAAGATGGTAACTTAGTTCCACCGAAACCGTTTATCTACAATAAAGTTTTCGATAGTGATCTCCGCTAAGTTCTTTGTCTAATAAGCGATCCTATAATGGTTCCGTTTTGTCCAATTCAGGTACGGAAGTCTAAAAACGGAAAATTAACGCTTAGCCTTTCTGTAAGGCAACTGTGACACTATTCTGGGAAAAGACATTTCCCTCATCACTTGTGCTGCTCGCTCTTCCGTTTTTAGACAAACTTATACGTTTGTGGTGAGAAACAGTTTTGAGCAATTCGAATCTGAGATAATCAAGTGGTATAATTACATCCTGTCGAATGTGGAAGCAGTTTCAGCGGCTTTTATGGAGTTCTCGTCACGCGTGGTAGAAGTTGGCAGCGTGCGAAGCTTCCGGGTCTTTCGTCCACGGCAGCTTCGAAGCTAACGGGGCGCGTAACTAGCCAATTCGCCGCCTCTTGTTGCGCCAACGCGTGCCGTCTCCATGGCAACGCCGAGAGCAGCGCGTTCTGGTGGCCACTCTGGACCCACCGCGGAGGACCCCTCCGGCATAATGACTAGCTGAGGCGGGCGGTGGGGCGGCGTCCGTACAACCCCAACGTAGCAACGCTGCTGTGCTATGCGGACGATGTGAGCAGGCAATTGCGAGAATTAAAAATTACAGTGAATTATTTAGGCAGCTAAAAGGTCTGAAGTGATAAAAAATGTTACAAAAAAGTGAAGCTCCAGGATAAGGAGAAGGAATCGAAATGAAGTTTCACGACTTGAAATGGTCTTTGATTTTATTTCATTGATTACAAAATTGAGTGAAATTTACAAAGAACTTGGGAGCATGAGCCCACTCACCAGCACAACGTTGCACTTTTCTGGCCTGGATGAATGCCGTCAATCGTCATAAAGCCGGTGTGTCTTCCTCAGGTAAACTGATGAACAACTCTTGTCACTGGCCCTCGATATATGGATATTGGCGCTGGGACAGGCTTGATGCCCGGGCTGGTCTCACACGCGTTCTATCTTTGGTACATCTGGCCATCTTTCTGCTCACTGGAGTACATTAAAAACAAACAGACATTCATAGATTCACATGCAATGTGTTGAAAATGTGGCACCGCGAAACTGTGGCATCAGAGATGAAGATGAAAGGGGCACAATTGTCCTGCCTTAATATCCGTGATACATTATGAGCTGCTACTTCAAGCCGTACCTGATGGCTCACGACACCACCGTGCCAGGTAGCGCTGTGTGCCTCTCCAAAACATTTGAAGTATGTAATTGTGGTGTCACCGCCAGACACCACACTTGCTAGGTGGTAGCTTAAATCGGCCGCGGTCCATTTAGTACATATCGGACCCGCGTGTCGCCACTGTGTGATCGCAGACCGAGCGCCACCACAAGGCAGGTCTCGAGAGACGGAACAGCACTCGCCCCAGTTGTACGGACGACGTAGCTAGCGACTATACTGACGAAGCCTCGCTCCTTTGCCGAGCCGATAGTTAGAATAGCCTTCAGCTAAGTCAATGGCTACGACCTAGCAAGGCGGAATTAGCCTTACATAGTTTGATAGTTATCGTATGAAATGTCTCATCAAGAACGATGTATACAACAAGGATTAAAAGTTAAGTATAAAAGCAGCTACGTACTTTTCTTGCTACCATTCATTACGTACCTGTTTCAGACCTCTATCTAGCCTACGTGAGATTACGCGTGCCTTTCGGCTACTTCAGTGTGGCGTAGCTGTCTTGTTACGCCACAACAGTAATCACTCTCAAATCGCCGGCATTCACGCCGATAAGGGTCATCCGTGGTGGAGCAGATTCTCAGTTATGACATCACTCAAATGCCGCAGTTTGTATCGCGGTGTCAAGATATGCGCATGGCACGGTTATTCCCTACACCCGCTGCTGCTAGGCTCCGACCAACAAATTGGGATAACACAGAATGTTTTCAGAGAGTCCACTACTTGTTCTAAAATTGCGGATGGAGACGCGAAGGGACTACTATGTGCTTGGTGAACAACTCGGCGATCTTGCCATGTGGTGGTCAGATGTGGACGGGAACCTTGGCGAAGACTATGCCTACCCGCACGTTGCCACGCAGCCCAGCGTCAGGCCACAGTCACATCCGAGTGCACAAACCTGAGTACTGCACGATTCGACCAGCCGGGGAAACGGAGACTCACGATGAGGTTCCCTTCAAACTGAGGTGCTAATAACGTTGTTTCACAGTAGCACGCGGCATCCCCGTGTCTTCCAGCGATCACTCAAGAGCTGACGCTGTTGACGCCCCTCGTATATCCTACCAGCATGGTAGCATCAAGATGAATGTTGCAACCACAGAACAAAAATTAAAATCATCCAGATTTACGGAAATGTAGGAGAATTGCTGAGGCTGATGTTACCTTGTATGTCGAGCGTTTCCCAGAGAAAGCTCGTTCTCGTTCACGGAGTTGTGAACGCCTTTATGTCTCATGGCAGCAAAATGAAACGAGGCAAATGTGTTACAGGAGAAACTAATAAAACTGCTGTACTAGCGGCAGTACACCACAACCCACGGATAGGCGCCCGGCAGTTACACCGCGATTCCGGTATATACATAGGTAGTAATGCCACATTGCCCTCCCGGTTGGCCGTGCGGTCTAACGCACGGCTTTCCTGCCGGGAAGGAGTGCCTGGTCCCGGGCACGAATCCGCCTCAGTAACATTTCGTCGGCGATTGCTGCGCAAACAAGTTCTCCACGTACGCGTACAGCAGCAATACTCTACCACGCAAACATAGGGGTTACACTCGTCTGGTGTGAGACGTTCCTTGAGGGGTGGGGGGGGGGGGGGGGGGTCCACTGGGGGCCGAACCGCACAATAACTCTGGGTTCGGTGTGGGGCGGCGGAGAGGTGAAGTGGACTGCAGTAGTCGTCGAGGGGTTGTGGACCACTGCGGCTGCGGCGGGGACGGAGCCTCTCCGTCGTTTCTAGGTCCACGGTTAACATACAGTACAATACAATACATACAATGTCACATTACTGCACCATCGTAAGTGTCATCCATACCTAGTATAGCTGCATGAGGAACTTCATGGCGGTGATTTACATGACATGGTAGTGTTCAGTGAAAGGGCACGCCACCAAATGCAAACGACCCTCACGTTCTTTGCCGAGGTACTATTTTCCGATTAGTCTACATTCAAACAAACCATGTTAGCATTAACCGGCGTAGCATGTATTACTAGAGTATAGATAATCCGCACTGGTTACAACATGTTGACCATCGACGTCTTTGGCTGGATAACGTATGGTGGTGGCATCATGGGGAACAAACTCATTGACCCATATTTTATAGACGGCACACTGAAAGGACGCAAATATCGAATGTCTTTCGAACACGAACTACGGGTATTATAGCAGGACGTTGCACTGGAAGTTCGACAACATATGTGGTTTCATCACGACGGTTGCCCAACGCATTACGCAGTTACAGTACTGGTCGGTGATTCGGCAGAGGTGGTCCTCTTAATTGGCTCCTTAGATCACAGGATTTGAAGTCGATCGGTTTCTTCCTGTGGGGATGTTTAAAAGACAAGGTGTACCAGCAAGTGCCAACAGGACGTCAAGACCTGATCGACCGTATCAGGAACAGTTATGCTGACATTCCCACAGATATGGTGCTATACCGTGCAGGGTCTTTAAAAGTAGATTACTAAGTGTACTGAAGTCGACAGAACTACAACTGAACACATACTTTAATTGGAAAAGTAGAGTAGCGCTCGCCTCGAGGCACGCCCATGGTGGCACATCGAAAAGTCCCCTTTTCGGTATGTCGGAGGAACGTTGCGAATGGGGTTCCGAGTTATAAGTTATGAAATACTGGCCTGTAATACCCTCGTAGCATGGACGCGGGATCCCTTGTGTCAAGGTCGACTGAACAGCATGACGCAAATTACGATTGAGTACCCTTTTCTATTCATTCGATTATTACAACACCATATGTGACGAAACGAATTAATTACTTCACACAAAACAGATATAAATTTTGCTGTAGAATCCTAATCAGCAATAAAAAAACGGACGTTCCAATTAAACATTTGAAACTATCCCCCGCGCCACCCATGTACAGTCATACTCAAAAGTATCCGAACGAGCTGAATTGCATTTCGACTGATTCACATGCAACCCACATAATACAGCTGTCTAGCAGGTCCTCTAATCGCTCCTTGGTACAGTCGTTTGACTATTTAAAATGGTTCCAACAAGTCACCACTAGAACACACTACTCTGTATCGCAATAACTCAAGATGTAAAGTAATACTACGATATTACAAATTTCAGGAAACACCCTATCACAGGTAAGACTGTCCTTAAGGCTTGCAAGCTCACATTTATTACAATAAATGACATACCTGAAATGTTACCACTCTCATTATTACGTCAGGTAGGTAAAGCACGTAGTAAGTTCGTCGTATTCATGAATTCCTCTTCAAAGTAACAAACCGTACTTATTATCTAACACAATTTAAGATATTCACGAGCAGCAAGTTGAGAATATCTATGAACTTCAAAAGACATGGCGAACCATCTCGATCTGCATATGGATTCTAACCCAGGTCATGCAAACTAAGCAAATATTTCGTGACTGACGGAAACTAACAGTCATTCCTGATTAGGCATACAGATAGTGATATACCTCGATTTTAGACAGTATCAATTAGCAAATACCAAGTTTAAATTACACAACGCAAACATTTTTAACGGATGCGAATTCCTACCCAGCACCTATTGTCCTTGTTAACGAACTACGAGAGATATTAAATATTGCTTCTTAAAAAGTAACTTACTTCAAATGCCGTGAGGTAAACCTTTGTGTTGGACAGGGATTCGAATCCAGAACCTAATAAGATAGATATCGAAGTACAATCAACTGTGACATATCGCATTTTCTCGGCTTGATGTTTTAACTGATATGGCGAGACGAAACATTAATTTTTTTCTCGCCAGGACTCAAACCCGGCACTTATCACTGTTATATTCTAGAGAAAATGAACGTTAAATTTGGGTTTGTTGCACCAGCAGTGACATGTGAGCATGTTTGAACTAGAAATAATATGGCGAAGAGTTCAGTGCTGACTGGGAATAGATCCCCACATATATCGTTGTTGCCTACACACAAAGAGACGTCAGCTACCAAATTTTTCTCCACCAGCAGCTCGGAATAACATCTTGAACTTACAGTGATCTCGAAAATAGTTCTGTGTCTCACTGGGAGTCAAAAACGTCAAATATCGTTAGTGTTGACAACGAATGAAAATACATCAAAAATCGAAATTATTATCCACCAGCAGATAGGTGTTGTCATGCTAGATCTTGACAATACATAATGAAATCTTGAGGTGCCGGGCCAGGATTCGAACCCATTTACGCGCACCATGTGGAGATGTTGAGGAATCTGCAGTTTCGAACAAACAACAAATTGTAGCCGAGCTGTATTGTCACGTAGGGATCAAATCCCGCGTTAAGAGCGGTCTGAGTTGCATTCCCAGTTGAGAACCAACTTTATCGACATACTGAAGCTCACATAAAAGATGGAATAAGTGTCCTGTGATCCCACAAAGCGTTTGTTTCGTCACTAAAAATAAATAACTAGTATATGAAAGGTTACTGGTGATAGAGTTTCTACATGTCGCCACTCCAGACTTTAATATGGCTTAACCTAACGTCTACTTGGTAGAGAAGAACTATCATTTTTAAAGTGAATTCCAGACCACAATGCCATTATATCTTCTTCACTTGGTGTAGCCAGAAGAGAATGGAATCTGTCTCTCCCTATCTTAAATCACCGACCGAAGTTGGAATCGTACCCAGACCATAGATACATGAACCTATCATCAGGCGAACAGACCACCAAATCCTCTTCTCAGTAGCTCATTTTTCTATCATAACGCCGTTGTGCCACACTGGCTGAGAATTCTGACACACAGGCTCCCTGTCCCAATTTGCAGCATGTTCAGTAAATTCATTTACTTGGTTGACCGAATCACGATGAACTAGCTGCCTTGGCTACCCAGTGCATACATTCAACTTTATTTTGTAATCACCGAAATAAAATCACGTATATGCCACCCACACAGATCTGCCAACAGTGTCGGATGCAGAAATTTAAATAGGAAGTGTTCCTTTCCACTTGAGCTACTGTTTTGCACTATCTGTTTGTTGAAAATGTCGTGCACTGCGAAAGAAAAGGTATAACTGTTTGTCTCTCATAAGTATACACCTGGACATGTGCATTATCCCACATCGTGCGCGGTAGGTAAGTTGTCTCGAGTTCGAGTACATTCACTGTTATATTTTTTAAAAAGCAATTCTGCTGTTTGCTAAAGTTATCAATCTAATGGAACCTGTAACATAATTCCCTTCACTTCTCAACCCAAAATAGTCGTTTGTGGAAAAATGGCTAACTTCTGCGACATGTTATTCACTTCAGGTTTAACAGACAGCCGGACAGTAGATGCATCTCGAAACTTTTGTATTATGTATGGGGAGAGCGCATCGTGCCGAAATACGGCGGAAAAGTATTTTCTACGATAGCTGTCGTCTGGTAGTGGCATTTTATTCCTCTTCAACCCTTGTTTGAGAGCTTGAAGTCAGAACAAGTTTTCTTCATGCATGTAGTCAATAAACTGCATGTGCATTTTCAGACTGTTATAGATAACATCAGAGAATTCGCATATATTGTTGATGATTAATTTCTCTCTCATGTTTACTATTGTTTTAACAACATTAAAGGAAACGTTACGAAAATTGTGAACTGTATTATAAAAAATGAAATAAAACTACCCACGATAACTTTACGATGAAAGTCTGTTTTAATAAAACTGAGTATCTGTACACAAGCGTGCCTCTATCGTCACGAATTGGTAAAATACTACTCACTTAGATTTTGATTGGGTCTGTGTTTAATTGGTATGCTGTGTCATACTCAAAATGTATGCAAATGTGGCATTTCATAAAAAAAGTTATGTATTCCTAGAAACCCAAAATTTGCTTGTCAGCACCAGAAAGAGGCGTTACCTGTTGTGCAGCATTGTAAGTTTTTCAGCATGAGCCGAAAGTATTTTCTTGAGATTTCCTTAGCGATGTTTGATCTGACTGCTTGTAGCTCTTTCACAGAAAGGATTAAAACGCTACACTGAGTGAGGCTGGAGCTGCGAACCGTAACCGGCCCCTTCTTCACACGTCAGCACGTTACCACAGAGTTGGCGGAGAAGTATGTGTCTTAGCTTCTTCTTACGAGACCAATAGTGGCTAGAACTCGTAAACCGCTATTTGAAGGACGAGCTTTGTTGCGATTTCCATGTGCAACGACTTTCTTGGGGTGAAAACCGTAAATTTACAATCTTTTTTTACACCTCAAGCGATAATAACTCAGATTATTCAATGGAAATGACGGGTAAAATCAAGTGAACTTTGAAGCTTAATTCCGTGCACACCAGGAAGTAACTCGTCGATCACAGAGTTGCCAAACATACATTGCCTTGTTGCCAAATCTCAGTTACAAACCAGCAGGAAGAAGACGAACCGATGTGATCTTACAGCGGGCTGGGAAGTGACCATAGGTGGTGTCTCCCAGGCGCGGCTGCTACGGCCTGGAATACGTAATGCGTCTGATTCGCATTTCTGTAACTGGGTTTAGGGACTGGAGCGTAGTTACTAATAATACTCAGAACTGACAGCAAACTAAGCATCATAAATCAGTAACTCTCATAGTTGTTTAATATTTCTTTCGTAAGTGTACTCAAAACTAAGAAACTCATTCACAGAAGTTTTCATGCCCTGTAGATAGTCGAGCAAAACAAACAAATAAAAATAAAAAAAGAATGTGCGTGTGTGTGTGTGTGACAGAGAGAGAGAGAGAGAGAGAGAGAGAGAGAAATAGAGAGAGAGATAAAAAAATTGTAAAAAAATTGAATCATGGTATGTAAAGAAATCATTCATTAAAATGACACGTTCCACATCATTACGAAATATCGTATTCATGATCTATGAAACAAGAATTAATCTAATGTAAACTAATCTAATCATATCATATTGATGACTAGCCATGAAGAGTCACGAATTACCGAAATTTTTGCTAATACCAGTAACCAAATCTAAACTTTGAAATAAAAGACCCTTTCGACCCTGTTAGCTAACCACCAAAGATATCTGGTATACCTCTATTCTGAAGTAACAAAGTGTGCATGCATTAAAGATGAAGTGTATTATGTGAAGTTCTGTGACGGTGATACGAACCCATTAGTAATCGGATTGTTAACTAAGTAAAATCAAATGTTTCGTATCGGTTTTTCTTACCAGCTGCTAGGTGTTTGAATCTAAAATAAGGTTACAACCTTCTGTGCCCAAGCGACTGTCGAACTGCACACCTACCGCGCATCCACGAATATAGCTTAAGTATCAGTTGCTTATTCACCAATAGTAAGATGCGTGCATGTTTGACCAGAAATAACGACACCCATTGCGATTGTTGGCAACACAGGAATAGACATTAACAATGCACGTTAATTTTCACTAACAGGCCGGTGTGCACGTGATAGGGCTTGAAATGAAATTATGAATATTTTTATACTTGATCAGGATTCGGACCCACATACTTACCTTTCGAGGAGACCTAGAGAAGATTGCAGTCTTGCGAAAAGGAACAAAATGATTGAAATGTACTGTTCCGAGAGATTCAGATCCTTGATAGAGGAGATACGAATTCGAATCACAGTCCAGCACCAAATTTTTCAACGTCACTAGTTCAATCAAGTACAAGTAAATTAAGAGCCCTGTTCCTTTAAAGGCTATCTGTTCATCAAATAAAATAAAATTTTCTAATGTAAGTAAGTTTACTGGCGACTGTATTTGAGTTCACCATGACTTCCGCTATGTCTTTTCCCAGCGTAAACCGGCTGTGCCCGGTTGGTAATGAAGGAACGTGATGTTTAATGCGGATTCTTGATTATAACGTCTTTCTCTTGATGTTACCAGGGGTAAAGTAAATCTGTTTGTGCCTCTTAAAGGTCAATGCCTGAACCCACGCATTGCATCTGTGATAGTTCGTTCCGCCAGACCATTGTGGCCACATTTCCCAGCCCCAGGAGTGTGCCGCAACGGGTGATGTGCTTAGCTTACAAAATTAGTCACGGTGGAAAAAACGCGAATCTATTATATGGTTAAGTAGAAACAAGCTTCTGAAGCGGAGATTATGCTATTCTCATGTCAGCAAGATGTAAAGACTCTTATACGCATCATAGGCTCGATGTGAAGCCATTTAGAAATTTTCACAAAGTCAGCAAATTTCTTATTTTGAGAAAATCCACTGAGAAGTGTGAAGTTACCGGATAATTCGATTATTACCGTTTTTATTACTATCATTTTCTTCATACTGCTGCTGGAACACTGTACTTGAAGATCATTTGATGCCTTTTGGTCACTATCGAAGCAGTTTCCCAAGAACAGGTTCTTTCCCTGTCTACGGAATCCTTTTCATGTTAACATCAAATATCAGTAATTACTTGTAGATTACATTAAAACTAAAGTAATTGATGAAGACGTTACTTGATAACGTAAACGCGCTGCCTTTCTTCATTTACTTGCGCCTAGAAATGGCTATCGAGTACTGCCAAACCAAAAGGCAACAGATCTTGCTGCCTTCCAATATACGTCGCTGTTAGTTCTTCCACAATATTTGGTCGACATGACCTATTTCAAGTTGTGTATGACAGACAATTTTTAGAAAATCAATTTTTTTCCTTTGAAATAAAGAGAAAGATATTCATTCTAAGCTATCCAAGTATAAAATGTTCGCAATATTAGTTCAAATTTAATATTCGCTTCTATAATGTAGGAAGGTATTTCAGAGTTGCAAAACTCGCATCCGACTCATTGACCTTACACTTAGTCGCTGACCATAAGTTCTAGCGCACAGTGACACCAGATTAAGTAGCCTAATGTAGAAGAGACTGTTTGCCAGTGCTCCTTCTCACCGGAAAATACGTAATTCACTCATTGGGCTCCATAAGTACACTGTAACAGTAATTTCTGTGTGTATGCAATGCATACGGATTAGAATTTAGTGGTGCTCTCTCTTCCACTTCGGTCTACAATATGCCTGACCTAAACGGGCCCTTTATCATTACAGGCCGTGGGCAGTGCAACATCGTACTGACAACAGTAATGGGCTTATATTGACAACCTGACTGTTCGTTTTACCCGATTTTTTAATCATTTAAATAAAACAACATGACCTTCCAGTGGGAGACATTTTGTCCCACTTTTCCTTGTGTGAAATTTGTCAGTAAGCTTTTTGCCTTCCAACCAGTGAAATGCGGCAGAGTACGGCCGGTAAATGTTTCACAAGCCACGATTTAGTGTCGTTAAGACGATTTATTTAAACGTCACGAGTCTGCACATAGGTGCAATCGATTTCGATGCGCAAAGTGTTTGTTTCTTACTTTTGTGACAGGTTGGTCATAAGTGATTTCCAAAGACTTTTTATTGTACTGAAATAATCTTTTGTCACAAAGTAACAAGGTAAGTGTTTTATTCGTGTATATTTTGTAGGAAACTGTAATCGTGATGGAAGATTAAACACCTGAATGTTTGACACAAGTGGTAGGAGAAAACGCTCCATATTAACCGAACCCATCGCCTTCTCTCCATATCCTCCTATGAAACGAGCATGGGATTCTCCTCGCACACTGCTACAGAGCTGTTCCTAGCACAGCAGAGAATTGGCAACATCGTCACAAACATTAGGCAACATTGTGACAGTGCAATCACTTCCGTGTATGGCACTGAATTGACTCGCTAAATTCTCTTGATATTCCGTTTCCATTTGAATGACTCGTGCTATATAATCCTCATGTAAACTAAGACACTGAGACAGAAAATTCAATTTTTTGCCTAAAGAAATGCTATTCTTCACTTAAGTGACAACTTTTATTATCTTTCACGATGCGTTATGAGACTGAGCGACAAATACCATGATGAGAGTGGCATACAGGCAGCAGTGTGTCCCTAGCCCGGTGGTACCGCCCGTATCTCGGGTCAGAACGACTCAATCAGTCGTCAGTTCTAACCGTGTTAGGGGCCAGCGTATGCGAGTTTTTTTTTTCTGATATATTATATGGAGCTGCGAATTTCCAGAAAAAATTCTGTGTCGAAATCGGAAGAAAACTTTTACACATCAAATCCTCTTGGTAGCTCGACTCAGTAAGTTGTGTTAATGGTCATAGATCTTGGCTTTCTGACTTCCAAGCTGCTTCGCAATACCAGCGTCTCTGAAGAAATTCGAATCGACCATCAGCGATACGAATTTCAATATTGTTCTTCACTTAAGACTCACATGCCAGGGTGATAAGTATGAAGGAAATGAACCTCTTGATTACTATCAGGCCTCTATGCTAAATTTCCACAGTAGCAATTAGGAACTCCCTGCAGACATTTGCTAACAGCGGCTCTAGCAACTTACTTTTTCTCAGGGGTAGCTTCAAATATGGGCAATTTTGTCGCCTTAAATCCAATTGAATATTTTAAATATCACTTGTGAACAGCGTTCGCTTCTCCATTATTTAGGTATAGACCTCAAAACAAGCAATTTGCCTGAGTAGCTATAGAGCAGGTTCTGATAGGAATTGACACAATGTTTTGCATCCATTTACCATAGAGAGTCAAAGTAAGAAATCAAACACATTACATTGCATTTCCTCTCTGTGCCTTGAATAACACATATGAATCCATGACAATAATAAATTATTTGAGGAACCTCCCGTGAAAGGAAAAAGAACAGAATGTGACGCTTTAATTGTAGTGCACTGCATCAGAAACAATGAAATTAATTCTGTGCCGCATTGATGTATTGCATGCTAGTGTAATAAAATAATCATCAAATAAAAACGGTTTTGTGCCTACTTTGCTATCAAGAGTGAAACACAAATCGTAGACAGATTTTATGGGTCACCACTGAACAACATTAAAGCATTTTACATGGTCGAGAGTGCGGAGTGGATCAGACGTTGTCGGGAGAAGGCGAGACAATGCAGTGCCATAGCCCCCGCCGGTAGGCAGTAAACGGGTCCCAGAGAACTCAGACGCATGCTGTGTTCAGAGGCAGATGGCCGGCAAAGAAATCTTCGCTAAAACATTGTTGGACAAAACTGTTATTACCAGTGTGACAGAAAGCGAAATCTATTGTAGATTAGCGTGAATTACACTCCTAGCTTCAGCACCGAGACGGAAGGGGCGATAAAAACTTTGTCGACGTGTGCTTTTAGTTACCAGACGTCGTATTAGCTAGTCTCGCGTTTTACCTTAAGACTACGGTCGTAGTCAAGAATAATGTACTAAGACTGAAGGCAAGACTTCCTTTGGGAAGTGCCGCAGTCTACAATGTTGCCAGATCGAGCATATTGCCGGACATAGGATTCTGAGAGAAGCACGACTGTATTGCCCACCTTACGGCGGTAAATGTTTTGCTCTAAGACTGTATGTACAACACATATTGCACGTTGAAGACCTAGAAGAATTAAAAAACAAAAGTAGTTTATGAGAGCAACGTTAACTATAGCGTTCGCAGTATTCATAGTATTGTATACGTTTGCGTAAACGCCTTCCAATGCCCACTCAAGGAAGACAAGGATACAGTCTAGCTTCAGTATTATAAAATCGCCTCAATTTGCCGATTAAGTCAGACTTAGGTTGATAATCATTTTCAATATTTAGCAGTACTGTACCCATTGGTGTTAAACTCGTTTTCAACCAATGATTCCCACAACTACAGGAACACTACTTGTGATACCTCATAGACAAAATACTTACGCAGTGCTATCAGACGAAAAGATCAACCTGACACTAACTGTGGGAAGTTTGTTCTACAACCTTCGTACCTGCATAATGAGCTTTTTCCTATTTCAGATGTCTGTGAACATTGCTGCATGAGACGATTTAAGACGAAACTAAATTCCTTGAGCTACAACAATGTTCAAAGAAATCGTCTTAATGGCACTAAATCGTGGTTTGTGAAACATATACCGGCCGTACTCTGCCGCATTTCGCTGGCTGGAAGGCAAAAAGCTTACTGACAGATATCACAGAAGGAAAACAGGGCCGAAATATCTCCCGCTGGAAGGTCATGTCGTTTTATTTAAATGATTACAAAATCAGGTAAAACGAACAGTCAGGTTGTCAGTATAAGCCCATTACTGATGTCAGTATGATGTTGCACTGCCCACGGCCTGTAATGATAAAGGGCCCGTTTAGGTCACGAATATAGTAGAAAGAAGTGAAAGAGAGAACACCACTACATCCTAATCCGTATGCATTGCATACACACAGAAATTACTGTTACAGTGTACTTATGGAGCCCAATGAGTGAATTACGTATTTTCCGATGAGAAAGAGCACTGGCAAACAGTCTTAGCTACAGTAGGTTACTTAATCTGGTGTTATTCTGAGCTAGAACTTATGGTCAGCGACTAAGTGTAAGGTCAATGAGTTCGATGTAAGTTTTGCAACTCTGAAATACTTTCCTACATTATAGAAGCGAATATCAAATTTGAACTAATATTGCGCAAATTTTGTACTTGGATAGCTTACAATGCAAATCTTTCTGTTTATTGAAAAGGAAAAAATTGATTTTGTATAACATTGTCTGTAATACACAACTTGATACAGGTCATGTCGACCAAATCATATCGAAGAACTTACAGCGACGTATATCGGAAGGCAGTAAGATCTCTTGCCTTTTGGTTTCGCAGTACTCGATAGCAATTTCTAGGCGCAAGTAAATAAGAAAGGCAGCGCGTTTTTATTATGAAGTAACGTCTTCATCAGTTACTTTAGTTTTAATGTAATCTACGACTAATTGCTGATGTTTGATATTAACATGAAAAGGATTCCGTAGACAGAGAAAGAACCGTTATGGGTTCGTATCTCTGTCACAGAACTTCACATCATGCACTTCATCTTTAATGCATGCACACTTTGTTACTTCAGAATAGAGGTATATCAGATATCTTTGGTGGTTAGCTAACAGGGTCGAAAGGGTCTTTTAATTCAAAGTTTAGATTTGGTTACTGGTATTAGCAAAAATTTCGGTAATTCATGGCTCTTCATGGCTAGTCATCAATATGATATGATTAGATTAGATTACATTAGATTAATTCTTGTTTCATAGATCATGAATACGATATTTCGTAATGATGTGGAACGTGTCATTTTAATGAATGAGTTCTTTACATCCCATGATTCAACTTTTTTACAATTTTTTTATCTCTCTCTCTCTCTTTCTCTCCCTCTCTCTCTCTCTCTCTCTCTCTCTCTCTCTCTCTCTCTCTCTCTCTCTCTCTCTCTGTCTCACACACACACACACACACACACACACACACACACACACACACACATTCTTTTTTTATTTTTATTTGTTTGTTTTGCTCGACTATCGGCGAGGCATGAAAACGTCTGTGAATGAGTTTCTTACGAAAGAAATATAAAAACAACTATGAGAGTTACTGATTTATGATGCTTGGTTTGCTGTCAGTTCTGAGTATTATTAGTAACTACGCTCCAGTCCCTAAACCCAGTTACAGAAATGCGAATCAGACGCATTACGTATTCCAGGTCGTAGCAGCTGCGCCTAGGAGACACCACCTATGGTCACTTCCCAGCCCGCTGTAAGATCACATCGGTTCGTCTTCTTCCTTCTGGTATTGTAACTGAGATTTGGCAACAAGGCAATGTATGTTTGGCAACTCTGTGATCGACGAGTTACTTCCTGGTGTGCACGGAATTAAGCTTCAAAGTTCACTTGATTTTACCTGTCATTTCCATTGAATAACCTGAGTTATTATCGCTTGAGGTGTAACAAAAGATGGTAAATTTATTGTTTTCAGCCCAGGAAAGTCGTTGCACGTGGAAATCGCAACAAAGCTCGTCCTTCAAATAGCGGTTTACGAGTTCTAGCCACTATTGGTTTTTTTTTACTTCTTCAAGATGAAATAAAATACTTCTTCTGTAAAGAAAACAAACTTGTTTTCCTTTAAATCATTCCTCTGCGTAATGTTCTTCTTCATGACGAAATGAAAAAACTACTTCTGTAAAGAAAAGAGTAGTATTTCTCTTGAAAACATTCCCCTGCTCGTCCTCCAACAAGGTGGCACTGACTCAGCTGACACGCGATCCTCAAGATTTGTCTTCTCTAAATTAATAAGCCTTTACTTTATATACCCCAGGCATTAAAGCTTGGCCTCGTTCGTTAAGTGATCCTTTCTCTTTCGCCCAGGTTTCCTTCACGTAGTTGTGAGGGCAGTCGTCGCTGAAGTCCGTAGACCGTCCTGTGGTGTGCTGGAGTGTGATGTTACGCAATGTTCCTTCGGATAAAGTGACATTCACAACGTGAGTCACAAACTGAAAACTTTCTCTCGACTATCGATGATAGTACAAAACAATGTCCTAATGTAAGCAATGGAAAAAAATGCACAAGTACAATAATTGTGAACTTGGGTTTCAAAAACTGAATACCTGTTCATTCATCCATCTGTTCGTCTGGCATCCTCTTATAATTCTCTTCGTCGTATGTGTGTCATATCGTCACTAGTTGTAATGCCACGATTTAATTGGCAAACTTTCTCTTATATTTTGGGTCCCTCATCAGTAACTTAGCCTGTGTGACTAGGTAGACTCTGTAGCCCATGTATGTCCGGTTTTCCTGGACATTAATGATGTAGTGCAGTGTGTGCGCTGCCAACCACGTCCACGTGTTCTTTTTCGTTACCGGATAGTAAGTTCCATCCGGTTGGAGAATCGATGTTAGAGAGATGTTCTGCGTTGTTGTCCTGCAGATCGATGCCATGGTCCTACGACACCAGTTCAATATATGGCCGTTCTCACCACAGGCACAACGGTGTTGTAAGGTGTCGATGACATTACATTCTCGACACTTGTCTGACACCGACAGATGTATTTTATGGAGTCGCTCTCTAGTTGGTATTGTCTGATTGACAATTTTGTACCAAGTGGATCGGACGTCAGTGCCTAGAACACTGTTACTGATGTTTGTCCAGATTCTAGTCCAATCCGTAGAGGGGTATTTCGTCACCATTCGGTTGGCTCTTCCAGTTTCGTTCATCAGCCGATATAGTTGAGCAGATGTTAGATCACTTAATGGAGCACTCGATTTCGACTTCAGGTAGCTGGCTTCTAAGAGAAACATCTTGATATGATTCGCCTTATAGTGCACTTCCCCCAGGTTTATTGGTATTAGCATGTTGTATGGTTGATATGTCCTTATGGCCAGACGAAGTGCGCTGTCGGGGTATTTGTGGCACAGCTGCAGTGTATTACGTACGAGGAGAGCCTTGCATTTCGCTGGGACATCTATTAGACCCAGGCCCCCTTCCGCCGGAGGGAGAGTTACGACGTTGATCCCCACCTTGAATATCTCACCCCTCTAAACATACCATCCGACTGCCGACATGATGCCCCTGGCAATAGTGTCTACCACCGTGAGAACCTGACCAACATACCAGATTTTGGATAGGATCTTGGTATTGATGAATTGAACTCGTTGAAGCAGATTCTGTTCTCTGCTTTTATTTTGTTGAAGGCAGGCTTTCGTGATGGCCAAGAGTTCTTTCCAATTGACTGCCGTTGTTCTCATAGGGCAACTGCCCATTTTTATACCTAGCAGTTTGACAGTCTCGCGCAACCTGTAGGGACAAGTTACATCTGTCGGAAAGCCTCCCCCAATCGGCAATAATCTGGTCTTCGTATAATTTAATTTGGAGCCTGATGCTCGTTCGTATACAGTGATACTGTCAGTGATCTCCCGTAGCTCCTGTTCCGACCGTATGACAGCACTCACGTCGTCCGCATAGGCAAAACATTTTATGTTGCATGAGTAGACAGTTAAGCCCTGAAGTTTGCAATGGAGCATCCGAAGAAGTGGCTCAATTGCTATTACATGCATGCATTACATGCTATTGCATAGACATGTGGCATCCTTGTCTTACTGATCTTTCAATAGGAGTCGGTCGGGTGAACTGACCATTAACAATGACCTTAGAAGTGGCAGCGGCGTACATATTTTGAATCACTGTTATGAAGTCGTCACCGAATCCTAGATGTTTCATAATTTGGAACAGATAGCGGTGCGAAACCCGGTCAAAAGTCTTATATTGGTCTAAAGCAAGAATTGCTGCAGTCGGCCGTGTAATTGCACTGAACGAGATGATCTCTCTGTAATCCGCAAGACTTTTGAAGATAGTGCGTCCAGGTACTGCTTGACTGGCTGTGATGGATTATCGTCCCTAGGACGTTTTTAATTCTATTTGTAAACACGCGGGCCACAATATTATAGTCGTAATTCAGGAGGGAGATTGGTGGAAAATGATTGATGTCTTCGTGTGGGTGTCGTTTCGGATCAAGTACAATTAAACTGCCATTGAAGTCTTCTGGTGGTTGCAGACCTGCTCTAATTTCGTTACATATATGCACAAAACAATTTTCCAGTAGATGCCAGTATTCCTTATAAAATTCAATGGGAAGTCCATCCGCGCCAGAGGATTTATTAGGCTGAGCCTTCCTCAAGGCCATCTTAATTTCATCCGCAGTGACTTCACTCATCAGTGACTCCCTGTCAGCCTCGGCTAATTTCGCTGTTAGAAGATCTTGCATGGCGGAGATGATCTCATCATCTGTCGGGTCTGCCATATAGAGTCTCCGGTAATAGTCAGTGATATAATCCTTTATTTCCATCTGAGTCGTCAAGAAGCTGCCATCTTCTGCTTTCAATTTACTGATCAGTTTTTGTCTTGCTCGTCGTTTCTCTCTGCTGAGGTGGAACGAGGATGGATGTTCATCGGAAGTACTGTTGGCGTCTCTAGAGCGGATTTTGGGACCTTCCATTTGTTTCCGTTTCAGTAGTAACAACTTTGCCTTAATCCTTTTAATTTGTACGACGTTTTCGTGCGTGACAGACGTTTCGGAGTATAAATCACGTAGGCATCTAAAGTAAAATTCAAAGGTTTCCTTTTGCAAGCGGCTCCTGGCTTAGCTATAGGCCTTCAAGCGCCTAATAAGTCGAGGCTTCGTATAGTGGCACCACCACATCGTGACAGATGGAAAAGTAGCCTGTCTGTGTAAACTCGATTCCCAGACCTCCTGCAACTGTTCTCGTAGCCCTTGCTCTCGGAGGATGTCTACATTTAATGTCCACTCTGTTTTGCCACGGAACGTTTTCTGTCTGGTCATACGATTGGTACAGTGGTAGGCCAAGTGGTCTGAGAAACATGTTGGCCACGTTTCCGTTGCCGATATTTGCCCCCTCAGAGTTTTCCCCACATAGATGCTATCGATGCGGCTTGTAGTTTGTGCGGTGTAATACGTAAAGCAGCTTTGGTCCGCATGTAGTGTTTCCCATGTGTCCTCCAGTTCGAGCTGACGCACTGTTTCTGCGAGAGTTGGACAGCCATTAAAATTCAGCCTTTGATCTTTAAGCTTGAAAACGCAGTTGAAGTCACCCCCAAGTACCACGTCTTCTGGATTCCATCGTAACAGATATAACAGGTCAGTAGCAAGGAACTGGGCTCTGCGCACTCTATTTTGATTACCAGAAGGGGCGTAGATGTTTGTCAATCGTATACACGAATTAGACTCGAAATGCCTCTCCCGTTTTCCAGTAGTTCGACGTCAGAGATGGTCACTCCCTCTTTGATTAGGAAAGCCGTACCGGAGGAGCTATCCGGAGTGGTGTTTTTTACCACTTCGTAGCCAGGAATGTCTAGGTGAAGGTTGTCGTCCACCTCTTGCAGCATCACAATATCCGCGTCACAGCTGTAAAGGTAGTCGCGAAGACTGTACAGCTTCTGAGTCGAGGTAATTTTATTGATATTTAACGTGGCTAACTTGTAGTCCTAAAACGGAGGAGGCATTTCCAGTTAGTGGTGGGAAGTCTAAATCCAAGTATGGAAGGGAGACGTCGGTGGGAACCATTAATAAGTATCAGAAATGTAATCAGCGTCCCCTGTCGGAGTTGTTGAAGCAGGTCCTGTCCTTTTGAGTTCTTCATCCCTCACAGCTGAGGAAGCACCTTTCGCCGAACCGAATTTATTCGTTTCAGTGGCCACTGACATGCCTTCTACGTCATCTGCCCAGTCGCCAACATTAACTGAGTCCCTCTTGGTGTGTGAGGCTGCCTCAGCCAGACGGAGGTGTGTGGAGCTATCGCTGAAGACCCGCCGTGTAGTCTTTTCCCCTTCAGCGAGAGCGTGTCTCCGACCTCTGATTGGGGCTTCGTGGTGTTTGCCACATCTCTGGTGCCACTCTGGGCTTCTCATCAGGGTTTCCATGTAGGGCATCGGTAAGGTCGCGGGCAATTTGCAAACCTTTCTCACGCAAACTTGGTGTAGTTCGCTCGGCATTCTTGTGGGCTATCCTCCTTTTCTTATGTTTCTTCGGCGAACTGCCTCGCCTTCCATTTTCGTCAGCCTCTGGAGATGAAACGCTGTCTTGCCCACCAGTTAATCCTGCCGTTTGCGCTGAGACAGGCATCTGTTTGTTGCCAGTGTCTGAATCGTTGATGTTTCCTTGGGATTGTACATCACAGTGAAGGCTGACCAAATTCGTACCCACTGGCTCGTTAGTTTCCGTTGGAACTTCAGGGGTTTCATCAGTGATCTCCTCTGTGGTGGAAGTTTCCATTGGCGTCACTTGGTCGTCGTCCAAGGCGTTGGATATTGTGTCCACAACTGAATGTTCCACGTGGGCCATGTTCGTACGGGCTGCCGCCACATATGTCAGCGGTAGTGAAGTCATCGTATTAGCTGGCACGGTGTCTCCTGGTGGCAACTGCGTCACCCTTCGTTGGATACATTGAGCACGAACGTGATCCGTGGTGTCGCACCCAGAGTAGGTACGCGGTTGACCGTCATATATGACGATCGCCCTGTATCCACAAATAGTAACGTAAGATGGTATGTGCCTCTGCAGTTCCATTTTAACCTGCCGCAGGTACTTAAATGGTAACTCAAAAGTTCGAAGAGTTCGAAGACCAAATCCTGCATACAAAACGTTAACCTCTCCGATGTTCCCATCACGGTGCTTAAATATAAGGTTACCACTACATGACTGCAAGATCTGTTCGCAAATATCAGCGGTTTTAAACTTGATGTAGACAACGCTACTAACGATCGACAGGAGTACGCCGACAATATCGTCAAAGGATCGTTTCAGACTTTCCTCAATCCATAATTCTATCTCAAAAGACTTCGGTCGTGCATAGTTGTGATCGAATACAAATTTCAACGTGGATCTGCACGTTATGTCGTTCATGTTCCGGTCTAAACATTGTCACACAATAACACGTTATTGTGGCCGCTATAACAGCGTCTACTCACCAGTAAACAGCACATAGCCAGCAACAGCGAGGACGTAAACACGCCGCGCGTCCGTTCGCCACGGCCGCTGAAGGCCGACCGAGGTCTCGTAAGAAGAAGCTTAGGCACATACTTCTCCGCCAGCTCTGTGGTAACGTGCTGACGTGTGAAAAATGGGTCGGTTACGGTTCGCAGCACCAGCCTCACTCAGTGTAGCGTTTTTATCCTTTCTGTGAAAGAGCTACAAGCAGTTAGATCAAACTTCGCTAAGGATATCTCAAGAAAATACTTTAGGCTCATGCTGAAAAACTTACAATGCTGCACAACAGGTAACGCCTCTTTCTGCTGCTGACAAGAAAATTTTGGGTCTCTAGGAATACATAACTTTATTTATGAAATGCCACATTTGCATACATTTTGAGTATGACACAGCATACCAATTAAACACAGACCCAATCAAAATCTAAATGAGTAGTATTTTACCAATTCGTGACGATAGAGACACGCTTGTGTACAGATACACAGTTTTATTAAAACAGACTTTCACCGTAAAGTTATCGTGGGTAGTTTATTTCATTTTTTATAAAACAGTTCACAATTTTCGTAACGTTTCCTTTGATGTTGTTAAAACAATAGTAAACATGAGAGAGAAATTAGTCATCGACGATATATGCGAATTCTCTGATGTTATCTATAACAGTCTGAAAATGCACATGCAGTTTATTGACTACATGCATTTAGAAAAGGTGTACTGAGTTCAAGCCCTCAAACAAGGTTTGAAGAGGAATAAAATGCCACTACCAGACGACAGCTAGCGTACAAAATACTTTTCCGGCGAATTTCGGCACAATGCGCTCTCCCCATACATAATACAAAAGTTTCGAGATGCATCTACTGTCTGGCTGTCTGTTAAACCTGAAGTGAACGAAATGTCGCAGAAGTTAGCCATTTTTTCACAAATGACTATTTTGGGTTGAGAAGTGAAGGGAATTATGTTACAAGTTCCATTAGATTGATAACTTTAGCTAACAGCAGAATTGCGTTTCAAAAAATATAGCAGTGAATGTACACGAACTCGAGACATCTTACCTACGGCGCACAATACTTAGCATTATACTACTAGCTGACACGTAGCTATAACAGCTCCGGAAGTCAACAACAATTCCTCCAGAACTTCTGAATTCCACAGCGCTGTGGGATAATGCACATGGCCAGGTGTATACTAATGAGAGACAAACAGTTATACCTTTTCTTTCGCACTGTACGACGTTTTCAACAAACAGATAGCGCAAAAGAGTAGCTCAAGTGGAAAGGAACACTTCCTATTTAAATTTCTGCATCCTACGCTGTTGGCAGTTCTGTGTAGGTGGCACATACGTGATTTTATTTCGGTGATTACAAAAAAAAGTGGTTCAAATGGCTCTGAGCACTATGGGACTTAACATCTATGGTCATCAGTCCCCTAGAACTTAGAACTACTTAAACCGAACTAACCTAAGGACAGCACACAACACCCAGCCATCACGAGGCAGAGAAAATCCCTGACTCCACCGGGAATCGAACCCGGGAACCCGTTCGGTGATTACAAAATAAAGTTGAATGTATGCACTGGGTAGCCAAGGCAGCTAGTTCATGGTGATTCGGTCAATCAAGTAAATGAATTTACTGAACATGCTGCAAATTGGTACAGGGAGCCTGTGTGTCAGAATTCTCAGCCAGTGTGGCACAACGGTGTTATGATAGAAAAATGAGCCACTGAGAAGAGGATTTGGTGGTCTGTTGGGTTGATGATAGGTTCATGTATCTATGGTCTGGGTACCATTCCAACTTCAGTCAGTGATTTAAGATAGGGAGAGACAGATTCCATTCTCTTCTGGCTACACCAAGTGAAGAAGATATAATGGCAATGTGGTCTGAAATTCACTTTAAAAATGATATTCCTTCTCTACCAAGTAGACGTTAGGTTGATCCACAATAAAGTCTGGAGGGGCGACATGTAGAAACTCTATCACCAGTAACCTTTCATATACTAGTTATTTGTTTCTAGTGACGAAACAAACGCTTTGTGGGATCGCAGGACACTTATTCCATCTTTTATGTGAGCTTCAGTATGTCGATAAAATTGGTTCTGAACTGGGAATGCAAATCAGACCGCCCTTAACGCGGAATTTGATCCCTTCGTGACAATACAGCTCGGCTACAATTTGTTGTTTGTTCGAAACTGCAGGTTCCTCAACATCTCCCCATATTGCGCGTAAATGGATTCGAATCCAGGCCCGGCACTAAGGATTTCATTATGTATTGTCAAGATCTAGCATGACAACACCTATCTGCTGGTGGATAATAATTTCAATTTTTAATGTACTTTCATTCGTTGTCAACACTAACGATATTTGACGTTTTTGACTCCCAGTGAGACACAGAACTATTTGCGAGATCACTGTAAGTTCAAGATGTTATTCCGAGCTGCTGGTGGAGAAAAATTTGGTAGCTGACGTCTCTTTGTGTGTAGTCAACAACGATATGTGTGGGGCTCTATTTCCAGTCAGCACTGAACTCTTCGTCATATTATTTCTAGTTCAAACATGCTCACATGTCGCTGCTGTTGCAACAAACCCATATTTAACGTTCGTTTTCTCTAGAATATAGCAATGATAGGTGCCGGGTTGAAGTCCTGGCAAGGAAAAAATTAATGTTTCGTATCGCCATTTCAGTTAAAACATCTAGCTACTGCCGAGAAAATGCGATATGTCACAGTTTATTGTGCTTCGATATCTATCTTATTAGGTTCTAGGTTCGAATCCCTGTCCAACACAGAGGTTTACCTCACGGCATTTGAAGTAAGTTACTTTTTAAGAAGCAATATTTAATATCTCTCGTAGTTCGTTAACAAGGACAATAGGTGCTGGGTAGGAATTCGCATACGTTAATAATGTTTGCGTTATGTAATTTAAAGTTGGTATTTGCTAATTGATACTGTCTAAAATCGAGGTATATCACTCTCTGTATGCCTAATCAGGAATGACTGTTAGTTTCCGTCAGTCACGAAATATTTGCTTGGTCTGCATGACCTAGGTTCGAATCCATATGCAGATCGAGACGGTTCGCCGTGTCTTTTGAAGTTCGTACACATTCTTAACTTGCTGCTCGTGAATATCTTAAATTTCGTTAGATAATAAGTACGGTTTGTTACTTTGAAGAGGAATTCATGAATACGACGAACTTACTACGTGCTTTACCTATCTGACGTAATAATGAGAATGGTGACATTTCAGGTATGTCATTTATTGTAATAAATGTGAGCTTGCAAGCCTTAAGGACAGTCTTACCTGTGATAAGGTGTTCCCTGATATTTGTAATATCGTAGTATTACTTTACATCTTGAGTCATTGCGATACAGAGTAGTGTGTTCTAGTGGTGACTTGTTGGAACCATTCTCAATAGTCAAAAGACTGTTCCAAGGGGTGATTAGAGGACCTGCTAGACAGCTGCGAAATGCAATTCAGGTCGTTCGGATACTTCTCAGCACGACTGTACGGTCTAGGGTGGAGGGGGCCAAATGTCGTATCATTGGATGCCCCCTACGAGACTAACAAATTGCAATTATGACTCCTTTTGATCCGATTTGTAGTGTTCGAAATATTTCAGTGGCTTCAGTTAAAATTAACACCCTGTATAATTAAGGCGACTACGGCCGATAATTAGTTTATTGCGGATGCACACCACGCTCTAGCTGTTAGAGGAATCGTCGAAATGGCACAAGTAGTGAGGATAATGGGCAAGGGCACTATACCAGTATTGTGTGGATAAGTTAACAGTTGGGATGTAAGGGAGGCCTGCTTGGGAAGTCCTTGCAGTTAAAATGACCATTTTGTCTCTCTTGTGCAGTGGTGACAGCATCTGCCTAGTAAGCAGGAGACACGGCTTTAAATCCTGGCCCGACACAAACTTTCAACTTTTAAATCAATGCCAACTGGCAGCTAACAACATTAATTTTTCTGTGTCTTGTTATCAGATTCAGTCTCTCAGCCGTTGCGGAGACTAAGTCGTGATTTTATGTAGCTGATAACAGCGACACGTAGAAAATACCGGACTGACATGTGGAAACGAAGTGTGCATTTTAAGTATTAGCCCACGTGACAAAAAGTTTTTCATGCCTTGGAGAGGTCACGCTAATATCGACTAACACCACCTTTAGCTTTGACAAGGGCTTTTATTCCACGAATAAGACAGTCTACAAGTTTCTTAAGATACGCCATGTTCTGCTGATAGCACGCATTGATTATTACATCCCGCAGAGCTCCCAAATTGTGGAAATGTTGATTACTATGCTTCACTCATTGTTTCCTCAACCTCTGACATACTTTTTGGGATTAACGTTGGGTTATTCAGCGAACCAGACGAGCTGCGATACGACGCCAGAGTACTCGCCAAACAAAGGGCATACGAGTGCAGCCCGTTAAACGTGGTTGTTACTGTCTTCGAAGATGCAGATCGAAGGGAAATAGTTGGTCACATGACTGCCGCACTACACAGTAACGAAAATGAGTAAGCTGAAATCCTTGTACGGAAATATATCCAAAACATCAAAGAACCCACCCCGACCAGAACTAGATCCTCCAAACACTTCGGGTTAAAATATTCAATTGGACTGTGGTATACACAAGTCCTTGAATCAATTTGAAAGAGGTAAAATCACATTTCACCGAATCATACTACAGTAAAATATTTAAAAAATATATTATTTATTTAGTAGCTTATTATCAATTTGATTAAAGTTTAATTAGAGTTTAGTTTATTATTTAAGTCTTCCTCTATCCTTTAGTCAAATTGGATTCATGCCACAAATGTTGATTTGCTCTTGTTGAACTTAACACATATCAAAACTTTCTAGAAATCACCGTACGGGGTTCCGAAGATCTCGTAGTTCAGGAACGACTCCAATAAAATTTCCTCTTTCCCCCGTAATTTTGAAATATGCTTCACTTATTCTCATAGAATTAGTGGAGTCTGTATAGGTGCAAACATAGGTCTGTGACGAGATGTGGATGATGTTTACGGCAGCGTAGGATTTCATAAATAAAAACGGGACAATAATGTTTCCCAAAGACTAAATGACAATGATTGCTGATTCGGCCACTGGAGCACCCAGAAAAGATCGTTCCGAAAGTTCTATGGGTTTAGTCAGTATCCACAATGGTAAATCAAACACTGGTGAAAGAAGGAAACTATTTTATACCTTTTTCACTAAGAAAACATATTCTGTTTGGGGATGAAATATAATCTGTTTGGGGATGAAATATTAACTAAGTACGCTGTTTACTTCGTTGAAAGCAAAATAGTATGGGATAACCTTTAATGGCTGCTACCTAGAATGTGCTTAATACACAAATTGAGACTAACATCAATACACGTAGTATCTCATCAAATCTCAACTCGCTCTATGAATTAACGCAGGTTCACGTTATCTGTAAACGAATGACATCAGTCTGACGTGTGACACACCAGACGCGCCCAGACAACTAGTGTACAGTTCCTGTGTTGCTAGGGCCATAGAAAACTTGCCACTTTATTTGCCGCTATGAACAAAGGTCTGTTAGAGAGATACTGGGCTCCAAATGTTAACTGTGTTCAGCCATCTTCGCTGTGTCCGATGGGCAACAGGTTAGCGCGAACCTGTATTCACTGACTGTAGCAGTGCATGTGCTGTTTAAAATCTATTGTCACTGACATAGCGTTACCAGCGTGTCTGGTCGTTATTGGAGAGAATCTTTCTACACGTTAGACAGTCCGCATTGGTACGCCAACAAATCGGTCACTTCGTTCATGGTGTGTTCACGCACACGTCCTGATACAATACCTCTTGAATAAAATAATTTTGGGTATTAGGCCACATCATTACAAAACTAAATTGTACATCAGAGAGGTTAACTTCTGGACTATAGTGAATGTCATCTCCTATATACTGCCTAGTTTGGTGCTTATCTTCAACATATTTTAGTTGACAGGTCAAATTTTGTGAGCAGACAGACGGAATGGCAATGATCTTCTCCCTTTAACGTGTAGCAGCTGACATATTGATGTAAACTTTCGAAAAGAACACGCTAAATTCCTCACCATTGCGCTCACACTGCCGGCTCAGGTACGTGGACGACGCGTTCGTCATCTGAATACACGGGCAAGCAGAACTACTCATATTTCATGGGTACCTCAACAGCTTACTTAAGAACATACAATTCACGCTAAGAATTGAAATTAACGGAGCGATTCCTGTTGTACATGTGGGGGTGTATAGGGCATCTAGCCGGGGTATAGGACGTAAAGTCTACAGGAAACCGACGCACACCAACCACGACAAAAGAACGCTGTGCTACGTGTGTTGACAGCCGGAGCTCATCTGATTAGTGACGCTAACCACGTACAAGATGAAATGAACGACCTCAAGACAACTTTCCGTGAGATTAAATATAACAACAGAGACACAGGAGCTGTTGAGTACTGCAAAGACAGAACAGACAAAGGTACAGAAGAAACTCTTCCCATTGTTCGCCTACCTTATGTGAGAAGCGTTAGCGACCGTGCAGCCAAGGTTTTGTAGCGGAGAAATCAAACCCATATTATAGAAAGTCCGCAATATCCCAGATTTCTTGAGACCCACTAAGGTTCACTTAGATGCTCTCCAGACTGTAGGCGTCTATGAGCTTCCTTATTTATTTTTTCAGTCATCAGTTTTCTAGCGGGTTTGATGCGGCCCGCCACGAATTCCTCTCATGTGCCAACCTCTTCATCTGAGAGTAGCACATGCCACCTACGTCCTCAATTATTTGCTGGATGTAATCCAATCTCTGACTTTCTTGGTGCAATAATTTAAATACAGAAGTATGTATTGTAGAAATTTATTTTGTTAACTTATCATGTGCTACAAGTTTGGGCATTACATTGATGCCATCTTTAACTCCCACACGTCATAGTCGTAAAATCGTTATGTACGGAATGAGCCAGTCTGTGTCGCCTGGCCACCAAGAGCTGTTGCATGACGATTTGATTCACGGATTCAGTTATATGGCTCCTTCCGTGTACAGCGATTTTACGACTATGACGTTTGGAGCCTGAATATGGCATCATTGTAATGTCGAAAATGGTAGCACATAAGAAGTTCATAAAATAAATTTCTACAATACATACGGCTGTTGGTAAATTATTGCATCAAGAAATACATGCCAGCCGTTGCTCAATGGTCCACAATGGATCAACGAAGATTAAAATCTCTGTCTTCGTCTACAGTTGGTATCCTCTATAGCTCCTTCTAGTACCATGGAAGTCATTCCCTGATGTCTTAACAGATGTCCTACCACGCTGTCCCTTCTCCTAGTTAGTGTTTTCCACATATTCCTTTCCGATTCTACGCAGAGCGTCCTCGTTCCTTGCCTTATCAGTCCACCTACTTTTCAACACCACTGTAGCACCACACTCAAATGCTTCGATTCTCTGCTGTTCCGGTTTTCCCACAGTCCATTTTTCACTACCATACAATTCTGTGCTCCAAACGTACATTGTCAGAAATTTCTTGTTAGTGTTTTCCACATATTCCTTCCCAATTCTACGCAGAGCGTCCTCGTTCCTTGCCTTATCAGTCCACCTACTTTTCAACATTCGTCTGTAGCACCACACTCAAATGCTTCGGTTCTCTTCTGTTCCGGTTTTCCCACAGTCCATTTTTCACTACCATACAATTCCGTGCTCCAAACGTACATTGTCAGAAATTTCTTCCTCAAATTACGGCCTATGTCTGAATGTAGTAGACTTCTCTTGGCCAGCCAATCTCTGTTCGTGAAACATGAAAATCTATCAGCACTCGCCTGTCGCTTCATGAAAGGAATGTACGACTGGGAAAGAGCAAGAGGTGATCTGTAGCTAGACACCACCAGCAGTGTGCCCGTTATGTCAGTTTTCCAGAACTTCGCGTGCTTGCTCAGCGGCCGTAGGTGCAGCAGTGAAAATTAAGAGCGACTATTCAAATAATTACAGTCCCTCACTAGACGAGCATGGATGATCGCTACAAGTTACGTGCGGCCTGGATGCTAGTGGATTTAGCCCGAGACGCCGGCCGTATTCGCCAGCCAGCAGCACCACTTGACCCCGGTTTAACAGCATAACAACGGCAACGAGTGAACAGCCGTGCAGCCCTAACGCTTCGCTGCCGGAAAACGCTACCTGACAGATAAAAGCTGGAAATTTGTTACTGCCGACGAGCGACCAGCAAGAGTTGCGTACCAGTAACTAGAGTGGTACAGGTAACAGCCTGCCAGTACCTCTTTCCAAACAGTCACCTACTACAGTTGCTTTCCAGCTAGGCACCAGAGTAGTACGCGCAATAGCCTAACCTACAGCCATCCCCATCCATAGCAAACTCTCTTTAAAGTATCCCATGACATCCCACACATGTGACGTCGGTAGTCACGAGGAAGCCGAAATAGTTGGTATATATGGGAAAACATTCACCAGTATGCAGCAGTTAACTGCTCTGGGAAAGGAACGCAGCATGTCAGTCGAGACGTCGGTATTTTAGTTGCTCTAGTCTTTTGTAATGACGCAGCCTAATACACAAAACCATTTTATTCAAAATGATATTGCCCGCAGAAGCCTACGACCTTACAACTATACCTGTCCTCTGCAACTGTTACATCTTCATATCGACTCATATTATTGCGCTGAATGCATAACATCAACTGTCACAAAGACCCACGAGCACACACACACACACACACACACACACACACACACACACACACACACACACACACACGCGCGCGCACGCACACACAGTTTCACTGCCATGGCTTACATCAGATGGGCTGTGCCATATTCGTATAACGGCCTTGCACCATTACTGAACCATCAATTTCATAAGATGTTGAAATGTGTGTGAAATCTTTTGGGACTTAACTGCTAAGGTAATCAGTCCCTAAGCTTACACACTACTTAACCTAAATTATCCTAAGGACAAACACACACACCCATGCCCGAAGGAGGACTCGAGCCTCCGCCGAGACCAGCCGCATAGTCCATGACTGCAGCGCCTAAGACCGCTCGGCTAATCGCGCGCGGCAGTTTCATAAGTCATGAGTAGGATATCACCACCGGTATGAGGCAAACTCCACTTGACCTTTGGTGTTACATTTTCTGACACACTCATCTGCAGGCATCATATATGTCAGAGGCGCAGTGGCATAAGCGGCAAGGCCAGCGCAGCAGTGATGATGATGTTGTTTGGTTTGTGGGGCGCTGAACTGCTCGGTTATCAGCGTCCATACAAAGTCCCAATTTTTACACAGCCCTAATTTTTTAACTAATCCAATCTAGCCACTATCACAATGATGATGATGATGAAATAATGAGGAGAACACAAACATCCAGTCCCCTAGCAACAGCGCAGCCGTGCCCCAGTGCATCTGAGATATACTGGTGGGCGACATGAATCCACGCCACTTGACGCTGCAGCATTGTTGCATTAAAATTGTTGCAAAGTCGCTAGAAAGCTGGTGCATCGCCTGTTTCCTTGGTAAATTTCAATATTTACCGTATTTTTACTGTATGGTGACAAGTTCTCACCCAAGTCGTCAGTTGGCTGCGCTGTGAATATACATTTATTCTTCTTACACTCAAATTTATTAATCGTATAATGATGGTGAACACATCCTGTATCAACGTGACACATCTATAAAAACTGTAGCGTACCACCGCCAGTTATAAGACTCTAATGCTTTTACAACAAGCTATTACTGCTGGCACCAGCTGTTTCGCACTTCAAGGGATGCTTCAATACACGACGTACAATGTATTGTGTCTTTTTGCTTCGTATATTAACCAGGGGTGAAATGTTCCTATGAGAGCACGAAAAATACGAATAGGTTCCTATTTACTTAAAAGACTATGACTAGAAAGAGGGAATTCTACGTTCCTCAGTACTTTTAAACATTATCCCAAAAATCTTGGAATGCTACATATTGGCTGATATTTTAACATGCGACTCACCTCAAACTCCCAAAACGTCCCCTAAGTGTAACTCAATCATGCTCACTGGTCCGTCGCTTTACATCGCTGATATCCATACATTTCCGGTTGCTCTTTCTTACCCACCCATTCAGCCTAAGTAATTGTCATAGTCTCTTTGTGTCTCTCTGTCATTACGTCCCATGTAACAGCCACAGTCCCGTTCTTTCTGTCCTACTACTACTACAGTCTCCTCTCACTACAACTGACTCCCTTTTGCTGTCTTACTGCTAACATCTCATTCCGTCATTCCTACTGCACCCCTCTCTCAGCATTTTTACTGCCTCTCTCTTCCTTGTCGTCTTTGTCATATACTTTATCTCTACATACCACTGGCTTTCACCCGTTTCCACTTCCGCGCTCTATTTATTCCTCCCTCCCCCCTCCCTCCCTAATCAGTGTTTCCTTCACTCTTTTCGCAGCACTGTTCTGTCACACTCAACAACGTTCCACAGCAACTGCGTCCCTCTTATTCTTTCACATAGCCATTGTATCCTTCGTTCTTCCTGCAACACAGCCTTTATGTACTTTCTTCCGGCATTTATTACTTCTCCGTATCTTTGCCAGATCCATTGTCTCCTTCTCTCTCGGAACAAAAAAGTGCGAAAATGTTAGCATTGCAAAATTTTTGGGAAAATTTTTAAAGTGTAACCTCCCCACCGAAAATTATGTATAGCAAAGTTAAATAAAAATGGAGCCACGAAGCAATATCGTCCCCACAGAAATATTTAAATAAAAAATAATAAATGGGAGTCAAGTGTAACCTTCCCACAATGAAATCTATTGATAATGACAATTAAATGTAAGAATCGCAATCTGACCCAAATGTGGGCTCCACACAAAATAATGAAAGACATACAAAATGTTGCAAAGTCAGTTCCCCACAAAATGAAAGACAATTCAATGATAATGAAATCTCAGTGACAATGAAAACGCAAATAGACCGAAATGTCGATCTTAGGCCCTGTGCAAAAATGTAGAATTGATTTCTTACCTCACTATAACTGAATCTGCTCTTATTTTTCGCCATAGCTTGGAGGAAATGCATCGCAAATATTTTTTTGAATTTAACTGAAACTTTTGTTTAAGGAAAAACAAGGGAAATATTTTTTCGATTAAATAGCTCTTTTGTTAAAAATGCTTTGAAAACAAAATTATTATTGGGACACTTCTTGAAAATTAATTACAATAAATATACACTACATTATCTGAGGTGCGCAATGCAGCTTCATTACCTTGTTTAACAATATACCTCATTCAGCATCTTGACCAGAGACCCATGTCGACGCCCGCGGACTGCGTCCCACTCGCGACTCTACCCGCAACTGTACAAGACTACAACTGCCGACAGACTGAGTGCAACTAGCAACTACCACTACTGACTCCCTACATGCAACTGCTCTCTCGCAACTGAATCATCTCGCACGCGCTACTACTCTCTGGTCAGAGATTGTCATGGCTCGCCATCGCTGCATACGTGTTTGAAAAGGTGTTGAAGAATGTAGAATGACACAGCTGGAGCCCCTTTTTTCAGTCACAATCTTTTAAATAAATTGGAACATTTCGCATATTTTGAGCTCCGATTGGAGCATTTTTCAGATGATTCCCTTCGTTTCTCTGCAGCAGCAGGCCACGTAATTACAACAAACTAATTTCACACCTCCAGACCAGACTTTATGTGTGAAAAACAACTGCATGTGCTTCAGTACTACAACACTGTGTTCCCAGATGATAATATAGACACTTCACAGCACTTTTCTCCGTCACACATCACGTTTATACTAGGATTTCACCTCAAAACCGGATTTTACGTGCGTTTTTTGCATGTACAAGTAACTTTGAACCTCTGTATCTTGAAAACGGATGATGAAAATTTTAAATGCCCTTCGAGATCGAAATCTTACGAATATGTCGCAAAAATTACAGCCATTGGGTTTCCATTGCCTCGGAATCCGAGGCTCAGTTTTAATACCCAAAAAACATTGTTATGGCGTGTTCCTCGATAACGGGTAAAGATATTTTAAAACGGGGAGACGGCTCCCCTCAGCAAAATGCCTAGAGAATTTATCATTAAAATTTGAGAAATTTGCGGCGATTATTTATTGATTATTTTGCCTCATACAAAATTTTACGCCTAGAAGTACTGGAGTTCCAGTTCAGCACTCGTGGCTGCCGCGTCGCGGTCGCGAAGTGGGACCGAGGCAGTGCCAGATAAGTTTTACAGTCTGACGATAATTTATGGATTTGTAATTTTAGCTTGACGATGTCCACTATGGACAAACGGTAGTTACTCTTATTCTGAAGAAGGTTGGGTTATCCCGACTGAAACCTAGGTAAATTTCTAGGTAAACGGTGCAACTGACGCTGTTAATTATTAAAATTAAAATTAAAGTTTGTACAGTTGCTGACAGGGCCGCGAAATGTTGAAGATATTTAATTAAAAGTGAACAAGTAAGTCTTCAATATTAATAGCTTCAGTTAAGTAAAAGTGTCGAATAGAAAATAAGCAGACCTTCAATGATAACGGCTTCAGTTAAGTAAGATTACAAATAGAAAACAGGTAGACCTCCAATGACGACAGTTTCAATTAAATAAATTTAGAAAACAGAAAAGATGAAGGTCTTCATGAATAACTGCTTTAGTTAAGTGACCAACAATTATAGTTGCCTCCTCACAAGGGGTGCACCAGAAGGCTTGTATACAAGTAACACAAGACTATATCAAATAGGAAGGCCAAGAATAGTCAAAACTGGAGGACCGGCCTTCCGAGTCCCGTTTCGTTGGATAGAGACCGGCAAAAGAAATATTAACACAGCAAGGTTAATTACTTGAAAGTAACGTTAATTAGCCGAACGGTATACCAGCGTCACTGCAAGATACCGCCTCTACAACAACGGCGAAACGCCCGAAAGTAAAGTAGGCTGCCAAACCCAATTACATAGCCCCAGCAGTTGCAAATTTGAGACCCAGAAACCTCCCAAGTCAATATACACTCCTGGAAATGGAAAAAAGAACACATTGACACCGGTGTGTCACACCCACCATACTTGCTCCGGACACTGCGAGAGGGCTGTACAAGCAATGATCACACGCACGGCACTGCGGACACAGCAGGAACCGCGGTGTTGGCCGTCGAATGGCGCTAGCTGCGCAGCATTTGTGCACCGCCGCCGTCAGTGTCAGCCAGTTTGCCGTGGCATACGCAGCTCCATCGCAGTCTTTAACACTGGTAGCATGCCGCGACAGCGTGGACGTGAACCGTATGTGCAGTTGACGGACTTTGAGCGAGGGCGTATAGTGGGCATGCGGGAGGCCGGGTGGACGTACCGCCGAATTGCTCAACACGTGGGGCGTGAGGCCTCCACCGTACATCGATGTTGTCGCCAGTGGTCGGCGGAAGGTGCACGTGCCCGTCGACCTGGGACCGGACCGCAGCGACGCACGGATGCACGCCAAGACCGTAGGATCCTACGCAGTGCCGTAGGGGACCGCACCGCCACTTCCCAGGAAATTAGGGACACTGTTGCTCCTGGGGTATCGGCGAGGACCATTCGCAACCGTCTCCATGAAGCTGGGCTACGGTCCCGCACACCGTTAGGCCGTCTTCCGCTCACGCCCCAACATCGTGCAGCCCGCCTCCAGTGGTGTCGCGACAGGCGTGAGTGGAGGGACGAATGGAGACTTGTCGTCTTCAGCGATGAGAGTCGCTTCTGCCTTGGTGCCAATGATGGTCGCATGCGTGTTTGGCGCCGTGCAGGTGAGCGCCACAATCAGGACTGCATACGACCGAGGCACACAGGGCCAACACCCGGCATCATGGTGTGGGGAGCGATCTCCTACACTGGCCATACACCACTGGTGATCGTCGAGGGGACACTGAATAGTGCACGGTACATCCAAACCGTCATCGAACCCATCGTTCTACCATTCCTAGACCGGCAAGGTAACTTGCTGTTCCAACAGGACAATGCACGTCCGCATGTATCCCGTGCCACCCAACGTGCTCTAAAAGGCGTAAGTCAACTACCCTGGCCAGCAAGATCTCCGGATCTGTCCCCCATTGAGCATGTTTGGGACTGGATGAAGCGTCGTCTCACGCGGTCTGCACGTCCAGCACGAACGCTGGTCCAACTGAGGCGCCAGGTGGAAATGGCATGGCAAGCCGTTCCACAGGACTACATCCAGCATCTCTACGATCGTCTCCATGGGAGAATAGCAGCCTGCATTGCTGCGAAAGGTGGATATACACTGTACTAGTGCCGACATTGTGCATGCTCTGTTGCCTGTGTCTATGTGCCTGTGGTTCTGTCAGTGTGATCATGTGATGTATCTGACCCCAGGAATGTGTCAATAAAGTTTCCCCTTCCTGGGACAATGAATTCACGGTGTTCTTATTACAATTTCCAGGAGTGTAATTAACAGATCGTCGACGTCTGCAGTGTCCGAATGGACCTCGAAACCGGCAACCGGCCATGTTACAAGAGAAACGTACGAATTTACTGTTGTAAGTCGTTTAGCACGGAGGTCGGCTGAAACCCAATCATCTAGGTACTGCGTGACGACGAAATATTGTCACAGCACAGAAGAGACACGTTATTGCTCCGATTCAGGAAGCGCAATAGGCTCACACAGCATAAGATACCTTGTTAACACACAATAAAGGTCAGTATCGACTCAGGAAAAGAAAACAACAGCCACAATTCAAGGAGCCAAGTGTTGGTGAAATAGATCAGCTAAGAAATTGCAATGATCGCACCAGACCGATAGGTGTCAATAAGACCTCAATATTTAAAACTTAACTGAAGTTTACGAATCGAAGATGAAGCTCGTCCGTTCCAAAGGGGGCCCAGAATTGAGCACAGCGAAACTGGCTTCAACTCTCTCTTCGGTATGTCACGTCCCAGAAATGGATGACCAGGCTACGCACGAAGACGGGACTAGAAGTCAGACACACATTCAAATTGGCCCACAAATATGCCCAGCAACCACTCGCCGGACTCCGTGCCCAAGACGCTTGCTCACATTCTCTCCTTAGTCGCTGGGAGGACCGCTTACATGCTCCTCCTCGCTCCATTACTACTCCCCAACACCCCACGCCAGAACACGCCCCGTCACGATCAAAAACCTCGAGCAAAGATCTTAGTGGCTTCAAACCAGAGGGACATCACACAACAGATCGAGCTAGTGGCTCCAGGAATTCGAAAGTCGACGCCAGAAGCCCCACTGCGGCTCAGAAGTTCTGAAGGTACCAGCGATAAAATTCAGGGACATTAAATGCTATTTTCAACTTTTACATAATTCGCACTGCTTGTAAGAGTTGAAGAAGATGAAAGGAAGCAATGGTTGAGAAGGGAGAGAGATATGGTTGTTGCCTATCCCCGATTTCATTCTATACGTGTACTGAGCAAGCAATAGAGGAAACCAAGGAGGAGCTCTGGAAGAGAATTAAGGTTTAGGGAGAAGAACAAGAAACTTAGGAATTGTCATTTTAATTGCATCTGCGACGGCTAAGGTCTTGTAAGGGTAGTTGAACTGAATGTACAGTAGTCTCTTGGAAAGAAATTGTAAGATCAACATTATTAAAACAACGGTAACTGAATGCAATCAAAGTAAATCAGGTGATGCTGAGGCAATCAGATTAGGAAATGAGACACTGCAAGTAATTTATAAGATCTATTATATGAACAACTAAATAACTAATGACTGCCAAGGTAGGAGAGCTATAAAATGCCGACTGGCAACAGCAACAAATGCGTTTCTGAAAACGAGGAATTTATCAAATATAAATTTAATTTTTAGGAAGATTTTTATGAACATAGTTGTCTAGAATATAGTGTTGTGAAGAAAAACGTGGATGAGAGGGAGGTCACGTAACAAGAAGATAGAAGCTTTTGAATGTGGTGCTATAAAGGAAGAGGAGATAACGTTTCAGTCTGGTGAAAATACAAATTTGTGGCGCAACTGAACTACAGGAAGGAATCGGTTGACAGATTTAATCCCGAGCCAACAAGGAACTGTGATTTTCTTAATGGAAGGGACGTTTGTGTTCTGTGGCGGGGGTGGGGGGGGGGGGGTGAGGGTGTTACAATTGTAGAGGAAAATTAAACTTGTTGAAAAGATTTGAGGCTGCGGTAATCGCACAGAGATGGAGAGGTTTGTACTGGAAAGCCCAGCGACAAACCAGCCCAAACCAATCTTCAGATTGAATACCACAGCAGCAACAACAACGACTACGACAACAACAACGACAACAACAACAATAACAACCAGATATACATCATCAGCAGTGTGCCATATCGACCAATACATCGCCCAGCGAGTAAACCTTCCATCTTTAGCCCCTGAATCCATTGTCCTGCGGAAGTGGAGGAGGAGCTTCAAGGCAAATTCCCATTACGGTTTATCTTCGAGATTCATCTCGCTATGTGGATTCTCCGGACGAATCTCGTATTTGTTCTTGTGATGCTTATCATTTTTGTATCTTCAGCTTGACGTCACTTTGTCCAGATCTGTGCTGGAAACTCGTATACATCATTTCATTGTGGATTATGGAATCTCTTATGTGGTTGTATTTTTATTAAAACTGCTGATGTTATGCGCCAGGTCAAAAATGTGGTAGCTTTCAGTCTGTATCTCGTCTCGCAGTAAATGAGCTGGAAATGAACAAATCCTATCATAGTCTGGAAAATAGATATTCGTTATACACAGTTTAACTGCGTAAGCACATAGGATATGCTGCTTGCAGGGGATGAATCAAGCATAAAAATTATATACGGATTTAACGTCAATACGTAATACGCTGAGCTGTTAAACACAGAGCACAATGTACCAAAGGCTCAACTAATCGGCTTTATGCTATCGATTTGAAGCCCGGCCTGATCATCTTCCGAAACCATCAGAAACCATTTGGATACGCGCTGTTTACAGCAATCCGGTAAATCGGATTACAGGTGATCTGTCCAGGGGCCACTGATACACTGTATCAGAGAGATCGCAGCGTGCAACCCTAAAATGTTGCGTTCTTGGTATCAGGCACCATAACGTGGACCGACTCGTTTTTCGTACTTGTTCAGAAATGAGAATCGTTACGTGCGTTCGTGATTCACATGTTGAGTTACAGAGCAGAAAAATAGTGGTGAGGACCGGGTTAATCATCCCATTCTGCTATCGAGAAGAGTGAATACGGTAACTGATATACTGAATACTGTAACAAATGCTAACTCTAGTAAACTGTAATATCCTTTCAGTCAGTATCAATCAAATTTTAAAATCACATGTTCAAAACCTACAGCTCTTTCTGCCATAAAGACTTTTTTCACGTAGCTGTTACTACATTAAATCCCAAGCTGCCAGCGATTACACATGACGCTTTCCTCCTTATTTTTAAATTTCTGTAGGATACTAAAATTAATTTTCTTATAGTTAAACTTGCGTAAAATGTGTTATTTCACATTTCGCAAAGAAACTAGGCACATCTCAACAATTTTTTAAGTAAATGAATATTTGTGAGTAATGATCCAACCCAATTAAACCATGAGTATTTAACAGCAGTCTCTCCTCATTTAACTTAAGCCATATTGAATATGATATTACATCACCTTCAGGATATTTCTACTTATCTAACAATGAATTCTTAATACGAAAAATGAACTGTATTTTTACAGCAGTTACAACGTACTCCGCCGAAACCTAATTACATAATATTTTTCCTATCAATGAAAAAAGAACGTAATTCAAAAGAAAGGCTACGAAATTAATCAAAAACATATTTTTAATAAAAATTTACCATATAAACATAAATGATCCATGATCAGCGAGCCACCTTCAGTGACCAGTATCACGTCTCATCGGTTCGAATGTTGCTCCAGAAGAGTTACCGTGCGAGCTATAATTAGCCTGATTTGACCACATGGCCACTATGTGAGAAGTATGTGGGAGAAACTGATAAGTAGCTTGACTCTCCATGGAATGTATGCTTCCAGAATTTCCAAACCAAATTTCTTCGTGATGTATCGTCTGCCACAGGAGCTTGACGCATATCTTCGTGAACTGGCCGCCCATACTAAGAGAGCCATCACAAAACGTGCTGCTGTTCTTCGGATCTTCTCTACTATTCTTACCTGTTGGGTCACTGACAAGCAATATTCAAGAATCTGCCGGTCGAGTTTATTGTAGGTCACTGCCTTAATCAGTGGATTATTTTTCTTTAGTATTCTTCTATAGAGTTTCAGCCCAACACCTGCTGTTACTATACCTATTGCTATATATTCATTCAATCTTAAATAGACCGAAACGCATCTTTCTAGATGATCTACGTTCTCGATTGTTGTTGGGGAGTGACCGCTAATATTGTACTTGAACAATAATTAATTTTTTTCTGAATTACATCAAAGCTCAACTGATGTTCCCTCATGATGATTCTGTGTTCCAAGGCGACAGAGCCCCTGTCACGCGGCTCACATCGTCCAGGACAGGTTCAATTTTGTGAACACGGGGACGAACTGTCGCATCTCGCCTGGCTACTACACTCCTGGAAATGGAAAAAAGAACACATTGACACCGGTGTGTCACACCCACCATACTTGCTCCGGACACTGCGAGAGGGCTGTACAAGCAATGATCACACGCACGGCACTGCGGACACAGCAGGAACCGCGGTGTTGGCCGTCGAATGGCGCTAGCTGCGCAGCATTTGTGCACCGCCGCCGTCAGTGTCAGCCAGTTTGCCGTGGCATACGGAGCTCCATCGCAGTCTTTAACACTGGTAGCATGCCGCGACAGCGTGGACGTGAACCGTTTGTGCAGTTGACGGACTTTGAGCGAGGGCGTATAGTGGGCATGCGGGAGGCCGGGTGGACGTACCGCCGAATTGCTCAACACGTGGGGCGTGAGGTCTCCACAGTACATCGATGTTGTCGCCAGTGGTCGGCGGAAGATGCACGTGCCCGTCGACCTGGGACCGGACCGCAGCGACGCACGGATGCACGCCAAGACCGTAGGATCCTACGCAGTGCCGTAGGGGACCGCACCGCCACTTCCCAGCAAATTAGGGACACTGTTGCTCCTGGGGTATCGGCGAGGACCATTCGCAATCGTCTCCATGAAGCTGGGCTACGGTCCCGCACACCGTTAGGCCGTCTTCCGCTCACGCCCCAACATCGTGCAGCCCGCCTCCAGTGGTGTCGCGACAGGCGTGAATGGAGGGACGAATGGAGACGTGTCGTCTTCAGCGATGAGAGTCGCTTCTGCCTTGGTGCCAATGATGGTCGTATGCGTGTTTGGCGCCGTGCAGGTGAGCGCCACAATCAGGACTGCATACGACCGAGGCACACAGGGCCAACACCCGGCATCATGATGTGGGGAGCGATCTCCTACACTGGCCATACACCACTGGTGATCGTCGAGGGGACACTGAATAGTGCACGGTACATCCAAACCGTCATCGAACCCATCGTTCTACCATTCCTAGACCGGCAAGGTAACTTGCTGTTCCAACAGGACAATGCACGTCCGCATGTATCCCGTGCCACCCAACGTGCTCTAAAAGGCGTAAGTCAACTACCCTGGCCAGCAAGATCTCCGGATCTGTCCCCCATTGAGCATGTTTGGGACTGGATGAAGCGTCGTCTCACGCGGTCTGCACGTCCAGCACGAACGCTGGTCCAACTGAGGCGCCAGGTGGAAATGGCATGGCAAGACGTTCCACAGGACTACATCCAGCATCTCTACGATCGTCTCCATGGGAGAATAGCAGCCTGCATTGCTGCGAAAGGTGGATATACACTGTACTAGTGCCGACATTGTGCATGCTCTGTTGCCTGTGTCTATGTGCCTGTGGTTCTGTCAGTGTGATCATGTGATGTATCTGACCCCAGGAATGTGTCAATAAAGTTTCCCCTTCCTGGGACAATTCACGGTGTTCTTATTTCAATTTCCAGGAGTGTATAACCCAACATTATTGAGCCTTTGAGGTCTACTTTGGAGAGAAGAGTGCGTAAACGCTAACCACCTCAATCACAGTTACTGAACTTGCCACTTTTCTCAAGAAGAACTGTACAAAATTCCCTTTAAAATCACGCAGGAATTGTATGCATTCTTTCTGAGACGACCGGAAGCAGCTTCAAATACATCTGAATTTCATGCACTCTATTACACTTGTAAATGTGTCGTGTTTTGGTGTTCCCATACTTTTAAGCAATCCCTGTATGTCACGAATATCAAGGTTCGATATTACGTCGTCGGTGTATGCCCAAAGGCACCTTTACATACGACTGTTTCACACTGATTGTTTATATCTGCTAGGAATGTATCAATCCAATCTCTGCTTAAGTCCGATAGACTGCGATCTTTTGTTTTCTCCACTAGAGTATTGTGCGGAGCGGTATCAAATAAATGCCTTCAGCAACTCAAGGATGACATCTACAGTCTTCTGGAATTCAAGGACGATCAGTTGAGTTCTTTGAGATCTCTGTTTGCAAAATGTATGCTCATCCCACCAGTAGAGACATTCTTAACATTCTTAATCCTAACATCCGTACCCTGTGTTCAGTGGATCCAGAGAGAGTTATAACTTTTAAATGCTGTGTGAAAGACCAAAAATTGACTCCACATTCATCAAGTATGCTCTCTCTCAAATATCCAGTAATACTTTAAAGGTGCTATTAGAAATCTTTGTCATTAGTTTTAACTGTCTCTTACATTTTAATCAATATACATGACATTTACATAACCTGAGAGCGATGGCCTCTGTGATTTATGTCATAGTGTCATTAAATTAAACTGGGCTGTAATCAATTATTTTTTGTTGGAAATCATGAAAACATAATTGGCAGACAAACACATTGTTGTGACTGCAGGAAATACATTTTTACAACTAGAAATTCTGTTCAGATATCCGATGGCGTGCTACTATGTTGTGTAAGAGAGTGAAATACTGCAGTAGATGGTTAGTAGCGTGCGAATCAATATGGAAATGCTGTAGGGGTTTGCTGTACAGCAGAGTCGTGTTTAATATTTGATACTGATATGGAAGTAAGATAAGGGTAATTTTCAAAACAAAACTAAGATAAATAGCAGTCTATGGAAGAAGAGAGTCCTTAGGGTATTTCTTCATATTATTCTTTATCAGGTAGAATGCCGGAATCTGCATCTAAGAAAAACCTTGAATCATCTGTTACCCAGAGAGTACCCGAGGTTGACGATTTCCTTTTGGATATAAGTGCAGGTTTGGATGAAAATCATGAAGATGTTCCTCATGCAGTACCATAAAACTCTTCGTGAAGATGAAATTAGTGATGGTGGTGGTGGTGGTGGTGGTGGTGGCTCTGCTGCTGATGCTGCTGCTACTGCTAATAATGTTGATGATGATGATGATGACGATGGGGGCAATAATTACTCTGACAAATAAGCAGTAAAACTTCCAACATATGCGAGGCCTATATTGCTCCAAGTGGTATGTTGTAGAGAAAAAGCCCCCCCGTGTAAAATGAAATGCCTGTACACAGTATGGTGACATTTATACCTGACCAGCAAGGGGCATAATCATGTACACACCAAAAGATGCTAAGGATTCAATTATTCCTGCAGCCATTGTGGAACCTGGAAGCAAGAAGAGTTAGCGTACCAAGAAAAATAAACGGGCATGATGTAACTAAAGATGTTCGAACTTTGGGGTACTTTGCTTCATGTTGAAACAAGTTAGGGCTAGGAAAGTTTCCCAATCCATTATAAAATGTTGTGAGTCAGCTTGAGGCAATAAGAACATTCATTAAGTTTGATGGAAAAAGAAAAGAAAAGAGGCTAGGTTATAAACATAAGCTTGCTGCTATATCCTATGTATGGGAAATATTTATAAGACAGTGCAAGAAAGAAAATTAATGTTATTGTGCATGAACAACTGATTCCGTTTAGGGTTCGTTGTATGTGCAATATATACCAAAAAGCCTGGAAAGTATGGAATGCAAATATGCTGGATGTGCGAAGCTGAAACTGGTTATGCCATTCGTAGGCTTGTGTATACAGGGAGAGAACAAGGTGAGCCATTCCAGAAAAGTTTGGGCCTTACCACAGTGTAGACCGTTGCAGGCAATAATGCTGGTACAGCCACAAATGTTACTGTAAATAATTATTTTACATTTGTACTATTGGCAGAATATCTCTTGAGCAAATACTAACTGTTGCGGGAACAATGAGGATAAATAAAAAAGCACTTGAATATGAAGCCGAACTCTAGTAGACAAGTAAATTCAAATCTGTTTGCATTTGCGAAAAAAATGACACTAGTTAGTTATTCGCCTAAATACAAAGTATCATGATAACTCTATAGATTAACAGCATTCAAAACGGAATCCTGACATGGAGGTTGTTGTGGATGTTATGGATCAGCTACTGCGCAATTTCACATGCAAAAGAAGCTAAATGCTGGCCCAATGGTCTCAGGTGTAACATACTGAATTGATGCATTCTAAATGCCTTCATTCTTTACACAGCACAACACATATCACGAAAGACTTTTTCACAAGAGGAGACTTTTCATCATGCAACTTTCGATGGGCTTGATCCAAACGTTTATAATCAGAAGATCTTCTAATCTTTTTTACAATAATCCATATACCTGGGTATGGGGAAGTTCGTTGCTATCGGTCAAACGCTGAACAGCAGTAGTAACAGCGGCAATATGGTGCGTCGTCAGAAGAGAAGATATTCACTGTGTGCTATTCCAAAGGACAGCAGAAAAAGACATTTTACTGTATGTGCACTTGTGCCAGGACCATAGCAGTTTGATGTTGCAAAACTGTAAAAATTAATATTATGCCTTTTTGTTTAATTTGTTCTTCGTCAATATTATAACATAAATTTGTGAACAGTTTGTAATAAATAATTGTGGTGGGTTATGTTTCAGTTTTCCTAATGAAATTTGTTCAAAGAAGATTATTTAGGATTCAAAGTAGGTTCTTTTAACCTAGTAAAGCTACTGACAATGATCTCATCACTACGGTATCACACTGATTAAATTTTAAACAAAATATTCTTGTGTGATAGTTACCTAAAATTACTTCTGTTCTTTTAAAATTTCGTATTAGACACAGTGGGTCCAATAAACCAAGGGGGCAAACGATATAGGTCATATATAGAAGTGATTCAATAGATCTTATTACTTGAACGTGTGTTTTACAATTCTTCAAGAGAATGACACTAGCGATCTCGAAAACGTAAATGTCAAGATCCTTCTTCCACTAGTTTGAGACGCACTGCTCTGAAGCGACCTACTGTAATCTGCTGTTCAAAAGATAGAAAGTTCTCCACCATAATCTCTCCAGAACTTTTCAGTAAAAGACCTATCAAAATTATTATCCATAAAGTTGATGGTAGTCAAATGATTGAGGTAAAAATTCGAAGTTCGTTTAGCTGCTGTTTCGAATCTTGTTCATAGCTAATAAATTTTTTATTACCTTTACATAAATTTCATATTTGTGATCAACTTTAAATGATAATTAATAAAATATATGTTTTTTTTGTTGCTGCTCCCTCTCCCCTGGACTGATTCGGTTGGGTGGCGTATCATAAACTCGTATCTTCTCCTGTTGCAATTTGCACTACAGCTATTGTATCTGGTCCTTCATATCCCAGATACCAGCACTGGGCCGTGCTGGGTAGCCACACGGTCTGGGCACCTTGCCACGGTTTTCACAGCCACCCCCGTCGGAGGTTCGAGTGCTCCCTCGGGCTTGGGTGTGTGTTGCCCTTAGTGTAAGTTAGTTTAAGCTAGATTAAGTAGTATGTAAGCCTAGGGACTGGTGACGTCAGCAGTCCGGAGCTGTAGGAAATTAACACCACCACTTACTGGCACTGGGATGGAGCTGACATCCAAGCTTGTCCCACACCTGTTTTATTGGGGACAGTTCTGGGGATACTGCTGGCCACAAGAGTTAATTATCATCTCGCATACAGTATTTAGGCACACATGCCACACGTGCATGACCATTAACTTGTTGAAAAATACTGTATATTCGAATGAGAGGTAACAGATAAGGGCGGAGGAAGTCTGTGACGTACCGTAATGTTCATAGAGTTTCCTAATCAGTACCAGCCATGACCTGAAGCCATACTCAATAGCTGACCACACCAGCAGTAATGTGTCTAGGCCTCTCCTAAACAATTGAAGAATGGGTTCTCTCCCCAGGATGCTGCAGTACATGCTGAGGGTGGTCGTCGAGTAAGTGCAGAACCATGATTCTCGCTGAACACAATGCGATGCCATTCATGGGCAGTCAATCACTCCTGGTCACTGCACCACTCCAGATGCATCCATTTGTGTCGTGATGTAACGGCAGCCTACACACTGGACAGCAATTCCATAGCCGTCGTGGGAATAAAGCGCTAGTTAAATGGTTGGGATTTCCTTCATCAGAAAACAGTTGGATAGATGCTGACGAATTAGTATATAAGAGGATGTGAAGATCTCAGTCACCTCAGTAGCGTACAATGCATGTAGGAGAAACACCATAATAAGAGGTGGAAGTGCCATTCTCGACAAATTACCAGTTGAATTACACATTCCGGGATGTAACTTCTGTGGACCAGGAACAAAGCTTCAGAAAAGATTGGCACGTGGCAATAGAGATATTAACCTACTCGACGAAGCCTGCCTGGAGGACGACCTAGCCTACGCCGCATATAAAGATCTCCCAACACGTCACGTCGCAGACGGAATTTTAGATCATAGAGCCAAGAAAATAAGAAGAAGAAAAGGTATTGGTATAGGTCAACGTGTGGCTGCAATCGTTGTTGATAAAACCATGGATGGTAAAATTAAGTCAGGCTTAGGAATGATGTATTTCAAACGAATTATGAAAGCAGCGCGGTCCGCTTTGTAGAAGAAGAAGCAATCAGGCTGCCTTAAATGCTGCATTCTCACCTCGATGTGTGCAGCTAAGCATACAATAATGAGTAAGAAGAAGAACAAACAAAAGAAGAAGGGTACAATTAAACAACCTCGCGTTCTTATCTTTACACAAGACGTCAGGTGGAACTACTCAGTTCCTCGTTGCAGCACTTGCAGCTCTATCAGCAGTAGACTCAGTCACAGGAGGGGCTGCAGCTGTAGTCAAAACAGTCAAGAATGCTCAAAACGCCCAAGAACAGCTAGAGGAGGCAGGAACATAATCGTGTCATGGAAGCTGCCGCCATTGGAAGGGGTCTATACTTAAAACCGTACAAGAAAGGACTGGGCCGCTTCATAAATAAAAAAAAGAGTCCTTCAGCTATTGTACCTGATCGAGCGCTCACGAATAAAGATCTGCTTAATTTTGTTAAAGAAAACCTCCGCATTCCAGGAATCCGTGGCGTCTTTATGCGAAGACCATGTGGCGAACTAATGAATGCGGAGTTCTGAATATAGATGTTGCAGGAGGTCCATAAACCCATTGGAACTCATATGTCAAGAAAATTACAAATACAGTTTATTATTTTGATTCATTTGGAGATTTACAGCCACCTGAAGAATTGCAACGATACTTCAGCAGCAAAACACGAGTCGTCAACAATTTTCAGCGATATCAGGGCTTTAACACATACTTGTGTGGACATCTCTGCATCATGTTCCTCCTCACACCCTTGATGAAACAGCAGGTAAAACTACACCAAAGATAAGTGCATGCTCAACATCCAAGACGGTTGATGTATATAAGAGCCATCATTGAACGTGCCCCCATCAGTTGAGGTTTACATGCGATATCGTATACTCTGACGTTAAAAGAACGAGCGTCTGTATTACGTGTAAATTATTTTCCGCCAATTGATTTAAGTTCTGGTGATTGGAGTATTGCACTTATTGCTCTAGAGACGTATAACAGCATACCAAACTTCACAAAGGCCAACAATAGACTGCATCTGGAAACTGACAGTCAGAAGGAGATTCTAGAAATACAACCTGGTGCCTACGATATTGATGTTTTAAACTAAGTCTTAAAACACTCTGGAAAAGGAATTGAACTACGCCAAACATCAATAGGCTTAAATCAGAAATACGAACAGAGAATGCGACGATCGACTTTAGGCAGAAAGATTCAATACGCTCACTGCTAGGTTTTGCGAAAGACTGTACTATGGTGAAGAATTCCAGTAAATTTTACGCATCAGATCAGGCTGTGGACATACTACCAATTACCACAATCTACGTTGAGTGTAATATAGCTACAAACTCATATCTCAACGATAAGTTGATTCACTTTATTTTCAGATTCTTCCCCACAGTTAGAACCGCGTGTAAGGTATGTCAGACGCGATATACCTCACAGTGACAGTTCAGACATTGGACTACCTGGAGCTACGTATTGTGGATCAGAATAATCGACTTGTCGATTTTCGGGGTGAAGAAATCATTGTATGCTTCCATCTAAGACAAGATCGGGGTAAGGTATAAAGCTAGCATGTGGAGCTCACAGTCAGTCACTGTACCACAGAAGCGCAAGGTGATAACACACCTTAATTACGAGTTCCTTATTCCAATTGGTCTCAAGCCGAGCGATGACGTCACTCAACGTAACGCTGTCAGTGGAGTATGAGGATTGAATTATATGTAGTGAATTCCACTCATATATGCCCTATGCTTCAACCATATTTAACTAAAATGATGAAATTAGGATTGTTTTTCAACATCAGGACGCTTTAACACTATCTTGCAAGAGCTTCTTACATCTCGACTGCACATTTAAGAAAACTGATGGCGCTGCGGTAACACTCTCTAGGCTGACACCTAATGCTCCAGCATTCCTGTTTCAAGAGATCCGTTATGAACTCAATGGAATAGAAATCGACCACACACGTAATGTCGGGCTAGCCTCAACCCTTAAGACGAATGTTTCAGCCTCAACCTCCGATTCGAACAGCTTGGAAAATGCGGGGTGGTTCATATACACGCCTGATGCCGGATTCATTCGATTTACTGCTTGCGTGCCTCTAAAAATGCTTTTGGGTTACATTGAGGACATACAAAGAAATATTATGAACGCCAAACAGGAACTTGTTTTGATGCATAGTGCAAGTGAGGCCAATTCATGCACTCAAGCAGAGGCAGTGGATGTCGAAATCAAAATTAATAGTGTAGTATGGCAAATGCCCCACATCAGTGTTGCTGACGAGGAATGCTTGACGTATTTTAAAGTTCTGAATGCCGACACTTAACTGCCGCTAACTTTCCGATCAAGGGAGCTTTTTGAATACCCTGTCTTACCTACAGCACCAACACATACGTGGGCTATTAAAACATCAGTTCAATCGGAAGCCCCTCGGTTAATCATACTTGCATTTCAAACTTACATGTGAGGGAATGTATCAAAACACTCAACTGAATTTGACCACTGCAATTTAACTAATACCAGAGTCTACTTTAATTCGGAATACTATCCACACGAGCATTTACACCTGAAGTGGGACAGCAATGCTAGTCTGGTGTTTGACATGTATGCGAGACTACGTGCATCTTACTATGAAGGAGTAGATAATGAGGGATGTCTACTCAGTCCACAGAATTTCAAGAAGCTGGCACCAATAATCGTGAGTGATTGCTCAAAACAGAATGAAACAATTAAACCAGGACCGCTAGAGGTATGGACTGAATTTGAATCTTTAACCAGCTTCCCAGATCACACTGCAATTTATGCTCTAGTTCTGCATGATCGTGTTGTCAACTACTGTGACAGGTGTTGTACAGCGAGTTGTATAAATTAATAGGTGCTCTAGTAGCTCCAGCACAGTTCACGATGTTACCCCAGGGAGTAAGAATCGTACCTGACGTTTAAGGGTTCTATTACAACGAACTCGAGCGATTCATAATTGACGACTGTGTAATAATAGCCTCCACATAAAGTGATGGAATAATAGAAACATTTCGCAGCAAGCGTGGCATCGCCAAAACCTTTTACGAATGTGAAGTGCGTCAAAACAAGGTGAAGTGCAAAGTGGCTAATACGTTTCTTTTATGGACACCACCAGGAAGATCCTGGTATACCCTATAAAGAAATGATGACGTCACTTCGAATATTCTATCATCCTGAGACCATCACCTACGTCAAAGGCGAGGAGAAGATCGCGTGGATGCAGCGAATCTTCAAGTTTGCATCTATTCAAGACCTGTAATTCCATGGGTGTCCTGCTATCCATAAGCTTAAGAAGAAGAAAATGATGTATGAAAATAGTTTTGTTTCTGCTTATAAAAATGTAAAATTACTTTTAAGTAGTATTAATGAAAAGAAATGAATTTTATACCTCAAATTCTGTTTTCTTCCTTTCCTTCTATCTAGCTCCTACTTAGATAGCCCGTACCTTTGCCCAGATCCTATGTCTGTGGCTTTGTTCAAGCGCAGGAGATATAATTTCAGCAATGTTTGCTACATGACTTTAGAAGTGTACACGATCACTCGCCGCCTGTTCCTGAAAACCTATATGTGCAGCACAATAGGCGAAACCCCGTGCAATCATTTATTTGGTTATCTCCATCTTAAACTTCACCTCCTTAATAGCATTCATCTTCAGCAAAGCTAATCTCATTTGTGACCTGCGCGGCCTTCATATACATATACATACATAATGCAGTAGGGGATAGGGTTTTTTGTAACAAGAAGAAAGACGTATGGTGACTAATTTTTTCCTTGGTTTATTCAATTCACACAAATACCATATATTTCTTCAGGTACAATGTAGTTTTTAAGGTACAAATAGTATTGTTGAGGTACAAATCGACTCTGCTTTTGCAATGCAAAAATATTTTTAACTTACACGCTACAACAGTATCGCTGGTAGAATTTTTTTTTTTTTTTTATAAATCTGCACTAAATACTAATGTGGAAATAGTTTCTTTACTACTATAACTAAATTTCACAGCCCCAATAGCATAGCTTTTACAATAATTCTGATGGACTCTGCATGCTTAGAATCTAATTTCAACAGTGCACAATAAGTTTTTACAATAACAATTCTTAAAGACTGTGAGCGATATGCACTTCTATTCTGACTTCGATGGATAGTGGCCGGTGAAAAACTTAAAACCTATTCTATTTACAACACGCACATGGTGCGTAGATATATATGTTTACAGGCTACACATGCGTTGTGTATGAACAAATTAATAAATATATAAATTTTTCTGTTTTCTGAATTTTTTATATTTTTTTGTTTACGCTTTTTTTCTTTCTTTCACACACATGGTGTGCATATTTAAATATAAATTTTGCTCTTTTTTATCAATTTTTTTACACATTTTCTCTCTCTCTCTCTCTCTCTCTCTCTCTCTCTCTCTCTCTCACACACACACACACACACACACACACGCACGCACGCACTATCACTCAATCAGAGTCCCCCACCCCATCTCTTGCTACAAATGAGTAGTGTGATGACGGGAGAGTTTCAATCCCATCATCACAAATGACCCTTTTATCGCCACGAAGCAACAGATCGATTTTAGACTGCAGCACAGTGTACACCTCGTGTCCTCTCGATCGAATACTGATCTGCCGTGTTTTACCGAAAATTGAATTATTCATTAATTTATAAAATTCTTTCTCAAAGTCACACTTCACGGAAGCCCTCTGTCTCGCATTCAAATCAATATACTCTTCCAACCAGGTGGACTGCTTCAAGGAGACAGCCAGGGTGATGCTAACCAGCTTCATACCCAAGCTGAGACACTGCTGGACATTATGATAATGAATTATATATTTCCGCTTATCCCTCAGCGTTGTCATCAGTTTTTGTGTGGAGCCTCCTTGCGGAATTAGTTGCTCTGGACACAGCAGCAAATCGGCGTGTGCATCATGCAAACTAATAGGGTATATGAGTTCTGCCTACGCCACATACCCTACATCAGAGTCAGCAGCCATACCCCCCATGATTATTCCACCTAATCCCTTGCATTCGTCTTTGGGCACCCATCAAAACTCACCAGTCGGCAGTGATTGCTGCATACCTGTATACCTGTATACCTGTATAAGTAATTCACGTCTAGGTGCAGTGTGTAACTCGAATCAAGGGATGCGTTGAACCTGTCACCCATCCATGAGTTATATGCCTTCACGTGCCTATAGACACATTTTCAAAGTTCCCCATGGATCCCTCGCTCAAAGAAAAGAAGCATGTCAGCATCTGTAACGATTACTAACGATACGATTACTAACAATACTATTTCGAATACACGCTGGATAATGTTAAATTCAGCCTCTGCATATGTATTACTGGCTCAATACATTTAGCAGATATTACAATCAGAAGTTTCAGCTGTGTAGAATGCAATTAGAGCTCCTATTATGCAAACACTTCAGAAATATTCTGGCAAATTGCTGGACTTGCAGCACCATGAAGGAAGCAATTATTTTCTTAAAACCTTACTGGATGCGAGAATGTTGTCAACACTTAGCATTGCAACTCCTTCAAAGTCTGCAAGCTTTGTGATTTTCCATGGTAAATGTTATATACAAGATATTATAAGTTGCTGGTATTAAGGCTAGCTTTGACTGAAACTTCCTGGCAGATTAAAACTGTGTGCCGGACCGAGACCCGAACTCGGGACCTTTGCCTTTCGCGGGCAAGTGCTCTACGAACTGAGCTACCCAAGCGAAATGCAAAGGTCCTGAGTTCGAGTCTCAGTCCGGCACACAGTTTTAATCTGCCAGGAAGTTTCATATCAGCGCACACTCCGCTGCAGAGTGAAAATCTCATTCTGGTAGCTTTGACTGTTTTACCTAGGGTGTCTTACATTCAGCTTAGCTTCATAGATGCTGAAGCAAATGATTTACGTAGTCTTTAGATGATAAAATGGATAATTTCTACTATTTAGGAAAGGTTTACAGTGGAAAAGTAGCGCTATTGGTGGAATCGAAGGTTTATATGATGGCTGAAAGTTTAGTAAATTATTCTAACATGAGGCTAGAAAACTTTTGCGTCGAATTTCTCGAAATGTATACTTATAACTAGATGTGCACACATTTGTACTAAGGTGTTATATGTTTTAAACTTTTCAGAGCAGGAGTGAAATATCTCGTGGGTTTGTTAAGTCTGGAAAAGTTTCCCAAAGGTGAATATCATGTTACTTGAGTGGTAGAATGATACGTGCAAGAGACTAATAAAGTGATGAACGCTAGAAAGTAAGATATAACCCACTGTAAATTAATATTCTCTCGTTCTGTTGTGCATCCAGCAGGATCGTGGAAAAATTTTTCTCGAAATGAGTGGTTATAACTTTTGTACTGAAGTTTTAAATGTTTTGAACTCTTTAGAGCTGAAGTTAAATATTGAACATGTTTAATAGATGCCTTTCATAGACTTTCAGTGTTTCAATAAGTCTCGAAATGTTTCTCGATCTTTTGAAGCATAACGACTGTCTACTTGCTAGCTTCTTCATGCAGGTGCTGCTGTTTCTATTATGGGGGAAGACCCATATGTGAAGGGCTTTGAAGGAACTCTTTTCATTACTGTTAGGAACACCTTCTTGGGTTCCTTAGCAGCACATTGCATTTCTTTTTGTTGTTCCTGTTTTGGGAAAGGCCCAAATGTGAATAGCTTTGTTCAAAGCTGCTATGAACTGAACACCTACGTGTGGCAGCATGTTTGAATGCACAGTCTGAAAAACTTCTCCAGTAGATAGAATGCTCTGAGAAGCGTATACGCGGTTTCTATTTTGGGAAAGATAAACATCTCAACCTAATTAAGGAGCGCTGGCAGGGCTGAGAGTGAGAGACGCGTGCTTTGCGAACATCAAAACACACGCCACGCAGCGCATCCCAGTGGCCTCCACATGCCTGACTGAAGTGCACGATCATGTGACCTATCTCAGCTCCCTCTAGTGGTGAACTCGTGAACTAGCTCAATTTTTTGGTCTGCTGAATCGGAGGCAGATGTCACTTGTGAGGTGAAAGCTCATATGTAGGATTTAGAAATGGAAGACAGTTCGAGCAGAGACTGATGTTTCCATGCATTGTGTAATATAACTTTAATGTAAAGCATTTATTTATAGGACCGTATTCTTGCTCTTCATAAGTTCAAGCATTAATGCTCGCTTCCATTTTACACGTAGGAAGCTATGGGTGCAGTTCAAAATGGTTCAAATGGCTCTGAGAACTACGGGACTTAACTTCTGAGGTCATCAGTCCCCTAGAACATAGAACTACTTAAACCTAACTAACCTAAGGACATCACACACATCTATGCCCGAGGCAGGATTCGAACCTGCGACCGTAGCGGTCGCGCGGTTCCAGACTGTAGTACGTAGTACCGCTTGGCCACTCCGGTGGGCTATGGGTACAGTCCTCGGCTGAATGAGTGCATGTAATACAGCTATTAAAACTCCCCCTGCCTGGCACCAAAAGCTTTTTGATAGAACACATGCTCCTTCCACACTGACAGCTCGACAAGCACTGATATCTCAGCGTCTTGTGGTGGTAACACCACACCAAGCTGCTACTGCTCTAGGTAGATAATAAATTTAAACAAATTTCAACGAATTTAAACAAATTTCAACAAAATTGAATGACATCATGAGCAGTCTGTAGTGCGGGTAACACCATACTAACCACCCCTCAGCTCCAAGAGGATGATCACCATCACCCGTAGAAACACATAATTCAATTTCCTGCCAAAATTCAAACTACCTGCCAGGGGGCAAGGCACTTTCCCACCAAAACCCGCCATCTTGGATAACGGTACCTGCGTCATCAGCTGATGTCACGGCCGCCATCTTGGATGATGCCATGCACTGTTGCCAAGTCTATAGGCCGCCAAATTGGATGACATCATCGCCAGCACCTTAGATACATCTGGCAACATTGGAGAGTTGCGTGGTACATAGTTTGTTCTACTATTTATACTGCCCTACAAATATGGATATTGCACAACTCGATCAATTGGCCAAATGCCCCCTGTCAGGTAGACCGTTCGTTGGGTTTTAGTCTTTCTATTTGACGCACTTCGGCGACCTGCAGTCGATGAGGATGGTAGGATGATGATGAGAATAGTAGAACACCCTGTCCCTGGGTGGAGAAAATTCCCTGACCCAGCTGGGAATCAAACCGAGGCCCAGAGGATTGACAATTCGTCCCGCTGACATTCAGCTACTGTGGGCAGACTGAATCAAGATATCAGATGTTGATAACATTGTCTCACGTGAATAAGTGGCATATACCAGCCCTTCACAATGATCACTCTCAAATTAAGTGTAACATGACACATTCAATAGCCCATCAAAAACTGAACACTGATCAAGCATGAGACAGTAAGAAGTTGTACTGAACTGTGAAAAAAGAAACAAAAGCGAAAAAGTGAATGGTGCAAGCACAAGGTACACATCGAGAGAATGTATGTGGCACTGGGATCGTGGTTATGTGGACACCATCTACGATTCCGATGCAGCAGATCCTTGTTCGAATCTCCGTCTTGCCCCATTCTTTCCATCTACTTTGAATTGAGCGTCCTGTCATTGACGTGTCTGGTCGCTGTATTCAAATTTGTGACATGCAGTGACCAGAAGGAAAGCTCACAATTTTGTGAAGAAAGAGGTGACACAATCCGCTCGATGTTGCACATCTTGAGCTTGGACCATTCACTGCTTCTATTTTGCTTGTTTTTTTCACAGTTCAGCACGCCTTCTTCCTGTGTTCAGTTTTTGACAGGCTATGCACTGGGCCATTTTGCCACTAAACCTGAGGAGGATGCGATGGGGAGTTTCCCTCGTCAGTATCTGACGTCGAACACAACATTTATATACCATACCAGGAAGAACAATGATGCTACTGACGAAAACAGAGCCAGTGACTACCGGCAACGATGATTTTAAGATCGGAATGTTTTGTGCTTTGTAGCACAGGCATCACCTGTGAAGACAATCTAACAGTCTCAGCCTATATGGTCCCCTTGGCGCTCTCTATTCAAAGTTCAAACAGAGAGTATTCGTTACGAAGCCTGTACAGTTGTGAAGTCAACACGGTAACATTTGTACCGTATGTGTTTGATCGTGCGCTTCCGCAGCTGTGCGGTCAGCCCGACGGATTGCGATGCTAAGGTGAGCGGGCTTGATTCCTGATCTTGTCGGATAATTTGTTTGTTCATGGAGTGGATGTTATTTTTCATTGCTTTTGTAATGTCATAATTGACATTACTATTGAGAAGAGTGAACAGGGACGGCTCGAAAGCCAATAAATTAAAAAATGTATATCTATTGCACTATCTGACATTCATTGTGCACATCGTCAGAAACAACGCTAGGTTATGCTGCTTTTGAGACTGCAAGCAGAAGCGAAGGTTTACTTCATATGCTCGTATTTCAACGGAATGCGAAAAGAAGAAATGACCTGATATTTGCAGTAAATTGAGGAGATATTAAACACAAAGTAAACGTTCATTTACAGTTGACTAGCTGTTATGACGTTTGAATTTCCCCTCAAGTAAAACCTCTTAGATTACTGTAGTAATATCTGTAACAATATTTGCCTCTTTACTTTACTAAGTAGTTTTTAAAATTTCCAGTGCTTGTTTTAGTTCCTTCCCGCAAACCACGAGGTATGACAATGTGCTCATTTTATGACACACTACATTTCTTTTTTTAATTTCATGCATACAACTATCAGGCTTTAAGAACGCTGTGTCTGCTAGTCCTTACTCTCAACATAAGCTTTTAGCAATCTCTTCATCATGGTGTCCGAAAATAAGACGTCAATCTCAGTTTTATTTTGATCTTAAACAATGGGCTTATTTCGATTTCGGTATTGCCGCCGACGGTTTTTCCGTATTTGATAGCTGGTTGTTTCAGCACTGTTCACTGTAAATAAGTAACCACTTTTTGCTAAAGAAATCACCTTGCAAATCTTTTACATTCTCAGGATATACTACGCTTTGAAGACTGATTGTGTAAATTAAAACATCAATATTTATTGTCGGGTAACGACTGTTTTCATGATATATTAGTTCTCGTATTTCGTTACTGCAGTGTAGCTTAACATTATGGCATCCCGGTAGTGCTTCTTATTTCTAAAGTGATATTTAGTCTCGATCAGCAGAATATTCTGCAAAAACGTCATATGAATACGTTTCGATGTGCCTTCACTCACTTGCTGGGCATCAGAGACGGACTATTAAAAAAATGTGTGTGAAATCTTATGAGACTTAACTGCTAAGGTCATTAGTCCCTAAGCTTACACACTACCTAACCTAAATAATCTTAAGGACAAACACACACACTCATGCCCGAGGGTGGACTCGAACCTCCGCCAAGACCAGCCGCAGAGCCCATGACTGCAGCGCCTCAGACCGCTCGGCTAGTCCGCGCGGTACGGACAATTACTTACGGCTATATGTAATGTAGAGCAATGTATGTTCCATTTTTTTCTTTTTGTGCCTGATATGGAAAACAAATCTATCTATGTGCCTAAATAGCTTTTAAGTTCATTTTTTTAATTACATATACGCCTCCTTAGGTGAATGGAAATTCGGCTCGCGTAGGCGTGACGAGTGGACGTCTTCTTGTGTCCTCCCTGTCGTGGAGTGCGCGTGCTCGATTTCCTTGTTTACCTCTCCCACGGTTTCGTGTATTATGCGGACATTATGTGGTGGCAGTTGTAGGTGGGGAGTGTTTTGAACTATGGTTGCATAGGATACAGCTAGAAGTCGAGACTGAAATACCACAGCCAACCGCAGCAAGCAATTGCGCTGTCGCCACTCCCAAATGCTTTGTATACTTCAATTTGCTTTGCATTGTCGGTTATTTGTTTTATCCTAATTTTGAAATGAGTGAAGAGACTAATCCTCGTGCATAAACTGATTCGAATGAGACTCTGACCACAAGAAAAGAAATCAGCGATCCCTGTGACCGTTATGTCAGTTCTGCTTTCGCGGAAGCACAGAATGCAGAGGTAGGAAGGCAGCTCTTCGAGAGTATGGCGGGGCTTATTCCTCCCGCACCGCTCTTCTTCCCTCGCTAGTCCAAGTTCTCGTTTGTTTACGGTCACGACCGACTGCCACGGTACATTGTCTGCATAATGTTACGTCCCTCTTACGAGCGAACAATGACACACTCTTGCCGCTGGGAAACGATACTCACCTGGACCCACCGGATGAAACTGGATTTCACTTTCCCAGCAATGTAAATGCGCACCACCAAGCGCAAGACCTCAAATTTAAGCACCTTTCGGACACGTAGATGCCGTCAAGATTAACCACGCTGGTTTCGGCCAGCTTACTATCAGAGTCTTCGAGCATCCGTTCGAGGTCCCACCAGACGTCACGAAGTATGCCAATGTACTCAGTCACCAGGCCGAGCAATGCTAAAACAATGACACCTACCCTATTCTCAATGGCGACCGCCAACTGAAAACTGAATGATTGAAGCATTTGCCTTCACACGTGGTTACAGGAGGAGCAGAGCCACAATCATGTATGACAGGCAGCCACATACCTGTGCTGGTGGCGCCCAGGAATGACATGTCCTCCAAAACCGTCTCCTACACCAATTTGTACAGGCACCGCTCAAAGACGACTCCCCCACTGCGCCATCTACACTTCTTGCTGTCACCTATGCCGCAGTCATTGCACCAACTGCTGATCTTCCACGTGATGCATGCGACCTGTAACAGACAGTGACTACCGATGTTCAGACTAATCACATATTTGTCGAGTCACTGCAACCAGAGGCGTTACCGGGAAGAGATGCTCCGCTGTCTAGCACTGATGACTGGGAAACTGAGATGGTGTCTGGCAAGGAGGCAATGGACAACTATAACCATTCTGACTCTGAACGGAATGTCCGTAAACAATATCCCCACAGGAGGGCCAGAAAAGACACCATGCTCTCTTGGATGATTACCTTCAGCGGATGGAGTCACATGATGACGACCAAATGTCTAATGATGCTAAGTCTACTGACACTTATCTGTCAGATGGCAATGTTCCACCACTTCACCCCATGCCAGCTTCACACTGTATTGGTGTGGCGAAGCTGATCCCTCCCACATGCCTCCTACATGACGTCCTTCCATTTAGGTGCACAGCATGTGACCAACCAAAGGACACTATATCTGTACTTACGAGCTCCTGGGCAGATGCAAGAGGATGACGCTGTGCTAAACGCTGGGGCCATGGAAGGTAGCGTCACAATGGAGGTGTTGGGCACAGCAACAACACAGTCACTGACATTGCGATGGGTACTGCACCTGGTCCACCATGGATGTCCAGCATCAGAGCAGACGTCACTTTCCCAGTGGATGTGTGGACCCAATAATACTGATGGGCCACTCTCAACGTCAACAACATCCGTGCATGACACAAACTGTCGATATGCGGAACATAGCAGATGCAGACGTAGACTTCCTCCAGGAGGTCTATATCGCATTTCTCGTGAACCCTTTCAGATAAGCAGCCGACATTTCCTACGTATTCTTCTGCGTGATGGCTTCATTGTAGAATATAACGCTTTTCTCCCTAGTTTCAAAGGCAGGACACTCACTCTGCATGCCGTGAACAGTTCTCTCTTATCGAGGATCCATTTGTGCCATTTTTACGGGTGTCAGGATGCCTTAATTTTCGGTGGGAATTTTAACTTCATAAATTAAGTGTTGTCTATAGAGTTGAAGACTCTGGCGCTAACTCTGAATAAAACAACAGTAGAGATCGAAATTACATTTGTTTATTATTACCGGTTTTGGCTTACGTTAAAGCCATCCTCAGAGAGTGTAAGAATAAGGTATCACTTGAACAACCGAGGAGCCACCACCAACAGCCAGAGGGGGTCTAAAAATCTGAGGATCGCTTTAACATAAGCCGAAACCGATAATAATAAAAAAATGTAACTACGGACTCGCCTGTCGTTTTAATCAATTTTAACTTCGCCCAGGGACCAAAGGATCAGCTGCCACACTCCACTCCACCATCATAAGTAACCTTCGACTCATGTACATATTTAAGTACGTGCATGGTGATAGGGAAGATTTCATGCACTATATCAGCAACTCCTTCAGCCACTCTCCATTATACAGGGCACAATGTGGCCCATTGGCTTTTCCAATTATGCAGCCTGTGTATGCAGTGTCACCTTGTGATTCCAGATGGTATGGCATGGGCGAGGACCATGGAAATTGATTGTCTCTCTCGTAGATTCACCTGAATTCCAGCAGGTCATAGAGGCAACATGGATATCCAAACATGTTAGCCAGGGACATACTCAATTGCACTCCCTTGGTGGTTGTCATGGACCAGCCTGGCTCTTTGAAGACAGGGAGTTCGCAGCCTAGAGGTGGCATTATCTAGACTTTTATTATGCCATGCTGCGTGAGTGTTCCGCAATGCCACACTCAGCTGCCAGCCAGCAAGCAATAAACCATGTTAAAACGTGGGTCACAGCACTCATGAGGCAACACCTTGAAGGGACGGTTGTTTGTGCACAAACCATGGATAGGATAGACCTCAAAGGGATGTCAGTGCATTACATCATCACTAAATGCTGATCCACGCCGTAGCTTTGGCCACAAGTCGCTGTGGCAGTACACTATGTGAGATTAGCCATACTCTCCACACTCACTACACTCAATTGCAGTCCCCATCATTCACTGGACGCTACTGAAGAGATCTTTCGCCTCACAAGTGGCACAATAGGGTTGGACATGCAGTGGAATTAATTGAGGACGTGCCGAAGGAGGATGTCACTGCAGCTATCCTCCTGATAGAGTTCTAGGGGTCCTGCCCCAGTTACTGATGTTGGCCTTGAAGGACATAACCTGTGACCTGATGTCCCCTTCAATAAAAGCTTCCTGGTGTCTTTTTCAAAGGATTGCTTGTTCCTGTCTATAAACCAAACGGTGGTACCAGTGCCAGTAACTAAAGCCCTCTGTCACTCCTGAACAATGACATGTGGATCTTGACTTGGCTTTTGGCAACATGCCTCCAAAGGGTTTCGCACTTCATGGTCTCCAAAGATGAGGTGTCTTTAGGAGGTGTTCACAACATCTGGACTGCCTTATTTCGATATTGTGGCATGATGGCACTTGCGTGGACATAGCCTCCCTTGATTTGAGCCAGGCCTTCGATATGACTGACCATTCCTACCCAGCAGCAATGATGCGCAATATTGGATTCCCAGATGGTTTTGTGGAGATAATAATGCGTCTGCTCCATGGCACGAAATCTCGGATCCTGTACAGTGGTCATCCTGCGCCATCCGTCCTGGCACAACGATCGCTGGCCAGCCAGAGTGGCCGAGCGTTTCTAGGCACTACAGTCTGGAGCCGCGCGACCGCTACGGTCGCAGGTTTGAATCCTGCCTCGGGCATGGATGTGTGTGCTTTCCTTAGGTTAGTTAGGTTTAAGTAGTTCTAAGTTCTGGGGGACAGACGACCACAGCAGTTAAGTCCCATAGTGTCAGAGCCATTTGAACCATTTTTGAACGATCGCTGCAGGAAGGACGCCCTCTTTCCACGACCCTTTGCACTCTCGCCATGAAACTGTACTTTGAGGTCTCCACCTCACCACAATGACTCTTGGCGACCATACCATTCAGTCTATGGCCTATGCGGACAATCTAGTTCTACTTCTGCGCAACAGCAATGATGTCCAAGTAGCACTGGAGTGAGCAAAGTCCTACAGTGTTACTTCAGGCAGAGTCATTATCATTTGCAAATCTCGTGAGGTACCTATAGGGCATAGGATACCCAATGAATGCGTTACTCCCCTGCAAGTCTACGGCGTGATAAAATGTTTGGGCATTTATTTTACAGCAGACTTGCGCTGATCTCTGGCCCTTAGCAGTAGGTGCTTATTAACCTGTATCAGGGTGGAGCTCTTTTGATCATCAACCCTGAACCCTTGCCATGCTGAAGTGGCCCCAGATTGCTATCATTTATTTCGCATCTCATATAACGCAGCTGCCCAGACTTCCCCTATTCCGCCGTCAGTGTCAGACGAGCGTTGACCGCATTGGATCCTTTTGTGAGTCGAGACATGTTATTTAAAGTGCGCTAATAGTCCCTCACGCATCCAAAGTGGAAAGGAGGCCTCAGTCATTGTCACGTCAATCAATCCTCTTTGAAAGCACGCATGTTAAGTTGTGGCAACATAGGCTACTCTGACTTGCCTCAGCAGTCTGTTAGCAAGGGCCTTTACTCCGAGCTCACTCGTTGCCCCAGTGCCGCTGACAAATGTCCCAGGGCCCTTTGTCTACTTGAGCTATTTCTTTCTTGAATACTGCTACATTCGGACTGCGCTTCTCCCTCCGCGTCTACCGACGGCCGAAATAGTATATACCTTACTGCAATCGCTGTTTCTGTCGAATGTGACTAAAGAAAAACACCCCTCGTTTGATGGAGTGTCGTGTGGCGGGTAGTGCACACCCTTACTCTTGCGTCAGCTGTCCAGCCCACTGGTGGATGGTGGTTAATGGGAAGCAGGTATGCCAGTCGCGTCTCCACTGGCTACATCTGATGGCATCGCCAACGTATCACATGTGTCGTGCAAGAGGGCGATGACCATCGACTTGTCTGTGGCGAGGGGAGCGATCTTTGGCATTTGGTGCGCCAGATGTTGACGTTCATCACACACACGACTCCTGACAGCATCACAGTACTAATGCCTCTCTTCCCAGACAAGGATTACTTCCCGTGTACAGCACATGAAGTCTAATACAGCCGTAAACGCCAGACTCTTTTCCCAAACTGTTTTCAAACAAAAAAAGTGACTACTACGGCAATGTGCAAAATGGATGGAACTGTCTTCCATAAATTTGTTACTGTGGCACCCGAAAAAATAAACTCACTTCTATCCAATACCGCAAAGATATTTTCCCAACTAATACTGTTACTGTTACATAATACATACACACACACACACACACACACATGTACATGCATTCATACATACATGTATGAATTGAAGGAAAAAAATCGCAAGAATAAGAAGGAGCTTTGGGACTCAACGAAAGTTGGTAGGCGTGTTCCTACATCTGAAAGACGAATTCTATTCCAATTTCGCGCCCGTCTCATAAGCGTGGAGCAGGTAGCGCCACCATGAGGATGCACATAGGGTGTGTTTCAAATACACGCTGTAACGGTCGTGAGCATTAGTTACCTTCGAGACTGGATGTGGTGACTTGTTGTTAGTTAAGAATGCCTTCAAGTAATAAAGACGCCATTATGAAAACCTCACAGAGATTGAACGAGGTCGAGTAATAGGGTTAAGAGAAGCTAGATGTTCCCTCCGCGATATTACAGAAACTCTTGGCGGACATGTAGCCACTGTACATGGCTGCTGGCAGTGGAGGTCACGAGAATTTATGGTTGAAAGAAGAGCAGGATCCAGACCGTCGCGTGACACTACAGTAAGGGAAGACCGTCGTGTTCGGCGTTTGGCTTTGGCGCATTGTGCTGCATCTAAATCACCAATTTCAGCGGCAGGTGATACCACAATCACAACGAACTGTTACAATTCAGTTACTTCAAGGGTAGCTGTGAGGCAGACACCCTGTAGCTTGCATTCCATTGACCCTAAAATCACCGCAAAATTGCGACTTCAGGGGTTCCAAGTAAGAGTTCACTGCAGGGCAGAGTGGAAGTCTGTTGTATTTACTGATGAAAGTTGGCTGTGACTCGGTGTCAGCAATGATCGTGAGCTGGTTATAAGGAGTCCAGTTAAGGGCCTGCAACTAATCTGTCTGCATGCAAGACACACTATACCTACACTTGAAGGTATTCATGAACAACAAAGACTCAAATCCCAAGCCTTAGGCTCTTGTCAGAACATCTTCCCTGAATTCATTTCCCTCCTCACACCCACAACAACCCGCACTCCCACTCCCCAAAATCCACAAATGGAACGGTCGTGGACACTTCAGAGTGGTTAGTTCTTGTGCCCCACTGAAACAATTTCGGGCCTCACTGACCAACACCTGGATCCCTAATCTTTACTCTTGATGCCACCTCCATATACACCAACATGTCCATGGTCTCCTTCGTCATACACCTTACTAACTTTATCCTAACCATAACTACTTCTCATTTGAGGAGAAGGTATATAAAAATATCTGTGGCATAGCCATAGGCACTTACATGGCACTCTCCTACACCAACCTATTCATGGTCCATCTAGAGAAGACCTTAGTAGCCGCCCAAAACACCAAAACCCTAGTATGGTTGAGGTTCATTGATGATATCTTCATGATCTCGACTCAGGACCAAGGTACCCTATCTTCAATCCTTCTCTCCCATCTGCTTCACATGGTCCTCCTCAACCCAGTGTGCCACATTCCTAGATGTTGACCTCCTCCACCTTGATGACTCCATCTGCACATCTGCCCACATTAAACCAACCAACCACCATCGGTACCTGCATTTTGAAGGATCTTATCCCTTTCACACCAAAAAATCCCTGCCATACAGCCTGGCCACCTGGTGATAGCATATCTGCAGTGACCAAAAGCTGCTTGCTCACTATGTTGAGAGTCTCACCAAGACCTTTACAGAAATATACTATCAGCCAGCCAGACGGATTTCCCATGCCATTTCTACTCCCACCCCCAATCCTCCCACACCCTCACGAACCTGGCCCTAAGGAGTCTCCCCTTCAGCGCATGCGTCTGCCTCTCCCAACTCCTTTTTTGCTTCTTTTTTCCCCACCTCATGACCTCACAACCTCCTAACGCAGCACCTGTTGGCAGCCTACTACCTGCACACTCCACCAGACAGTGTTCGTCTCTCTTCTCACCTGTACTCTATAATCCCTTTTCCTTCACTGTCCTGCCTGGATCTATCTCGAATATATCTCAAATATATCTCAAAGACGATGATTGTGTCAGCATAACAACCCACCCAGGATAAAACAGCATCTGTGAGGCAATGATTTTTGGGCAGTAATATTCCTGGACTGGCCTTCCCGAACTCTAAGCCTCAGCTCATTGGAATATCGTTGGAATGAGTCAGAAAGAAGACGCCGCTGCTAGTCCCAGTGTCCTACACGATTACCTTCTCTGAGTTCGGTTCTTGAGAAAGAGAAGACTGCTGTTTTTCCGTGGATATTCAGATAGTTCATTGAAAGTGTTTCGAGCAGAGTTCAAGCTGTCATGAAGGTAAAGGGTTGAGGCGTCGCTAAGCGGCGTCCGTATACTTTGGGTCAAAAGGGCGCAGAATACTCGTTCACTGAGCCGTTGGTCGTCTTCATTTGAAATCGTTCATCAACTTTTTTTTGTTTTTTTTTTTTTTTGTCTCTACTGTAGGCGAGAGCCCAGTGTACCGAACACACGAAGTCTTCTGGTCGGTGTCTCAATTTAAAGGCAAATTTTAAAATCACATCAAGGTATGCGCACTGAAGACCCCCATGAGTGGTCCTGGCGTTGTCTATTGTTTTTGTTGTTGTGAGACATCAGGATGTGTTTCGAGCAAAGTTTGTAAATATTAAGAGATCTACATACTTAAGTGGTGTACAATATATTACAGCTGCTTCCAAGATATTGTTGATTCTTCAGTTGCAGAGTTTTATGATGAGTAAAAATCTGGATATTTTTGAAACTAGTTACATAACTTGCGGACGGTTATGGCATAGTTAGTCATTCGTGTACCATCGTGTTCTTTGAAATGTAATGTCTCATTAGCATGAAACTCGTTATATTTGCAAGTGAACTAAGTTCCTTCTATTTCTTAGTCATTTTCGCTATCTCATAAATGAAAATTTATGTTAGTTTCCAATATCTTCAACTCCAAAATGCATTTAACTTCTAGCTGGTTTTTGATAATACTTCCTCTTAATTTAATTCCACGTACTGATTGTTTTTATGTAGTTGAACTGTAATGTAACACATAGACATTTAAATATCGTATTGATAAGCTTTTTCCGATTGTAACACTTTTAAATTTCAATAGAATATATATCTCTAAATACACGACCACACTGTACGTTGGAAAAATTTTTCAAATTTCGAAAAAACTTACTTTTCTGGAGCAATTTTTGTAATTTCAGAAAAAGACTGCAGTACACATGAAGTGAATGCTGTCATTTCAAAGCGGAATAAGAAAATACATCAAACCTCACTCACAGGGCTCTCTTAAGATCAAAAGTGTAATAAGTGCTCCAAGGCACAACACCCTCCCACGCAGACAGCCAAATCTGGTTTTATCGATTATACAGTTTCCGAATGTATCTGAGTAAAGAAGGTTTGACTGATCACAAGCAGTCAACGGAGATTTCAAATCCTCTCTGAGAGTAAAAAGAATTCATTATGTCGTATTGTAAAACGAACATACTCGAATGACAAATATGAGATGCACCATCTGTTCTTCCTGTGCGAACAAGCGCCTGAGATGCACGCCCAGCACAGTGTTAGGTGTTCTTTAATCAAGCGCATCGATAAGCCATTCTCAGTGGGTTGGAAACAATCGACCAACAGAATGCAATATCGGAACAGAGAAGGATACGTAATTAGCGTTTATAGATGATTAAAGTTCGAAGCTTAACAAGCGGTTTGCAGCGGTACTGGGCCACAAGGTAAACGAAATAGGGCAGTCGGTCGCTTGGGCTGATTTATCGGATAGGCTTCTGGGCGGGCGCGCCCGTTGCATCAAGCTGGAGACTGGATAACAGGGAGTTAGGAAGTGGGGGGGGGGGGGGGGGGAGGTGGTTGGTGGGCAGACAAAGAGCGCTGCGATGGGTGATTACCACGGGGGTAGGAGTGGGGGAGGGGGCAGCGGAGGCGCCCAAGTGGCCCAGCAGCACCCGCACAGCCGCCTCCGCAGCAGGCGGCGGGCAGCGGCCTTTGTCCCGTCGTCGCCATGGAGACGGCACGCCGCCCCACAAGTAGCTTGCGGGCTGGCTGCTGCTCTTTTAGCAAAGGCCACCTCCCGTCCACCGGCCGCCTCTACCTCTAATACCCACGATAATTTCCTAAGTACGTTCCGTTCTGCCATCTTGTGTGTTTATTGAGCTAAACTCACAGACAGCTTGTCACTGGAGGAGAGCGAAATGAATTTATTTTCTTTGAAAGAATTGTCAGTTATCCAATGCCTTTATTTATTGTAAAAACGTAAACTCCGCCTCAGATCGCGGTGGGACCATCGATACCGACCGACCGCCGTGTTCTCTTGTGACAGTGATGTCACTGGGTGCAATATGGAAGAGTTTGCAGCCAGAACACCACTTTCTCGTCGGTGTCAGTTTTCGTGGCCTATAGCCGTAGCTCCTCTATTGACACCACAAGGAGGAGTGAATCTCATTCTGTATTAGTGTTGCTGGGCATAATTATTCTGTAACAATAACACCTTCTTTTCAGAGCAGCATCTATATCCAACGTCCTCGGTTATTCGATAAAGAAAATGAACCACCACAGCCATATCATCAAAGAAATTCATTCCAAACGACCAGTTTCGGCGCAGTACTTAACGCCATCTTCCGGTCCACTGTAGACCAAAAGAATACTTTCATTCCTTGGCCCGTGTATCGTGGAACCCATGATATTATTTAGTTGTCGTGGATTGCTTACACTAGGAGTATATACTCCACAACGTGTTGTACACACTGTGACCACATAGTCCTGTCTATGTGGTCCCAGTGGTGACAACACGTTTTACAGTACATACTCCAGGTGTATGCAACCCGCTACAACCAGCGATATATGGGTTCTACGATAAATGGCTAAGGAATGATTATATTTTGTTGGTCTGTAGTGGACCTGAAAGTGACGTAAATGTTACGCCGGAACTTGTCTTTCCGAATAAATATCTTTCATGATATGGCTGTGGTTGTTCGTTTTCTTTATCAATATCATCAGCCACTTGTCCGAGTCCACAAGAAGCCTGAACTTCAAAAAGTTTCTCAATTATTTGCTCTTCACAGGTTAGAGAATGGCAGTGGTATGTTTACATTTCAGTACTTTGACTATGTGTTCTTTATAATATGTGAAACTTTTATGTCCTATCCTATCCCAGTGTCTCATTTGTTCTTACTATTTGTCTCCTGCTGTTATATTTATACACATCACACATACTAAAGTTCATTTTCTGAGTAGATACGTTTGAAATGTATAGCCGAGGGCAAGCATAAATGTTTCTCTGTTGTTTTGTTACTATTAGCGTCTCGCTCTTAGAAATCGTATATGGGAGTTCCTATCTACTTTGCAATTTGCTTTGTCTGACTAAAGGGGTTGCAGCATACATATATATATATATATATATATATATATATATATATATATATATATATATATATATATATATAAAAATCAGAAATAATATTTACACCTTATAGGGATAAAGTTTTACCACGTGATTCCCTTGTAAGTAACATACCTGTACATTTCTGATTGTATGTTTATATCTCACCCCCATAGAGATAATGCATTATGCACCAGAATTTTATCTGTTGTAGTATATGATGCAAAAGAAGTACACTCCTCTTCATCAGGTCATTTCAGCTTAGCTTTTCTTAGAGCCCACGAAATAAACCTATTTTTAACTTTTCATTAATGAGTACATACTCTTCTTCTTCAGTACTCTACCCTCTGTATAGAGTACATGGTTGTTAGCAGGTTTCATACATGCGTTAGAGTGGGGCTTTATCTGTACATGTTGCCTCTTACAGTTGTAAGACTATGATATGTAAATTGGTTCAGTATAATACAGTTAATGGACAGTTTCATAATCATGTTTTTACTGTCACTATCAAGGAGCTTGAAGATGGTGGCATATGTCACCCATATTGGTTGCAATTAAATAAAATTAATACAGACAGCTTATGCTGTCACTGTTCCTACGTATACCAAATAATGTCAGAACAGGGATCAGATTTAGAACTGAGCAAAATCTTTTGTGCACAGCATGCCGTGTCTGCTCGCCATAGTTTCACAAGACTCTCGGCAGAATCTTTACAATCAGTTTTTGTGGACTAGATCCTTAACCAACCACGGCATTAATGTCGTGACTATAGCAGAACTCGGCAACCTCAAGATGTTCCACCAGCGAAACTAGTTGTAAGCAGTAAATTTGAGGTCGCTTTTATGAATCATTAACAAAAATTGGGGATTATAATGCACCACTCGAGTACATTTATTGTCCATTGCGTAAACGAAAAACGTCATTGATAATTACTGAACAAAAAACTCCATCAACAACCATGGAACAAGAAGTAGACCGAACTTACACTGACCACGAAAGAATAAACATAAAACTCAAAACAATATTTTTTCCAGGGAATGAATCTGCACAGTAAACTGTCCCATAAACAACATTTCCTATCTAGGATTGAAGCTGTATAGTAAACTGTCGCAAGAGATTCAAGAGAGTACTAAAACGAACTGATTTAAAAAGGCACTAAAAAACAACCTGTTAGAAAAATTAAGTGTTTCAAAAAAGCAGTCAAAAAGATAAAGAAACGTTTATAAATAAAAGTAATAAAAAATTACATGGTAATAACGATGCTAAATCATCTGAAATTCTACATAATCCTTTCACATTGCCTGTCTTTCTTTTCTTTTCTGATAAAGCTCACCCCGAAACCTATGCGAAGTATAATACCAACATCTTATCCTTCATTCTGACACATCATCTGACTCGTTAAACGCAGAGCGAATGGGAAGTTGTTACACAAAATGGAAACTAAACATCGTTGCTATGGTCCTGTCGCATGTGTGGTGTTATACAAACATCAAAAACAGTTGTGCATCACCTCGATTTCGAGAGTTACGGGACCTGTACTGAAAACTGGAATAGATATCAATATAAACATCATTTCCACCCTTTTTATTGCTCATGAAAATCACACATTGCTTGTTGTTCCAGCATACAGCGAGACCTTCAGAGGTGGTGGTCCAGATTGCTGCACACACTGGCACCTCTAATATCCAGTAGCACGTCCTCTTGCATTGATGCATGCCTGTATTCGTCGTGGCACACTATCCACAAGTTCAGCTTGCCCAATCCTCAACGGCGATTCGGAGTAGATGCCTCAGAGTGGGCACACGTCATCCATATACAGCCCTTTTCAACCGATCCCTGGTATGTTCGATAGGGTTCATGTCTAAAGAACATGCTGGTCACTCTAGTCGAGCGATGTCGTTATACTGAAGGAAGTCATTCAGAAGATGTGAACGGTGGGGGCTCGAATTGTCGTCCATGAAGACGAATGCCTCGACAATATGCTGTCGACATGGTTGCACTATCCGCCTGAGGATCGCAGTCACGTATCGTACAGCCGCTACGGCGCCTTTCATGACCACTAGCGACAAACGTCGACCCCACATAATGGCACCCCAAAACAGCAGGGAACATCCACCTAGCTGCACTCGCTGGACAGTGTGTCTAAGGCGTTCAGAGCGGGACAGAAAATGATCAGTAAGTGCGGATAAGAATACACGCAAATTCACTACAAAGTTGACAACCATGTAATCGGGATTGGCAGTCTCGAAAATCCGTGGGTTGTTGCCACTGTTTGTCAAGTCACAGCGTCATTGGTTCTTGAGGCCAGCTCTTCATGAATGGTATTGTGCTCTCGCTTGGCGCTGATTATAAGGTCGTAGATCCAAACATACCGTTTCCGACATTATTCGGAAAAACTGTTCGAAACGAAGTCTCGTACCCTTCTTTGGCTTCATCAGGTTCATCTACTCCTCCCTGTATATCCCGATCACTAACTTCCCCCAACATTTTTCCCCCCCTTGGTACATTTCTTAGCAATTCTCCTATAACCATGTATTTTTCCTTGAAGCGTGTTTTAGCATCTTTGTGTAGCACAGTCTGCCTGCCTAGCTGAGATATAACGTGTTTGCCCCCCATGCAGCGGTCCTGGGTTCGACTCCCGGTCGGATTGGAGATTTTCTTCGCTCGTGGACTGAGTGTTGTGTTGTCCTCATCATCATTTCATCCTCATCACCGGAAATCAGGTCGCCCATTGTGGCGTCGACTAATATAACACTAGCACTCGGCGGCCGAACTTCACCGGATGGGGCCTCCCAGCAAATAATGCCAACACGATCATTTCATTTCATTTCTGTAGCACAACGTTTCAAAGGAACCGATTTTCTTCTATGTCGATTTTCTCGTCGCCCATGGCTCATTTCCGTACGGTGCTGTCCTCTACTGTATAAGTTTATTTCTCAAATTAATTCCTGTGTTTGCTATGAGTAGACGAATTTTAGGTAGGAAGTCCCTCTTTGCAGGTATTTGTGTGCTTCTTACGTTCTCTTTGCCTCTTTCGTCACACTTTACTTTGTTTCGCTTTATGTACTTCCGAGGGCATCCTGAAAAAGTAATGCTTCCGAAATTTTTATGTGCAAACTATTGAAGCTTTTTTAAATAACAAAAATATTGCTAATGTCCTACATCTTTATCATTCGTATGTATATATTTATTTCTCAACATCGCGAGCTTCAGAAAAGCACCCGTGTGCTACAGGTAGCGGAACTGATTAGCGCTCAGCACGTCCTCGGTCCTGCTATCAAAGCCCACCACTGCTTCAATTTTGATTAATAATCAGCATTGGCGCTGAAGACTTCCGGCGTAAAAAGTCACATTCACTCTGTCAATGGCTTTCTCAGAGAGGGCATAGGAGCGGACAGAGGTTAAGGGCATTTTATTGTCTTTGGGATGGGAAATTGCTACCAAAGGCGGAAAAATCAGCAATTATCAACGGCATGAGGAAGCATAAGGCAAGGAAAGCCACTGCATGAAAGACACATAATGTCTACCCACAGGACAAGTGGCCTGTAATTGAAAAAGTGTCATGATGATCTGTCGATTAGCAAGAGACTCCACAATAGTCCCCCTTCGGATCATCGGGAGGGGACTGCCAAAGGGGATGTGACCATGAAAAAGGCATTGAATAACCAACGAAAGGATAACTTTATACTGGTCGGGATGCGGAATGTCAGAAGTTTGAACGTTGTAGGGAAACTAGAAAATCTGGAAAGCGAAATGCAAACGCTCAGTCTAAATATAATAGGGGTCAGCGAGGTGAAATGGAAAGAAGACAAGAATCTCTTGTCAGATGAGTGCAGAATATGGGGATATAGAAAGCATAATACAGCAAGTAAAGGGAAACGAAACTCTGGTATTCATGAGGGACTGGGTGGAATGCAGTTATAGAGGGAGCGGTAGAAAAAAAGGGCTTGGGACGAGGAATGAGAGAGGAGAAAGGATAAATGAGTTCTGTAATGAATTTCAGTTAGTAACAGCGAATACTCGGTTCAAGAATGACAATAGCATGAGGTATACAAACTCAGATCACGATGTAGTAATGATGAAGAATAGGGTGAAGTTGAAGCGACCAGCTAGGAACAATCATTACGCAAAGAAGTGGGATACAGAAATAATAAGGAGTGACGAGATAAGCTTGAAGTTCTCTAAGGCTATAGATAGGGCAATAGGAAATACCTCAATAGGCAGTACAGTTGAAGAGGAATATGAATCTCTAAGAAGGGAAATAACAGAAGTTTGAAGGAAAAACACAGATACAAAGAAGGTAACTAAGAAAAAGTCATGGATAACAGAAGAAATACTTAAATTGATCGATGAAAGAAGGATGTACAAAAATGTTCAGGGAAACTCAAGAATACAGAAACACAAATAGCTGAGTAATGAAATAAATAGGGAAGTGCAGGGAAGTCAGGACCAAATCACTGCAGGAAAAGTGATAGAAAATGAAATGATTTTAGGAAGGAATGACTCAGCATATAGAAAACTCAAAATAACCTTAGGTTACAGAGATTGTCGACCTTCAAACAGCGTTCGACAACGTAAAATGGTGCAAGATGTTCGTAATTATGAGAAAAATAGGGTTAAGTACAGGGAGAGACGCATGATATATTACATGTACAAGAGCCAAGAGGGAATATTAAGAGTGGACGACCAAGAACGAAGTACTCGACTAAAAAGTCCGTCCGTCATTGGTTATTTTGCTGCCTAAGTAGTGGAACCTCGCTGTTCTCATTTCTGCTACCTCACATTACATTTGTCTTTCTTTGATTTTCTCTCAGTCCATATTCTGTACTCATTAGATTGCTCATTCCATTCAGCAGATCATGTAATTCTTCTTCACTTCCACTCAGGATAGCAATGTCAGTAGCGAATCGTATCATTGACATCCGTTCACCTTGAATTTTAATTCCACTTCTAAACCTATCTTTTATTTCCATCATAGCTTCTTCGATCTGCAGATTGAACAGTAGGGGCGAAAGACTACATCTGTCTCTTACACCCTTTTTATTCGATATCCATGGTGTCCCATCACGCTGTTCTCCTTCTCAGTGTTTTCCACATACTCCTTTCCTTTCCGATTCTGCACAAAACCTCCACATTCCATAATTTATCAGTCCTCTTAATTTTCACCACATCTCAAATGCTTGGATTCTCTTGTGTTCCGGTTTCCCCACCGTCCATGTTTCACTACCGTAGAGTGCTGCGCTCCAAACGAAATTCTCAGAAATTTCTTCCTCAAATGAAGGCTATGTTTGATAGAATTATCTTGGCCAGTAATGCCCTTTTTGCCAGTGCTAGTCTAATTTTGATGTTCTCATTGCTCCGTCCGTCATTGGTTATTTTGCTGGCTAGGTAGTGGATTTCCTTAACTTCAACTAATTCGTGATCATCAATCTTGATAGTATGCTTCTCGCTGTTCCCATTTCTGCTACTTCTGATTTTTTTCGTCATTCTTCTATTTACACTCATTCCATATTCTGTACTCATTAGGCTCTACATTCCACTCAGCCGAACAAGTAATACTTCTTCCCTTCCACGCAGGATAGCGATGTCATCAGCGAATCGTATTATGATATCCTTTCGCCTTGAATTTCGGTAGCACTCCTGAACCTTTCTTTTATTTCAATCATTGCTTCTTCGATGTACAGACTAAACAGTAATGGCAGCTGACTACATCCATGTCTTACACCCTTCTTAATGCGAGTACCATGGTGTTCTATCATGCTGTCCGTTTTCCTTGACCGAGCGAAGTGGCGCAGTGGTTAGCACAAAATACTCGGATTCGCGAGGACGACGGTTCAATCCCGTGGTCGGCCATCCTGATTTTGGTTTCCATGATTTCCCTAGATCACTTCAGGCAAATGCCCCGATGGTTCCTTTGAAAGAGCACGGCCGATTTCCTTCCCCATCCTTCCCAAATCCGAGCTGGTGCTCCATCTCTAACGACGTCGTTGTCGAGGGGACCTTAAACACTAATCACCCTCCCCTTCTCCTTGTCTGTGTTCACCACAAATTCCTTTCCCCTCCGGTACATCAAAGAAGCTATGATGGAAATAAAATAACGATTTAGGAGTGGAATAAAAATTCGAGGTGAATGGATATCAGCGATACGATTCGCTATTGACATAGCTATTCTGAGTGCAATTGAAAAAGAATGAATTAACAATCTAATGACTACAGAAAATGAATTTAGAGGAAATCGAAGAAAGGCGAAAGTAATGAGAAGTAGCATCAGGATTGCTGGTCACGAAGTAGATGAAGTTAAGGAATTCTGCTACCTAGGCAGTAAAATAACCAGTGACTGACAGAGTAAGGAGGACATCAAAAGCAGACCAGCAATGGCAAGAAGGGCATTCCTGGCCAAGAGAAGTCTACTAGTACAAAACATAGGCATTAATTTTAAGGAAGAAAATTCTGAGAATGTACAATCATGCTCAAAAGTATCGAACGACCTGAATTACATTTCACCTGATCCGCATACAACCCTCATAACGCAGCTGTCTAGCAGGTCCTCTAATCACCCCTCGGTACAGTCGTTTGACTATTGAAGATGGTTCCAACAAATCACCACTAGAAAACACTGCTCTGTATCGCAATAACTCAAGATGTAAAGTAATACCACGATACTACAAATATCAGGGAACACCTTATCGCAGATAAGACTGTCCATATAGCTTGTAAGTTCACATTTACTACAATAAATGACATACCTGAAATGTTACCACTCTCATTATTACGTCAGATAGGTAATACACGTAGTAAGTTCGTCGTATTCATGATTTCCTCTTCAAAGTAACATCCCGTACTTATTATTTAACACAAAATGACATTAAAAATTTCAGTTTTTCACGAGCTGCTAGTTGAGAATATGTATAAACTTCAAATGACACGACGAACCGTCTCGTTCTTCACATGGATTCAAACCCAAGTCATGCAGAGCAAGCAAAGATTTCGTGACTGACGGAAACTAACAGTCATTCCTGTCAAGGCATACAGAGAGTGATATACCTCGATTTTAGACAGTATCAGCTAGGAATCATCAACTTTAAATTACATAACGTAAACATTTTTAACGGGTGCGTATTCCTACCCAGCATCTATTGTCCCTGTTTACGAACTACGAGAGTTGTTAAATATTGCTTCTTCGAAAGTAACTTACTTGAAATGTCGTGAAGTAAAGCTTTGTGTTGGACAGGGATTCGAACCCAGAACCTAATCGGATTGTTATCGAAGTACAATCAACTGTGACATATCGGATTTTCTCGGCAGTAGCCGGATGTTTTAACTGAAATGACGAGACGAAACATTAATTTTTTCCCTCCCAAGAGTCCAACCCGGTACCTATCACTGTTACATTCTAGAGAAAACGAACGTTAAATATAGGTTTGTTACACCAGAAGCGACATGTGAGCATGTTGGAACTGGAAATAATATGTGAAGAGTTCAGTGCTGACTGGTAATCGAACCCCACACATATCGTTGCTGACTACACACAAATAGACGTCAGCTACCGAATTTTTCTCCACCACCAGCTCGGAATAGCAACCTTTAACTTACAGTGATTTCGCAAATAGTTCTGTGTCTCACTGGGAGTAAAAAACGTCAGATATCGTTAGTGTTGACAACGAATGAAGATACATTAAAAATCAAAATTATTATCCACCAGCAGATAGGTATTATCATGCTAGAGCTTGATAATAAATAATGAAAACTTTAGTTCTGGGCCAGGATTCGAATCCATTCACGCGCAATATGTGGAGATGTTGAGGAATCTGCAGTTTTGAACAAACAACAAATTGTAGTCGAGTAGTATTGTCACGAAGGGATCAAATTCCCCGTTATGGCCGGTCTGAGTTGCTTTCCCAGTTCATAACCAATTTGATCGACACACAGAAGCTCAAATAAAAGATGGAATAAGTATCCTGTGACCCTACATAGCGTTTGTTTCGCCACTAGAAATAAATAACTAGTGTAAGAAAGGTTACTGGTGATTGACTTAATTGTGGTTCAACCTAATGTCAACTTGTTAGAGAAGGAATATCATGTTTAATGTGAATTTCAGACCTCAATGCCATTATACCTTCTTCACTTGGCGTAGCCAGAAGAGAATAGAATCTGTCTCTCTCTATCAAAAATCATCGACAAAATTGGGAATTCAACCCAGACCATGAGTATATGAATCTATTAGCAACCAAACAGACCACCAAATCCTCTTCGCAGTGGTTCGTTTTTCTATTGTAACGCCGTTGCACCACACTGGATGAGAATTGTGACACAGGCTCCCTGTAGTGGTTTGCAGCTTGTCCAGTACATTCATTTACTTGGTTGACCAAACCGCCATGAACTAGCTGCCTCGGCTACCCAGTGCATACATTAGACTTCATTTTGTAATCACCGTAATAAAATCACGTAACTGCCACCTACACAGAACTGCCAACAGTGTAGGATGCAGAAATTTAAATAGGAAGTGTTCCTTTCCACTTGAGCTACTCTATTGCGCTATCTGTTTGTTGAAAACGTCATGCAGTGCAAAAGAAAGGTTGTAACTGTGTGTCTCTCGGAAGTCTACATACGGCCATTTGCATTATCTCACAACACTGTGGAATGCAGAAGTTCTAGAGGAATTGTTATTGACTTCTAGAGCTGCTGTAACTATGGTTCAGCTAGTAGTGTAATGGTGACTGTAATGCACTGAAGATGAAATGTCGAAAGTTCAAATACATTTTTTTTAAACGCAATTCTTCTGTCTGCTGAAGTTATCATATTGGAACTTTGAACATAGTTCCCTTCAGTTCTCAACCCAAAGTAGTCCGCATGTGGAAAAAGGGCCGACTACAGTGACATTTTGTTCTTTTCAGGTTTAATAGACGTTCAGGCAGCAGATACATCTCGAAACATTTGTATTATGTATGGGGAGAGCGCATCGTGCCAAAATACGTCAGAAAAGTATTTTCTACATTAGCTGTCGTGTGGTAGTGGCATTTTATTCTTCTTCAAACCTTGTTTGACAGCTTTAACTCAGAACAAGTTTTCTACATCCACGTAATAAATAAACTGCATGTGCACTGTCAGACTGTTATAGATAACATCAGAGAATTTGCATATATTGTTGATGATTAATTTCTCTCTCATGGTTACTACTGCTTAAACAACACTAAAAGAAACCCTACGAAAATTGTACATTGTATTATAAGAAATGAAATAAATCTACCCACGATAACTCTACGAGGAAAGTTTGTTTTAATAAAGCTGAGTATCTGTACACAAGCGTGCCTCTATCGAACCGAATTAGGAAAATAATACTCACTTAGATTTCGATTGGGTCTGTGTTTAATTGATAGGCTGTGTCATACTCAAGAGGTATGCAAATGTAGCATTTCATAAATAAAGTTATATATTCCTAGAAACCCCAAATTTACTTGTCAGCAACGGGAAAAGGCATTACTTGTTGTGCAGCATTGTAAGTTTTCACCATTGCACTAAGAGCCGAAAGTATTTTCTTGCGTTTTCCTTATCGTTGTTTGATCACACTGCTTGTAGCTCTTTCACAGAAGGGATAAAAACGTCGCAGTCAGCAAGACTGGAAACGCGAACCAGAAAAAACGCTATACTACAGGTCAGCATGTTACCACAGAGCTAGGGAAGATATATGCGTGTGGTATGCCTGTTACGAGGCCAATAGTAACTAGAAATCGTAAATCGCTATTTAAAGGACAAGATTAGTTGCGATTTCCACGTGCAACGACTTTCCTGTGCTAAAAACCGTAAATTTACAATCTTTTGTTACACCTCAAGCGATAATAACTAAGATTATTCAATGGCAATGACAGGAAAAATCAAGTGAACTTTGAGGCTTAATTCCGTGCACACCAGGAAGTAACTCGTCGATCACAGAGTTGCCAAATACACCGTGCCTTGTTGCCAAATCGCAGTTACAGTACCAGCAGGAAGAAGAACCGATGTGTTTTTACAGAGGGCTTGGAAGTGACCATAGCTGGCATCTCAAAGTCGCGGCTGGCACGGCCTGGAATTCGTAATGCGTCTGATTCGCATTTCTATAACTAGGTGTAGGGACTGGAACGTAGTTACTAATAATACTCAGAACTGACTGTAAACTAAGCATCATAAATCAGTAACTCTCATAGTTGTTTTTATATTTCTTTCGTAAGTGTACTCAAAACTAAGAAACTCATTCGTGGACGTTTTCGTGCCTGGCCGATAGTCGAGCACAACAAACAAATAAAAATAAAAATAAATGTGTGTGTGTGTGTGTGTGTGTGTGTGTGTGTGTGTGTGTGTGTGTGTGTGTGTGTGCGTGTGTGTGTGTGTGAGAGAGAGAGAGAGAGAGAGAGAGAGAAAGGAGAGAGAGATAAATATAAAAAAGAATGAGAGAGAGAGAGTAAATAATTGTTGTAAAGAAATTGCATCATGCTATATAAAGAAATGTTTCATTAAAATAACACATTCCACATCATTACGAAACGTCGTATTCATGATCTATGGAACAAATATTAATTTAATCTAATCACATAGCTGACTAGCCATGAAGAGTCATGAATTACCGAAATTTTCGCCAATATCTACATCTACATCTACATCTATACTCCGCGAGCCACCTTACGGTGTGTGGCGGAGGGTACTTATTGTACCACTATCTGATCCCCCCTTCCCTGTTCCATTCACGAATTGTGCGTGGGAAGAACGACTGCTTGTAAGTCTCCGTATTTGCTCTAATTTCTCGGATCTTTTCGTTGTGATCATTACGCGAGATATATGTGGGCGGTAGTAATATGTTGCCCATCTCTTCCCGGAATGTGCTCTCTCGTAATTTCGATAATAAACCTCTCCGTATTGCGTAACGCCTTTCTTGAAGTGTCCGCCACTGGAGCTTGTTCAGCATCTCCGTAACGCTCTCGCGCTGACTAAATGTCCCCATGACGAATCGCGCTGCTTTTCGCTGGATCATGTCTATCTCTTCTATTAATCCAACCTGGTAAGGGTCCCATACTGATGAGCAATACTCTAAACTTGAAAATAAAAGACCACAGTTTTTGTGATAATCCAGGACTCCTATCAAGACCCATTCGTCTCTGTGAAGTAACCACGAAATATGTCTGATATACCTCCATTCAGAAGTAACAATGTGTGCATGCATTTAAAGATGAAGCGCATGATGTGAAGTTCTGTGACGCAGATACGAACCCAACACGTAATCGGATTGTTAACTAAGTAAAATCGAAAGTTATGTATCGGTTCTTCTTACCACCTGCTAGGTGTTTGAATCTAAAATAAGGATAGAAATTTTTGTGCCTGAGCGACAATCGAACCGCACACCTACCGTCCTTCTTTATAATCCACGAATATAGCTTAAGTATCAATTGGTCACTCACCAACAGTAAGATGTGTGCGTGTTTGACCAGAAATAACGACACCTATTGCGAATGTTGGCAACACATGAACAGACATTAAAAATGCATGTTAATTTTCATCTGGCCGGTGTGCACGTGATAGGGCTTGAAATGAAATTATGAATATTTTTGTACTGGATCAGTATTCAGACCCACATATTTACCTTTGGAGGAGACCTAGAGAAGATTGCAGTCTTGGGAAACGAAACGAATTGACTGAACTATACTGTTCCGAGAGATTCAGATCCTCAAGATAGGAGATACGAATTCAAATCACAGTCCAGCACCAAATTTTTCAACGTCTCTAGTTCAATCAAGTACAAGTAAAATAAGAGCCCTGTTCCTTTCAATGGCTATCGGTTCATCACTTAAAATAAAATTTTCTAATGAAAATAAGTTTACTGGCGATAGTATTTCTGTTTACCATGACTTCTGCCTATGTCATTTCCCAACGTAAACCGGATCCTCCCAGTTGGTAACAAAGGAATGTGATGTTTAATGCTGATTCTGAATTATAAGGTCTTTCTCTTGAGGTTACCAGAGGTAAAGTAAATCTGTTTGTGCCTCTTAAAAGTAAATGCCAGATCCCACGCATTGAACTTATGATAGTTCGTTCCACTAGACGATTGTGGCCACATGTCCCAGCCCCAGGAGTGTGCTGTAACGGAACATATGCTTAGCTTACAAAATTAGTCATGGTGGAAAAAATGCGAGTCTATTAAATGGTTAAGTAGAAGCAAGCTTCTGACGCGGAGATCATGCTATTCTCATGTCAGCAGGATGTAAAGACTCTTCTAGGCATCATAGTCTCGATGTGAAGCCATTTTGACATTTTCACTAATTCAGCAAATTTCTTAGATCGAGAAAATCCTGTGTGAAGTTTGAGGTTACCGGATAATTCGATTATTACCGTCATTATTACTATCATTTTGTTCATACCGCTGCTGGAACACATGTGCTTGACCATCATTTAATGCCTTTTGGTCATTATAGAAGTAGTTGCCCAAGAACAGATTCTTTTCCTGTCTGCAGAATTCTTTTCATGTTAATATCAAACATCAGCAAGCACTCGTAGATTACATTAAAACTGAAGTAATTGATGAAGACGTCACTTGAACGCGCTGCCTTTCTTCATTTACTTGCGCCTAGGAATGGCTGTCGAATACTGCCAAACCAAAAGCCAAGGGATCTTGCTGCCCACCGATATACGTCGCTGTCAGTTCTTGTATATGATTTGGTCGACGTGACCTGTTTCGAGTTGTGTATGACAGAGAATGTTTTAGAAAATCAATTGTTTTCCTTTGCAATAAAAAGCAATATTTTCATTCCAAGCTATCCAAGTTGAAAATTTTCGCAATATTAGTTCAAATTTAATATTCGCTTCTGTAAAGTGGGAAAGTATTTCACAGTTGCAAAACCCGCATCCGACCCACTGACCTTACACTTAGTCGCTGACCATAAATTCTAGCTCAGAGTGACACCAGTTCAAATAACCTAATGTAGCGAAGACTGTATGCCTGTGCTCTTTCTCGCCGGAAAATACACAGTTAACCCATTGGGCTCCATAAGTACACTGTAACAGTAATTTCTGTGTGTATGCAATGCGTACGGATTGTAGAATTTAGTGGTGCTCTCTCTTCAACTTTGTATACAATATGCCTGATCTAAACGGCCCTTTATCATTACAGGTCCTGGGCACTGCAACATCATACTGACAACAGTAATGTGCTTTTACTAACAACCTCACTGTTCATAGTATGAAGCCGTTCACGACCGGATGACATATCTTCTGGTAAACCTTCCGGGATGTAAGGTCGTGGTCCATGAAACTCTTCAGCTCCTAACGTTTCGCCGAGAGATGCGCTGGGCATCTACAGAGGGATGTTTCTCCTCCGGTGAGTCTTGCCGACTGACGGGTTGGACGTCTGAGAGCGACTTATGTATCGTAGGAAGTCGTATCGTTTCGTAGAAGATGTCCAGCGCAGCTATGGACGAAACGTTAGGAGCTGGAGAGTTTCATGGACCACGACCTTACATCCCGGAAGGTTTACCAGAAGAAACCCCACCGTTCGTTTTACCTGATTTTGTAAGCATTTAAATATAGCAACATGACCTTCCACTGGGAGACATTTCGTTCCCCTTTTCCTTCAGTGAAATTTGTCACTAAGCTTTCTGCCTTCCATCCAGCGAAATGCGGCAGAGTACGGCTTGTAAACGATTCATAAACCATGATTTAGTGCCGTTAAGACGATTTCTTTAAGCATTGTCGTAGCTGAAGGAATTTAGTTTCTTCTTCAATTTTATTATGCAGCAACGTTCACAGATATCTCAAATAGAAAAAGCTCTTTATCCAGGTACGAAGGTTCGAAAACAAACAGTCTGTGTCACGTTGATCTTTTCGTCTGATAGCACTGTGTAAGTATTTTGTCTAAGAGGTATCACAAGTAGTGTTGCTCTAGCTGTGGGAATAATTGGTTGAAAACGAGTTTATCACCAATGGGTACAGTACTGCTAAATATTCAGACTGATTATCAACTTGAGTTCATTCGCAAACTGAGGCATATTTATAATAATGTAACTAGACTGTGTATCCTTGTCTTCCTTGAGGCTCTGAGTACTATGGGACTTAACATCTGAAGTCATCAGTCCCCTAGAACTTAGAACTACTTAAACCTAACTAACCCAAGGATATCACACACATCCATGCCCGAGGCAGGATTCGAACCTGCGACCGTAGTGGTCGCGCTGTTCAGGACTGAAACGCCTAGAACCGCTCGGCCACCAGCTGCCGGCCGTCTTCCTTCAGAGAGCATCGAAAGGTGTTTAGACACACGTATACAATACTATGAATACTTCGAACACTATAGTTAACGTGCTCTCATAAACTAATTTTGTTTTTTCCATTCTTCTGCGTCTTCAGCGTGCAATATGTGTTGTAGATACAGCCTTAGAGAAAAAAATTAACCGACTAGTCGTTCACATAAGGTGCGCAATACAGTCATGCTCCCCTCCGAATTCTATGTCCGGCAATATGCTCGATCTGGTAACATTGTAGACTACGGCACTTCCCGGAGGAAGTCGTGACTGCCGTCTGAGTACATCAGTATTGACTATGACCGTAGTCTTGACGTAAAACACGAGACTAGGTAATACGACATCTGACAACAGAAACCACACGTCGACAAAACTTTTATCGCCACTTTTCTCTCGGTGCTGAAGCTATGAGTGTAATTCAAGCGAATCTACAATATATTTCACTTTCTCTAGAATGTAACAGCGATAGGTGCCGGGTTGGACTCTTGGGAAGGAAAAAATTAATGTTTCGTCTCGTCATTTCAGTTAAAACATCCTGCTACTGCCGAGAAAATCCGATATGTAACAGTTGACTGTGCTTCGATAACAATCCGATTAGGTTCTGGGTTCGAATCCCTTTCCAACACAAAGCCTTACCTCACGACATTTCAAGTAACTTACTTGCGAAGAAGCAATATTTAACAACTCTCCTAGTTCGTAAACAGGGACAATAGATGCTGGGTAGGAATTCGCGTCCGTTAAAAATGTTTACGTTATGTAATTTAAAATTGATGTTTCCTAGCTGATACTTTCTAAAATCGAGGTATATCACTCTCTGTATGCCTAGTCAGGAATGACTGTTAGTTTCCGTCAGTCACGAAATCTTTGCTTGGTCTGCATGACTTGGGTTTGAATCCATGTGAAGAACGAGACGGTTCGTCGTGTCATTTGAAGTTCATACATATTCTCAACTAGCAGCTCGTGAAAAACTGAAATTTTTAATGTCATTTTGTGTTAAATAATAAGTACGGGATGTTACTTTGAAGAGGAAATCATGAATACGACGAACTTACTACGTGCATTACCTATCTGACGTAATAATGAGAGTGGTAACATTTCAGGTATGTCATTTATTGTAGTAAATGTGAACTTACAAGCTATATGGACAGACTTATCTGTGATAAGGTGTTCCCTGATATTTGTAGTATCGTGGTATTACTTTACATCTTGAGTTATTGCGATACAGAGCAGTGTTTTCTAGTGGTGATCTGTTGGAACCATTTTCAATAGTCAAACGACTGTACCAAGGGGTGATTAGAGGACCTGCTAGACAGCTGCATTATGAGGGTTGTATGCGAATCAGGCGAAATGCATTTCAGGTCGTTCGGATACTTTTGAGCACGACTGTATGTCTGGACTACAGCATTGTATGGTTGTGGAACATGGACTGTGGTGAAAACGAAACAGAAGGCAATCTATGCATTTAAGAGTTGGTGCTACAGACGAATGTTGAAAATTAGAGGGTCTGATAAGGTAAGGAATCATCAGATCCTCCACAGAATCGGAGAGGAAAGGAATATGTGGAAAACACTGACAAACACAAACGTTTTGGAATACTGTAAAAACAAAATCAGCGTGGGTGGGGAAGAAATAACGCTGCATCGTCTTTGGCGAATGAAGATTATTAATCCAAAAACGCCTGCTTTTAGCACGGAAAGTCCCGTAATGGACTGGCAGCAGAAAAGGGGTTAACAGGATTAACATCCGTTCCTACGTCACAATTTGCGCTTTCACACACATAAAGAGGCAGTACGGTACAGTTCCTTTGGCTTCAGGGCAGAACATTCGCCCGCGAAAGACAAAGTATCCGGGTTCGAGTTACGATTCGGAGTGAAATTCAGTCTACTAGGAAGTCTCAGTTAAGTACCGCCGCATGGTGAAAATTCATACTGGACACACGAATAAATTCACAAGGATTCGCTCCAGAAACTCAATTAATGTTCACAAAGGAACAGAACAACATTAACAAGATTGTTTTCAAGTGCCTTCTGAGAGCGTCAATGAGATGGTAATGTGGCAACATGGACTTCATTGGACAATTGAAACCGAACGATAAGTTACTAATTCCCGTATGACGGTACGCAGTCAACTGGTCTCTAGACGAGAAGTGATCCAAGGAAACGGACAGACAGAAAGATATTCTGTGACCAATCTGCACTTGAACCTGGATTTCAACTTTTGTAGACAACACTCTTACTGATTCCGTTTTTCGAGTATACGAGTACGCCAGCTTAAGACAAAGATCGAGATTCGTCTCCCGTTCAGGCTGCTAAAGTCCTTTTAATCTGCTTGGAAGTTTCTTTACAGCGTACGTATTTGTGCAGAATATGTTACGGAATAAGTTTCGCACGAAACAAGGTTACACGAGAATTGTTATTGGAAAACTGGCTCCGGTGAGTTTTGCTGAGTGCCATTATCAAAGCGTTTATGCCAGATGTGTGTTACGTTAGATTAGATAGCGAGTTAATAACACCACGCTATCAAACACTGAACGACCTTAAATAAACTTTGGTACTATACAGAATCCTATTGTTTATTTCTTCATACACTCCTTTAAGTCGACATGCTTCCCTGCACTTGGCGTATAATCCCGTTTATTGAACTCATAAGGTGGCTTCCATGTAATGCACAGTACAGTGACACAGTCATTGCACTCCACCACATTAATGTTTGCACAGCTCCGATCCAGCAGCAGCTATTCAGTATGAAAAGTAACATAACACTTTTGTCTTTACCATCTGAAGTGCTGTCACCTCGGAGAGCGAGTCCGTGAATTTGACAGTATGGTCAGTTGCTACGGTCATGACGTAATTTAGTGCTCTCTCAATGTCTTGAAGCTCAGACATGTGAACTGATGCTTCTTTCGGTAGACAAAATAGTTCACTCTTCTTATTTTTAATATCAACATGGGCATAACTCACGGAGTTCTTGTATTTAAACCTTTCGTAATGCCCAGACGTGGTACCTCGGAATTGCTCGAGAAGGCTTTCTAAATTGATTGTCTTTGATTGTGCTGGTACTTTCATAGCGATGAAAATGCCTCCACAAGTGTTGTTATTATGTGTCCAATCACGGGCAGTGTGGCATTACACTGTAGGGTCAGAGATACTGTTTAACAGCACATCCCAAAAGCATGGTATTCTTCAGAACAAATTTTCTGCCGAGATATTGTCTACTCAGTGATAAAGGTACTTCACTTGTTTCGACTAACAATGCATTCTTTGGTGCGGATCCAGGAGCTCGTAGGCATAATCGCAGAGCTTTGTATAGGTGTCTGTTGAGTAGCTGCCTGGATGGGATTACATCACTGGCCATCAAACACTTCTAAATTATTCATTTCCAGAGATAAAATTTCCAGCAGCTGACAGTCAACGTCCCACGGCAACACTGCACCGCTGGACGACGAATACGGCTAAGTAGAGCAGAACTGATTGACGTCGCACTCAAGATTACAACGGCTGTGACAGTGAAAAGTTGATAATATACTATGGCTGGCGACTATCTGCGTGAAGTGATTTCCTGAAGACAACAAGGAAGGCGTCTATCGATTCGCCTCTCATATTATTTTGTGGTTGTCCTGTCTTATTAAGCTTGGAAAAGTATCTTTTCTCTGCTTGCATTTGCTCGTGGGACACATTTTACACACCAGGGAGGAAAATCATGCAGCGAGCCTGAATTTGTGACCTTATTTCCACTCTAAGTACAACTGACAGTGTGTGCAACATGTGCCTATTGTCACCTATCCTATCAAGGATGATCGCATATTTTAAATGAATGTGGATGTAATAATAAATGTAAATTCACGTGGAAGGTTTTCGTTAAGCTTTGCATTATCAGTCTGAGAAGGCAGTTCATAGTTATTTTCGAAGCCAGTTCCAGTGGCGACATTGTGGCGCGACACTGTATCTCCAGACGTGACCGCGCGTCTCCAGGTCTCCAGGCATGGAGCCCCACGGTTGGCTGTTTTCGAATACGAGCGTCAGTCACATATTTTAGGCCGAAAGAAGCGGCCGTTTCTCCCCTGTTCTTTGACTGAGGGAAACAACTAGTCTTACGGATACAAAATTCTCAGTAGTTGGTCAGCGCGCACCACCCAAGTTCGATCGCTCTCTGTACGCGGAGGCGAGGTGTTTTGAGATTGGAGAGAACTTGTCGGGATGTGGACAAGACTAGTCGCAGCGAGCATTTACTTCCTCATGATCAAATAAGCAGTGAATTCTGTTGGGAATTTGTTTCTATTTCGAGTTAGGTTTCTCTATGACGATGAAACACCATCATTACAAGCAGAGTGGAATTCCCGTGACTGCTGAATTCAGTATCGTCTTACGTTAATTCAGATGGAACTCAATCTGATGCTTAATCAGTCACGGAGCACTTCATGTAATGTGCACCCAGTTGATTGTCTTGATTCTTTTTGCTGTGAGTCATGAGCTGACTTTAATGATTCATTTAGTAATTCAAAATGTGAACTTTCCTTTTTAACTTTTGTACGTGAGTAACTGCATATCCATGTTGCATTTCCTTAATCATTCCAACACTTTGCTGACAAATGGGTGGAACGTTAGTAATGTTCGCTAGAATGGATCCAGAGAATTAGTATTTTATGTACGCTCCATACAAACGGACTCTCAGAAGTACACTCCATCTGTGAAATAATGTTAGTAATGTGGCTATTTAGTTCGATAAACTTACACCCATTGTCCATGTCAACACATTTTACCTCGTCCTGTAATCGTTAAACTATTGTATACTATGAGAGGAATTACTTAATATGTTCAACATTGACTTTTTAAGTGACATCAAGCTAGGCCCAAGTAACTGGGTTATTTCGTCGGTCTCTGCATATGCAATACCTAACCTGATGTGGTGTACAGTTTCTAAGTACTAAAATTGAATACAAAGTCTGTTTTAGACATTGCATTTATTATTTGAATTGATATCGGGGCAGCAGGGTACAGTAATTTGACATTACAAAACCATACTGGATTAAAACGTAATTCCACGACACATAATAACCGATAAAAATTACTTTACATACAACAAGGGTGCAAGATAGTAGTAGTAGGAGGTGAATAAATGTGTGGAAAGCACACTGGATTTCAAATACAATCACGGAATTAACCGTCTGAGGCTAGCTGCATGGGTGGTTACATGATTCAGTCTGCGATTTTATACTAAGTCTCTGACACCAAATTTGTCCCAATAGGTCTCTGGTGAGCAGCAAGAAAATTTGCAAATGTGGAATGACAGTTATCGACTGTACACTGCCCATGTTCCTACCGGGCCTAAACTTCAGGAAGGTCTGAAAACCCCTCGCCGCTAATACAAGTACCACATTTGCCGACTGCAAATGCGTGACGAACGTTTCCGCCGCCAGTGGAACCACAACCAACAATTGCGAGACTGCCAGCTGCAGCTCGTCTTTGCTGTTTTTCTGCCTCTGCCACTCGTCAGCACGAGGTGTTCTATGTCCGGTGCAAGCGCGAAAAGTCCTCAACGAAAGTCAAGACTCCAGACGACTTCACCCCAAAAGAGCCCAACGCGTTATCGCTCAAACTCTCATTGTCATAAACCCGAGCACCTCCTCCAACAATTAGAGGGCTCGCACCATAGCTTCCACCCAGTGAAAGTTTAATAACAAAGTTACTCCTCTCATCTACGCAAATTTTTTAGAATCACTGAATCCGTGATCCATCCACGTCCGAGAAATGCGTCCCCAAACTTTCCCCATTCTCGGAACCAAAGCGTCCCCTTCCGCCCCGACAGAGCAGAAACCGAGGTAGCGCCCAGAGTAGGTTCTCATGTAACATAAGCACATGTATTCTCAATAAAACTTTTTTCTATTACTTGATGGAGAAATGCATCCCTGGTAGAGGCAGGGGACAATTCAATTTTGACACAAGTTTGAAATATAGAAAGTTCTTGATTGGGCAAGACTTACTCTACAGTCCGCAGCTCGTGGTCGTGCGGTAGCGTTCTCGCTTCCCGCGCCCGGGTTCGATTCCCGGCGGTGTCAGGGATTTTCTCTGCCGCGTGATGACTGGGTGTTGTATAACGTCCTTAGGTTAGTTAGGTTTAAGTAGTTCTAAGTTCTAGGGGACTGATGACCATAGATGGCAAGTCCCATAGTGCTCAGAGCCATTGAACTTACTCTACAGTTTTATCGTAACATGTGCATGCTTCGTCACCATGCGTTCCACATTATGGAAACAGTAAGTTTAACTTCTCGTATAGAATATACTTGTATTACATCTACATTACATTGCAGTTAACCTCACGAAAGATGGATGTTGAGCTTTCGCTAGCTTTTCAAAGAGTTTATTTTGTTATACATAGCTCTACAATTCCATACTCTTATATACGCTTGCATTGCATTCCTAATTCCAAGCGGAATCCCTTAATTCCGAAATAATATGACTACTATTTCAGCATTACTATTGCCTAGGGATTACTTGATTTATTGTCAACCATTGATAATAAATTTACATCCCCTAACACAATACGCGAATAAATTTTTGGATATCCTCACGCATCTACTTGAAACTAAGTTATTACCACATTTCTGATATTACACCTTTACGTTCATTAACATAACACGAAGAAAAAAATTGTAACATTTTATTTCAAATTGTTGCCACTCACCTAGGTTTACGTAAATGGTTATATTGTATGCCATCCATTATTTGTTCTAGTATTGTAATGATTACAGTTGATCATACTCATGTAATATTTCTTTTCATGATGGTTGTAAACCTATAACAGCTGGACAGTTATACGGTCTAAGACTAAGTTAAGAAAAAATGTCCTTTTATTATATAATAGTTCTTTTTATTTCAGGTTGTTGTTACTAATCTGGGTTCACCTAAATGATTCTGTTATGTTATCCGTAACATGTTCGTCTACTGTAGTATCACTACATTTGGTGCTGCCTGTGTGCCATTTTATTTAGTGATGGTTGTAAACTTATTCCTTAACAGCTTATACGAGGGCTGTCCAGAAAGTAAGTTGCGATCGGTCGCGAAATGGAAACGACTTTGAAAATCCGATCAAGCTTTGCAAAGATGTGTTGGGCAGTGTCTCTAGTATGACTCTAGGTAGAACTATGTCGCTCTTTTCATTCCTGAGTTCTTAGTGAGCGCGTAGAGATGTTATAGAAAATAGTGTCTCCCGCCAAGTACGAAGGCCTGGTGAGAATTTTCCCCCGAAGCTATGCAACCAACATTACATAACTGTCGTGCGGTTTCTTCTTCAAGACAATTCTCAGCCTCATTCTGCAGGGGCAATGAAGATGTTCTTGCATCGTTTCAATTGGAAATGTTTGGTTACCCACAATACTGCCCGTAATTGTCTCCCACTGAGTTTCATCTCTGCTCAAACGAACCGCTGGCTATGAAGACAACATTTTGGCACAGGCAACGAGCTTTAGGCCAGCGTAGAGAATTGGCGGAAAGCACTGGCGGCTGCCTTCTATGATGAGGGTATTGGAAAGTTGGTACAACGCTACGACGAATGTCTGAGTCAGAACGGCGACTACATAGAGAAGTAGCTGAAAGGTGTAGCTAACTGTTACAAATGAAACATTTCTAATTTTCAGCGTGATTTTCATTTCGTGATCAATCGTAACTTACTTTCTGGACAGCCCTCGTATCTTAATTATGTCCTATATCAGTTTTATGTTTATATTGTAACTCGCCAGTAATTGGTTGCAGTTGAATTCTGCTCCGACTATTGACTAAAGACTCACTCTGTAACGTTGTTTACGATGTTAACTAACGACGCCCCACATTTCATGGTGTTCGTATATGAATTGTTCTTCCATAAAATATCGCAAATGTACTTCTGTCAAGCTGTTCACGAGGTTCTGACATGTACTTACTCGCAGTGCATAGAAGTTTGTAAAGTTACTGTTGGACTTGCTTTCTATGGTCGATGCTAGCGCCACCTACTGGCCTTCGTTTACCTCTTTGATAGCTTAATCGTCACACTCAGTTTGACACTGGTTCTATTAGAACAGACAACACAACTGTCAAATATACCTGCATGTGAGTAGACTTTTGCTGTATTCAATCTATATGCTTTCTACTAAAGTTTGATTTTAATGTAAGTAGATACTAACTGAAATTTCTGTATACTGGTAAACACAGATGCGTACTTATGTACATATTTGCTATCGTTAATTTTCTTATACAGTTCAATCTGATGAAATTTTGTATCACGTAGCACTTAATAACGAATTGTGCGATGAAGACCTATATTTCAAAGCTGTGCCAAATATTTCTTTCTGCCATATTTCTTTCTTTCTGTACATCTCTCGACAACTAACTGCCTTCGAGTATCTACGGCCGGAATCTGATCTCTGAAAACCTTTAGATGGTCCATCGAAGTGCAATCATTGTCCTACTGAGAGCTTCTCGTGATAGCCCCACTTCCACAGACACAACTCTCGTGTATGACCATGGTGTCCAGCCGATAGCGTCCGCTTTGGTACCCGGTAAACGCGCCGGCGGCTAGGTGTTCGTCGGTCTCAGGCCGCCGACTCTCAGGGCAGTTGTATTCTCCCGTCCACGGCGGCTCCCAGGTAAACGCACGCCGACGTTCCTCTTCCACTCATTCCCACAGCTCACATGGAGATCCCGACCTAGCATGTAGGTGACATTAGTAAAAACAAGCACTATAAGCACTTGGTCTAAACGCAATTAGAAAGAAGAAATGAAGAGGAACAACGGATGAACGTGTAACAACTTTTCGATCTCCACGAATCAATTAACCATAAACATGAGTTCACTAGTTCCCAAACAGACATATAGGCTTTAAGAGATAATACGACAAGAAGCAACCTAGTCTCAGGCAGACACCTCTCAACAGGTGGTATAGGCCATGGAGCATTCGTTCAAGTGAAAATATACTTTACATGCTAGGAGTCTAACGGAAGCGAGATCTAGTCGAGGAGATGTATTTTCGCAGCGGTCTTCTCACATCGCGTCACCAAAGTAACTCGGATTAGTGTACAACTGCCCATAATTCCTGTCTGTTAGCCGGTCGCTGTGACTGAGCGGTTCTAGGCACTTCAGTCCGGAACCGCGCTGCTGCTACGGTCGCAGGTTCAAATGGCTCTGAGCCCTATGGGTCTTAACTTCTGAGGTCATCAGCCCCCTAGAACTTAGAACTACTTAAACCTAACTACCCTAAGGACATCACACACATCCATGACCGAGGCAGGATTCGAACCTGTGACCGTAGCGGTCGTACGGTCGCAGGTTCGAATCCTGCACAGAGCATGCATGTGTGTGATGTTCCTAGGTTAGTTAGGTTTAATTAGTTCTAAGTCTAGGGGACTCATGACCTCAGCTGTTAAGTTCCATAGTGATTCCATCTGAACCATTTTTAACCGGTCTGTTAACAGGACCGAGTTCAGAGTGACCTTATCGTAGATAGACTGTAGACTATTCTTCTACTGTGTCAAACAGTTCTCAGTTTGCACATTGCTCAATGTTTCAACGGACGATTAAATTTTTATTCAGAAGCTGGTTGTCCGTAAAGTAAAGCTGTAATCACCAAGATGGTTGATTTGAACAACACAATAGTATATTCCCATTACCTAATAGTAAACTTAATTGACTAACTAACGGTTAACGTAAGGTTCAACGAATTGTCTGATCCACGTTGTTAGCGTTTTTTTTTTTTTTTTTTTTTTTTTTTTTTTTTTTTTTTTTTTTTTTTTAAATCAAATGGGCTCTGAGCACTATGGGACTCAACTGCTGAGGTCATTAGTCCCCTAGAACTTAGAACTAGTTAAACCTAACTAACCTAAGGACATCACAAACATCCATGCCCGAGGCAGGATTCGAACCTGCGACCGTAGCGTGTTAGCGTTTGTAAGGCACTTTAAGAAGTAGCTGACTCGAAAAAATAGTTACTTCCTTCACATACATGAAGCATTAATTGAGATGAATTACACCTTAAGCACAAAACATTTTAGTATAGTAAAGTTCTCAAGTAACAAAACCATAACCACTTAACGTTACATTAACTAATTGGTAGACAAGATGATGGCGTACTGCGACACGTGCCTCTCTGTATATAAATGTTATGTTCTTTGATTTACGCTCTCTTTCCACCACAGTCGCATATATACGAGTTCTGTAGGTTAAATGCCAGTTTTCAAAACTGTAACGAGGGACTTCCTGAGATCAAACGTGTTCCGCTTTATTCTAAAACATCTTCAGTGGTCAGATTTTTGTTGCTTACGTCATTCTTCCTGTTCTTCCACACTGTGCTAGATTTTAGCACACAGCATTTCCACTAAATGCATTCATGTTTTTGTGTTGTGAAAAAACCACTGTCATTTCGTCTGTGAGATAACACTGGAAGTTTACTTTTCTCCTAAACCACGGCAAGACTTATATACGTCTGCATAGCGCAATTCGACATTTTGTTGCATACACTTGACATATGCACTTAGTCTACAGATAAAAATATTTCAGATTCCGCATACACTTCTGAAAACATCCTCAATCATTTCTAATGGTTCAGTCAACGTCAATGTTTTAAATAAAACAAAGTACTTCAAATGGTTCAAATGGCTCTGAGCACTATGGGACTTAACTTCTGAGGTCAATAGTCCCCTAGGACTTAGACCTAATTAAACCTAACTAACCTAAGGACATCCCACACACCCATGCCCGAGGCAGGATTTGAACCTGTAACCGTAGCGATCGCGCGGTTTCAGACTGTAGCGCCTAGAACCGCTCGGCCACACCGGCCGGAAAAACAAATTACTATATGAAGCACTGCTACTGCAGTATTTCATGAAGGTATCCGGCTAGTAAAACAGTTACTTAGTCCTTTAATCAGGATGACACTATATTTGCAGTCTATTCTGCTATACCTCCAACGGTTACTACGGAGATCAGTGGATCTGACAGCGTAGTCGTCAAGAGGTCACTCGCACGCTCGCCTCCCTCGTGCTATTGACTTTCTCAATGCTTTCATTCTGTGTCTTCCTGTTTCGGCCGCGAAAACCAAATGAGAGGCGCGCAAAATCCCGGCGAACCAGTTTATTTCGAACTGTTGTCTCAAACGGGAGTGGATGCGCCGTGTATTAACTTCACTGTTTGGTAACTCGTCAGGAACTGTATTATGTATCAACAAAAGCTAGCAAAAGACCCTGTGTGGAACATTGTGCGTTCCGTTAATGTGAATACCCCGTGATGTGTAGCACAGCGGCGTATTGGGTTACTGCAAAAGATGGAAACCCTCGTTGTAAATACGTTTTTCAATTTTATTGAAAGCATGAAACCCTTTAACAACTTTCTCTCTTTTTCGTTTTGTGATGTACTGTCACGTGAGAACAGACATCGCCGCGCGGGATAGCCGGGCGGTCAAGGGCGCCTTAACACGGTCCGCGCGGCTCCCCCCGTCGCAGGTTCGAGTCCTCTCTCGGATGTGGGTATGTGTTGTCCTTAGCGTAAGTTAGTTTACGTAATATTAAGTAGTGGGTAAGCTTCGAGTCCGATGACCTCAGCAATTCGGTCCCATAAGACCTTACCACAAATTTCCATTTCCAGAACAGACGTCATTCAACACCAAGTGCAGAGCAGGGACATACTTCTCCGAAATCAGATTTGAATTCTCTTCCCCCTTCTCTAAAGCTTGCTGTTTCATCGTACACGAGCCAATTCTTTCAAGATTTCTATAGCAGTCATGGAACCACAACACTGAGGTCACAAAAGTCGAAGGATACCTGCTAATATCCTGTCCGACCCCCTTTTAGGCCAGTGTACTCGTAGTACGGCAGCTCGGCGTGGCATTGACTCAACAAGTCGTGGGAAGTCCCATCCAGAAAGATTGACGAGATTGAGGCACGGAGCCTATATAGCCGTCCGCAGTTGATAAGAGGTTGCCAGTGCAGGATTTTGTGCGCGAACTCACCTCTCAATTAAGTCCAATAAAGAAAGAACTTCCCCCCCTTCTAACAGCCGTGTACCGCAAGTCTCTAGAGGAACGGAAGGTTCCAAATGATTGGAAAAGAGCACAGGTGGTCCCAGTTTTCAAGAAGGGTCGTCGAGCAGATGCGAAAAACTATAGGCCTATATCTCTGACATCGATCTGTTGTAGAATTTTGGAACATGTTTTTTGCTCATGTATCATGTCATTTCTGGAAAACCAGAATCTGTTCTCTAGGAATCAACATGGATTCCGGAAACAGCGATCGTGTAAGACCCAACTCGCTTTATTTGTTCATGAGACCCAGAAAATATTAGATACAGGCTCCCAGGTAGATGCCATTTTCCTTGACTTCCGGAAGCGTTCGATACAGTTCCGCACTGTCGCCTGATAAACAAAGTAAGAGCCTACGGAATATCAGACCAGCTATGTGGCTGGATTGAACAGTTTTTAGCAAACAGAACACAGCATGTTCTCGATGGAGAGACGTCTACAGACGTTAAAGTAACCTTTGGCGTGCCACAGGGGAGTGTTATTGGACCATTGTTTTTCACTATATATATATATATATATATATATATATATATATATATATATATATATGACCTAGTAGATAGTGTCGGAAGTTCCATGCGGCATTTCGCGGATTATGCTGTAGTATACAGAGAAGTTGCAGCATTAGAAAATTGTAGCGAAATGCAGCAAGATCTGCAGTGGATAGGTCCTTTGGTGCTGGGAATGGATACTGACCCTTAACACAGACAAATGTAATGTATTGCGAATACATAGAAAGAATGATCCTTTATTGTATGATTATATGATAGCGGAACAAACACTGGTAGCAGTTACTTCTGTAAAACATCTGGGAGTATGAGTACATAACGATTTGAAGTGGATTGATCATATAAAATTAATTGTTGGTAAGGCTGGTACCAGGTTGAGATTCATTGGGAGAGTCCTTAGAAAATGTAGTCCATCAACAAAGGTGGTGGCTTACAAAACACTCGTTCGACCTATGCTTGAGTATTACTCATCAGTGTGGGATCCGTACCAGGTCGGGTTGACAGAGGACACAGAGAAGATCCAAAGAAGAGCGGTGTGTTTCGTCACGGGGTTACTTGGTAAGCGTGATAGCGTTACGGAGATGTTTAGCAAATTCAAGTGGCAGACTCTGCAAGAGGCGTTCTGCATCGGGGTGTAGCTTGCTGTCCAGGTTTCGAGAGGGTGCGTTTCTGGATGATGTATCAAATATAACTTATACCTCCCGAGGATATCAGGAATGTAAAATTAGAGAGATTCGAGCGCGCACGGAGGCTTTCCGGCAGTCGTTCCTCCCGCGAACCATACGCGACTGGAACAGGAAAGGGAGGTAATGACAGTAGCACGTAAAGTGCCCACCGCCACACACCGTTGGGTGGCTTGCGGAGTTTAGATGTAGATGTAGATGTAGAATAGGATAGCCAAATCATTCTCTCGAATTGACCAGAATGTTTCTCAAAGCACTCGCGAACACTTGTGGCCTGGTAACATGGCACATTTTCAGCAACAAAAATTTCATCGTTGAATTGGTGTAAATGACCCCCAAGCTGCCGAACATAGCCATTTCCAGTCAATTATCGGTTCAGTTGGGCCAGAGTACCTAGTCGATTCCATTTACACACAGCCCAGACCATTATGGAACCAGCAACAGCTAGTAAAGTGCTTTGTTGGCAACCTGGGTCTACGACACTGCGGAGCTAGCAGCACACTAGAACCCTATCATCACCTCTTACCAACTGAAATCGGAACTCATCTGACCAGGCCACGATTTTCTAGTCGTGTAGGGTCCAGGTCACGAACCCAGGAGAGGTGCTGCAGGCGATGTCATGTTGTTAGATAAAACACTCGCATCGGTCGTCCACTCCCATAGCCCATTAACGCCAAATTCCACCGCACTGTCGGATACTTCTAAGTCCCACATTTATACCTACGGATATTTCACGCAGTGTTGCTTGTCCCTTAGCAATGTCAGCTCAACGCAAGCGCCGCTGCTCTCGGTCGTTAAGTGGAAGCTGTCGGCCACTGCGTTCTCCAGGATGAGAATTAAATGTTGAAAGTTGATATTCCCTGCACACTCTTGACGCTGTGGATCTCGGAACATTGAACTCCCTAAAAATTTCCGAAATGGAATAGACTATGCATCTAGTTCCAGCTACGATTCCGCGTTCAAGGTTTGTTAATTCTCGTCGTACGGCCGTAATCAAGTTGGTAACTTTTTCACTTGAGTTGCCTCAGTGAGAATGACAACTCTGCCAATATCCTGCCCTTTTATATTTTGTGTACGAGGTTCCATCGCCGTCTATGTATGAGCATATCGCTATCCCATTAACATTGCAGGTTCTAACTTAATTTCACATGATGTATACACTGCGTTGTGACTACTGTAACCTCAGAATGGCGAACGTATTTCTCTGTTGTGACCATTGAATTATTTGCGTGGGACTTCAGATTACGAACGTTCTCCGAACATTTCTAGGGGCTTGATGGCAATTTCAGAATTCGAATAAGAGCGGCAGTTTAAAAGACGGAAAACAACGGAATGAGATATTATAGTTGCTCTTTGATTTCGAGCAGTTTCTACAGTGAATTGACCCTGAGTGAACGTAAATTATTAAATGTATTCACCGAGAAAGATTAAGAAATACATTCCGGATTATTACATAATTATTCTTTTATCTTGCAATGAATTTACTTCATTATTGCTCGTTTTATAAAGCGAATAAGTGTTTGCTTCCACGAAACTAGACGGCCAGGAAAGAAAAATGCGTAAACTGCTACTCCCAATAAATTTAGGGATAATATTTCTTCCAGACTAAATATTTCTTACAGATCTCCCCTATACAAACTATTATCTAAAACCCGTCAAAGCAGAAGAAATAAGTTCAATATTTCTTTACAACACACAATTATAACTTTTTTTTAAAAATCATCAGTCCACTGAGTGGTTTGATGCGGCCCACATCGTATTCTTTACCGAGTTCTGTACCAACCTTTTCATCTCAAAGTAGCAGTTACATCCTATATCCTCAATTGCTTGCTTGATGTATTCCAATCTCTGTCTTGCTCTACTGATTTTACCCTCTGCAGCTCCCTCTAGTACCATGAAAGCTATTCCCTGATGTCTTAAGAGAGTGGTCTTACCATCCTGTCCTTTCTTCCTGTTAGTGTTTCCCATACATTCCTTTCCTCTTAGATTCCGCGGAAAACCTCCTCTTTCTATACCTTATCAGTACCCCTAATTTTCAACACACCTAAAATGCTTCAAGTTTCATCTTTTCCGGTTTACCCACAGTCCACGATTCACTACCATGCAATGCTGTGCTGCAAATGCACATTCTCAGAAATTACTTTCTCAAATGAAGACTTTCCTTCGATAATAACAGATTTCTCATGTTAGGAATGCCCTTGCTAGTCTGCTTTTCATGTCCTCCTTGCTCCGTCCGTTGTGGATTACTTTGCTTCCTAGGTAGCACAATCCCTCAACTTCGTCTATTACCTGATCCCCACTTCTGATATTGTTTCTCACTGTTATGATTCCTACTACCTTTAATTACTTTCGTCTTCCTTCGGTTTACTCCGAATCCATTAGACTTTTGATTCCATTCAGCATAATCTGTCATTCTTTTCCACTTTCACTGAGGATAGTAATGTAATCAATTAATCTTATTACTGATATCCTTTCACTCTGAATTTTAATCTCTCTTGCTACGGTCGCAGGTTCGAATCCTGCCTCGGGCATGGATGTTTGTGATGTCCTTAGGTTAGTTAGGTTTAACTAGTTCTAAGTTCTAGGGGACTAATGACCTCAGCAGTTGAGTCCCATAGTGCTCAGAGCCATTTGAACCATTTTTAATCTCTCTTGAAGCTTGCTTTTATTTTCCTCATTGCTTCTTTGAAGTATAGATTGAACAGCGATGCGAAAGGCTACACTCTACCCAGGACTCTTCTTAATTCGAGCGTGTTGTTCTTGGTCTTCCAGTTTTATAGTTCACACGTGGTTCTTAAAAAACCGTATATTACCTGCCTTTGTCTGTAGCCTATCCTGTCTTTCTCAGAATTTCGAACATCTTGCACCATTTTATCTCGCCGAATGCTTTTTCTCCGTCGACAAATCCTATGATCGTGTCTTAACTTTTCTTCAGTCTTATTTCATGATAAACCACAACGTGAGATTTGCATCTCTGGTGGCATTTCCTTTTCTAAAACCAAACTAATCGTCATCTAATTGATCCTCGATTGTCTTTTCCATTCTCAGTATATTATTCTTGTCAGCAACTTGGATGCGTGAGCTGTTAAGCCAATTGTGCCATAATCCTCGCACTTGGAGACTCCTGCTGTCTTCGTAATTCTGTGGATGATGTTTTTCCGAATGTGTGATATATATAGCCAGTCTCATACATTCTACACAACGACGTGAATAGTCGTTTTGTAGTAGCCATTTCCCCCATGATTTTCGAAACTCTGATGGAATGCTATGCATCCCTTCTGCCTAATTTAACCTCAAGTCATCCAAAGCTCTTTCAAATTCTGATTCTAATACCCGATCCATTATTTCTTCCAAACCGACGTCTATTTCTTCGTCTATCACGTAAACAGACAAGTATTGCCGCTCGTAGAGCCCACCAACGTACGCCTACCACATATCTGCTGTCTCCTCTACATTTAACAATGGCATACCCATTGTTAGCGCTTTTGTCTTTACTTTGACTATAGGTTGTTTTGGCTTTTCTGTATGCTGTGTCCATACTCCCGACAATCACTTCTTTTTCGATTTCTTCACATTCAGCCATTTTCCTTTGCTTCCCTGCACTTCGTGTTTATTTTGTTCCTAAGTGACTTGTGTTTCTGTGTTTCCGAATTCCCTTCAACATTTTTGTACTTCGTTCTTTCGTCGATAAACTTAAGTGTTTCTTCTGTTATCCACAGTTTCTTCGTGTTTACTTTTCTTTTATACATAGGTTTCTTTCCAGTTTCCGTTATTGCCCTTTTTAGAGGTGTCCATTGCTCTTCATCTGTACTGCCTGTTGAGGCATTCATTATCGCCGTATCCTTAGCCACAGAGAACATCATCTCTTCATTCCTTACTACTTCTGAATCCCACTTCCTCGTGTATTGATTATTTCTGACTAGTCTCTTAAACTTCAGGCTACTACTCATCAGTAGGGAATAAGAGTGATTTGGTGCAGTTTTAATTTATTAAAGATTGTGGCTGTCCCATGTGGGGTCCCCCGCCCCCTCTCAACGGGAGGGGGAGGGGAGATGTGGGAACATTACCAAAGTTGGTTCAGTGTGCATTGTTGCCAAATTTATACAAGATAGCTCTCTCCTTTTGTCTCCCCCCCTCCTCCCTCTACAGTCGCAGGTTCGAATCCTGCCTCGGGCATGGTTGTGTGTGACGTCCTTAGGTTAGTTAGGTTTAAATAGTTTTAAGTTCTAGGGGACTGATGATTTCAGAAGTTAAGTCCCATAGTGCTCAGAGCCATTTTAACCCTCCTCCCTATGGTTGTAGATGAGGGAAGCCACATTGTTGACGACACCACCACCATTCCTGGCCGCTGTCCACTTCCCCCCACCTTCCCTCCAATCCCCCCTTCCACACTTCCCTCTCCCATGTCCCCTCCCCTCCAATAATTGTGATTTGGTGGGAAAAAGACTTATTCTATTCTGAGCTGCCAGAAGAATTTTCTGAAGTTTGCTGTGAAAACGGTAATCACAATCACCCTTCAGCCTTTCCACCTGAAATTTAAATAAACGCAGTGGCTTAAAATTGGTGGGAAGACATAAAAAAAACTGATCTCATGGCGTAAGATTGGTGGTATATTTGAGCAATTTATTGTTTATTTATTTAAACATTAATTAAATTAATTAATTGCTGGGAAATGTGTTCAACTGATGAGAAGTGGGTGCTGGACAGATAGGAGTTTAATAAGTGTATTAACTGAAAGCATACAGATGAAGACAGCGCCCATAGCTTCCTACATGAGGAAAGGAAGAATTTGATAATGGATGAGTACAGGGGGAATAAATTTCAGCGAATAATGGTGATGCAGGTGAATGGTCTGAGGATGCATTTCTCAAATCATAGATACTACTGCCTGTGCTGAAGTTGTTCATGTTTTTTGAAATGGCTAGTCAGTCCACAGTGCAGTAGACAAGTGCCTCCTATTCCACTACCCCAGACTGAATGAATAAGAGGCGCTCACCAGGGTGTGAGGGGCTCCACTGAGGACGGTTGAAATGCGTTTTCTCCCCCTTCTTGATGGCGTGTGACTGTATGTTCACCTTGCTGTGTGCCCTAGTCCACAATACCACTCGAAATTGGTGGGTAATTGGCATACAGCTGCTGCCAGAAGAATTACCTCCTACCAATCTACATTTGTTTAGCTGCGGAGGAATTTGTATGCAGATACGTGGTAAGAACGGATAGGACAACAAACTATCACTTAAGTGTAATAAATATAGCCTCCTAACTATCTACAAGTGTACAGCCACTGAGAAACTTGTACACATACACTCCTGGAAATGGAAAAAAGAACACATTGACACCGGTGTGTCAGACCCACCATACTTGCTCCGGACACTGCGAGAGGGCTGTACAAGCAATGATCACACGCACGGCACAGCGGACACACCAGGAACCGCGGTGTTGGCCGTCGAATGGCGCTAGCTGCGCAGCATTTGTGCACCGCCGCCGTCAGTGTCAGCCAGTTTTCCGTGGCATACGGAGCTCCATCGCAGTCTTTAACACTGGTAGCATGCCGCGACAGCGTGGACGTGAACCGTATGTGCAGTTGACGGACTTTGAGCGAGGGCGTATAGAGGGCATGCGGGAGGCCGGGTGGACGTACCGCCGAATTGCTCAACACGTGGGGCGTGAGGTCTCCACAGTACATCGATGTTGTCGCCAGTGGTCGGCGGAAGGTGCACGTGCCCGTCGACCTGGGACCGGACCGCAGCGACGCACGGATGCACGCCAAGACCGTAGGATCCTACGCAGTGCCGTAGGGGACCACACCGCCACTTCCCAGCAAATTAGGGACACTGTTGCTCCTGGGGTATCGGCGAGGACCATTCGCAACCGTCTCCATGAAGCTGGGCTACCGTCCCGCTCACCGTTAGGCCGTCTTCCGCTCACGCCCCAACATCGTGCAGCCCGCCTCCAGTGGTGTCACGACAGGCGTGAATGGAGGGACGAATGGAGACGTGTCGTCTTCAGCGATGAGAGTCGCTTCTGCCTTGGTGCCAATGATGGTCGTATGCGTGTTTGGCGCCGTGCAGGTGAACGCCACAATCAGGACTGCATACGACCGAGGCACACAGGGCCAACACCCGGCATCATGGTGTGGGGAGCGATCTCCTACACTGGCCGTACACCACTGGTGATCGTCGAGGGGACACTGAATAGTGCACGGTACATCCAAACCGTCATCGAACCCATCGTTCTACCACTCCTAGACCGGTAAGGGAACTTGCTGTTCCAACAGGACAATGCACGTCCGCATGTATCCCGTGCCACCCAACGTGCTCTAGAAGGTGTAAGTCAACTACCCTGGCCAGCAAGATCTCCGGATCTGTCCCCCATTGAGCATGTTTGGGACTGGATGAAGCGTCGTCTCACGTTGTCTGCACGTCCAGCACGAACGCTGGTCCAACTGAGGCGCCAGGTGGAAATGGCATGGCAAGCCGTTCCACAGGACTACATCCAGCATCTCTACGATCATCTCCATGGGAGAATAGCAGCCTGCATTGCTGCGAAAGGTGGATATACACTGTACTAGTGCCGACATTGTGCATGCTCTGTTGCCTGTGTCTATGTGCCTGTGGTTCTGTCAGTGTGATCATGTGATGTATCTGACCCCAGGAATGTGTCAATAAAGTTTCCCCTTTCTGGGACAATGAATTCACGGTGTTCTTATTTCAATTTCCAGGAGTGTACATACATACATACAAACACTATGTCATCAAAAGTGTCCGGACACGTGGCTGAAAATTACTTACAAGTTAGTGGCGCCCTTCATTGGTAATGCTGTAGTTCAGTATGGTGTTGGCTTACCCTTAGCCTTGATGACAGCTTCCACTGTCGCAGGCATACTTTCAATCAGGTGCTGGAAGGTTTCCTGGGGAATGGCAGTCCATTCTTCACGGAGTGCTGCACCGAGCAGAAGTATCGATGTCGGTCGTTGAGGCCTGGTACGAAGTCGGGGTTCCCAAACATCCCAAAGATGTGCTACAGTATACACGTCAGGACTCTGTGCAGGCCAGTCCATTCCAGGGATGTTATTGTCGTGTAACCACTCCGCCGCAGAACGTGCATTATAAACACAGGCTAGATCGTCTTGAAAGATGCAATCGCCATCCCCGAATTGCCCTTCAGCAGTGGGAAGCAAGAAGGTGCTTAAAACATCAGTGTAGGCTTGTGCTGTGATTCTGCCACCCAAAACAACAAGAGGCGCTAATCCCCTTCACGAAAAACATGACCACCGCTTCCGAATTTTACTGTTGACACTACCACGCTGGCTGATGACGTTCACCGGGCATTCACCACACCCCCAAACCCTGCCATCGGATCGCCACGTTGTGTACTGTGATTCATCACTGCACACAACATATTTCCACTGTTCAGTCATCGAATGTTTAAGCTCCTTTCACCAAGCGAGGCGTCGTTTGGCATTTACCGGCGTAATGTCAGGCTTATGAGTAGCTGCCCCACCATGAAATCCACGTTTTCTCACCTCACGCCTAACTGTCATAGTACCTGCAGGTGGATCCTGACGCAGTTTGAAATTCCTGTGTGATGGTCTGGATAGATGTCTGCCCATTACACATTATGACCCTCTCCAACTGTCGGTCTCTGTCAGTCAAGACACAAGGTTGGCATGTACGCTTTTGTGCTGTACGTGTCCCTTCACGTTTCCACCTCAGTAGCACATCGGAAACATTGGACCTAGTGATGTTTAGGAGTGTGGAAGTCTCGCGTACAGACGTATGACACAAGTGACACCCAATCACCTTACCACATTTGAAGTCCGTGAGTTTCACGGAGCGCCCCATTCTGCTCTCTCAGGATGTCTAATGACTAGTGAGGTCGTTGATAAAGGAGTACCTGGCAGTAGGGGGCAGCACACTGCACCTAATATCGAAAACGTATGTTTTTGGGTGTGTCTGGATACTTATTATCATATATTGTACATGGTAAGACTGTATAGGCCAGCAAACTATCACTGAAGTGTAGGAAGGTCAATACACACTACCACAACTGACAGAAAATATTTCACTGCTCTAATTACACTACGAAATTGTTGGGAAAAAGACACCACTCAAACACAACGGATCATAATGCAACACGTCCACTCGGAATGGAGGAAAATACTTGTAATAACACAACCACCACAAAAACCGACTCCAAAATATTTCACCATGAGAGAGATGTGGCAGCTGCATGCGTTCACCTCAATGTGTGGATGCAGACTATGCAGCTTAGAACGAGCCTTTCCCACCCTCCTACTTCCCCTCCTCCTTCCCTCTCCGCCCGCGCCCCTTCCCGTATTTGAGGATACCAGTTTTCCAGACCTGTTCTAACCTGTCGCTGATGATATACAAAGAGATCAATTTGCTAGCAGTCGTACACCGTTTCCGGCCTGCAGAACTCGGTCACAGATGAAAAAAATAAAAATAAAAAATAAACATCAAGAACAGGACGCTTCCTGTAAGCAGTTAAAATTATTTTTCAGAAAAACTGCCGTCTTCTCCCTCCAACAATAGCGAAATATCTGATTGTTCGTCACGGATGAAGAACTGTATGTTCAACAGACAACGTATTTCTGAAAATGCCGACCCCAGGAACATAGGGAAATACTTGTCTATTCGCCACACACAACTGCTCAGGAGACGAATGGCCTGCAACATGCTACTGCCCTTGGGTGCAACTCATGGTGAGAAGCTGCAGCTCTAAGGGGCTGTATTTACCAGAGGGGAGGGCGCCGTGACCAGTGGCCACTGAGGTCGTTGTTGGCAGTCACTATGCAATACACTGGCGCCGGCCAGCCTGCTGCTGCCAGGCGCTTCCACCGGCTTCGTGCAGCCCATGTGTTCTTCTTGCCTCCGAGCACTCAAAATAGGTGTCTGTGTAAGTCTTGTAAATAAGTATTGTAGCTTTGGGTATTACAAACGTTTCAGACTCATGCATATCAATACAGAGCAGCAGCTATCTCACTATCTACTCACTTTTTGGAAAGAGTCATTTTTACACAAGACAGCACGCTACAATTCGTATCCCCTTGCTCCTCGTTATTCCGTAACATCCAACTGAGTAAAACTACGAACTCAACCTGTTATCGTTGATGGACGAGCAACCTGTGGATGTCGGAGCTCTTTTGTCGACGGAGATTTTTGTCGTATTTTCCTAAAATTTGCCTATTTTCCACCAATTTTCGCAATTTTACCGGCTTTTCTGTAATTTCTACACAGTTGACCCAGTCACTGAAGTCTAAAACAATAGCTCTTGACGACTTGTCACGTCAACAAATGTCTCATCGCTTCGATCTCGTCATGCTATCAGCCAAAGACATTGCAGCATGGTTCTCATTTTCTGTATCGTTGCTAAATCATCACGTCTATTACACTGCGAGTGCTATATACGTATGAACATATCGTGAAGCCTGTTATGCTGTTTACATCTCATGACATAAATACTGTTTCTAGTGTAGGAAATAGCCAGCAGCAGAGAGGAGGTGCAAAAACTAAGTCACTGAGCTGAAACACCAATAAATCAGTAGGACTTTATTGCGATTGTCCATCTTTCCGTATGTGCATGAGAGATTCGAAATATTTTCGCATTCATGGGATAAAGTCGGAGTCTAGTCTCATATATCTACGAAAAAAAGTTTACTATACTTTCAACTATCTATTTCGATTGACTTCATGCCTGTACCATCAGAAATGTATGCATGTAGATCGTAAAGACGGAAATTACCAGGATTTATTAGCAGGTTGACGAATTTTACCAGTATAAAATCAAGCCGCATTTGGTTATGTCAGCAATATGAGGTTATAGATATGCAAAAAATGTGGAAAATGCCACAAAATAGGTAAAGTCATGAAAATTGATGGAAAATATCTATAAACGGAGGATGAATATGACGAAATGCAGGAGAAATGGAGGAGGATGAAAGAGTGCTTACTTGTCAGATTGGTGCACGAAAATTCTTATAAAAGGGAATGAGTGTGTGACAGGAAGAGAAATTTGAAATAAAAGTCGTCATGGAAGCACTGGGAACCAGGCAAACAGTAATTGTTAGTGAACAGCGATAAGACGGCTGGAATATGGTGTTTAACGTGGATGACCACCAAATGTAGAGTAATAAATTTGTATATATCGTATCACAAGCTCAGGTATGAACCCAAAGTTATCGGCAACCACCTTACAGATTTTTATAAAGTGTCCAGACATGTGACTGCAATAAAATTTTCTTCCCCTTTAACCAAAGTGACCCTAAGCAAGACTGTTTAAGTGTTCTAAACTCACACAAACAGCATTTACAATGGTCTGCACTGTACTCTCTACCAATCACAATCATGTGGCGTGTGCTACGATATACCTTGCAGAACAGTTGCTCCATGGTTTTTAACAAAATTCTGCTGTATGTCTAGTGAGGCAATAGGAATATATACAACATGAGGCCTACCTGGAACAGAGAACTTGTAGGGTGAATGTATGTCAAGTATTGGAAATATATTCCTTGCTTTGGAGTATAAACAGCATTGCATTCACGACTGATATATCAGAAATCACACTCCTTTAACAGTATAACATGATTAAATGCAGAACGGTGTAACCTTAGAAGTGTGCTTTTATGTTCTATGATCATTTCTCTCTTTCCAGTACCTTCTTGGTATGGACTCTCAACAGTTTAACAATGCTCCAGAATTGATAGCATAACTGATTTACGTAAAATGTTTCAAAATCCTTCCGACTGGAGTTCCATCATGCATAAACCATATGTTTCTCCTTCTTCTTAACCGTCTGTTATGTCACCACAACTCTCTTAAAAGTATCAGGCTTGTATGTACGTACCAATAATGAGAGGTAAACCTCCTCAGCGTGCATCTAATAAATAGATCATGTGTACTTGAATGGGTACGTGAGTAAGATTGGTAGGGAACAATTTTCGCAGAACGGCAGTTACGGTACTGAAATGAGAATATCGGTCTATATCGCTAGCGTCGGTTGGTTGTGTAAGTTTGGTACACGTTCATGCTCTTTCCGACAGACAAATATCGAAGTTTACTGATTATGTGGAACTCCGTTCTGTTTCTTCACGAATGCGTGATGTATTTGGTATAGAGCCCTCCTACTTCTGGAGACAATGCTGCAGAGAGGGCTGGTTAAAGACAGAGGAACAGTTACGAGATGCATAGAGAGACCATTTAGAGTTTAGCTCAGGATCCTTAGCCAATAAATTCAACGAAGGGGTATCTCTTTCCTGTATAGAGAGCAGAGTGCTGCTATGGAAATTATTCGTTTGTTAGGATGGTAACCATGAAAGGTGTTTGCGAGATCTTTCAATCTCCGACTTCAATCTAAGAATGCGAGATTACTTTTTAACTCCCGTCCACATAGGGAGAGATGGCCAATCGTAATAAAATCTTGCCGAATTTATACGTATTTCGGTTAAGGAACGTAGTTTTCAAATCCACCATGACTAGTAGATTTTCATCTCCATTTACGTCCTGCTCAGTATCCTCATACGCTTCCTCTGTCTCTTCTTCCTTTGCTTGTGACGTCGACATGTGTACCTGAACTGTGTTATCGGCGTTGGTTTGCTGTCTGTTCTGGTGGGAACAACCCTACCACTGAACTATTCACAATAAATCACTCCGTGGCCTATCCTCTTGATCATAACGAATCCTACTCTCATTATACCATTTTATTCTAGTGTTCATATTACCCTAAACTCCTCTGACCAGAAATCCTTTGCAGTTCACTTCATTGACCCCACTGTATCAATTCTGAGCCTTTGCATTTCACTTTTCAGATTTTCTAACTTTCCTACCATGTTTAAGTTTCTGAAATTCCACTCATCAGCTCCTAGAACGTTCCCGTTTCGTTGGTTATTCAATCTTTTTCTCATGGCCACCTCCCCCTTGGCAGTCCGCTCCTGGAGATCTGAATGTGGAACTAGATCGGAATCTTTTGGCAGTGGAGAGACTATCATGTCACGTTTTTCAGCTACGGGCTACATATCCGTGGATTCACATTCGTATCTTTAATGCAGTGATTTCCATTGCCTTCTTCAACCCCATGCCGTTGATCATTGCTGATTCTTCCGCCTTTTTGGAGCCGTTTCCCACCCCATGAGCAAGAGAGTACCCTGCACCTATGTCTGCTTCTCCGTCTTACTTGACAAGGCCGTTGTCAGAACGAGAGTAACTTGTTATGCCGGAAGTCAACGGGCGCCATTGCTGGTAATTTCATTCATGATGTAAGCTGTGACGCCATTCGAATCTGGGACCGAGGACATTTTGATTAACAGCTAAAGACGCCACCCACCTTGTTTTCTCTGCTTTTGTTCGTTATTATTCTCATCATGACGTCATATGATATCCGTTAAAGTTCGTCGTTGAATACTTCACTCAGTTCTTTTTATTATAGAGGACACCGAGCACTCTGTTCCAACGCGAGGTTGGTAATAAAATTTATTACGATGCAGATAAGAACTTGGATTCTTGCAACATTTCCTCTGGCCTGTTTACCGGAGACGGTACTGATGATAAATATTAAATACGTTTAATTAAATAGCTTGGTAAATTAAAATTGGAACAGAACAATTAAAGAAAATCTTAGAGTAATGCTTTCGAAGAACACGACAGATGTTAAGCTGAAGTTGTATGTGGTACTTGCAACTCAACGTAATCGAGATCCGTTCAATACTGAATCACTCTAAGAATGTAGCTTCCGATGCTAGCCTAATTTGCACTCAAAAGCGACTAACGCTATAAGTTATACCGAAACGGTTACGAAATGTTCCAGCATCCTGACTTCTGAAAATAAGATATAAAATTTCTTAAGCTTAGCCATATTACATGGAATTGTTTGTCTACGACTGCATTGTAAATTATGAAATAGTTTCAACTGCTTCAGTCACATTTTACTAATATTTATTAGTATTAAGCGTTTGGGGATAATGCTGGCGTCATAATGTGCATTGCAGTTACATGCACGTTAGATAAATATGAAGTATGATTGCGTCCATTTGTTGTGTGTCAGTGATCTGTAACGACATATAAACCTGTGCAGAAAGATACATTATTTCATTTTAGTATATACCATAAAATAAATGAATATTAAATCTTTTCATTAGTGTATTTACTTACATATTTGCTGCGAATTCATTTGTGTGGTACACAGAGTGCAGTAACAAACACGTCATAATCACGTAACACTCCCACATTCGGATGTTAACGTCATTCCACAGAGTCTTCTTGACTGACACGACAAACTAATTTCTAATGCTATGATAGTATAGACAATAAAGATGAGATGTGGTCTAACGCACAATTTTAATTGTCCAGATAAATTCAAATAAGCGCACACTCCACTGCAGACTGAAAATTCATTCGTGAATGATCTGCCATTGATGGCATGGGGAGCAGCGCAGATTTGCTGATTTTTTTTCCATGTATGATGCAATTATAGCACTCTTAAGACACAGTGCTGGACTTGAAAGCTTCGCACACTTCTGAAAGTCAGTAACTCTCTCCTTTGCGTGAACATCATTTTGTGGAGCTCCAGCAAATAGTTTCCTCTAATTACGAGACAAAGAGCGAGGTGGCACAGTGATCACATATTGTACTCGTATTTTCGAGGACGGCGATTTAGGTTTTCCGTGGTACCAACTGTACCGCGGAAGTCGAATGTAGGAATGGTTCCATAGAAAGTTCACAACCGGTTTCCTTCCCCATCCTTCCCTACCCCGAGTTTCTGCTGTCTGATGTCCTCACCTTCGACATGTCGCTGTACTCTGATCTTTTATTCCTTTCTTTTGCCAATTACTACAGATGAAAGTAAAGTGTAGCATTCTAACAAGTGATCTCAATTGCGGCGCCGTCTCCAAACTTTCTTATCCGACAGTTATTGTTTGGGTCCGTAATTTGGGCTCAAGCTGTTTAGTTGACTCAGTATTATTCATGCAAACTAGTGATAAAGATGGAGAACCCGCTTTTCAAGATGTGAATATCTGCAATGTTGATCTTCATCTGCAGGTTCTCCTGGAAAATAGTCAAGCCACTTCAATGCGAAATTCTTAAAAGTTGATCTACCGTAGCACCAGTGACTCCAACCGTACTGAGGTACAATTGGTGTGTGTGTGTGTGTGTGTGTGTGTGTGTGTGTGTGTGTGTGTGTGTGTGCGCGCGCCCGTTTGTCTGTGTGTGTGTGTGTGTGTGTGTGTGTGTGTGTGTGTGTGTGTGTGTGTGTGTGTGTGTGTGTCTGTGTGTGTATTTAAACGTGGTTTTACTATCTATCCTGTGACTACTAAATTTTGTATGTCCTGTTAGCAAGAGGCCATCTACAACATAGTTATTAAGTTGCGCCTAATTGCGAAGTATACCGTTTGTAGACCATGACAATGGTGTGTTGCGACCATATAGCATACGATACTAATTTACTGAACCTGAGAGTTTAATTGTAAACTGAAACGAGAGCTCTTTAAATATCACAATGTTGAGATTTATTTCCTAACTTCAGATTAATTCTTTCATATGTATATCAGTAGAAGCGGAACAAAAAAGTTGTCACCGTTGTAACTGAAAATCATACATAAGCTACGAACCTTGTGTTATAACGACGACGTATTCTTGCTAATAACAGGTCACTGAATTCTTTTGGTTACTCGTATCGTGCGCGATTCATATCATGAATCCAAATGGCACTGTTTGTGTTAAAAAACTGATATGAAACTAGCAGTAAGGTACTATCAGCTTGTGTGTTAAATGTAATGGCTGCTTATCAATATTTAAAGTGGTAGTTATTCAGATAAGTAAAAGTGAAATATGTAGAGTATTTAACTTATTTGATTTCAGTGACGTTCATTGATCCTTTCGCACTAAAAACTTAATAATTGGCAATTAATATTTGTAACTTTACTATTATGTTGCATGAAAGTTTCGTAATACTATAGTCTCAAGCAAATGTCAATAAAATTGAATTGTTGCTAGCTAGTTTAGTTTAATTACAAGGTTTAATTTTCCTACACCACAGTTGGAAATCGGTACACGTTACAACTGAAAAGTTACCTAGTGTTGCAGACAGAGCAGTGTCAACATACCAGTGCATATCATATGTTAAACCGCACTTTATTCAGTAGGAGGAACATTTATGTCAAAAAGCGAATGCCCTATTCAGGTTCAAGGGGATCAGTGTAGTCAGTTCTAGGATTTTACGAATTTAGTGAAATGAAACTTATTTGGGAAAATGATCGTAAAATAAGAGTACAAGCAAACTGAAATGCATTTCTCGAATTCTCAGCAAATTATAACTGCAATAAAAATCAATAAATGACAGTTCATTTTTACACATTGTAGTATAACTTTGTCGTGAATGTGTAGTACACGATGACGTTCTTAATCATCATACACCGCAGTGAAAGTAAATAACGTTATCCAGCTTTCTGCTGTGTAGCCTCTGAAACACCATGAAACCTATTGAACTAAGTTCCTTCTTACCTCCGTACCTGTTCTGCTTGTAATTCGGCTGTCGTCCTCCAGGCTGCATTCTTCTACCGAGGTTCTCAATAGCGTACAACTGGAAGTCGACTATCACACTGGAACTACACTGGATACTATTTTAAAAGGACGTATAATGCACAGCTCTTCCAACTTCTGCAGCGAAGTGGATTGTTCTCATAAGGAGCCTTGTCAGCTTCTCCAGCACGATACTCTCAGAATTATGAATCTCTTTGAATAGCCCTAAAATTCTGCTTATCAGAAATTACAATGACAAAAACTGAAACATCTTCATCGTGGATTAATTAAATAATAAAGTTATGAAAGTGCATATCGAATATCCAGGTAGTTCCAGAGAACGGTTGCAAATGGCGTCAGTGTTCAGAACCTAACTTAAGGGATGCCGCCTTAGATTTACGTCAAATTTGAAACGACCGCTATAAATGGTTAGAAGATAAATGATTACTGATATCTTGAAGGATAGTACATATATTTAACACACGAACTTTAAAGATACAATAATGCAAGAAAATCTGAAATTTGAATCTAATACTCTGTAACTGTGGCTCCCGTCACTCTGTTAGTAACTGGCCTCACTCACTGAGAATTCTCCGGGAACAGTCCACCTTAAACCGAGACAGCTTATTTTATTACGCTGACATTTGGCGTCACTCTTACTGTGTCAACTGGCCCCTGTGTGTGAACTGCTGCCGAGTAAGTATTTGAGACCAGACAGATAAGTCATCAGTCTCCTATTCACTATTCACCTCCATACCCAACCTGTCTACGTGTACTGTAAGTTTAGTGTGAAAGAGTGTGAAAGTATTCTCAATACTTTCGTAGCGTGTACCTGAGACGAAACATGGGCAACAGCCGGGTACACATCTAAGGGTATCTGGGAAACCGCTAAGAAACCACATCCACCCTAGCCAGCTCACTGACCCCTCGTCGTCAATGCGACGGGCGGCTTTAGTTCGGGTCCCCGTCTCAGAAGTGGTCGCGATAATACGTGCAGCTACCGGGGCAGGTACTTCTGAATTACGAGGAATCTCATGAAAAAATTAACGATTTTACTATTTCCAGTGACACTGAAGCTGAATTTCAGTATGCTTCCGCGGATCAAAATGGCATTCGGAGACCGTCACGGACAGCCAGTTATTTCTCTATGTAAATCATCTTCAAAATACGAGTAGCGTTCTGCCCCAGCCTCCCACGGGTAGCCAAATGAACTGTCTGGCTTAGCGGTAGTAAATTGTATACACAAACCTCCCACGTGAGTCAGTATGTCTACTAATGAAAAGTTTATCGAAATCCCTACAGTAGTTCCTGAGATAAGCCTTTACACGCAAAAACATACGGTATGGGACTCCAATTTATTGTACGTAAAGATGTAGTTAACCGGGTAGACAAGAGGATACATGGATTAAAGGCGTATTACAACTAAAATCTCAACAAAAATGTCAAGATCGAACATTATATTGGTCGTATTTTTCGGTATGATCAAATCCCGTGTATGTTACGCCGTTGAAGTCCTGTTGAACGATTCTTTGAAATGCCACAGAAAAGTTTATATATTTCTCTCAGTAAAACAACAAAGTCGGTGTAGTGATCCGGTGACTATAAACGATAAAAATTACTTGCGAAGGTCGGAGAAATCGCCATACTGTCCGCTATAATTTGGCGGAAACATCACCGCGATATATTTATTCATTCTGGATTTATCTGAGCTGGCTTCTCTTAGCTGCCTCACAATACATCTAGCCCTCACAATCCCTTATGTGGTCTATTGTCAACAGCGGATAAACTGAATAGCAGCCATTGTTATGGTAAACTTAAGCGCGGAATTTCCTTTCGTTTGCACGTCATTGTCTGTAAAGTTCTACAGTTAAAATAAAATATTACAGGCCCTATATTTACAAAAACAATTTACGTTTCGGAAAAACAAAGGTAGCTGGAACAGCATCATCTTTCAGCCTTCTACAGTTCACAGAGTTTGCAACGAAATAATTCCCTAAAACCTATGATTTTGTAACAGGAAAGTGTAATGAAATGCACTTTCATTATATTATCGCTTTGTAGACACGTTTATCACACAAGCACATTAACACACCAAACATTTTAAAATATCCGTGCTTTCATCAGCTTTAATACTGGTTCCTTTGTCGATAATTGTGCAATGAAACACTGTGCGAATCTTCACCATTCTGTTTCACGTAATCTGGAATGCAGAGAAAGTACAATTACAGCTAACTAACGATGCATATATCCTTCAATAAAAGCCACAATACACCTCTAATTAACATGCCGTTACTACTGTTGTGGTGTCCAGCCGAAGGTTCAAACTAATCCGCGACTGCAGCGCCCTCGAGGAGTCTAGTTATTTTTGCGAAGTCTTTGCCCTATATAAACAGTGGTCAGAAACAGTCTGAAAATCTTGTAAGACTCTTGCAGGGTTGAGTGCGCTGCGAAATACATGTTGAGGAGAGAACGCTGCACCGTTTCCGAGTTAATCAGGATTTAAGTTCGATCCGATCAAGCGTTGCGCGTGTAAGTTCATATGGCTCGCCAGATGCGATTAGTGTCAGTTGTTCTCATAGCGGAAATGATACTGCGGGAGACTGTTCCTCCTTTGGTTCGGTTCCGATCCTTACTATTGTGCCTACCTCATTATGGTATCGCTCTCTTATTCGGTTGTAGGAAACCAAATGAACACATTTGGTGATACCTACTCTGGCGGACAGCTTGAATTTGCTCGCTGCGACGTGATTGGTCAACGCTCTCAGCCATCTCTCCTTCCCATTTCTTAGATTGAGTTATTAAGCAATCACCATCTGTTTTTTATTATCTGCCTCAAGATTCTTAAACCTGGTGCTTAAACTGTCTACCGACGTTTCTACAATGGACTGTGCTGCTCTGACCACCTGTACATTGCCTTTCAGCCGATTTACTAATTCAGAAAGGCTTTAGCACTTCTTATTTACTTCGTTTGGTTCGGATATAATGTGTTGCAGATCAGTTAAGATCCTGTTATGTCTTTCTTCTTTTTTCTTTTCACTATCGGCTTCGGCTTCTAGAGCGGCTTGTTTTGTATCTCTTCCAGCCTCTATAGCTTTTAACAATTCCCTATATTTCTCGGCAAGAGCAGCAAATCTTTTGTCTTGTTTACGTTCACGTTCGGCTTCGACAACCGCTAATTTCATCTCTCTCTCCCGCTTCCTCTGCTCCAGTGTCATCAAAAACTCGGAAAAGGCGTCCCGGGAACTAGTCCAGGCACTCGTGGCTCCTACCGCTTCGGATTTTTCCTGTGTATACTCAAGTAAATCCAACGAGACGTGCGTGACCAGACGCCTCGTCATCACGATCTAATTGTGACGTAGATTCTTCTGCGTCAGTTTGACCTGCGTCAGCCATTCCTAGGTCATTTGCTACTGGTAAGGTCTCAATATCTGAACCATCCAGTTTATTTAAATTACTGCGAAACCAATATTCTACTAAATTCGCAGACTTCACCTTTCCTTTGCAAATTTTCTTAACCATTTCACCCGAATTAATTTCTCAAGAAAAATCTGACGTCTTTGAAACACAATTACTAGAAACATTCCAATTAAAACCCACTTACTGACTTCTAAAGAATGAAAAAGAAATCACACGACATAAGAATTTTGCTACTATTACCTGCAAAAGTTGTGAAGATCTTCCCTTGGTTTTCTACTTAACACCACACAAAATTAGTTAAATAAGCAATTGAAAAAGCTTTTTTAATGCGTCTCTTAGAAACACAGTGAAATGTTCAGCGGTAAATATCTAAGTTCTCCAGGAAAGAACCCACGAATACAAGCGTCCTTGCCTTAATATTAGTAGGATAAGTCAGAACAGGAATTCGCCTCTCAACAATTTTGAGCCTTATGTGACGACGATAATGAGCTCGTTCGGTTACAGTTGACCACAAATATAGAACAGGAAACGGAAAACACAATTTACATTAGTTACATAGATTAAATCAGTCACAATTAGATATCACAATTTTCACAAGAATAATGTCATACTATCAGAATATTTTAAACAATATTTACCTGGTTATTTTCTTCGTCGACCCCCACGTTGGGCGTCTTGACTTTATGTATTTTGACATATGTTTCTCTTGGCTGTGGCATCGTCTTGTGTATAGATCTAGAAGTACTTCGCACGTTATGTTGTCGTAGTGTGTTAGCTCTTAGCACACAGTTTTCATCTGCCAGGAAGTTTCATATCAGCGCACACTCCACTGCAGAGTGAAAATCTCATTCTGGAAACACCCCCAGGCTGTGGCTAAGCCATGTCTCCGCAATATCCTTTCTTCCAGGAATGCTAGTTCTGCAAAGTTTGCAGGAGAGCTTCTGTGAAGTTTGGAAAGTAGGAGACGAGGTACTGGCGGAAGTAAAGTTGTGAGGACGGGGAATGAGTCGTGCTTGGGTAGCTCACTGGATTGGCTACAGACGTATGGGATGGCAGCTGGAAGTGTGGTCAACTACCGAAAATCACAATTCATGCATGTGGGGCGTGGACTAGAACCAGGAACGGAAGGACCCTTACCTGCGGTGGAAACCCTCCGCTGTTTGGGTATCACCTTTCACAAGGAGACAGCGAGAACGGCTGCGGACACCTACCGAAGACTGTTACTCAGAGTCCGCACGGCAGTACGACTAAACGCCCTACGGTCGATGGATATGCTGTAGCGAGTGTTACTCGTCAACCTTTATCTCGCGCCCATGATGTGCCACCTGACACACCTTCTCCCCTTGACGCGCACGATGGCTATGAGGCTTCAGGCGGCTTTTGGGTACTATGTGTGCCTGGGACAACTCTTTAATGTACAGTACAACACGCTTACCCTCTCAGCGCGAGAGGGGGGCGTTGGTTTAGTGAACGTGCACGAGAAGGCGCGTGCCATGTATATTAATATTATGCTCAAACGGTGGCGCAACAGGAATCACTCGCTTACGGGGACGGTCATCGAAGAACTCGAACCAACATCGCATCTTCCTCCAGTCAGTGTCGGCCATATATCGCCCCCTTTAACGTATGTGCGCACGTTCATCGTGGAACACAGTTACGTTCGAGAGCGTTTACCGACGACCCGACAGTCGACGTCGAAGGACGTGTACCATCTGCTTCTTCGACAGATCGCCCGGAATAGAGTGGAACGCAAACATCCAGCTGTTAATTGGCACGTGGTGTGGCGCACGGTCAACCCCCACCTACCTACATCAGTAAGATCAACATGGTACATTGTCGTGAACCGAAAATACCCTACGAATGATAAAAAGTACGCAATACATTTGGCGGATTCGCCCTTGTGTCAGCAATGCGGCGTGCTGGATACGGAAGACCATCGGCTGGTCTGCGGCGAGGCATTGGCTGTCTGGACTCCGCAAGAAAGATAATAGCGTTCATGCGGCGCACTGTCTACACAGCAGTCTCTCCTGACATAGTATTTTTTCCAGAGGAAACGTATTTTCCGCGTCATAAGGCGAACGCAGTGGCGTGGATCACACGTATGACGGCCCATTACATCTATAGAGACACACGTACGAACTTACTGAACGTCCTGGATTACTGGCAATACTTGCAAGATGGACACACAAAACTATTACGGTTACGAAAGTACAAGGATTGGTATGCCAATTTCCTAGTAACGGTTTTAGCGGACCCGCCATATACTTGGGGTGTGCCGGGTGCGCAAAGATGAGCGGCGGTGCTTTCGTTGTGAAACCGACCAAGTAATGTGATCGACTAAGAACACTATGCGAGTATGCGACCTACGAAAAACACAGACTTGAACAATTAGCAAATGGATGTACTTCAAAATTTGTTTTCATATCCATAAATACTTTTCTTCAGGGTGCCGGAGGTGGCCCCACTTTGATTTTGTTGTTATTTCATGCTGCATGGTAGGACGGCAGCGAGGTTCCTTCCAGGACAGTTATCATGTGTCAGGACGTAATATGTTTATTTTGTGAATAATAAAGGTTTCTGTTGGTAGAGCTTTTGCCAGCGAAAGGCAAAGGTCACGCGTTCGAGGCTCGGTCCGGCACACAGTTTTAACCTGCCAGGAAGTTTTATGTTACCTCCTATTTTCTTTTATTTGAGTAACACGGCGACGAAGCTTCTGTTAAGTTATTATACTCTGGTCACTTACAAGAACACAGTTTAATAACAAACGCCTCGCTTCAAGAAGTCACAGTTAATTCGAATATAATTTTATTACTTTATAGTCGCTGCGTGCGATAGTGATGGGCTGTTTGTTACATACGCCACAGAACGAGCTACGTCGACATAATTCTTTAACAAGTTAACAAAATGTTCCAGGCAGCTCAGGGTTTACGTCAGATCAGCGATTCAAACAGTCTGCAGTTTCCATGGAGATGCTGAAATTTTATGCTAACATTTGAACGTCAATATCGATACTCTTAACTTTTGAAAATATTCACAGTAAAATGCTGTTAATTTCACCTTTTGATTTTCACTTGATAATTCTACTTAACGTCAAATGACACAAGTCTCCAGTTCTAATCAGTAACAAATCTACCTCCCTCTCTCCTTAAACCAGTTCAAGTCTCTGTAATTAGATCTTTGGATTATGAAGATTACAACGTGGCGCAGATAGTACTGTTGTAAAATGATCGATACACCTCGTATGTAACTTGACATATTTTCAGTACTTCACTCTACACAAGACGCAGTATTAGCAATCGCAACAACGGTAATAACAGCAATCACAGGACAGAAATTGGAAAAGGAATCGAAATAGTTTTTGTAATAGTACTGAGTTAACAACGATTGTTACTTGCATATACAGGCTAAAGCAGACTACGGGACTTCACCTTTGTTCTCTTAAAACTTTATTTTCTTAGTCATTTTACTTCAATTCAATTAATATTTTCCTTCAATATTTCAAATGATTGTAATTTAAAACTTATTGTGAAGGAAAGAATTACTGAAATATTTCCCTAACACTGGCGGTAATGCGAGAGTGGTTACATTGCGTAACTTCAGTGATAATTAACCCAGGAACGGCACAACGTATCATGCTTTTCCTAACAATTATTTCTCAGCATAACATACCTTGCAACATCCTTACAGGCTTTTCGTACAGTTTCTGATTACCGTGCCTACGAGGTGAACCAGAACACCATAGACAAACTTTCAGAGGTTTTTCGGAGATGCGTCTAAGTAATTTGATACAACTAAGTGAACCATGGTCTTAGAGGGGTCGTTACAGAGAAGTAATGTAATTGTTATTATTCATTTTGTTGCAGTAGTCATCCAGTGAAAAAGCCTGTAACAGGCCGTAAGCAAAACATACAACACAAAACACAGAGTAAAGCAACAATCCTCAGGAGCAAAACGTACGCTTTTATCACAGTATGTTCCGTCTGTCCTGTGAGCTCATATGCAGGACGATTGCAGAATCATTCTATTACAGGTATTACTCAAATTTTCGACCATCATGATCACGGCAGAGTGTGGTGCTGTCCAAAAATGGCACTGATGCTTCTGCGGTGTATAGTGGGCCATAGCTGACACGGATGAACGACGGCGAATATACGTGCAGCTGTTGAGTAGGTGATCGCCCTGATGAACCAACGGCCTGCTAACACTGTTTCCTCAACAACGGTTCAGTGAAATTTGCTGCTTATGGGTCTCCCTAGCAGGCACCTGGTTAATGCAAACACGCTGTCTGATCTTCATCGGCGACGAAGCCTGGAATTTGAGTGCCAACCGGAAGTCCACTGAATGGCGACATGTGATGTTTTCAGTGAAATCGCGTTTTATGATCCGTCGGACTGAGAACAAACACCCTGCAACAATCGTTGGGAGGGTCTAGAACGGAGGAGGGAGCCCTATGGCGTGCAGAATGTTTTCGCGGTATTCCCTGAGTGATATCGTCATAATCGAAGTCCTTTGTCCAATTCTAAGTACAGTTTGTTTCTCCTCGCCGTGACTGCATCTACCAGTACGACAATGCAAAGTGTCACACAGTTTGCAATGTAGGTTTGTGATTCCAAGAGCACCAGAATGTGTTTACTGTATTCTCCTGACCACCAAACTCCAATTCGAGAAGCCGCTAAATCGGTCTGTTCGCGCCGTGAATTCTCAATCGAGACATCTAGTGCAGCTGGACACCGCGCTAGTCTGCATGGCTCGTCATCCCTGTCAGTACCTTGCATAACCTTACTGAATCTCTTCGTGCGCTTCTCGAGAGGTCCAAGCTGCAAAAATTAGTTAATCAGGATTTTGACAGGTGGTCACATTAATGTGACTGAACAGTGTAGAATACATATTTGAACTCAGAGATTTTAGAGAATTTCGTAAATTATCCGCGCTTTTATGTTAATGTTTCAGTTCATTAATACTAATTAAAACATTGTATTTCATTTAAGTAATCACCTGCGTCGAGGTGTTTTTACCTGTGATACCTAAATCCCTTCAGAATGATTTTCAAAGTGTGGAAAAGTAAGTTAAACACAGTTCTCATATCAAGCTTTGCAGCATTAATTTATGGAAGTTATTCGCCACTAAGGTTATTACGCCACTGCGAATAAGAGGTGTTTCTGACTTCCTATAATTTAAGTAATACTGGGGATAATTTGTATCGGGAAAGGGATAAGGAGAGCTTAAATAACACGAATAAAATGGATAAAGTAAATAAAAGTAAAAAGAGCGATATGGAAAGAGACATATGACCTCAAACAATGTTATGTAGCTGGTAAACGCCCGTGTTACGTTGCATTAGAGTCCACCTTTGCTACGCGAAAGTTGGGTTTAGCGATCAATTTATGGTCCTTGTAAATTGAGTAGATGTAATAGGAGTAGCTGTAAACGATCCCTGACCATACGTCCATATATGTTGTGTGCGCAGCGGCGGCGGCCAGGGGCTGCGCGTGCTGCCCACCCCCCGGCGGTCCTCGTCCATCGGCTGCAGGTCGCTGCTCTCCGGGCCGCGCAGGTCTTCCGTGGGACTCGTCTTCCTCACCTGCCACGACCCCGTCAGGGTGAGTACACGAGCAGGCGCAGCGAAGAAGGACTTCTGCTACTGGAAGAGTACACCGCGTCAATTGTTTGTCAGCACATACACGACGGTCAAACCGTTCAAAAGGCTTCATTCCTTTAGTTGTTTCCGATAAATGTTACAACACGCCCGGGGGTACAAATGGGCGGTGTACTTTCAAACAGGTTGTCGTTTCTCCTTTTCTTGACCGCGCGCCCTGTCCACACCACGTACCTGATACTCCCGCGACGGTGGTATTGTCCTGTTCCACACTGCTGCTGGCTTGCCTGAAATTATCCATCGAACTATGGAAGCGGGCTTAGGGGAGCCACTCAACGTTAAAACACAACATTGTTATACGTCTGGTATGAACGACTATAATCTGAGACGGTAAAAGAAAATCGCAAGTAGCACAGTTTACATTCTAATTCACAAGTGTTTATCCGAATTAATGGATGATTACCAGTCCACAATATCACTCAGACGAGTGAACGGTTAACCGACACGACGCGGGTGATTGTTGATGATGCGGAAGCCGAATGATCGTACTAAAGTTCTTACGCTCGTCACGCATACACAGATATTTGGTACCAGTCCTCCTGGCCACTAGTAATAAATTTTAACACTTTTCACAAGGATAAATTTACAGTTCACAGTTCTCAGTTGTACGAGCGTGAGCGTAACCGTCGCGACGCGGTTTATTGTTGTTGATGCGGAACGCGATGATCGAGCGCACTTTCTCACGCCCGCTACAAGACACTGGCACGTAAATGCTTTCTTGTGTGGTAAATGGTGTTACTGATTCACATTAGCTCATTCTTGGAGACGGAACACGGCGCGGATGATTGATGAACAGTGCGACGCGCAACGAGAGGATATACAAATACGTTATCAGCAGCACTGCCCATTTTTAAATTACATCTTGACGCACTTTCCTCTGAATCATTTGCTTATTTTATCGCTTTACTTAAATAGCACTTGTAGCAACACTTCAACTTCCATACTAACAATGCCTCTAACATACAGAGCTACACACAACCCAACATAACAGTTCCGCGTCCCGCGCTCGACTCGACAGACGCGGCTGCCCGCAAAGATACTCCGTAACCAAGCCAGCGATATGACAGCACTCTTACAACGTACCTGTTATCGCCACCGACGACCATGTCTACAAATCTGGATGTAGTAGTTCTATTCGTGTAAATAACGCCAGCAGAAAACGTATGCTGTAATAAGAATCGTGTGACGAAATACCAACGCTACAAGAAAAGGAGATCAAAGCTGGCAAGGAAAGTATCTGCAATTTTTTATTTTATTCAGATTTTTATAGAAAAGGCAAGTGATCATTTATAAGCGAAAAAACTTATTGGGTAAAGTGGATATGCAACTTCAATTTCTACAAAAAGTATTTGCGTCAGAATTCAAACAGCTAAGAGAATACTGAAGTGACACGTTGCCTCTCTCCTACCCTGGATAAATTCTGACAGAATAATAACGTGTAAGGAGTCTTGTGGAGCAGAAGTTTCTGACTGTTTCATAACTACTGCATCTTCTGCACATGATAGCGCTCCAATTGTAATACTGTCGGAGCATATTTTGAACTACCTATATTATTATGTCTTTCTAGGAGGATAAACACATAAAACACTTAGGTGCACATAGAGTAATCCTCCCTATTCACGGTTTCTTACACTATCTCCAGATAAAGCAAGGAAAGACTAGTTGTGCCCAGTTCGTAATATGTTATTACGTCCGCGTGGGCCCTTCACGACGACTGTACAGAGTTCTTAGCTGCAATTGAACTCTCATATAATTTCTTTTCATTCATATGTAGGCTATCTCGCTATCACTTCAAAAAATGATAGCTTAAAAGCTATTACAGAACTTTGTTTACTGCAAAATGTTTAGCGTCTCTTAAAGTTATTTTTTTTTTCATTTCTCACTGGTTTTAGTGTATCAAATAGGTACAGAACAGGTGTAGGTGCAATGCGTCACTTGGTATGCACAATCCATATCTGTGACAGCTGCACTGTGGAATTATCATTGTTAGTATGGCAGGGAAGCAAGGGCAAAAGAGAGTAATCGGATGGTTCGAAATCTCTAAAAGAGACAGGTAGTGTCAAATCGCTCCCGCTGCACGGGCCCCACTCTCTCCCGATGTCCTGTCATTAGACTTCTTTTTGTAAGATTTTGTTAAGGATCGGTCAATGACACTGCTGACCTTCGTCTACGGATCAAGGAAGCACTCTCAATTGTTGATGCTGAGATGCTGACACATACACGCGTGAAACTCGAATGTCGCACTGATGCTGTGCGAACGACGAATGGGCAACACGCTGAAATTCTGGCACGGCAGAAAGAAATTATTGATAGCTGCTAAACGTTTTATAACAAATCACTACCATAACAGTGATAGTTTTTGAGCTATGATTTGTTGAAATGATAATGGAACTTTAGGGACACCCTGTATCCCTGCTAACTTCCACTTTAATCTATTTTTATCTGTAAACTGTTTCCCTGTACAAGAGTCTGCCGACTTTAATGTTAGTAGATAGCTAATATTGCACCTGAAACGGGAGAAAAAGTTAATCTGTGAGTCACGAGAAAGAAGAACTTTCCTCTCTTGACCAGTGTGTGTATGCGTATCAGACCAACCGACTTTCTGCTAACCTGTCTTCAACATGTCAACGGCTATGCATCAACGTCGACTTCATCTTCGTTGCTGGTTTCTTAACGAGCATGACTTCTAACTAGGCCGTAATTCATTTCCTTCGGACTCCTCGCGTTCTTTGCAGAAGATAAACAGCGTCAGTATATTTAAGTTTTTCTTCCATTTTAGGGTTATCTGCGAGAAACCCCAGCACTTTATCACGGTGCCCTGCGCCGCTGCTCGGAGTGGAGGGATCTGCCAGACAAATGTCGCTCCTCCACCACGCCGTCTCTGCCACTGCGTGGGCGGAGGCGGCGCTGTCCCCCAAAAACCAAAACAAAGCGGCGCTACACAGCCACTGATAACGCACGGATGGCGGGTAGGAAACTGAGTCCCACTTTCAGAGGATTCAGGACAGCGGGAATGGCGTGCGGAAGAGGAAGCAGGACCACTGCGACACGCCAAATGTGAAACTCTGCTAGTTGACGAATGTTTATCTCCACGCAGCCGCCCAAGCAAGACTGATCATTATTTATCATCCAACACAAGTAGCGCATAGCCTAATGGTCGTTATTTTATTTCAGTCTATTGTCAGTACTTCTGAAAAAAGAAATAACTTCGTAATTCAAAGGAAAACGGCAATACGGGATTAATCTCAATATAACGCCTAAGGCGCTGGTAATAGTACTTCATTTTCTTATCACGAATCAAGAGATTGGGTACCAATTAGCCACAGGGTTACAAACTATAAAAAAATAATTTCCCGTTTCTACTTCGTATCTTAGGAGTAACAGAAATCTAACGCCATCGGTTGCTCTTTACTCTGCGTAGCTTGCACATAGCCTGACGTCGAATCTACAGTGAGATGACAAAAGTCGTGGGGTACCTCTTCATATCGTGTCGAACTTCTTGTTGCAAGGCGTACTGCAGCAGCTCGTCGTGACATGGACTCGACAAGTCGTTCGAAGCCACTGCAGAAATGTTGAGCTATACTGCCTATTAGCCGTCCATAATTATATCCCATACATATTCGATGGGTTTCATGTCGGGAAATCTGTGCTGCCAAACCTCTCAAACGAATCTCGAACAACTGTGGCCCAGTGCCATGGCGCAATGTCATTGATAAAAATTTGATCATTGTTTGGGAACACGGATTTCCGTGATCGGCAGAAAATGACCTCGAAGTAACCAAATATAATTATTTACAATCATTGCTTAGAACAGAGGACGCAGTCCATTTCCTGAAAACACTGCCCATCCATTATGGAGCCACCGCCAGTTTGCACAGAGCCTTGATAACGACTTGCGTCCACAGTTTCGTGGGAGCTGCTCCATACTCGAATCACACCATTAGCTCTTACCAATTGAAATCGATACTCGTCTGAGAAGGCCATGGTATTCTAATCCTTGGCATCTAATCGGTACAGTCGCGAGCCCAGAGAGGCCTTGCAGGCGACGACGTGCATTTAGCAAAGGCACTCGCATCGGTCGTTCGTCTGTGACCGTAACTGATGAACGCCAAATTTCCCCGCTCTGTCGTAGCAGTTGGTTATTTCACGTAGTGTTGCTTGTATATTATCACTGACAACTCTATGCAAACGCTTTTGATCATTAAGTGAGTGATGCATGTCACTAAGTTGTCCGTGGTAAGATGTGAAATGAGTAATGGTAGTGACACACCAAAATCACAATAGTAATCCGTTGGAGTTGCTACATATTTTATTACAATCGAAAGCATTATAAAATCACAATCACAATAATATAGAAGACTGCCTTACATTTGAAGAAATAACAACTAAATTTCTTTAACCGGAACAAGGCCCATAAAACTTGAAATTTGAAAATGATTAGGTAAATATACTTAGGTAAAGCTTTACTTAAATTGTACAAATGTCCATACAATACCCATCAGAACTCCCATTACTTCCAGTCAGCTGAGGAACCGTTTAAGGGTAAGAACACAGATCTTTTGAGGTTTGGCTAGCCAACTTTCCTGAAAACTTTCCGAAAACGGTCAAGGAGGTGCTTTAATTTTGACCAAACCAATCTTCAGTTAATTAATCAACAATATTCTTAGAATGATTACAACTAGAACATGACTATATGACAATACCCCTAAAATGAGGTTGCTTCAATATTGCATGTGACTTAGCGAAAGACGTGAACAGACCAAGGATTCAAATCAATACGAGAGATCCCAGAGACAGGAAATGACATAGAAATGTACTCAACTTTGCACAGCAATTGAATTTCAGATGCTATAATTCTCCGTTGGAAAGATGGAATCACGCAACAGTGACAACAAAACCCAAGCTGTAAAGGAGATGACAGAGCCTTAAATATCTCTCTGCCCCCGTGGTGCTCTGCTCCCAGTATGCTCGCGTCGACCGCCGCCAGTTATTTGTAACACAACACACATCAATGGAAGACAGTATTCTGAGGCATAAACTACACAATCTTATATAGAGAACAGGTGATCAGTACAACTGAATAGAAAAAAATTTGCCTCCGTGAGGCCAGTGCCAGCCCTTAAACTTTGACTAATAAGTTCGCTGAAAATCATGCCCTAAAGTTAAGATGACAAGAATTATGTCGGAGCACATTTACGCGCCAAACTATCAAATGAACTACAAGGTAGAATAGAGGACGTATCTCGGCGTGTCTTGAAACGCCAGAGCCGGACTTACTCACTACTCGTTGCACTTCTAGCTACGTCTTTAACCATGCTTCATGTCGGTTGGTTGGGCGTAGCCACACTGCCTCAACTGCCGTCAAGGTAGTAAGTGATAAACAAATAAAACAATTCCTAAGGATTTTTAGTACACTGGCATATACAATTAAGATGCACGCAACCCACCGAAGCAACTCGGCGACTCCAATTCAAGCGGCCGGCGTACCTTAGACTCAAAGGAACTCGTCCTTCCGACCTCTAGGAAAACCAAATCACCGTGGGCGGTGGATCTGCCCTCACGATTCAACACACCGTAGCCATTGGCCCCGCTTCTTCGTTGTCCGACTCGTCCTCTTGTCGTCCTGCCTATGTACACAGTCCCACGTGACTCGCGCTCACCGCATATCCCGACACACCTCCCCAGCAGAGCGCACGCGCTGCCGTTAAATCCACGCCGCCAAAGATGTCAGAAGACAAATAAGCATCGAAGTGGACTCAAAGATCAAAATGACGATCGATGGAAACTGGCGCCAGAAACGCACCAGCTCAAGATGTAATGCGTGAAGTTTAGTATCCTCGACACACTCTTGGCACTGCAAATGTCGGAATGTTGAACTTCCTAACAATTTCCGAAATGGAATGTCTCATGCGTGTAGCTCCAAGTATCATTCCGCGTTCAGAGTCTGGTAATTCAATTCGTACGGCCATAATCACGTCGGAAAACTTTTCGCATGAATCACCTGAGTACACCAATACACTGCCTTTTTACCTTGTGCACAAGATGCTACCGCCCTCTGAATGTGTGCGTATCGCTATCTCACTACGTTTCGCGCGTCAGTGCATATTACTGAGTCACTATCCCGAAATCCGGAACCCATTACCAGTGGCTTGTGCAGTTTGCTTCCACGGTAACGAAAATTGCATTTTGAATACTTGGGTTGCTATTGGCTAAATTTATAAATTTAAAACTGTCATAAACTACTCATTGACCGGTATAACTTCCTGTTAAACGTTTAACACAGTAAGACAAGTATTACAGTTAGAAACTGTTTCCCTTTAGGTAGCTTAACTAATGGCGTGCGAATACCCGGACTTTATTCACCCAAGTAGTGACGTCCAACAAACTTTACACGCAATTTCAAACTACCACGAAACTTTTCCTCGCGAATATCCCACTCCTCCCCACCCCTAAAAGTTAAATAAATAAAGTAAAGAAGTGAGAAAACTTTCCTTGTTGTAGCTAGTCGGGGTTTAGTGACAATAGATATTGGGCGTCAGTGACCTAGAGGAGCAAATATCATTCTTTTGTCAGGGATGGCGGGAGGGAAAGCGACACTTTGTGGATGGTGGCATGGGCTCTTTCCTTGGCTCAGTGGCTGAGGTGTGAATGAAACATTGGTGGTTCCATTAACAGTCATTTATTGAGATATAAGACCCTTTAAACAAGCAGAGTAATACAATGTGTTTTTAACTTGGTCAATTTCTCGCGATAGCCGAACGGCGCTGGGTCGTAGTGTGCTGGTTTCAGTGACCGCTGATGTGGCAACGGCTCGCTTGCAACGACACGCCTGGCGGTGTATTCTTCCATTCAGTGCCGTACCTGTGATTTACTGCGGCAGCGGCACGGTCTTCTCCTTGTGAATTCGTTCGTTGCGTTATTAACAAGCGGATGTGGTGTAGCGCGGAGTGCGCCGTCCCGGAATCGAACCAACGACCCTAAGTTTCGGTGCCTTTTGGCGGTGTTCGTCAGCCTCTAGGTTCACAAGTGACCCATTCAGGGAGGTCACAAACACTTCGTTCTCAGCAGCCACATGGGTAAGTAACATGCGAACTTCTTTGTGGTATAATCTGGGATGGCATCTTCCATGCTGACCTATTGCAACGGTCCCGACATCTTCTTCTGTCGAGCAGCTTAGCGGCTAAGTCGTTGCAGTGAAGTATGACGTTCGCTGACTAACCTTCAGACCGTCCGTATAGGCGACGTATTTTCAAGACATCTTTCTCCCCTCATGTCCGTTTGTCGGAGATATGTATTCGGTGTTTTCGCCAATATCGCGAAGTTTCTTGGACGGCGACCGACTCTTCGGTCGTTGATCCATGCTTCTCAGGTTGGGCAGGAACGTGACCAATGTATACATACGTGACTGCTTTCCATTGATTTACCTCTATGCCGGTGTGGTCAGGCCTTCGGCCTCCTCCTCATCGCCAAATACGTCACGCACGTGGTTTCAGTATGCTGAAGGTTCCTGGAGCGTTGACCGCTGATGTGTGACCAGCGCTGGTCCTTGTTCTCCTTCGAATCATCGCCCGTCTGGTCGGTCGTTGATCTGTCGAAGTGCTGGCTGCTGCACAAACTCTGCTGGTTATCAGCCTTCTCATCTTGGGCAGAAACGACACCAATGTCTACATGCGTGCTTTCCTTGATCGACTGCTGCCGCTTCCGAATATAGTGGCTTAATGTGTCAAAGTCTCTAAAATGTTCACTTAACCTGTAATGAGCCTTTAGGTAATTTCCAGTCGGATCTCTGCTTGGAACAACCGTAAGTAATACATAATTATTATGAACCCTATATTCTTCCCACGTCTGGCAAACTCATCCTCGAGGTTTCTCCTATGTACATCTACAAATGACTAAGAAACAAGAAACAAAAACACAGTGCAACCTTAGTCTGTAACGAAAATTATGCAATACATTCATTTTGTAATAGCTTGAAATACATCAGCATTAAGAAAACTTCTGAAAATAATGTTAGAAATTTGGTAGAATGACGATCAGTAACAATACAACGGAGTAGCAACCAACAATTATCTCTACATACATTTTAGTGGTACGTGTATGCTCAAGACTTCTGTAGCCATTCAACTGGAAGTTAATGTACTGATATGTTATTTGTTTGTTTATGGTTTTTGTCTGATACACAGGAAAGCAGTACAAAGTATAATTATGAATAAGAAGGTTCCAGAAACACCAGTGCCCGATTTCATATTTCACATTTTATGTTCCTCTTTCAACTGTACAGTATGTTGTATCATAGCGTTGGCATCAGTCATGCCTTATTGTGCAGTGATAAGAACATCTAATGACTGCAGGATGGAAGAATTTAGGGAGTTGTTTAGGAAAGGTAAATTTTGACGACCCAATAGTCCATAATTGTATGTGGCCAGTAAATTAGAGGGTACCGTGAGGTGACAATGGTCGAACTTGCTATGGGTGCAGGTAAATGAAATTTCACATCTGAAACAGAATATAATGTGCCTGTAATATAGAAAGCTGTATTACTAAGCGCATATTTACATGGTTGTGATTTTATGGCAAAAGAAAAATTATTGTGCACTTTATAAGACCTTATCAATACAGTCTACACAATAACTTATTTAAGCACACGGTGTCTAATCGTATATCAGTACTTCCTATCGCATAAATCCCAGAATTCAACTTTGTGTATTTTGCTAATTCTCTTTTCTGCACATGATTCTCTGCTTGTACATTATCGAAAGACTCTGTAGTAAGCAAAGATTATTTACATTTGCATTATAATGGTAGATTTTCTATTGTGGATGCATAATTAACTGCATGTGGCTGAAGGTTATATAAGGCCGAGTGTGTGTCCTGTGTTGGTGTATCAGCGGTCTTCCGTTTCCGCGGTCAGCACGTTTCAGATCAGTATTTGCTACCGTTGATGGCCTTATATCTGCTACTCACTTAAAAGTTTTCAACCGGATTGCATCAACTATAGTTGTTTCTGTGGGTAACTGTAACTTGACGTTAAGTGATGATGTGATTTCGACAACTTGGTAAGGACCCTGATAATTCGTTACAAATTTTTTCGTCTTTCGTTTATCAATATAGGGAGTGGATAGAAAAATCTACTGTCCTATTTTTAAATCCTGATACTTGCTGTGAACATTGCCTAATTTCTCTTGCCATTCTAATGCTCTGGTATTTGCGTTCTGTACGTTTTCCCACACGTCCTTAATGATTCGAGCAAATTGCCTAACTGCTTCTCCATTCTTTCCTTCTTTGGGCTTAGTAACATCGAATGGCGATGGCATCTTCCTTCCATAAATAACTTCATGGGGCGTCATGCCCGTTCGTTCATGTTTTCTGGCGCTTACACAGTATGGAATGACGATATCCCAATTGTTGTGTTGGTCGTTGATAAGTATTTTCCTGATAGTGAGGTTGACGCTTTCTGTCCATATGTTTGCCTCTGGTTGTAATGGGACAGTGCATAATTTACGTACTTTCATCAAAGGACAAAGTTGTTTCATGAGGTCGTACATGAAGTTACTACCTCGGTTGGTTATAAGGACTTGTGGCGCACCGAATTTTAAAAGCCAAGGACCATAGCCTGTGTAATGGTGTGTGTTTGTTCATCAGGGAGAGCTGGTGTTTTATTAAAGAGACCATACATGTCCACCCCTGCTATTTGGAATGGGGGCAATGCTTCCGGGAGTAACAGTATATGTTGACGGCAGTAGTCTGCTCGCTGGGTGCACGATATGCAGTTGTGCTTGCATTGCGCTGCGTCATGTTTTCTTGTCTCTCACCAGAAACGTTCAGCAGTTCGTCTTTCTGTAGTTCTTTGACCACCGTGACCTGGTAGAATGACTTCCTGTCAGAGGTCTTTTGGAACCAAAATTCTCGACCCAAATCTAATTGTGTGACATAGTACCCAATCTTGCAGGTAAAACTGCCGTCCTGTTGCATATCTTTCACAATCTGCATCTTAAGCCTGTGCTTCCTGCCATTCTTCTGCATCGCGACCTCATACTTCTAATAGCACTACCTTTCTACTAATACAATCTGCGTTGGAATGTTTCTTCTCCGGTTTATGAGTGACTTCAAAGTCCTTTTCGGCGAGGCATAGGGACCAATGCGTCGAACTACTTGATCGGTTTTTTAGCCCAAGTAACCACTTGAGAGCAGCATTATCTTGAATTTAGTCCCATACAGATAGCACCTGAAATATTTTATATCATAGATGGCACCCAGTAACTCCTTTTCCTTTGTTGCCTAGTTATTTTCTGCCATATTTAATTGTCTGGATGCATAGACTACTGGATGTTCTCCACCATTAATGTTTCAATCTAAAATTGCTCTGATAGCATGTACAGATGCATAGCAGTACAGGATGAACCTTTGCTGAAATCTGGATAGATTAATACAGAGCTATGTGTTAATTTGCATTTCATTGTTTCAAATGTGGTGTTTTCCGTCTTTTCACCATTGTTCCTGTGGGTGGTAAGTGGTTCTTATCTACGCAGAAACTTTCGCAGGCGTACATACACACAAACATTAATACTTGTTCCATAGATAGTGATTATGACATTTGATGATGATATGGCCCTTGTCACTTTAACATAAATTTTCTTTACAAAAAATAATTTTCTTCCTTTTTTTTACAGTTACTACTTCATATCTAAAAATTCATCTATTGTTTAGAAGGAGCTGTCATTCAGAAATTCTTTTAATTTGTTTTTAAATGTTGGTTAGCTATTTGTCAGACTTTTAATGGTATTTGGCAAATGACCAAAGATTTTTGTGGCAGCATTATTCTCCCCTTTTTGTTTCAGTCAGATTTAACCCATAACAGTGAAGACCATCCTTTCTTCTAGTGTTGTAGCTATGCACTTCACTGTTATTTTTGAACTGGGATGGGTTATTAATAACAAATTTCATAAGTGAATATATGCATTGCGAAGGTACTGTGAATATCCCGAATTCCTTAAGTAAATGTCTGCAAGCTGATCTTGGATGGGCTTGAGCTACTATTCTGATTACACGTTTTTGTGCATTAAATACTTTTTCTCTTAATGATGAAATGCCGCAAAATATGATACCATATGAAAGCAGAGAATGAAAATAGGCTAATTTACTGCAATGCTTATCTCCAAAATTTGCAATAACCCTAATAGCATAAGTAGGTGAACCTAACCATTTCAGTAGATGATCGATGTGTTCAATCCAGTTCAACTTCTCATATATGAAAACATCCACAAATTTTGAATATTCTGCCTTAGCAACAGTCTACATTTATCAGTGTTGTTATGCCATACAGAACTGTATATACTGTGTTTTCTCAAAATGTTTTGAGCTTTCATGTACGGAGAACCACTTAATAATTTTCTGAAAGACCTTGCTTACAATTTTCTCAGCTGATTCTTGTTTGCTGCGTACAACAACGGCCCAAAGTTTCATCATAATCAGATGGGTAGTGCAGGAATGTATAAACAACTAACAAACGAATGTATATATTTGTTTTTGTATATGAATTATTAATTTACAAGTCTATCGATTTTTCAGAAACGCTTTTCTTGCTAGTGATTCGACTCAAAATAAATTCCAGCTAATTTTTCGACAGGTAATGCAATAAATCTGAAACAATAGTTTCGTCTTCATATTCAAAGATTTTATGTCTGACTGTTTTATCAGGTTCCTGTCAAACTTACTGGCAGATTGAAAGTATATACCGGACCGAGACTCGAACTCGGGACATCTGCCTTTCGCGGACAAGTGCTCTACTGTCTTTTTTGTCTTTCTTCTTATTCTTTTTTTTGTATTTTGTTCCTTATTGTTCATTGTCTTTGGTCGTAGACGACGTCATATGACATCTGTTGAAGTTCGTTGTCGATCCCTTCACACGGTTTTGTTATTATTATTATTATTATTACAGATAACGATCTGAGTTACCCAAGCACGACTCACACCCCGTCCTCACAGCTTTAATTCCGCCACTACCTCGTCTCTTACCTTCCAAACTTCACAGAAGCTCTCCTGCGTGCCTTACAGAACTGGCACTCCTGGAAGGAAGGATATTGCGGAGACATGGCTTAGCCACAGCCTGGAGGATGTTTCCAGAATGAAATTTTCACTCTGCAGCGGAGTGTGCGCTGATGTGAAACTTCCTCGCCGTGGCTGTGGCTAAGCCATGTCTCCATAATATCCTCTCTTTCAGGAGTGCCAGATCTGCAGCAGAGCTTCTGTGAAGTTTGGAAGGTAGGAGACGAGGTACTGGCGGAAGTAAAGCTGTGAGGACAGGTCGTTATTTGTGCTTGGGGAGCTCATATGTAGAGCACTTGCCAGCGAAAAGCAAAGGTCGCGAGTTCGAGTCTCGGTCCAGCACACAGTTTTAATCTGCCAGGAAGTTTCGTATCAGCGCACACTCTGCTGCAGAGTGAAAATTTCATTCAGGTTCCTGTCAATCCAATAGGAATAGCGTTTAGTTTATCCATTCACACTTTTAATCTCCAACTTTTCCTTTTATTTGTAACATGAATAACGAATTTTCTCTTGGAGTATTGTTCCACTTATGGAATTATAGCTTCTAGAAAAACTCTGGGAGTCACATGTGGAGCTGTAAAGCTACCGCACATTATCATAAGTAAACGCAGACTACGGTAGTTTTTCAAGTAGCCTTGGCCCGTCAAGCTTGTAACCGCGTTATCTATATATTAGGTGTGTTGCATACCAGTTGGCTGTTACCTCGATTCAATCTTACTGCTTACATATGCAATCAGTTTTTTACTAGATTCCCTTAGAAACAAGAAGGGGAGAACCGTCCAAAAACTGTGTGATCATTTATAACGGGCCACATAACGTATGCAACATATTTGTTATCTTCCGCTCGGTTACTTAAAAATAAATAGTATTTATAGCAAAACTGAAACTGCCAGTGTTTATGCTCTTATTCGAAAACTGTTTCGTGAAATAGAGGGATGTTGTAGCAAAAATAAAAAAATCAACAGAGATTAATCATATAGCACCATGAAACGCAGTTTCTTCAAAGGAAGGGATAATGTTAAAAAAAGAAGAACACGCCAAAGCAAAATCTTATCAAATATCACTTCAATAATTCGTCGACCTTATATGAAACATGTTTCTGTTATTAATAAAAAAGGTTTCGCGCGTATCAGTAACAACATGAATTTCTTGCCTTTGATCTTCGTGAGCACTTTATGGAGTAAAAAATAACACAAATAATTTTTTCGGGTTTGCGCATGTCGGCTGTATTTGATTCAAAAGTAATTGATTTGGTTACATAAAAGCGCCGAGGTTGAACTAATTTTTATGATTCATAATACGCAGTTTATATTTTATAAGATACAAAATACACAATGGATTAACCGTGAACAATGTGCGGTTCTAATTACGTGCAAAGCAAATAAATAAACAGTCCAAAGACAAAGAGAAATTTCCGACTCCCAGTTATTCTCACACATTCATTTGTGTTTCTTTCCCGACCAATGCAACCAATACTATCCGTAATCCTAGAAGTTACTACATTTATATAGTGCGCCAAAACTACAGAACCGTAGTTTTGGTAGAGCTCATCTCTAATCATATCACAACAGATCAAACTGATAGTAATTTGCCGAACACATCCCCACTGAACAGCAGAGATCAGCCTTTCGCCTCGGTCAGAGAGCCTGATTTGGCTGCCGGGCAGTGGCAGGCACTGGCAGGGAATCGTCGCTCGGCCGCCACTTGCGGTGCTGCGGTGGTGATTGGAGAAGCAAATAGGGCCGGCTCCAGGCGACTGGAAGGCCCCAGATAAGCCCCGCCACCCGGCAGTGCGCCCTGCCTTCCATTAACAGAAGAGCGCCGCGCTGGAAAGGCTGCACAGCGCCGTTAGCTGAGTAGCGGGCGTTCGGCAAATCAGCTGGAAGCCGCGGACTGAGCGGGGAGGCGGACGTCGTTTGTTGTTCGACACAAACCACCATGCTGAAATGGTTGAAGGCGAGGTAAAGGACGAAAACCAAGTGGAGTTGCCCATTGCACATGGTAAGTGAAAGGAAGTAGCACGAGATACACGGTATTGACACGAGCGTACGGATAATCTTCATCTGAAAAATGGACTTTATCCCTCTGTATATACACTGATGAGCAAAAACATTGTGACCACCTCCTTATAGCTTGTTTGTCAATCTCTGGAACGAAATACACTACTGGCCGTTAAAACTGCTACACTACGAAGATGACGTGCTACAGACGCGAAATTTAACCGACAGGAAGAAGATGCTGTGATATGCTAATGATTCTGAGCATTCACACAATGTTGGCGCCGGTGGCGACACCTACAACGTGCTGACATGAGAGAAGCTTCTAATCGATTTCTCATACACAAATAGCAGTTGACAGGCGTTGTCTGGTGAAACGTTGTAGTGATGCATCGAATAAGGAGAAGAAATGCATACAATCACGTTTCCAGCTTTGATAAAGGTCGGATTGTAGCCTATCGCGATTGCGATTTATCATATCGCGACATTGCTGCTCGTATTGGTAGAGATCCAATGACTGTTAGCAGAATATGGAATCGGTGGGTTCAGGAGGGTCATACGGAACACGGTGCTCGATCCCAACGGCCTCGTATCACTAGCAGTCGAGATGACCGGCATCTTATCCGCATGGTTGTAACGGATCGTGCAGCCACGTTTCGATCCCTGAGTCAATAGATGGGGACGTTTGCAAGACAACAACCATTTGCACGACCAGTTCGAAGATGTTTGCAGCAGCACGGACTGTCAGATCGGAGACCATGGCTGCGGTTACCCTTGACGCTGCATCACAGACAGGAGCGCCTGCGATGGTGTACTCAGCGACGAACCTGGGTGCACGAATGGCAAAACATTTTTTTGGATGAATCCAGTTTCTGCTTACAGCATCATGATGGTCGCATCCGTGTTTGGTGACACAGCGGTGAACGCACATTGGAAGCGTGTATTCGTCATAACCATACTGGCGTATCACCCGGCGTGATGGTATGGGGTGCCATTGGTATCACGTCTCGGTCACCTCTTGTTCGCATTACGGCACTTTGAGCAGTGGACGTTACATTTCAGATGTGTTACGACCCGTGGCTCTACGCTTCATTCGATCCCTGTGAAACCTTATATTTCAGCAGGATAATGCACGACCGCATGTTGCACGTCCTGTGGGGGCCTTTGTGGATACAGAAAACGTTCGACGGCTGCCCTGGCCAGCACATTCTCAGCGATCTCTCACCGATTGAAAACGTCTGGTCAATGGTGGCCGAGCAACTGGCTCGTCGCAATACGCCAGTCACTACTCTTGATGAACTGTAGTATCGTGTTGAAGCTCCATGGGCAGCTGTACCTTTACACGCCATCCAAGCTCTGTTTGACTCAACGCCCAGGCGTATCAAAGCCGTCATTACGGTCAGAGGTGGTTGTTCTGGGTACTGATTTCTCAGGAGCTATGCACCCAAAGTGCGTGAAAATGTAATCGCATGTCAGTTCTAGTATAATATATTTGTCCAATGAATACCCGTTTATCATCTGCATTTCTTCTTGGTGTAGCAATTTTAATGGCCAGTAGTGTGAATTACTGATTCTGCGTATGAGGGATACACAGTTTGTTGATAGGTTTGTGGAACAACGTCGCATTAGATGGCTACGCATAGGTCATGTAGTTCTTGTAAATAACGGGTCGCTGATATGCGTACGCGATAATGGAGCCCGACAACAACCGAGACCGATTACGTAGAGTTTTTATAAGGAGAATTGGGTCGCCGAGAATCAACTTGAGTTCCCTATAACGCTCCTCAAGCCACCGTAACACGGTTCTGGGTCAGAGACACGGAAGTTACACTACTGAAAGATGACATCGACGTCAGGGAATACATCAAGCGTGAATGATCCAGGTGGTTCGCAGCTGTCAGCGTGTCTTCAGTTACTGCCACACGTGTCATGCAGGCGCAGGAAAATATCTCCCATAGTACAGAGAACACTGCACCCACCAGCCTGCGTCCGTGGTGCGCTGCAAGTTTCGAGCCACCATTCACCTCGATGACGGCTTTTGTGGAGACGATCATGAATCTACTGTAGTAAAAACGTGGATCACCCGAAGAGACGACACGTTCCATTGATAGACGGTCGAATCCCGATAATCCAGTGCCCACTGCAGCAGTGATTGACGATGTCGTGGAGTCAACGAGTGAACACCTTAGGGCTTGACTCTTGTGCTTCATTTTCAACAATGTACGATGCACAATGTTCTCTGAAACAGATTTGCGTGCACCAGAACTGTGCTTTTTTGAAAGAGATGCCACAGATCACCTCTATCTTAGTTTACAGAGCATGCAAGCCTCCGAACCCAACGTTCTCAGAAGAGCCGTGGACGTCCAACTATTTAGGGTCTAGTGGTGTTCCACTGTCCTACCTCTGTCCGTAAATGCTCACGTTTGTATCAAGTGAACATTCGACCAGTTTAGCCGTTTTCGAGATTTACTTCACAGGCTCTGCATAATAATAATCTGCCCTTTGTTAAAGTCGATTTCCTCAGTGGATTTCCTCACTTGCACGCCATGGCTTCGCTAGGGGGATCCTCCGTCCATGTCTGCTAAGCTCACGTTTGTTACCGCATCAGGTGTGGGTGTTGATCTTGTTCCGTAGGCATCGTTTAAGAAGGGATTTTTCGAAATTCCACCCCTGAGGGGGTCAAATCGTGGATGAAAAGTTTTCCGACAATATTTCGCTATTAACTAGATTTTGAATTTAGAATTACCGAAAGTTATGTATGGTCTCTGAGTGAGAAATACAAAAATACGTATTTCACCATTTTTTGAAATATAATCCCCATAGGGGTGCTACAAGAGATGAAAGTTTTTATGGAAATATTTCATTATGAAAGAATTTTCAAAGCTAAATCTATGAAAATATCTATTTTACCTCTCGGTTAGATATTAAAAAAAAATTCTATTTAAATTTATTTTTTGAAGGAATTTCCGCCATTTGGCTATTAGTTGTGATTTTACTTTACTCGATCGTGATTTCGGGCTTTAGTGTCATTCTCAGGGGCCTGTTCAAATGTTACAGTGTGTCTGACATGTCTGTGATATGTCATCGTTAAAAAACGTATTGCAACGATGACATGTCACAGACAAGTCACATATTTCAACATTTCAACATGCAGTTGGAAATGGCTCCAAAAGCCTAAATCATGAATGTGTGAAATAAATGATTAATTAACACTCAAATGGCGAGAATTTCTTTCAGAAAATTATATATTAACCGCTCACGAAGGAAAGATCATTAAAAAGTAAGTTGTTTCAATATTTTTAGGAATTCAGTGCATAAGGGGGTGCAATGATGCTTGACTGATTCACTGACTCATCATCGCCCAACCCAAACCACGAAGGATAGAAAATTAAAATGTGGAGAGCATTGACCTAATATGTAGGCATCGTTCAGTAACGGATCGTTAGAAATTGCACCCCTAAGCGGGTTTAGTCGGGGATCAGAGGATTTTTTAAATCAGTCGCTATCAAGACAATTTTGAACCTGGAAATACGAAAACTGGTATTTGACTTCTCATAAAGAATGACAAAATACATGCTTCAGGACTTGTGAAATTCAATCACTAAGGGGATAAAACAATAGGTTGAAGTTTCTTATGAAAATGAATCATTATTAAATTACTAATAAAGCATTTATGGAGCTACGTCTTTGAAAATCGGTATATGACTCTTTCGGTTGGTTATAAAAAAGTACGTTTTCATGTGTTATCGGAAATTCAGAGAGTAAGGGTGAAATCCCCTGATATAAGATTGGAAAGGGAAAGGACAGATGGGACGGCGAACCCACGATAATCGCATCTGTTTTCCTTTAAAGTTCACATTTATTTACATAAAACATTAAACTAACAAACCGAATACCACTCTAACCACGTCAACGGATGAGCGACAGTTTAAGTCACTGACCAAAAGACCCAAGTCACAAGCAAGAAATCAGTAATAAGTAGAAAATGGCAAGATAATAAAGTAAGACATTTATTATTTAAATCAATTTGGTCTTGGAATAATTAAAAAATTACTCTGCCAAGACCGTAAGAACAAATCGACACTTCCGGCTCTTAAAAGGGTTTTAGAAAAGGAAATTTAATTAATTAATAAAAGTTCCTTTTAAAGGAACATATGAAGCTGCGATCACTAAACCACAAGCCCAAACATTATTCTCCAGAGCAGACCAACCATGAAAGTTAAGTGCCAACAGTTACGATTCAGCAATACTCTCTTTTATATGCATGGAATCAATGCAATACGGAGATAATGGCAAAATCGTCAGAAAAACATCTCAGACATTGACCACTAGAGAAACTAAGCTCAATTTAATGTAGGTTGATTCTTTGTAAGAATCAACCTACATTAATTGTACACAGCCACGGTCTCACCATGTCAGTTTTAGACAAAATAGCATGAAGCTCGATGTTTCCAAATATTATCACAATAAGTAGAGGGTAAAATAATCTGATTTACAAAGTCTGAAGGTTAATCATTCATCAGATAATATTACCCTGTTCAGGCGGGACGCAAAATATTTGGAGGGAAATATTAACAAAAGAGCTTGTAAATAAGAACATAGGCTAGACAAAGTTAAGAAATACGCTGTTAGTGCGCACAGCTCCTCTGACGTAAAGTCGGGCAGCCATAAACACTACCGAAAAACACCATGTCGTTTGGTAACTGAAACAGATACCCACTGCCAAGCGCCATCCTAAACAGCGGACCCACAACTCGTAGAACCACGAGCTGTTAACAAACACAGCTTAGGTGAAACATGAAAAAAGATACAAATTAATGAAACGTAATTCTATCACGCCTTAATAACTTAGAGTAGAATATTCAAATATGCAATAACAATCAAACAGTACCGTTACTCAAAATTGCACATAGCACACACCACTCAGTAACATAAAACGATAAAAAGATGGAGTAATAAACGTCTTACGCGAAACAATTTAACTGAACAGGGCGAAATCATTAATTTCAGAAAGTTACTTCAAATAGAAGTAACAGTCAATAGGTCACCTCGGCTATACAGCCAGCGACGTGTTTGCATTAAACTGAAAGTGCTATGAGAAACAAGATCTTTCTCTAGGAGGTGGCAGTTAGTTGGTAACATTTACAAGTAAGGCTCTCTTCCATGGCACTTAGATTTCAGAAAGATCTAAAACACAATTTGAGCAGCATACATTAGTTCGGCAAATTATCTTACAAAATTACATAATAAATCAAAGAAAATGTCCCAAGGCGTAAAAAACAACCAGTTAACAAACCAGATTTACCACAGTTCTAATGAAGTGCTCAACGGCACTAAATACCCAATCTATTAAACACCAGGATATAGACGAGTGCTCTGCCGGCTCACAGGAAAATAACACTGATTTGAAAGTGCCATATTTAAGGTATTAGACAGTTTGTGGCGTAAGCAAGTAACAGTAAGGCAAAGCTTTAAACAGCACTTATAATGGCAAGCAGAAGCCATTATACGCGCGAAACTAGCAATAAACATTAAACTAACATTAAACTGGTCAAAGTCTATCAGACCAATTGTGGTTCGTAATAATTACAATGGGTGAAAACTGTTTTTGATGTCCATAAAGTGAAGACACACAGGCGGGCGTATCACAGTGCGAGTGATACCATCCATTGTTACCCACAATTTCAGTTCGAAGCAAAACGGCATCATCCAAAAAGCGCGCCGCAAGGGGAGACAGAACAGCTGCAGCACAGTGAAGGGCTTGCTGAAATCTTCCGTGCTGCCACTAACGGAACACTCGCAACCGGCCGGTCTCCCCACAAACAGAGACAACAGGCCCCCACAGACGACGGGCCGACCACTGTCCGTGTCGAGCTGTCGCCACGTACCAAGACACACACCACTCGACACCCCCCTGCGTGTTTTCAAGACTCCGCGCCAGCGATAACACATAGGAAGCTAAGGGTAACTCCTTCCATCTAATTGAGCGCCAGCAAATGAAGGAGGAAGAAAGATTAAATGAAGCCGGCTCTGCTCAAAGGGTGGGAAGTAGGGGACGAAAACTTCTATGAGAATATTTCATCATGAAAGCACTTTAAACTAAATCTAAGGAAACTTGTTCGGCTTCTCCTTTACTGGTAAAAAATATACGTGTTTCAGTGTTTTTGGAAATTCTATTCCTATGGAGTAAAATGGGTGATGAAAGTTTTTAAAAAATATCTCAGTCCAAAGGCGTATTCGAAACTAAAACCCAGTAAATTTGAATTTAGGTTAGAAATAAGATATGTGTTTCAGTTTTATGGAAATTCAACCCCTAAGGGAATACAATAATGACCGTAAAATTTCTATGAAAGTATTTCTTTACATTAAAACATTTTAGAGCTAATTTTGTTTAACTTCTGGACGAATATGTATTAGGGGATGAAAGTTTCTAAGGAAATCTTACCAAAAAACTCAAAAGGCATAGTAAAAAAAGTCCTCATAAAATTGTCAGAATGGCTTTTTGGTCAGAAGTACATTTGGAAAAGATCGTGCCTCTATAGCGTTAATTAGCGTGTAAAGTTTAGATGATGTTGTAGTTCGTGAACAACATAAAAATTCGGATAAAGGAAAAACAAAAAAATTTATGCAGACCATATAGCGAATGTCAGAGAAGCAGTAGGTGCTAATATATTTGTAGTCCTCCTCAGCTGCTTCTTCAGTCATGTCTGTCGTGCACAGAGTGGGCAAAATAAATCTCGAGAGGAAATTATTCCCTGCACCATACGATAGGTAATCCTACCTACCTCATCCTTACCTGCGGCAGATGATGTAGATTGGGTTGCCTATGTTAAGGTGCACCAGACGTTTTGCCCTGTAGATTAGAACAAATATTGTTCGTCTTTTGCAGCTAAATTTTTATTACTGTTTCCCACCAAACATATTTAAACTATTTCTATTAAGCATCCTAAGTGATTTGCAGCTCATTCATTCCATTTTAGTGATATTTAGGTTTGCATAAGCATCATTTGAACACGATACTGCTTCCAATTTATGAAGTACAGTTAGTTGAATACTTAAATTTTGTTCGTCTAATGCCGACATTAGTGCCAAAGGCGACACGAAAATGAAACGTAAAACCTACTCTCGATGTCTGATACAAATAAGTGATACATGTTTGTCTGAAAATGATAAGAAATATTTAACTGCAGAAGATAGATACTATTTATTCTCTTCCACATGGTAAATACACTACTGGCAATTAAAATTGCTACACCACGAAGATGACATGCTACAGACGAGAAATTTAACCGATAGGAAGAAGATGCTGTGATATGCAAATGATTAGCTTTTCAGAGCATTCACACAAGGTTGGCACCGTGGTGACACAACGTGCTAACATAAGGGAAAGTTTCCGACCAATTTCCGTAAACAAACAGCAGTTGACCAGAGTTGCCTGGTAAAACGTTGTTGTGATGCCTCGTGTAAGGAGGAGATATGCGTACCATCACGTTTCCGACTTTGATAAAGCTCGGATTGTACCATATCGCGATTGTGGTTTATCGTATCGCGACATTGCTGCTCGCGTTGGTCCAGATCCAATGACTGTTAGCATAATATGGAATCGGTGGGTTCAGGAGGGTAATACGGAACACCGTGCCCGATCCCAACGGCCTCGTATCACTAGCAGTCGAGATGACAGGCACCTTATCAGCATGGCTGTAACGGATCGTGCAGCCACGTTTCGATCCCTGAGTCAACAGATGGGGACGTTTACAAGACAACAACCATCTGCACTAACAGTTCGACGACGTTTGCAGCAGCATGGACTATCAGATTGGAGACCATGGGTGCGGTTACCCCTGACGCTGCACCACAGACAGGAGCGCCTGCGATGGTGTACTCAACGACGAACCTGGGTGCACGAATGACAAAACGTCATTTTCTCGGATGAATCCAGGTTCTGTTTACAACATCTTGATGGTCGCATCCGTGTTTGGCAACATCGCGGTGAACGCACATTGGAAGCGTGTATTCGTCATCGCCATACTGGCGTATCACCTAGCGTGATGGTACGGGGTGCCATTGGTTACACGTCTCGGTCACCTTTTGTTCGCATTGACGGCACTTTGAACAATGGACGCTAGATTTCAGATGTGTTACGACTCGTGGCTCTATCCTTCATTCGATCCCTGCGAAACCCAACATTTCAGCAGGATAATGCTCGACCGCATGTTTCAGGTCCTGTAGGGGCCTTTCTGGATACAGAAAACGTTCGACTGCTGCCCTGGTCAGCTCATTCTCCACATCTCTCACCGATTAAAAACGTCTGGTCAATGGTGGCCGAGCAACTGGCTCGTCACAATACGCCAGTCACTACTGTTGATGAACTGTGGTATCGTGTTGAAGCTGCATGGGCAGCTGCACCTGTACACGCCATCCAAGCTCTGTTTGACTCAATGCTCATGAGTATCAAAGCCGTTATTACGGCCAGAGGTGGTTGTTCTGGGTACTGATTTCTCAGGAGCTATGCACCCAAATTGCGTGAAAATGTAATCACATGTCAGTTCTAGTATAATATATTTGTCCAATGAATACCCGTTTATCATCTGCATTTCTTCTTGGTGTAGCAATTTTAATGGCCAGTAGTGTAAAACATAATTTTGATGTACCCTTTATCTCCCTCAGCGTCAAATACAGACTGGGACACACCAATCAAGCATCCAAAACTTGATTGGAATGTTAAAATAAAATACTAAATAAGGCAGTCACTATTGCCTTAGTTGCCTGAGACCAATTTAGCATTCGCGTATATCCTGCTGCAGTTAGTTCATTAATAATACTTTTTGTTCCACATGATTTCGTACACAATGGTAAGGAGAAGTGAGTTACAGATTAGTGCAGCAGCTGTCGCCATAGGAAAGATGGACAGCACTGTAAATGACTATGAACAAGCTTACACAGCAAACAGAAGTTTTACTTACCTTGTATTTCTCCATGTGCACGAAGACATTATAGATAGCTCAGCAAGGAACAGAGTCCAGCTATTAGAACAGCAATAACCATGGTGATGGAACCGTGAGTAGGCAGCATCTGTGTGGCGTCCAATAGAGAAGTGGCTCAGGGTGCGAGTGGTCTGAGCCGCTGCCGCTGGCCCTCCTACATTGCAATTTCAGAGGACGCTCGTGGTACAGAGCAGCGTGAAGTATGACTCAGCGGGCGCTCATAATTTGCTCTGTCGGATCCTGCATGACTGCTACGATGTCAAACAGAAACTCTCAATACCGTTGCTATGATGCCCGTGGGGTGCTACCAGTTTGTGATACCACACTTTTGGGTTCAATTTTCCTGCGGTTTGCCTTTGTAGTCACCTCACATGACTACTACAAAGAACACATATCATGCATATTTCGTGCTATGACTAAAAAATATTTTATGTAACCTTTAGTGGTGGTAGTGATTACATAGGTTTGGACAAAAACAGGATGTAGGGAATATTGTATGAATTGACTTTTTACTGTTACTAAGCAAGAAAAACTTTAATTACAATGAAATAAACACCCTTAGCTGCTTACAGGCGTTGACATACGTCAACGGGGACAGATAAAAATGTGTGCCCCGATCGGGACTCGAACCCGGGATCTCCTGCTTACATGGCAGACGCTTTATCCATTATTTATTTATTTTTTTATCTCCTTTTGTTCGCTTTTGTTCGTTGAATTTGCTCGGGGCGGACGTCGTAAGACATCCGTTTAAGTTCGTTGTTGATCGATTGACACAGTTTTCTTTTATTACAGAGGGCAGCTAACTCTCTGACCGAACACGCATTTTTTGTTTATAAAAACATTTATTAAAAAAACAATGTTACACTCCAAATACATACCAAGTTATACATACATGAAGTTATTTAAACAAAACGGTTTGATCATTTCAGCTACGCTGACGTTAAAGAAAGACAACAGAGGAATGTGTTACTGACTAATTACCAGAAAGAATTAAGTTAAACATGAAGAACAAAAATGTTAAAGACATTCAAACTTCAACCTGAAGAAGTAAAATCTTCACTTTCAATTACATGAGGTGCAATCTTTACAGAAGCGTAATTTCTTTATGACGGATATCAGCAAGTTGATGGGATAATTATAATATAAAACAATTTAATAATCATATTAGACAATTTCTGAAATATTTGAGAATGGCGGAAAGGAGATATACAATAAAGTTGACTAGCCTTCCAACTACACTTTCTGGACATGGATTGAATTTTAAGTATCTGAAGTGATCAGATATATATAATCAGTCTTTCACTGGATCAGATCTATATAATCACTCTTTCACTGAGAAACTGACTTACACATCACAGTGCAAAAATGAACAGGGCAATGTGCCAGCCATTGAATATTACATTTATCAGATAGAATCTTATGGTTTTAAACAATCGATAAGGACATTTCTATAAAAACTGTCTATTTCCAAATTTCTAGTATAAGCCAATAATGCACCTTTAATGTTTTGTGTTTTGACACTATTTAGACACACAAGCTCAATGTCACATAAGTTCTGTACAGTAGCTTATAAGTTTCAAAAACTACTCTCTGAAGTAGAAAAAGTACACATCATAAATATACTGTAAAATCTTAAATAGTATCCATAAGGTAACTACAATACATCACTGTCAACTCAGTCTTCTTTTTTATATTAACCAATGCCTATTCTTTCAAATACAATTTTTAACATACACTCCTGGAAATGGAAAAAAGAACACATTGACACCGGTGTGTCAGACCCACCATACTTGCTCCGGACACTGCGAGAGGGCTGTACAAGCAATGATCACACGCACGGCACAGCGGACACACCAGGAACCGCGGTGTTGGCCGTCGAATGGCGCTAGCTGCGCAGCATTTGTGCACCGCCGCCGTCAGTGTCAGCCAGTTTGCCGTGGCATACGGAGCTCCATCGCAGTCTTTAACACTGGTAGCATGCCGCGACAGCGTGGACGTGAACCGTATGTGCAGCTGACGGACTTTGAGCGAGGGCGTATAGTGGGCATGCGGGAGGCCGGGTGGACGTACCGCCGAATTGCTCAACACCTGGGGCGTGAGGTCTCCACAGTACATCGATGTTGTCGCCAGTGGTCGGCGGAAGGTGCACGTGCCCGTCGACCTGGGACCAGACCGCAGCGACGCACGGATGCACGCCAAGACCGTAGGATCCTACGCAGTGCCGTAGGGGACCGCACCGCCACTTCCCAGCAAATTAGGGACACTGTTGCTCCTGGGGTATCGGCGAGGACCATTCGCAACCGTCTCCATAAAGCCGGGCTACGGTCCCGCACACCGTTAGGCCGTCTTCCGCTCACGCCCCAACATCGAGCAGCCCGCATCCAGTGGTGTCGCGACAGGCGTGAATGGAGGGACGAATGGAGACGTGTCGTCTTCAGCGATGAGAGCCGCTTCTGCCTTGGTGCCAATGATGGTCGTATGCGTGTTTGGCGCCGTGCAGGTGAGCGCCACAATCAGGACTGCATACGACCGAGGCACACAGGGCCAACACCCGGCATCATGGTGTGGGGAGCGATCTCCTACACTGGCCGTACACCACTGGTGATCGTCGAGGGGACACTGAATAGTGCACGGTACATCCAAACCGTCATCGAACCCATCGTTCTACCATTCCTAGACCGGCAAGAGAGCTTGCTGTTCCAACAGGAAATGCACGTCCGCATGTATCCCGTGCCACCCAACGTGCTCTAGAAGGTGTAAGTCAACTACCCCGGCCAACAAGATCTCCGGATCTGTCCCCCATTGAGCATGTTTGGGACTGGATGAAGCGTCGTCTCACGCGGTCTGCACGTCCGGCACGATCGCTGGACCAACTGAAGCGCCAGGTAGAAATGGCATGGCAAGCCGTTCCACAGGATTACATCCAGCATCTCTACGATCGTCTCCATGGGAGAATAGCAGCCTGCATTGCTGCGAAAGGTGGATATACACTGTACTAGTGCCGGCATTGTACATGCTCTGTTGCCTGTGTCTATGTGCCTGTAGTTCTGTCAGTGTGATCATGTGATGTATCTGACCCCAGGAATGTGTCTATAAAGTTTCCCCTTCCTGGGACAATGAATTCACGGTGTTCTTATTTCAATTTCCGGGAGTGTATTACCGAACTTTTTCTTGTGATTCAAATAGCTTCTAATTTTGTGAAACTCACACAGCATGTGTACCTTGAACTCTATGATGCTATCGGATCCTAATTTGTTAAGGACATAGTTAACAAAATTTCCCAGCAACCAGTACACAGCATTATTTTTTGCTTCTGGGAAATAGCGTGCTTCAGGCCTGTGTATCACTAACAGCGATATATACTCAGGGGATGTTCTTGTAATCAGAGCTATTTGCTCTCGGACCCACTTCCCACTATTCATGTGACCACTGCAAGTATATCTGTGAATTACTGTGTCAACTAGATGGCATTGTTGACATAAATTTGTTTCACAGAGTCCGATTGCGTACAGTCTTTCGTTGGTGCTAACTATGTTGTTAACTGTCTTGTACCATGCCGTTTTTATGTTAGACGTGAGCACATTAGAACTAATGTTTTTCCAAATCTCAGTCCACTCAATGTTTGGAAACTGTCGTTCTATTTTGTTTCTTCCTTCGCTTTTCTTTCGTTCCCGCATTATGGCTCTCGATGTTAAGTGTCGGGACTGCCTGAGTTCGACACTGACATAACTAAACTCAACATAGAAAATCCTCACGTGCTGTAAGCGACCGTTGATATTCTGCACGTCAATCGGGGGAAGCAGGCTTGGAGGTTTAATGATCTCGAAAATTTGGCTGGTTATGCTTTCTCGCGAGTCTCTTATTAAATTAACTTACATTTTGATAAAAAGAGCCGGCCGAAGTGGCCGTGCGGTTAAAGGCGCTACAGTCTGGAACCGCAAGACCGCTACGGTCGCAGGTTCGAATCCTGCCTCGGGCATGGATGTTTGTGATGTCCTTAGGTTAGTTAGGTTTAACTAGTTCTAAGTTCTAGGGGACTAATGACCTCAGCAGTTGAGTTCCATAGTGCTCAGAGCCATTTGAACCATTTGATAAAAAGAGCAGAGGCTTTATCCGTTATATCAGTTAATCCTAGTCCACCATTTTTAGGATCTAAAGTGGCTACTTTAGCAGGTACTCTGAACACTTCACCTCTCTACATTTTGGACATTTTGGACATTATTCTCCTCGCTATCATTCTCGGTATTGGAAACAGCTGGGCAGTATAATAAGCCTTAGCAAGGATGCATGAGTTGATATACTGTGTTCTTTGAACTTGGTTCATATATCGAATTAAATTCTCTACAATGGCTCCTTGCACTTTATCTGCTGCAACTTTCCAATTTAAAGCCGTCATTTTCATAGGACATGCTGTCAGGGTGATCCCAAGTGTTTTATGTTGTCGGACTATTTTTGCCCACTCGACGTTGATATTATCAAAACATCTGAGATTTAACATCTTACTTTTTTTCGTTTGCATTGGCTCCAGATGATCTACAGTACGAATCAATCACCGTTGCTAGCGTGGTTACCTCGTCATTATTCCTTATAATGACCCCTATATCGTCAGCATAGGCTCTTATAACTGTTTTTTTCTTGATAATGTTAAGCCTTTTAATCTAGCATGGACATGTCGGAGGAAAGGTTCCAGCGAAATGGCGAAGAACGACATGGACAGAGAACTTCCTTGAGGAACACCTCGTTGTATTTTCATCGGCCTGGATTGTTGACAATTCACCGCTATTTTAGCATTTATTCCAGTTGCTATGTTCTTAATCAACTGTATGACCCTGTCGTTGAAACCTGTTTTCTTCAATGTCTGTAGAAGATAAAAACAATAAAGCACACTTTATGTTTGTTACAGAAGTTATTGCAATGATATCCCTGAATTCCGCTAGATTTTGAAAAATGGTTCTGCCATGCGCACAGTTCTGATGTTGACTAATAATTTTATCTGTAAGGCATGAAATTCTCTTGTTTATTATTCTAGCTATTAATTTATAGTCAGAATTCAGCAGTGAAATTGGACGAAAATTATTTAAATCTTTGTTTCCATTATTTTTTGGCACCAGAAAAATTTTACTCTCCTTAAACTCAGCCGGAATCATTTTACCCTGAATAACCTCATTTACAATGTCCGTGATTTTTGCACCTACTATTGGTCAGTAACGGATGTAAAACTCTGCTGGCAGACCATTAGGCCCTAGGGATTTTTTTGGTGGTGAGGCGCGCAGAGTCTCATACACGTCTTCTTCAGTGACAACCTCGAGAAAATTTTCGTTGTCATCTTCTGTCAGCTGTGGGGTTAGGATGTCAAGGAACTATTCCAAGGAGGCATCTCTACTTTGATGTACAGAATATAGCTCGCAATAATAGCGATAAATCTCGTCCATGATATCCTGCTGGGTTCTGAGAATCGTACCGTGTTTTGTTCGAATTTCATCAATAAAAGTCTTCTCCCGTTTTTCGTATGCTTCACTAAATGATATAGGGAAGTAGTTTCATCTTCTGACACAGAATTTGCCTTCGATTTTATTTTCAACCCTTCCATTTGACTTCTCTTGATTTTAAGTAACTTGGCTTTGACTTTTTTGATGTCTGCTATCCGAAGTGAGGAACCTGCTGACACTTGATCATATAGATCTCTCAAAACGGAATAGTAATACTCTATAGCGCATTTCATTTCCCTTGCGCTCTGGGCACTGTATTGAATAAGAACTTTCCTCAACTTTGGCTTTGCCATTTTAACCCACCAGTCAATAGCAGTGGCATATCTACTACGGGCTCGCAGGCATATTGCCCATGTTTCTTTAATCAGATCTTCTAAATCATGATTTACTAACAAGGAAGTGTTCAAATTCCACTGATTCTTGGATCGGCGAACCGGCTGTCTTGTTAGATTTATGCAAGCTAAGACACTTGAATGGTCGGAAAAGTACGTAGGAATGGTTTCTACTTTTGTCACGGAAGTTTCAAGATTTTTAGTAATATATAGTCTATCAATCCTGCTACGTGATATTGCCGTGACATAAGTGAACTCAACACTGGAAGGGTATTTAATTTCCCATACATCCTTTAATTCTAAACCAGTAACTAGTTGTTTTAGTTCACCTGAGAAATTAGGTAACCGACCTTTTCGATTTAAAACACAATTAAAATCACCTCCTAGTAATAACTGTCTTGGCGATTTCCTTAACAAGTATATCAGGTCATCTTTGAAGAATCGTGCCCTGTCAGCTCGATGAGAACTTCCTCAAGGGGCGTACAAGTTGATGATAGTCACATCATAGATATTTAGTCCTATTCCTCTTCCGGATTCCAGTCGTTTCACCTCGCATACTGTAATCCCTTCCCTCACCAAAATAGCTATTCCAACACTTGTTTCGGGAGACACATTTATGTAACTGACAAAAGCGGGAATTACCAAATCCGAAATTAGAACTTCTTGTAACAGGGCAATATCAGTCGCGGATTCGTACAAAAATTCCTTAAGGGCCGATAATTGCAAACCGGTCGTGATTTTATGTTTATAGTGGTGACAGAATAAGATTGCGTCATTGTGCTGTCACTACATAGTTGTTTTGATGAACTAATATAGTTTCATGTGGTTCAGGGTTTCAGTTAAGCTGTAACAGTTTTCTCGGAAGTCTGAACATGGAATAACACTTCAATCAGTTTATTAGTTACTGTCCCGTTTTTTTCTGCTTCTGATGTTTTCTCTTGTAACGCAAGCAGACTGATTTCCTGGTAAACTTTCTGATTTTTCCTCCAGTGATTCGTGTACGACCGTTTCGGACCGAACATTCTTTGGGCTTGGGTCGGCCCTACCGGATTTTCCCTTCCCTTGGTTACGAGCTACATTCTCATTTCGTTGTGTCGGTATTTTACTTCGCGGCTTATCTGGAGCAGCAGCAGACGCTTTCGCAATTTCGGTTGCCGGCGCCTGCCCTGAAGTGTTGACCGTGATTTCAGTTTGGCCACCACTTCCTCGTTCTTTATTAATTTCACTCACTTTCTGATCGAGGGAAACGAGTGGAGACTGCAGTTTTGCAACCTCTCCCTGAATTTGTTTATTAACAGATAGATTCTGATCTTTGCAATCGGCTACTGCACCTGTTGTTTCTTGCAAATTAATGCTGCTTACACCCCCTTCATTTTCTGGTACCGTATCTGTATTATCTTTCTGTTCATTAGTTTCCGTTCGCATTTTGCCTTCAGGTTCCTCTGCCTCCTCATCGCACTGTTTTTGCTTGCGAAGTGAGGGAGTGGGACAAGACAGCTCGTCCTCTGAACAACTATCAGTTATCTCCAGAGGTCGTTTTTTCGGTTGCGTTTCAGTTTCACGAGTAGTGGCATCAGGGTTTCCTTTTGTTGTTAACGGGGAAAATTGACTGTTATTGTGAAGGGAGACATCAGCTTGGCCCGCTGCGTTAACATCCTCAACCAGTTGTTCCGGGCTATTCTTTGGTAACAGATCATTTAAGGTAAGTTGCTGACGCTGTATCAAATTACTTTTAAGAACAACAGTTCGCCGCCGACATTCCTGTCTGAAGTGGCCGGTTTCGTTACATATATGACATGTAGCTTCCTGACCTGTATAAACAATTTGTGCGTTATACCCACAAACAGTTATGTGAGACGGAATATTCGTCTTAACGTCCATCTCTACCCCGTTAAAACACTGCAGTTTAAAGTGAGGCGACCATCTTCCATTTGCAATTGATTTAACGTCTCCGTAGTTTGAAAGAGCTTCCTTAATCTTATCATTTTCAATTTCAATGGGAAGATTCAAGACACGAACGGTTTTGTAATGAGTTTCCGCTCTATAGATGGAAACCTTACTTTTATAACCATTTCTATGCACAAAATCTACTTCATAGCCCCACTTTCGTAACACTTTATCAACAGTCGAAGCACTGATTAACTTGACAAAAACACAGTATTTTTCCTGATCCAGTTGCCAGGTATAAACGGTTTCAGAATTTAGACCAATTACCTGTGTAATCCAGTCATCTATTTCCAGGGATGTCGGCTGAACAGGACGGGATTCCTTGTCAAAAGCAAATACGAGAGTATTCTTCCGGAGGTTTGTAGCCATGGTTAATCCAGCGAAGCAATTTCGGTTAAACAACCGAAACTCCAGGTAGCAGCAGCAAGACCAGAAAGAGTGATCAGGTCACAAGGAACAGGAACGAACACGGAGATTAACGGACGGACGGCACTCAGCGGAGCGCAAGTACAGCGATGTAAACACTAAAATGCAGCGCAACAGTTAACAGCGACCACTCGCGAGCGCGGCTGAAACGGAACTGTCACGCTGAGCTACCGTGCCGGCTATCCATCGGAACCACCGAGGACACAGAGGATAGCGCGACAGCAGGGATTTATCTCTGGCACGCCTCCCGCGAAACCCACATTCTCAATGTATTTTCCCGCACTACATTCGTAGTGCCCCCACCCATTATACTCATTACTCGCGGCGCGTTGCCGATTCCCGTAAGAGTTCGGGCACTGTTTGCGCATTCGCACAGAAGAAGAAGATGGCCAAGTGGCTGGTGAGCCTTAACTATGTATATATATATATATATATATATATATATATATATATATATATATATACAAGCTAAAATGTCTATGACATTTAGTCTACCAATGTTAGACGCTGTAAACACTATAACGTACCAATACCACATAGATAGCAACTATTTTACTACTGTGCAATAATCCGTTTGTAAATTATGAATTACATATCTTAGATTATAAGTAAAGCACCAGGATGATTAAATCCATTCACTAATATCTGAAAACAATAGTACTGTTTTCAAAACATCTTTAATCTGCGTAATTCCATGAGTGTCTAATAGCCTCTATTTCGTTTTGAAATGAACATCGCTGGAAGTGATTGAGTTCCAGTGTGCAGTTTATTTACTATTATCTATTGACAAACAGAAGTGATGGAGCAGCTCTGATCGCCGACGAAGGAATTCGGAGCCCTCTCTGTTCATTAACTTGCTTCAAGGGAACTGCATCGCCACGCAAGCGACCGGCCGTCGTTGATTGTACATCTACGGTCTAAATGCCACAGACTCGAAGAGATAGGGCGTAGGAGAGTTTCTGGAGAGGTCTGGCCAGCTCTAGTGTGTCGACAATATTTTTTCGATATCGGCTACTGGTTGATGCACTGTTCGTCTTTGTTCATCTTGTATTTCTTGTCTAATATGTTCCAGTTCATTCAGACTGAGAGTAAATTAGGTACACATTAAAAATTCGAGTATTATTTATATCTTGGTCGTCACTCGGACACTTATCTAAGAAAAATAAGAAATGATATTTAATGTTTAACCACATTCGACGTCATTAGTGACGGAGATCGAACTGATCAAATCGTTTTTTAAAGAACTATACTGGAATTTCCTTTAATTAGTTTATCGAAACACGGAAATCCTGTATCTGGAGCATCAGGTGGGAATTTGATGCCCACATTTTGATGCTTTATTGTCTTCAACTCGCTTGGTGTCATTCGTCTAATCAGACTCAGACCGCGTAGACGTCACTGTACAAACTTTTCTGTTCTTGCCGCATAAAAATTTCTTGTCCAACATAGCGTCTAGTAGAAACCAAAATCATTCAACATGAGTACAGGAACATCAGTTTCAGAGAGAAGGAAATGAACTACACTGAAGTAGAACCACGCATATGGAGAGAAGTTGCTATTTCCGACACGCTGCCACAACGTTTATAGCCAAGACTAACATTGATAAAATCCCGAGAAATGTGTATTGCACGTAGTTTCCGCGGAAACATTTAGTTGCATATTATACACCCTAAAACATTCATGTACACTGTGAATACTAAATGCTACAATGCTTAGTATGTCGAGTGATATACCTATCCCACGAAAATAAGTACGTTGCTATTCCGTTTGATCTCGAATCTCGTTGTGCACGACCGGTGGTTCGTTACCATACTACTTTGACGCTGTGTTAAGTACGAGCTGAACATTATCCATTCATGAGATAAACTGTGTTAACCAAAGCTCTCTTTAACAGACAGAATCCTGAATGAACACAGCATATTAGTGAACGTATGTGGTGTTGAATATTAATACCGTCGTGTAGCTTCGATTTTCGTCCTTCGTTCCTCAATGCGGTTTGATTTTGTGTATGACAGTGATGCTAGATAAAGAGCGCCTGTTTACCTTTAATGTGCTTTGAAGTTTCGTATTTTTCAGTGGGTCATAGTTCAAATACAAATAAAATTTACTCGTACATCAATGGACTCTCCCTAGTAAACCATTACACAAAACCTATTTACACAATATCTATTTAAGGTTTAGAATCTTCTGATGTAGTAAGTTACGGCTAAATTCACCTTAAAATAACTCTTACATACTAACAGTTGGATGTTCATAAGCACATTGCCCTGTGTATTTAAATGTGTAAACTGAGTTGTGGCAACGTCTTCGACACGCGGAGAATAAAGCTTCTTACTGTGAAATACACTACTGGCCATTAAAATTGCTACACCAAGAAGAAATGCAGATGATAAAGGGGTATCCACTGGACAAGAACTGATATGTGGTTACATTTTCACGCAATTTGGGTGCATAGATCCTGAGAAATCAATACCCAGAACAACAACCTCTGGCCGTAATGACAGCCCAGATACGCCTGGGCATTGAGTCAAACAGAGCTTGGATGGCGTGTACACGTATAGCTGCCCATGCAGCTTCGACACGATACCACAGTTCATCAAGAGTAGTGACTGGCGTATTGTGTCGAGCCAGTTGCTCGGCCACCATTGACCAGGCGTTTCAATTCGTGGGAAATCTGGAGAATGTGCTACTCAGGGCAGCAATCGAACATTTTCTGTATCGAGAAAGGCCCCTACAGGACCTGAAACATGCGGTCGAGCATTATCCTGCTGAAATGTTGGGTTTCACAGGGATCGAATGAAGGATAGAGCCACGAGTCGTAACACATCTGAAATGTAACGTCCATTGTTCAAAGTGCCGTCAATGCGAACAAAAGGTGACCGAGACGTGTAACCAATGGCACCCCATACCATCACGCCGGGTGATACGCCAGTATGGCGATGACGAATACACGCTTCCAATGTGCGTTCACCGCGATGTCGCCAAACACGGATGCGACCATCATGATGCTGTAAACAGAACCTGGATTCATCCGAGAAAATGACGTTTTGCCATTCGTGCACCCAGGTTCGTCGTTGAGTACACCATCGCAGGCGCTCCTGTCTGTGATGCAGCGTCAAGGGTAACCGCAGACATGGTCTCCGACCTGATAGTCCATGCAAACGTCGTCGAACTTTTCGTGCAGATGGTTTTTGTCTTTCAAACGTCCACATCTGTTGACTCAGGGATCGAGACGTGGCTGCACGATCCGTTACAGCCATGCTGATAAGATGCCTGTCGTCTCGACTGCTAGTGATACGAGGCTATTGGGATCCAGCACGGCGTTCCGTATTACCATCCTGAACCCACCGATTCCACATTCTGCTAACAGTCACTGGATCTCGACCAACGCGAGCAGCAATGTCACGATACGATAAACTGCAATCGCGATATGGTACAATCCGAGCTTTATCAAAGTCGGAAACGTGATGGTACGCATTTCTCCTCCTTACACGAGGCATCACAACAACGTTTCACCAGGCAACGCCGGTCAACTGCTCTTTGTGTATGAGAAATCGGTTGGTAACTTTCCTCATGTCAGCACTTTGTAGGTGTCGCCACTGGCGCCAACCTTGTGTGAATGCTCTGAAAAGCTAATCATTTGCATACCGCAGCATCTGCTTCCTGTCGGTTAAATTTCGCGTCTGTAGCACGGTATCTTCGTGGTGTAACAATTTTAATCGTCATTAGTGTATATATGCTTCTAAGGGAACGTACAGATATAATACTTAAGCAAGTACCAATAAAAGATTATTAGGTTAAGACCTTCTGACACTTCGAATTTCGGTTGTTTTGTCGACTAAATGTGCCTGCAGTATCTTAACATTTTTCTGACAAACATGTGCTGCGTTGTTGCGTAGATACCAAATATTTTAAATATAGCGCTAAAGTTCTTCCTCCTGTCAACTGCGGTGCAGCGACAATTATGGAACACACGGGCTATATTACGGATATTAGCGAGCTACGCAGCGAAGACGCTTACCGAAAGGTCACGTGAGTACCAACATGGAGAATAATGAGAACGGCGTCAGAGCTTCATAAGCTCTCATCGCAGGAAGAAAATATGGTCAAGAATCTTCTCCCGTAAGGCATCATTACCATCTGTTGTTCATGCTCAACCGAAGATCCACAGTAGTGGGACGGTCTTCAGCTCGTCGTGTCCACCACTGTTTCACCAAGGTACAAACTGGCGAAGTACATGATATTAAGATCTCAAGAATTTTATGTATTTTAGTGAGGGCTATATTATTTTCAGTTTAGCTGTGATGACTCTACGAATACACCTGCTATTAACTGCTGGACCCAGTACCTTTGTTCTTTGAAAGTGAAGTGCTCGATCTATTTAGGCTTATTCTTAGATTAAATTAGATTACAGTCAGTTTCGTTCCATAGACCCAAAAACGAAATGAACATCTGATTACCCCCCCCCCCCCCCCCCCCCGCGCCCGTCAAGAGATTGTGAAGATACGTAACTACGCTACAGTACACTGGAACTGCTAAAAATCATGGAATTAAATCACTGTCAGAACGAAACATAGATATGCACGTTTAAGAAATTTATCATACACAAAATATTTAATCTCGACTGTTGTGAAGAAGTGGTGTCGAAGCTGAAATCAAACTTACATTTTTACTTATGCTTGTCTAACAGGCCTTGTTAAGATATTCATCTGTAGAGCAGATGAAGCTGCCTACCAAAAAGTCTTTCAGACTCTGTTTAAACTGAGCTTTACCTGAAATCAAGTTTTTAATGGTTGCTGGCAATTTATTGAAAATGTGTGTTCCTGAACACTGGACTCCTTTTTGGACCAAGTTAAGTGATTTTAAGTCGTTGTGTAAATCGTTCATATGCCTAGTATTGATAGTATGTATTGAGTTAATGGCTGGCAATACACACATTACTTGGAACTAATTTCATTAAGGAATAAATACTCTGATTAGTAGCAGTTAGAACACCTAGTTCCTTAAACTGATGTTTACTCTATGTTCATGAATTTATAATACAAGTGAGACTTATTACACGCTTTTGCACTCCGGATACTTTTGCCCTGTTTTAAGAGCTACCCCAGACGATGATCCCATATGACATGATAGACTGAAAATAAGAGAAGTGTGCAAGTTTTTTTTTTATATTACACCTCCTACAGCTGACATCATTCGCATTGCAAATAAGGACTCGTTTAAGTGTCTCAGCAATTCTGTGGAACCCCCTTCCTAACTGAATTTGTTATAGAGCTGTAATCCCACAAATTTAACACTGTCAATTTCTTCCATGTTCATGTATTCATATGTTATACATACGCTGGAAGGAAATAATTGGTATTTCCAAAGTTTAACATCAGTGAATAAGCCTTAAGCCATTTATTAACATAAGTGAAAACCTGATTAGCAGCTATTTCTAAATCTTTACTTAACTTGCATTTTACTGGAGCGTTGTCTACTGCAAACATAACAAACATAGTATCTTGTAATGTAACAGACGAGAGGTCATTAATACACACAAGAAAAAGCAATGGACCCTACACGGAATTAATTCCCTGTCAAATGAAGACTGATTGCTTACTCCATGGGTATATCACGATGACACTCATTGTTTCCTGTTAGTGAGGTAAGACTCGATCCATTTTGCAGCACTGTCAGTGACACCATAATATTCTAACTTACTGCAGAGAATGCTGTGATTTACACAGACAAAGGCATTTGACAGGTCACAGAAAATGCCAGTAGCCTCTAATTCGTTATCCGATGAATTAGCTACGTTCGCACTGTACGTGTAAATAGGATTCTCTATATCTAAACCCTTAAGGAACCCAAATTATGACTTGGACAATATACACTCCTGGAAATGGAAAAAAGAACACATTGACACCGGTGTGTCAGACCCACCATACTTGCTCCGGACACTGCGAGAGGGCTGTACAAGCAATGATCACACGCGCGGCACAGCGGACACACCAGGAACCGCGGTGTTGGCCGTCGAATGGCGCTAGCTGCGCAGCATTTGTGCACCGCCGCCGTCAGTGTCAGCCAGTTTGCCGTGGCATACGGAGCTCCATCGCAGTCTTTAACACTGGTAGCATGCCGCGACAGCGTGGACGTGAACCGTATGTGCAGTTGACGGACTTTGAGCGAGGGCGTATAGTGGGCATGCGGGAGGCCGGGTGGACGTACCGCCGAATTGCTCAACACGTGGGGCGTGAGGTCTCCACAGTACATCGATGTTGTCGCCAGTGGTCGGCGGAAGGTGCACGTGCCCGTCGACCTGGGACCGGACCGCAGCGACGCACGGATGCACGCCAAGACCGTAGGATCCTACGCAGTGCCGTAGGGGACCGCACCGCCACTTCCCAGCAAATTAGGGACACTGTTGCTCCTGGGGTATCGGCGAGGACCATTCGCAACCGTCTCCATGAAGCTGGGCTACGGTCCCGAGCACCGTTAGGCCGTCTTCCGCTCACGCCCCAACATCGTGCAGCCCGCCTCCAGTGGTGTCGCGACAGGCGTGAATGGAGGGACGAATGGAGACATGTCGTCTTCAGCGATGAGACTCGCTTCTGCCTTGGTGCCAATGATGGTCGTATGCGTGTTTGGCGCCGTGCAGGTGAGAGCCACAATCAGGACTGCATACGACCGAGGCACACAGGGCCAACACCCGGCATCATGGTGTGGGGAGCGATCTCCTACACTGGCCGTACACCACTGGTGATCGTCGAGGGGACACTGAATAGTGCACGGTACATCCAAACCGTCATCGAACCCATCGTTCTACCATTCCTAGACCGGCAAGGGAACTTTCTGTTCCAACAGGACAATGCACGTCCGCATGTATCCCGTACTACCCAACGTGCTCTAGAAGGTGTAAGTCAACTACCCTGGCCAGCAAGATCTCCGGATCTGTCCCCCATTGAGCATGTTTGGGACTGGATGAAGCGTCGTCTCACGCGGTCTGCACGTCCAGCACGAACGCTGGTCCAACTGAGGCGCCAGGTGGAAATGGCATGGCAAGCCGTTCCACAGGACTACATCCAGCATCTCTACGATCGTCTCCATGGGAGAATAGCAGCCTGCATTGCTGCGAAAGGTGGATATACACTGTACTAGTGTCGACATTGTGCATGCTCTGTTGCCTGTGTCTATGTGCCTGTGGTTCTGTCAGTGTGATCATGTGATGTATCTGACCCCAGGAATGTGTCAATAAAGTTTCCCCTTCCTGGGACAATGAATTCACGGTGTTCTTATTTCAATTTCCAGGAGTGTATTATTTCCAGTCAGATGCTGAAGGAGATGTTTGAACACAATCTTTTCAAATATTTGCGAAAAAGTCGGCAAAAGTGAAATTGGTCGAGAGTTAGATCGTATCTCTTTAACCCCCTTCTTATAAACAGGTTTAACTTAGACGTATTTTAACGTCTGGAAATGTTCCGTTGACGAGAGATTGATCACACAAATAACTTAAGATAGAGCTCAACTCACGCGAACACTCTCTGAGTAACTTCATCAATAATATCATAACCACTACAATACGTCGACTTTAAGGATTTTGCGAGGATGCTACTTCTTTGAGAAAAATGAGTGTCATTTCCATTTTCCTGACGTTATTTGGAGAGACTGTTCTCATATTTTCCATTGCACTGTTTTCTGAACCTGATTACCCCAAGCTGTCAGCAACAGAAACAAGGTCTTTGCAACACTACACACATTTTCTTATTTATTTTTAGAGCTATCTGTTCCTCTTCCTTTCTGGTCCCTCCTGTCTCTGTCTTCAATACATTATTTTTTGTTTTATTTTGTTGCCGGATGTTATTATCTTTTTCTCTTAATAAAGCTGCTTAGATTTATGGATTACTTTATTCATTATTTTACAGTACTCTTTGCAATTCATTACGTTGTTAACGTCAGACGTGTTCCTAGATACTAGATACCGTTTCCATTTTGTACCACAGAAAATATAGATGCAGACCCTTAAATAAGCCTCTAGCATACACTTATTATAGCATCACTTCATGCTTTTTCTTGTAACACGTTTGTTGCGGCCTGTCACGAATTCCCGTCCAGTGACGGGGTTTTTTCCTCACCCATTCTGCGGAGAACCTCCTCATTCCTTACCTTATCAGTCCACCATATTTCCAACGTTCATCTGTACTACCAAATGTCAAATGCTTCGACTGTCTTCTTTTCTGGTTTTCCCAAAGACCATGTTTCACTACCATACAACGCTGTGCTCCAAACGTACATTCTCAGAGCTTTCTCCCTAAAATTAAGACCTATGTTTAAAACTAGTAGACTTCCCTTGGCTAGTAATGCCCTTTTGACCAGTGTTAGACTGGGTTTTGCGTCCTCCCTGCTCCGTCTGCTATGGACGGCCTTAATTTCAATTTCCTCATGCTCACCAATCTTGATATTAAGTTTCTCACTGTTCCCATTTCTGCTGCTCCTGATTACTTTCGTCTTTCTTTGAATTAGTCTCAGTCTGTATTCCGTTCTCATTAAACTGCCCATTCCATTCAGCAGATCCTGTAATTCTTCTTCACTTTCACGAGGATAGCAATGTTACCAGCGAATCTTATCATTTATATCCTCTCACCTTGAATTCTAATTCCACTCTTCAACGTTTCTTACGTTTTCGTCATTGCTTCCTCGATTGACGAAACACTAGGTCCCTGTTTTACACCTTTTTAATCCGAAAATTTCGCTCTTGGTCTTCCAATCTTATTATTCCCTCTTAGTTCTTGTACAGGCTGTGTATTACCCGTCTTTGCCAGTAGCTTATCCCCATTTTTCTTAGAATTTCGGCCCTCTTGCACTATTTTACATTGTCTAACACTTTTTCCAGGTCGACAAATCCTATCATTATCACATATTTAAATACAGTGTGTCTTACTCGTTGCCCACAAGAAAATACATTGCCCATTGGAAACGGCACAAATTAACAGATATACCCAGAAGATCATCTGCGTTCATTTCCTGCACCTTACAGATACAAACATGGCTATACACCTGACATAAACCCCATTGATGCTCTGTTCAACAATAGTAAAAATTACACGCTAACACACACAACTACAGTTGCACCGTATCATCGTCCAGCAAGGGCCAGGGCATTGATGCGCTTCGAGTCTGACTCTTCTACATGTGCCACACTGACACTGCCAGCAATTCGACCGCGGCCGTTGAGGAGGTGAAGGCGCCGACTCTGTGTCCAGAGACGTGTCACCTGATGCTGACCACAGTTTAGCCGGCGTCGTCCACGCTGCCGCTGGTCTTGAGTGCTCATGGTGGGTGACAAGGGTGTTCTCGTTGACATTGTAGATATCGCACTGTTAGGCACGCACCGGCGTTACACAGAGTATCAGGAGTCGGGCTGAGTCTCTCTGCGGTCGCTGACAGCAGTAATGACAGCAGCATCGAAGTACAGGTTTATTACAAATGGTTGAAGCGATTTCACAGCTCTACAATAACTTTATTATTTGAGATATTTTCACAATGCTTTGCACACACATACAAAAACTCAAAAAGTTTTTTAGGCATTCACAAATGTTCGATATGTGCCCCTTTAGTGATTCGGCAGACATGAAGCCGATAATCAAGTTCCTCCCACACTCGGCGCAGCATGTCCCCATCAATGAGTTCGAAAGCATCGTTGATGCGAGCTCGCAGTTCTGGCACGTTTCTTGGTAGAGGAGGTTTAAACACTGAATCTTTCACATAACCCCACAGAAATAAATCGCATGGGGTTAAGTCGGGAGAGCGTGGAGGCCATGACATTAATTGCTGATCCAGATCTCCACCACGACCGACCCATCGGTTTTCCAATGTCCTGTTTAAGAAATGCCGAACATCATGATGGAAGTGAGGTGGAGCACCATCCTGTTGAAAGATGAAGTCGGCGCTGTCGGTCTCCAGTTGTGGCATGAGCCAATTTTCCAGATACACGCATGAAACTTGCCCGCACGCGTTCAACTGTTTCCTCGCTCACTGCAGGCCGACCCATTGATTTCCCCTTACAGAGGCATCCAGAAGCTTTAAACTGCGCATACCATCGCCGAATGGAGTTAGCAGATGGTGGATCTTTGTTGAACTTCGTCCTGAAGTGTCGTTGCACTGTTATGACTGACTGATGTGAGTGCATTTCAAGCACGGCATACGCTTTCTCGGCTCCTGTCGCCATTTTGTCTCACTGCGCTCTCGAGCGCTCTGGCGGCAGAAACCTGAAGTGCGGCATCAGCCGAACAAAACTTTATGAGTTTTTTACGTATCTGTAGTGTGTTGTGACCATATGTCAATGAATGGAGCTACAGTGAATTTATGAAATCGCTTCAATCATTTGTAATAGCCCTGTATCTCGACAGGAACGGAAGACAGGCGGCGATTACGGGATGTTCCTATGTTGCTTTACCTCGTGCTTATTGAGACTGTCTGCATTCTCTGATGGGACAGCAAGTCATGTATGGAGGACAGTGGAACTGGCAGCTGCAGTGCCGCCATTCTCGACAAGACTGATGGTGAACTGTGGGTGACATTAGCCAACAAAAGTTCTGGTGGCCCAAACAGTGGGTCCAGGTAGCAGCCAACGTCGTCAGGGTGGACCAACACAGGCCCAGTCTCCAGGCAGTACAGCTGGGAACAGATTAGAAGTGTAGAAGTGGTACCAGTCACTGGACGGGATTATGATTTTCTACAGCAACTGTCTCATTTGTGTTGCTATTGCGAGGCAACGATGACTTCAGTTGTCCTGCTTTCTGTATACTCCACCTGTATTTCAACTGTTTCACAACTTCACGTTACAGAAGCAGTGGTGGACATATTCCTCCACGTTAAGGGGAGAAGGAAGGCAATTTTTATCCCTATTCTGCCAATGCTATTTTACCCTTTGAATAGGTACACTCTTCAAAAGAACTATAAGTGATAAAGCAATGAAATTTTTACTGCGTGTATATAACATATATGCCTCAATTTACAAGTAAAACAAACATGATAGCTCTTATGGTTGTCAAGAAAAAAATTTGTTCTCTCACTATTATAATTTAACTCTTTTTGTACAATAATTATTATAAAACGGTTTCTGATTGTTTGGTGGTTTTCAATTTACTTGTAATAACTTATTACCATCTGCAGTACAAACTGGCCAAATTTCATGTTTCTAACGCCATTAGTTTATCAAATAATGGTACATTAAATTAAAAAATAGTGTAGTTTTGAGAAAAATCCATTTAACGTTTAATATTGCAATTCTAGTATAGTTACTTACCACTAATATTTTCCTGCACCATACTGAGCATCATCTGAATCATACTGATCTCCTTTTCTTCCCTTGGTCCCTCTTCTTTTCTGTCTGGCTTCTTTTGTGCATTTTAACTTAGCAATATCTGCTTTGTGGATTCTCTCTTTATCTATTTGCACCAAGGATTTTGCAGTATTTCCACTAGATTTTATGCCCAATAATTCTAAAACATCCAGTTTTCTAATTACACCATCATTGAAGCATAAAATAGCGTCATTAACACAAAATTTGAGGGTTGTAAGCTGAACAAAGCAGTTTTCGATAACCGGTTCCAGATGACAGAAATCACACATTCATTTAAATTTTGTGTTTTCCCATGAAGACATTTCTTCAACAAGGTATCTTTACAAAGATCTCTAAATATGGGTTTAATTTCATTCATTACTGAGGAAGGTAAAGAACGTTTGTGGTCATACGTGGCACTTCTCTTGTACTTGCACCAAGTGTCAGGATCATTCGGGCAAACACCGTGCACTGGATTTTCATTTGTGGAAAGCTTATGGAAAAAGATAGCCCATACAGCTTTTTTCATGTTTTCTAAATTCCGTGCATTTCTTCTTATGGCCAAGACATAATACTTCTGTGATCTATTTCAACATTTGTCAGGTGACCTTTACCACCTATCTTCTTACCATTTCCCAATACTATTTTTGACTTTTCATTCAATAATCTTCTGAACCTGGAACCCATTCTCTTCTGGACATGCCCAATGCACTCTAATTTAGAAATTGTGACATTAGGATCATAGGGTTGTCCTGCACATACCTGATCATAAGCCTTGCTGTCACCATCCCCAGATTGCACAGAGGGTCAGGAAAACCATCATATCTCACAAAAAATTGTCGTATTTCTATAAAACAAAAACTGTTTCACGAAGAAAAGACCAGGCATTTAAAATATGCTAAAATCTAAAAATCGAATTTTTGAAGCCCACTTGCCTTCCGCCTCCCCTTAATGCTCTGAATAAGCATTATTACGTCAGACTTATGCCTTCTTACTTTCTCCTCTTACATTACCAGGGGTAGACTTCAAACATTCTACTCAATGGTCCGCGGCCCCTCCCGCCGGACGTTCGAGTTCTCCCTCGGGCATGCGACTGTGTGTTGTTCTGAGCATAAGTTAGTTGAAGTAGTGTGTAAGTCTACGGACCGATGACGTTAGCAGTGTGGTCCCTTACACACATTTGAACATTTGAACTCAATGCCCAAGCCTTTAATTAGGTATGCTTTAATATGCACTTTTCGAAACTGATGAATTTTATCACCATGTGCCAAACTAATTGATAAGGCCTCATCAAAATAAAATTTTGCTTTGTAAAATATGTTAGCGTAGATATTTCGCGTTTTTGTGCTAAGGCAATCACCTGGAAAGTGACTCCTTACTGTCAGTAGTAATGGTAGTTTTGCAAAACTCTTACTTGACAGTCACTTTAGGTTAAATCTCGTAACTGTAAACCAGTTTAATACAACTAAGTAATTCAAATCAGCAGGGAGAAGATGTGATACAAAATCAGTCTCATCCAACGTTTGGTCGTTCTCGCAGCGTCGCTATTCGTTCAAATGGCTCTGAGCACTATGGGACTTAACATCTATGGTCATCAGTCTCCTAGAACTTAGAACTACTTAAACCTATCTAACCTAAGGACATCACACGACACCCAGTCATCACGAGGCAGAGAAAATCCCTGACCCCACCGGGAATCGAACCCGGGAACCCGGGCGTGGGAAGCAAGCAGCGTCGTTATTCACACGAAACTGTGTTTCATAGATGATTCATAGATGATATTATCTGTACACTACATTGCATACCAACTTATATATAGTACTCAGATTCTACCCATAAGGTGAATGGCGATGATACGTCTTGTAGGTATGCAGTGTTTTAAACTTCAACATTATAGATTACAAAATCAGCGTCCTAAAGAATTCATCTAATACTGACTCTTTCATTAAACTATGTTTAACCGTAGAAAGGGGGTGGAAGGAAGTTATAACGATCACTGCCTTGTCACTGAATTAATACAATGAATGATTGTTACCTTAGTCACATATATAATAATTGTAAGTCACGTTATAACATGAGAAGAACCTACAACCAGAATGGAAGAACAATACTAGTTTCACGAAAGGAAGTATGGAACTGGAAGTTGTAACAACGCATACACAAGCCACACGTACTGTAGAGTGTACAAACAGATTTTTAGTAACAAGTTCTGCTTTAAAACAGGAAAATACAGGCGTGTAGGCTTTCGTGGTTGAACTCATACAATAAAAAACCATTCTCCCATTTCTCTCCATTTCAAGCTACCCCCCAATTTCGCGGCCATCAGGAATATCATTCGTTAAGTGACAGTTTATGCTCAGTCAACAAAGGAGGCTATTTTATATTCCAACATGCACATCCTAATAGCCGATTTCTTAACGCTGTATGATAACTGCAGATAATATTCACTTCTAACAGTGACTGCAAAGCTAATTACTTCCTCAACTCATTTTCTATTATTACTATGGAGGGTACCTGTTATTTTCTGCAGCCTTTAGAGCTTTCCTTACCTGGTTCACAACAGTCACATACAATTATTTGGTGCTGAAAACAGCTCCCAAGCAGATATATTAATCGTTGTCTTCCCTCAACACAGCAGGCGCATAGGAGGAGGGTCTGTATGCCGTAAAAATGCATTGTGCGAAGTGCTAGAAGGAATCATTTTTAGTGAGATAAAGATATGAAAGCCAGCTGAAGCAATCAGAACATGATAACTTGAGACTGTGCAACGTATCACGTCTTATGCGCACCACACCACGAACGAATGTTTGTTTAAATCCGAGCAACAAGAACTGTGATTGGCTCACAATAATTGTTTCGGTAGAAGGCGTATTTTTGCGTTCTATGTGCAAGTCTTTTGATTGTCCATTGTTGGAAACCTGTCATGTAGTGTCACACCATTATTGGTTAACCATGACAGAATCTGTCAGTGCAGGAATTTGTTAAACTTGTTTGTAAAATTACCATTCATCGGAATTCACACGTATTGGTGCGATTGGCTCACGAGATTCCCCCACTGACAGAATCAGCTAAGTTTCGGAAAGAGAAGTCAGAATGTACTTGTGACATAGAGGCTCCAAGACCGCTACGGTCGCAGGTTCGAATCCTGCCTCGGGCATGGATGTTTGTGATGTCCTTAGGTTAGTTAGGTTTAACTAGTTCTAAGTTCTAGGGGACTAATGACCTCAGCAGTTGAGTCCCATAGTGCTCAGAGCCATTTGAACCATAGAGGCTCAGGAGAACATGTGCTTCACGTCGTTGCAGAGAAACGCAGAGACGGATGTTACTGACTTAGAGTACAGACGTCGAACAGGACTCAGAACATCCAGCTATTACCATCACCGACTTCCATTTTCAGAACGTTTAAGAGTGATATGCATGAGCCGGCGATGCAGTCACTGACACGAGGGTGGATGCAAAGCTAGTTAGTTGACGTCAGTATCTAACTGTGCAGACAACCATGCAGACAACTATGTCAACAGCCTGTTCATTTACACTAATCAGGCAGAACGTTATGACTGCCAACCAGCTATCGATATACACACATCCAGGCAATAGCAGCGTTACCTGGCGAGGAATGACTGATAGTTAGACACATGCCGGTGCATAAAGTACCAGTGAGCGTGCTGTACGTGTGCAGAACGGGGATGGCCCGCGAAGTATCTGAGTTTGACCGACGGCAGATTGTGATGGTCTGGGGGCTCGGCAGAGCATTTAGGAAACTGTATGATTTGTCTGGTGTTCTAGAAGTGCTGTAGTGAGTGTCTTCTACAGGTGGCAAAATCACGGTGAAACCATGTCCAGACTTGGTGGGTTTGGGCTGCCACACTCACTACAGATGTCGGATGTCGTAGGCTGGGCAGACTGATAAAACAGGAGAGGCGGCAAACTGTTGCGGAACTAACAACCGACATACTGGGCGGAGTATCAGTGTGTCTGAACACACAGTACACTGAACACACTTAGGGCAGGGTAAAAGAGCGACTGAACACACAGAACACCGAACACTCCTAATGATGGGTCTCCGCAACCGACGACTCATGCATGAGCCAATATTGACTCCACGACATCGGCAATTGTGACAGAAATAGGCACTAGATCATCGGCACTGGATGTTGGTGCATTCCTTCTTCATCATGCCGATGGGAGGGTGCGAAACCGTCGTCTTCCAGCTTCCGGAAGAACAGCTCCTTCACACCTGCACTGCGGGATGGAGACAAGCTGACGACGGCACCATTACGCTCTGGGGAATATTCACGTCGGCATACATGAGTCCACTGGAGCTTGTGCTATGCACCATGACGGCCTAGGAGTATTGTACACTGGTTGCACACCACGTACACCCTTTCATTACGCTCATGTTCTCCGACGGTAGTGGCAGTTTTCATCATGATAATACGCCGTTTCACGAGGCCAGGAGAGTGATGGAGCAGTTCGAGGAACACAGTGGCGAGTTCCAGTCGATTTTCTGCCCCTTCAACTAGCACATCTGAACGCAAACGAATACGTCTAGGATGTGATTGAACGTGGCGTCAGAGTTCATCGCTCCCTTCCTCGGAATGTACGGGAATGGGGTGATCTGTGTGTGGAGATGTGATGCTAAACCCCTTCAGCGACCTACCGAGGCCTCCTTACCTACATGCCACGACGCGTCGCTACTTTTAAACGTGCCGAAGGTGGATATCCTGGCTATTAGGTAGTATTTTGGCTATTGGAGCATTTCTTCCTCTGATGTGTCTGTAATTAACATTTCATAGACTCAGTTGAAACTGTGTCACCACATTTAGGGGTTCACTTGGGTGTTATGGGCTTATTTGTGTTTATTTGTTTTCGTGTGCACGCGGTCGAGGCCTAACGTGTGCTCTGTACTCCAGGTGTCTACGCTAAACTTGACTGTTTGTGGGCCTTCTACAGCTATACGCGGGCACGAGTTTTCGGGCATGGTTGGAGCTTGTGATCCTTGTTTCGCACACCCGTGGTCTAGACGGTACACTGTTTGTCCGTCCTCCGGCTTCGAGCGGTCGCGCTAGCGAGGCGTTAATTGTGGTGTCACCGCCAGACACCGAACTTGCTAGGTGGTAGCCTTTAAATCGGCCGCGGTCCGCTAGTATACGTCGGACCCGCGTGTCGTCACTATCTAGCCTGGAGAGACTCCCTAGCACTCGCCCCAGTTGTACAGCCGACTTTGCTAGCGGTGGTTCACTGTCTACATACGCTCTCATTTGCAGAGGCGCCAGTTTAGTATAGCCTTCAGCTACGTCATTTGCTACGACCCAGCAAGGCGCCCTATTCAGTTACTATAATTAGTATCTTCAAGAATGTATTCTGAACAGATAATATTGTGAATCATGTACCGTCAAGAGCGATGATCATCATGAATGGATTAACGTTAAGTATCAAACTAATTACGGCCTCTTTCTAAATTCTCATTCCTTGTCATGTTTAGACATCACGTCAGTATAGTTCTTTCCTCCTCACGCCAGCCTGCGTGAGCTAAAACGCTTGCATTTCGGCCTCCACTAGTAACACAGTGTTGGCTCTTCTGCTAACACAAAATTAATCGTGTCCACCATTGCATGTAACGGTGTTACCGGAGTCCACTCCGTGCACAGAATTCATGTATAAGATAAGTTGTATTTATTTTACATTACTCCACAAAGTCTTCGACACAATTTGGAGTGTTCGCCGTGCTCTCCAAACAGTCGCTAAATTCTATGTTAAATATAAGGGTTTTAGTTTTGTATATTGACATACCTTCTGGCTGTATATTGTGACTGGTATATTTTTTACTGTTGTAGTATTTGTAAATTTTTAAAAGAAAAAATTCATATGTTAATGGTTTCCTAAAAGTTTCGTTCGACATGAAGAATTTCGGCCTGGGTATTCACTAAGAGTATGGGTTTCTTTTGTCCCCCCTAACAGTGAATACCACTTACATCAAAATTATTTTAATAAGCAGTGATAGCGATCCCCTCGTTTTCTTAGATCGAGTTCTTGCTTATCTGTTGTAAATAAATTCTGGGAATCGTCATTATTCCTTCGACCTTTTGTTAATTGCTAAAATTGTTATTAAGTGGTCATTGTGAAACGAAGTGTAGCTCACTAGTCTGTGTAAATTAGTAATCTCTTGCCCCCTAAGAAGTTACTGTTAAGGTCATCCAAACCAATTTTCAGGTTCCTTTATATTAAATTATTGTTTTTATACGTGAAAGCTTTAAACTCTGAAAATGTTGTTTTAAAATTTCAACTTTTGTTCAAACTTAAATAACTTTAATATTTTCTTCTACAGCATATTGCTTATTGTAGTTCTGATATCTTCTACGAATATAACATTTTCTGCGCAATAAATCAACCATGGGCCTTGCCGTTGGTGGGGAGGCTTGCGTGCCTCAGCGATACAGATAGCCGTACCGTAGGTGCAACCACAACGGAGGGGTATCTGTTGAGAGGCCAGACAAACGTGTGGTTCCTGACGAGGGGTAGCAGCCTTTTCAGTAGTTGCAGGGACAACAGTCTGGATGATTGACTGATCTGGCCTTGTAACACTAACCAAAACGGCCTTGCTGTGCTGGTACTGCGAACGGTTGAAAGCAAGGGGAAACTACAGCCGCAATTTTTCCCGAGGGCATGCAGCTCTAGTGTATGCTTAACGATGATGGCGTCCTCTTGGGTAAAATATTCCGGAGGTAAAATAGTCCCCCATTCGGATCTCCGGGCGGGGACTACTCAAAAGGACGTCGTTATCAGGAGAAAGAAAACTGGCGTTCTACGGATCGGAGCGTGGAATGTCAGATCCCTTAATCGGGCAGGTAGGTTAGAAAATTTAAAAAGGGAAATGGATAGGTTAAAGTTAGATATAGTGGGAATTAGTGAAGTTCGGTGGCAGGAGGAATAAGACTTTTGGACAGGCGAATACAGGGTTATAAATACAAAATCAAATAGGGGTAAAGCAGGAGTATATTTAATAATGAATAAAAAAAAATAGGAATGCGGGTAAGCTACTACAAACAGCATAGTGAACGCATTATTGTGGCCAAGATAGACACGAAGCCCACACCTACTACAGTAGTACAAGTTTATATGCCATCTAGCTCCGCAGATGACGAAGGAATAGAGGAAATGTATGATTAAATAAAATAAATTATTCAGATAGTGAAGGGAGACAAAAATTTAACCGTCATGGGTGACTGGGATTCGGTAGTAGGAAAAGGGAGAGAAGGAAACATGGTAGGTGAATATGGATTGGGGGTAAGAAATGAAAGAGGAAGCCGCCTGGTAGAATCTTGCACAGAGCACAACTTAATCATAGCTAACACTTGGTTCAAGAATCATAAAAGAAGGTTGTACACATGGAAGAATCCTGGAGATACTAGAATGTATCAGATAGATTATATAATGGTAAGACAGAGATTTAGGGACCAGGTTTTAAATTGTAAGACATTTCCAGGGGCAGATGTGGACTCTGACCACAATATATTGGTTATGAACCGTAGATTAAAACTGAAGAATTTGCTAAAAGTTAGGAATTTAAGGAGATGGGACTTGGATAAACTGACTAAACCAGAGGTTGTACAGAGTTTCAGGGCGAGCATAAGGGAATAATTGACAGGAATGGGGGACAGAAATACAGTAGAAGATAAATGGGTAGCTTTGAGGGATGAAGTAGTGAAGGCAGCAGAGGATCTGGTAGGTAAAATGACGAGGGCTAGTAGAAATCCTTGGGTAACAGAAGAAACATTGAATTTAATTGATGAAAGCAGAAAATATAAAAATGCAGTAAATGAACCAGGCAAAAAGGAATACAAACGTCTCAAAAATTAGATAGACAGGAAGTGCAAAATGGCTAAGCAGGGATGGCTAGAGGACAAATGTAAGCATGTAGAGGCTTATATCACTAGGGGTAAGATAGATACTGCCTACAGGAAAATTAAAGAGACCTTTGGACAAAAGAGAACCACTTGTATGAATATCAAGAGCTCAGATGGAAACCCAGTTCTAAGCAAAGAAGGGAAAGCAGGAAGTTGGAAGGAATATATAGAGGGTCTATACAAGGGCAATGTACTTGAGGACAATATTATGGAAATGGAAAAGGATGAAGATGAGGATGAAATGGGAGAAATGACACTGCGTGAAGAGTTTGACTGAGCAATGAAAGATCTGAGTAGAAACAAGGCCCCGGGAGTAGATAACATTCCATTAGAACTACTGACAGCCTTGGGAGAGCCAGTCTTGGCAAAACTCTACCATCTGGTGAGCAAGATGTATGAGACAGGCGAAATACCCTCAGACTTCAAGAAGAATATAATAATTCCAATCCCAAAGAAAGCAAGTGTTGAGAGATGTGAAAATTACCGAAATATCAGTTTAATAAAGCACGGCTGCTACATACTAACGCGAATTCTTTACAGACGAATCGAAAAACTAGTAGAAGCCGACCTCGGGGAAGACCTGTTTGGATTCCGTGGAAGCTAGATTAAGGAAAGGCAAACCTACGTTTCTAGAATTTGTAGTCATAGAGAAAGCTTTTGACAATGTTGACTGGAATACTCTCTTTCAGATTCTGAAGGTGGCAGGGGTAAAATACAGGGAACGAAAGGCTATTTACAATTTGTACAGAAACCAAATGGCAGTTATAAGAGTTGCGGGGCATGAAAGGGAAGCAGTGGTTGGAAAGGGAGTGAGACAGGGTTGTAGCCTCTCCCCGATGTTATTCAATCTGTATATTAAGCAAGCAGTGAAGTAAACAAAAGAAAAATTCCAAGTAGGTATTAAAATCCATGGAGAAGAAATAAAATCCTTGAGGTTCGCCGATGACATTGTAATTCTGTCAGAGACAGCAAACGACTTGGAAGAGCAGTTGTACGGAATGGATAGCGTCTTAAAAGGAGGATATAAGATGAACATCAACAAAAGCAAAACGAGGATAATGGGATGTAGTCGAATTAAGTCGGGAGATGCTGAGGGTATTAGATTAGGAAATGAGACACTTAAGGTAGTAAAGGAGGTTTGCTATTTGGGGAGCAAAATAATTGATGATGGTCGAAGTAGAGAGGATATAAAATGTAGACTGGCAATGACAAGGAACGCGTTTCTGAAAAAGAAAAATTTGTTAACATCGAGTATAGATTTAAGTGTTTTTAGTATTTTTCCATTTTCAGTCCGTTGTACACTACGATTGTGCTTTACTGTTGGCATATGCTGCTGAACATTAAATGGCTTCTCTGCAATTATGTCGCGCCGTTTACAATACAGTATGTTACCATCAAGTGAATAACATATGGCCGCCCGGTGTGGCAGAGCGGTTCTAGGCGCTTCAGTCTGGAACCGCGCGACCGCTACTGTCGCAGGTTCAAATCCTGCCTCGGGCATGGATGTGTGTGATGTCCTTAGGTTAGTTAGGTTTAAGTAGTTCTAAGTTCTAGGGGACTGATGACCTAAGATGTTAATTCCCATAGTGCTCAGAGCCCTTTTGAATACCATATAGAGACATGAAATACCGTGGTTTCACTTCACTTTAGATATTTTTTCTGAACTGTGCTGCACACACTTACCACTTAAACAAGAGTCATAACACAATGAGAGAAGTGTCTGCAGTTCAAGGTCGTGAATGGCTTAAGCAATACCGGCTCGTAGAATAATTAGGGGCCACACAAACTATCTGTTGTGTAAGGGTCAAGTCCATTTAAACGAACCAGGGGACGAAGGTAGGCCGGCGGCGGTGGCCGTGCGGTTCTAGGTGCTGCAGTCCGGAACGCGGGACTGCTACGGTCACAGCTTCGAATCCTTCCTCGGACATGGATGTGTGTGATGTCCTTAGGTTAGTTAGGTTTAAGTAGTTCTAAGTTCTAAGGGACTGATGACTTAAGATGTTAAGTCCCATAGTGCTCAGAACCATTTGAACTATTTGGAGGAAGGTAGACATGTGCCATTTTCCAGGAAACAAGATTGACAGGGCCATACTGAGATATCTGACACGGAAGGGAGTAGTTTCATGAGGGAAGTTCCTTAAGACTTAAAAGAGTGAGCGGTTAACTAATATGACTATTTACTTACTAAAATAAGTTCTGTCAGAGAGAAAGGCCGTCTACGTATAGTCTAGTATTAATTATTCGTTTAGTTTTTTCACAACAAGCATTTGTGTGTGTGTGTGTGTGTGTGTGTGTGTGTGTGTGTGATGTAGCTGTCAGTCTTACGGAAAAACACATGCCCTGTCATAAAAATTCCAACTCTAGGCAAAAACAGCTTCCCAGAGAGCTCATGTGCGGCACATGCGGCGCTAGAACACGATCCAAGGCTGTCGGCTGCGACTGCCACATTTATGACCTACAAAGATAGTACATTTGCCTTTGCACTGTTTGAATGTGTCTCATCCTCTCTGCCGTTGCTCTTTGCCGCTGTTCATCTCCCTGGCAGCGCCGCTCCCTCGGCGGGTAGAGCGTTCTCTTGTACTACGAGCGAATATGAGCTGCCGGCGGGTACTTCAGGGACGCGGGCGGCAGCCATCGGGTCATCAGCGCACAGAAGCCACGCCCAGCTGGGAGTTGCAAACTGCGTGTCCCTGTCGTCCCACGGACCATCAGTAAATTAACTGGTCCGACGACCCACCTACCTGCACCGGCTAGCACATTCTTCTTCATTTATTTTGACTGCGAGATAATAAAACATTAAATTTTATTTCTTCTACTGGTGGACACAAGTACCTCCTTGCATCACAATAACAATGTGATCATGCATGGTGTAATTACTGTTGTTCCACAAAGAATCCAATTTTGAAAGTAGCCCCAGAGCTCAACAGGGTTCCTGTCAGATTCTAAATGAAATAGTCTGCTGAGTTAGCTCATCTGTCAACCATCCTCTCAAACAGAAAACTGTCTTCAGTACTTGGAAGAAAGCGCACTGCGGCGGAATGGGTTATAACTTCTCGTCCCTAGCATTCAGTCCACCTACCTCGGTAAGCATCTTCAAGTCAGTCTCCTTCACTCTGCGTTGGTAGATAATGGTTCAGCCGATAAAAGCAGCATTGAAGAAAATTCGATTAAATACCTTCCAAGCAAAGGCCACAAAACTCAAGCTTGGAGGCAGAATGTACAATTTCGTAACACTTAATGGTGTTCCGATACCAAATCTCTTCCTTGAAAATTTGACTTCATTGCCTGCAAAACATGTTGTAAATGGCTGTCAGGTCCGTACTTGCTATTCAACTAACACTGCTGATAGTTAACGACTGTTGTTTTCTACAGATATCGAGATGAAATGATTTTCAAGTCCTATACGGTCAGTGACTCACAGCTATTCGCTAGATACTTCATCAAGTCGTTCAGGGGCTCCTTAGAAATAAGCGCTCGCCATAATGCCTCCTGGTGTTCATGAAAACATGCCACACGGAATTTAAATATGACCAGAACGCTCAGACGCAATTAACTTCTAAATGCAACCACTTAAAGCCCAAACTTTCTTTAAAATATTCAACACTGTAGTCCCTTTACAACTGAGATACGAGACCCGACAAAACGCATTATTTCCTACGTCATTCCTGTCTGCGGGAATGGAGGCAGAAGTGATCCACGAAATCGTATAACATTTTATGAAGCCAAACATAGTGAAGTATCTCCGACAGAATGACCTCATCAATGACATCCAATATCGATTCCGAGAACATCGGACATGGCGAATATTACACTCGCATTTCGCATATGAGGACTGTGAAAGCCATTGATCAAGGCTGGCAGTTAGATCTCTTGACTTCCTAAAATCACTTGCTCAATGCGACACCAGCTATTATTAGCAAAAACACGAACATATGAGAAATCAAACGAAATTTGTGACTAAATTCAGGAATTCATGATGGAGAGGACGCACCATGTTATCTTGGATGGAGAATCATCGACAAATGCAGAAGTAATTTCAGTCGTGCCCCAGGGAAATGCGCTGGGACCTTTTCTGTTCATGTATATAAATGGTTTGGTAGACAGTATCTATGGTAACCTTTGACGTTATATACAAAGAAGTAATATCTCAAGAAACTATATAATTAGTTCTAGATAATATTTTAAAATGGTGCCAAGACTGGAAACTTGCTAAATTTTACATTTTTTTATCATTCAAAGTATTTCAGCAACCCTGTCGTGTCCTCTGACTATAATTTCAATGAGTCACAGTTGGTCAACTAACACAAACAATGTGGATGTGGAATGGAATGATCACGTAGCCTCATTCGCAGGTGAAGCAGGTCCCAGACTTCGGTTTATTCGAAAGATGCTGAAAAAAAAACTATCATTCTACAAAGGAGATTACTGAAAAACAGTATAGCAAACCCATCCTAGAATAATGCTGAAGTGTGTAGGATTCATACCATAATGAAGAAACAGGAGATACGGAACGTCCACGTGCAGTACATATGGACACGGGTATGTTTGACAGATGAGAGTGTCGCAGAAATGCTGAGAACACTGAACTGGCAACGTGTGAAGAAAATCAACCCGCATAAACTAACTTACAGATTTTCAAGACCAAGCATTACGTGAGGAATCTAAGAAGTTATTACACTCTATTGTATACCGCTCCAGTGGGAACCGTGTGTACAATACGACAGTGCAAACACAGAAATGCAAACAATCAATTTTCTCTCGTCCCATACGCGAATGTAACGGGAATCAATTGCAATCCGTAGCACAATGGGTAGGACCTTCTGCCAAAAAATCCACAGGAGTGGCAGAACATGGTTGTACACTGCTCTGTAAAACTTAGCGACAAGCCAGATAACCTACCATAACGTACAGGGTGGTTACAATTGAACTGCAACTACTCACAGAGGTCCAGTGTGGGCTGTAATTATCGTATGGCAGCGAAACGTTAATGCGGAACCGATTTACGCTGCTAAAAAATTAGTCCCAGGTTTGGCCTCCAAGTGCAATTCTGGTGCTGTGAATGCAAGAAAAACGTACAGAAATATTTACAGATATTGTGGACATGGACATGGACAGAAGAAGTCAAACAAGCGAGAGAGACATAATACTGGTTTTATCGTTAACAGTCGTTTACACAGTTTGTTCAGCATAAACACCACAGTCGTCGACAAGATCCTGTACAGCATCAGATTTGAACCTGGTGGCCTAAACTGGAACTAGGTTTTCCTTCCAGTGTAAATCTGTTCCTCATTCACGCATTAGCATATCTACAAAGTTTCACTGCCATACTGTAATTGCGGCCAACACTTAACCTCCAGGAGTAGCTGCACTTTAATTATAACCACCCTGATTTAACAACTAGTGGAAATGAATCGATTTGTGGGAACATGTTGCCAGAGGTCTCCCAATCGCGCACAGAAAATTGGACGTCACGTCGTTTGAGGTCAGCGTGGCTACAGAGCCGAATGGCACGATGCAGTTGAAGGAGCGGGAAAAGGCGGTGTGTGCCAATCAACGAGCAGCTATGGTGCACTGTGGTGATGTTCTTCATTTCAACATGGCCTGCAGACAACATGTGGACGACTTCAAACGAGGAAGAATCTTCGGATACCTGGAAGAAGGGCAAAGTGCGACGAGTGTAGCCCAAAAGTTTAGTACAGCTCACATCATAGTTTCACGTTCATGGAGAATCTTCAGAGCCACAGGCATTGTTGCCTGAAGAAGAAGATGTGGTCGACCACGTTCGAATACAGCGGCAGATGGACGCTATATTGTTCAACATTCAAGAAGACACGTCAATGGCGGGTCCAATGCACGAACTCTCAGCGCAGCAGAACTCCGACAGCACAGAGGTGGTTTCCATGCCCGACGACCAGTTCGTTGTGTTCCGTTGACATATGCACATCGGCAGCATTATTTGCGACGGTGCCAAGAGCATAGAAACTAGACCAGCGAGTACTTCAGTCCTAGTAATGATTCTTCATGTATCCTCACATGGCGAGAGGTGGTAACACGTAATGCACCCAGGAAATTGTCGCACCCGATCGTTTTGGTGGTCCAGGTGTTATGACGTGTGGAGGGATATTGTCGCGAGTGCTTATTGACGTCCAGTCCTTTGAACACGATACACTTGCCGGTCACGTTATTGTGAAACTGTGCTCCTTCCCCATGCACGTCGTTTCGGGGGTGCATTCCGTCCTGACTTCATTCTTATGCTTGACAATGCCAGACCGAACTGAAACGCACCGGCGAAGTGCTCTTGGAAGGAGAGTATATTCGGGGAATGGACTGGCCTGCCCGTTCCCCCGACTTAAATCCCATCGAGCACGTGTGTGATGAGTTGAGGACATGTACTGCAGCACGCCCACATGCAACAACGACCATATAGCAGCTGTCAGCCGCAGTGGTGGAGGAATGTAACGCCCTGCCGCAAGAAATACTTTTCAACCTTGTTGCCAGTATCGAAGCACCTCGCAGAGCGTACATTATCGTCCGTGGTAACGACACATCTTATTCAGAAATATGTTTCATCATTTGTAATGTCAGGTGACCATCAGATATTGCACTAAGTTCAGTGTAATTACTGCCTTTGATTAAATGTGTCATTTCTGTTCACGTCATTGTGTAGTTCTTTTACTTGCATTCTTTACTATAGTATAGCAGTTCTGTGCAGCAGAGCTATGTTGATTAGTGGTAACACATGAAAATATGCAAAAATATTGATACATTAACCTGTCATTCACAAATTTAGAAAATTGGGATACGCATGTCAACATCCGCAGAAGGATACACAACAGGAGCCCACATGCGATCTCACTATTGTTACCATATCCTCTGTTCCCGTTTCATTTCCTCGCCAGGACGAGCAGTGCCGAGAGGATACCGATATATTGCCACTGTTGAAGCGCCACCAATTATAATATTTACGGGTAGTTTTTAATTTGAAAGTAATACATTTAGCATGTGTTCTTAGCGTTATTTAATGGATAGTTGTACCTGGAAAAATATCTTGAAGGTGGTATTGTGAACTACACTCCTGGAAATGGAAAAAAGAACACATTGACACCGGTGTGTCAGACCCACCATACTTGCTCCGGACACTGCGAGAGGTCTGTACAAGCAATGATCACACGCACGGCACAGCGGACACACCAGGAACCGCGGTGTTGGCCGTCGAATGGCGCTAGCTGCGCAGCATTTGTGCACCGCCGCCGTCAGTGTCAGCCAGTTTGCCGTGGCATACGGAGCTCCATTGCAGTCTTTAACACCGGTAGCATGCCGCGACAGCGTGGACGTGAACCGTATGTGCAGCTGACGGACTTTGAGCGAGGGCGTATAGTGGGCATGCGGGAGGCCGGGTGGACGTACCGCCGAATTGCTCAACACGTGGGGCGTGAGGTCTCCACAGTACATCGATGTTGTCGCCAGTGGTCGGCGGAAGGTGCACGTGCCCGTCGACCTGGGACCAGACCGCAGCGACGCACGGATGCACGCCAAGACCGTAGGATCCTACGAAGTGCCGTAGGGGACCGCACCGCCACTTCCCAGCAAATTAGGGACACTGTTGCTCCTGGGGTATCGGCGAGGACCATTCGCAACCGTCTCCATGAAGCTGGGCTACGGTCCCGCACACCGTTAGGCCATCTTCCGCTCACGCCCCAACATCGTGCAGCCCGCCTCCAGTGGTGTCGCGACAGGCGTGAATGGAGGGACGAATGGAGACGTGTCGTCTTCAGCGATGAGAGTCGCTTCTGCCTTGGTGCCAATGATGGTCGTATGCGTGTTTGGCGCCGTGCAGGCGAGCGCCACAATCAGGACTGCATACGACCGAGTCACACAGGGCCAACACCCGGCATCATGATGTGGGGAGCGATCTCCTACACTGGCCGTACACCACTGGTGATCGTCGAGGGGACACTGAATAGTGCACGGTACATCGAAACCGTCATCGAACCCATCGTTCTACCATTCCTAGACCGGCAAGGGAACTTGGTGTTCCAACAGGACAATGCACGTCCGCATGTATCCCGTGCCACCCAACGTGCTCTAGAAGGTGTAAGTCAACTACCCTGGCCAGCAAGATCTCCGGATCTGTCCCCCATTGAGCATGTTTGGGACTGGATGAAGCGTCGTCTCACGCGGTCTGCACGTCCAGCACGAACGCTGGTCCAACTGAGGCGCCAGGTGGAAATGGCATGGCAAGCCGTTCCACAGGACTACATCCAGCATCTCTACGATCGTCTCCATGGGAGAATAGCAGCCTGCATTGCTGCGAAAGGTGGATATACACTGTACTAGTGCCGACATTGTGCATGCTCTGTTGCCTGTGTCTATGTGCCTGTGGTTCTGTCAGTGTGATCATGTGATGTATCTGACCCCAGGAATGTGTCAATAAAGTTTCCCCTTCCTGGGACAATGAATTCACGGTGTTCTTATTTCAATTTCCAGGAGCGTATTTAAAAAGAAAAGGAAAACGGTGCCAATTATTCACTTCACTGCACTAACTTCTTGAAAGCGAGCACTCCATGCACTCCATTTCTGTATGTTTTCTCATTAGATCTAAAAATTACGAGTGCATTTCGGGGAACACCTTCCACTTTGTAATCTCCCCCCTCCATCCTAATTCCAGCTATTGTCCACAATAAGCAAAGTGTTCTATGAAAACTTTGAGAGGAACTAAGATTATAATATATTTATAGTTTACATAGCTTTCCTGTTAGAGCTGGGTCCAGTTATTCTTGTTAATGGGTCTGAATCTTGAAGCTGAAATCCTCACATTTTAGGTCCTCATGGTTGAATTCACCTAAATAGATTTGAAGATTGTCGTTTCAGTATTTTTTATTTTAACGTTAATATATATTTTACCACATTTTAGTATATCATACAGTCTTTTGAATTTTCACATTAACAAAGCCGGAAAATACATTGTTCGCCCGATCACATCAAAGGCATGATCGGTGCTGTGATACCCATATTCCAAAGAGTTTACAGTTTTTCTTCACAAATGAATTTCTATTAATTTCGATAATTATTTCATAAATGAATCCAGAAATAAACACAGTAAACAGTACTAGATGGCGTACTTAATAATTCGTAATTTCAAAAGTTTCTAAAAAAATAATTTTAAATGTGCATTCAGAGCTAGTGCCTGTCAATTGGAACATCGCAAATCAAGTAATTCCTTTTCATAAACTTCAGCGTGGAACATAATATGTTGTTGTTATGATCCTCAGTCCAGAGACTGCTTTGATGCAGAGCTCCATGCTACCCTACCCTGTGCAAGGTTCTTCATCTCTGAGTAACTGCTGCAACCTACATCCTTCTGAATCTGCTTAGTGTATTCATCCCATTGTCTCACTCTGCGATTTTTTCCCTCCACGCTTAACTCCAATACTAAATTGGTGATCCATTGATGCCCCAGAACGTGTCCTACCAACCGAAATCTTCTTCTAGTCAAGTTGTGCCACAAACTCCTCTTCTCCCCAATCCTATTCAGTACCTCCTCATTAGTTTCGTGATCTACACATCTAATCTTCAGCATTCTTCTGTAGCACAACATTTCGAAAGTTTCTATTCTCTTCTTGTCCAAAATAGTTATCGTCCATGTTTGACTTCTATACATGGCTACACTCCATACAAATACTTTCAGAAACGACTTCCTGAAACTGAAATCTATACTCGAGATTAACAAATTTTTCTTCTTCAGAAAAGCTTTCCTTGCCATTGCCAGTCTACATTTTATATCCTCTCTACTTCGACCATCATCAGGTATTTTGCTCCACATATAGCAAAACTCTCTACTACTTTAAGTGTCTCATTTCCTAATCTAATTCCCTCAGGATCACCTGATTTAATGCGACTACATTCCATTATCCTCGTTTTGTTTTTGTTGATGTTCATCTTATGTCCTCCTTTCAAGACACTGTTCATTCCGATCAACTGCTCTTCCAGGTCTCTTGCTGTCCCTTACAGAATTACAGTGTCATCAGCAAACCTCAAAGTTTTTATTTTCTCTCCATGGGTTTTAATTCCTACTCCAAATTTTATTTTGTTTCCTTCACAGCTTGCTCAATATACAGATTGAATAACGTCGGGGATAGGCTACAACGCTGTCTCACTCCCTTCCCAACCGCTGCTTCCCTTTCATGCCCCTCGACTCTTATAACTGCCACCTGTTTTCTGTACAAATTGTATTTGACCCCTGCCACCTTCAGAATTTGAAACAGCGTATTCCAGTCTACATTGTCAAAAGCTTTCTCCATACAAATGCTAGATGTGTAGGTTTGCCTTTTCTTACTCTATCTTCTAAGATAAGTCGTAGGGTCATTATTGCCTCGCATGTTCCAACATTTCGACGGAATCCATACTGATCTTCCTCGAGGTAGGCTTCCACCAGTTTTTCCATTCGTCCGTACAGAATTCGTGTCAGTATTTTGCAGTCTTGACTGATTAAACTGGTAGTTTGGTAATTTTCACACCTGTAAACACCTGCTTTCTTTGGGATTGGAATTATCATAATCTGCTTGAAGTCTGAGGGTATTTCGCCTGTCTCATACATCTTGCTCACCAGATGGTAGAGTTTTGTCAGGGCTGGCTCTCCCAAGCCTGTCAGTAGTTCTAATGGAATGTTGTCTACTCCTTGGGTCTTGTTTCGACTTAAGTCTTTCGATCCTCCGTCAAACTCTTCACGCAGTATCTCCCATTTCATCTTCATCTACAGCCTCCTCCATTTCCATAATATCGTCCGTAAGTACATCGCTCTTGTATAGATCCTCTTTATACTCCTTCCACCTTTTTGCTTTCCCTCCTTTGCTTAGAACCGGTTTTCCATCTGAGCTCTTGATATTTTACAGGTAGTTCTCTTTTCTCCAAAAGTCTAATTTTCCTGTAGACTGTATCTATCTTACCCCTAGTGATATATGCCTCTACATCATTACGTTTGTCCTCTAGCCATCCCTGCTTAGCCATTTTGCACTTCCAGTCGATCTCATTTTTTAGACGTTTGTATTCCTTTTTGCCTGCTTCATTTACTGCATTTTTATATTTTCTCCTTTCATCAGTTAAATTCAATATCTCCTTTGTTACCCAAGGATTTCTACTAGCCCGTGTCTTTTCAACTACTTGATCCTCTGCTGCTCTCACTATCTGATCTCTCAAAGCTATCCATTCTTCTTCTACTGTATTTCTTTCCTCCGTTCCTGTCAACCGTTCGCTAACGCTCTCTCTCAAGTTCTCTACAACCTCTGTTTCTTTCAGTTTATCCACGTCCCATCTCCTTAAAGTGCCTCCTTTTTGCAGTTTCTTAAGTTTTAATCTACAGTTCACAACCAATAAAATGTGGTTAGAGTGCACATCTGCCCCAGAATATATCTTACAATTTAAAACCCGGTTCCTAAATCTCTGTCTTACCTTTATGTAATCTAACTGAATTCTTCCAAGTGTCTCTAGGCCTCTTCCACGTATTCAACCTTCTCTCATGATCCTGAAACGATGTGTTAGCTATAATTAACTAATGCTCTGTGCAAAATTCTACCTGGCGGCTTCCTCTTTCATTCCTTGCCCCCATTCAATATTCACCTACTACGTTTCCTTCTCTTCCTTTTCCTGCTATCGACTTCCAGTCTCCCATGACTATTAAATTTCCGTCTCCCTTCACCATCTGAATAATTTCTTTTATCGCATCATAGAATTCTTCAATTTCATCATCCTCGGAGCTAGTTGGCATATAAACTTGTACTACTGTAGTAGGCGTGGGCTTCCTACCCATCTTGGCTACAATAAGTCGTTCACTATGCTGTTTGTAGTACCTTACCCGCACTCCTATTTTTTATTCATTATTAAACCTACTCCTGCATTACCCCTATTCGATGTTGTATTTATAACCCTGTATTCACCTGACCAGAAGTCTTGTTCCTCCTGCCATAGAACTTCACCAATTCCTACTATATGTAACTTAAACCTATCCTTTTCCATTTTTAAAATTTCTAACCTACCTGCCCGATTAAAGGATCTGACATTCCACGCTTCGATCCGTAGAACGCCAGTATTCTTTCTCCTGATAACGACGTCCTCCTGAGTAGTCCCCACCCGGAGATTCGAATCGGGGACTATTTTACCTCAGGAAAATTTTACCCAAGAGGACACCATCATCATTTGATCATACAGTAAAGCTGCATGTCCTCGGGAAAAATTACGGCTGTAGTTTCCTCTTGCTTTTAGCTGTTCTCAGTACCTGCACAGCAAGGCCGTTTTGGGTAATGTTAGAAGGCCAGATCAGTCAATCATCCAGACTGTTGCCCCTGCAACTACTGAAAAGGCTGCTGCCCCTCTGCAGGAACAACACGTTTGTTTGGCCTCTCAACAGATACCCCTCCGTTGTGGTTGCACCTTTATCGTTGAGGCACGCAAGCCTCGCACCAGCGGCAAGGTGCGTGGTCCGTGGGGGACGGAAATATAATATATTGTGTATAAAAGTTTTCAGGATAGCAGCTGAGATATTATTGACCTGTCGAAAACTCGGAGAATAATACTGGTATCGACAACTGCTGTTGAGGAAAAGTAGTGTGAGAGGAGGATGTCCAATTGCAACTTGCATACGCAGCGATATCCATCTAGGACAGTAATCTAATTTATCTAATTTAATTTGGTTGCCTGGGAGTGAAGCTCATTGCAACATTGTGGCTTATATATATACACTCCTGGAAATGGAAAAAAGAACACATTGACACCGGTGTGTCAGACCCACCATACTTCCTCCGGACACTGCGAGAGGGCTGTACAAGCAATGATCACACGCACGGCACAGCGGACACACCAGGAACCGCGGTGTTGGCCGTCGAATGGCGCTAGCTGCGCAGCATTTGTGCACCGCCGCCGTCAGTGTCAGCCAGTTTGCCGTGGCATACGGAGCTCCATCGCAGTCTTTAACACTGGTAGCACGCCGCGACAGCGTGGACGTGAACCGTATGTGCAGTTGACGGACTTTGAGCGAGGGCGTATAGTGGGCATGCGGGAGGCTGGGTCGACGTACCGCCGAATTGCTCAACACGTGGGGCGTGAGGTCTCCACAGTACATCGATGTTGCTGGCCAGGGTAGTTGACTTACACCTTCTAGAGCACGTTGGGTGGCACGGGATAGATGCGGACGTGCATTGTCCTGTTGGAACAGCAAGTTCCCTTGCCGGTCTAGGAATGGTAGAACGATGGGTTCGATGACGGTTTGGATATACCGCGCACGTGCCCGTCGACCTGGGACCGGACCGCAGCGACGCACGGATGCACGCCAAGACCGTAGGATCCTACGCAGTGCCGTAGGGGACCGCACCGTCACTTCCCAGCAAATTAGGGACACTGTTGCTCCTGGGGTATCGGCGAGGACCATTCGCAACCGTCTCCATGAAGCTGGGCTACGGTCCCGCACACCGTTAGGCCATCTTCCGCTCACGCCCCAACATCGTGCAGCCCGCCTCCAGTGGTGTCGCGACAGGCGTGAATGGAGGGACGAATGGAGACGTGTCGTCTTCAGCGATGAGAGTCGCTTCTGCCTTGGTGCCAATGATGGTCGTATGCGTGTTTGGCGCCGTGCAGGTGAGCGCCACAGTCAGGACTGCATACGACCGAGGCACACAGGGCCAACACCCAGCATCATGGTGTGGGGAGCGATCTCCTACACTGGCCGTACACCACTGGTGATCGTCGAGGGGACACTGAATAGTGCGCGGTATATCCAAACCGTCATCGAACCCATCGTTCTACCATTCCTAGACCGGCAAGGGAACTTGCTGTTCCAACAGGACAATGCACGTCCGCATCTATCCCGTGCCACCCAACGTGCTCTAGAAGGTGTAAGTCAACTACCCTGGCCAGCAAGATCTCCGGATCTGTCCCCCATTGAGCATGTTTGGGACTGGATGAAGCGTCGTCTCACGCGGTCTGCACGTCCAGCACGAACGCTGGTCCAACTGAGGCGCCAGGTGGAAATGGCATGGCAAGCCGTTCCACAGGACTACATCCAGCATCTCTACGATCGTCTCCATGGGAGAATAGCAGCCTGCACTGCTGCGAAAGGTGGATATACACTGTACTAGTGCCGACATTGTGCATGCTCTGTTGCCTGTGTCTATGTGCCTGTGGTTCTATCAGTGTGATCATGTGATGTATCTGACCCCAGGAATGTGTCAATAAAGTTTCCCCTTCCTGGGACAATGAATTCACGGTGTTCTTATTTCAATTTCCAGGAGTATATATATATGTATATATATATATATATATATATATATATATATATATATATGTATATATATATATATAAGCTTTTCGGTTGGCCCCTGCAGTAACGCGCACTCATTGATTTCCGTGTTTTTTTTTTTTTTTTTTTTTTTTTTTTTTTTAAGTTAAGTATGGAAAACTTGTGGTTTTTTTTACGAAGGTACTGAGATCGGTGAACGTGCATTGGATGAACAAAGTACAGTGCCCATCTAGGTAATTTACTTACCGGAAAATTATCTGAAAATTTGGAGGAAACTGAAATACCTCAACGGAGCTGCCGGGCCATTATCCTCATTCTGCACGAAGAAATTATGGACGATGTGGTAACTGACAGATTCGGCTACCGAAGGTTATGTGCTAATTTGGTGTGGAAGCTCTTATGGCCCACAGAATGTATTCAATACTGAAACGTGTGAAATGCAGTCAGAATTTTTGTTCTAAGAATGTTCCTGTCATTTCATCTGGAAGAGGAAACACCCACTGTTGTGTAGTTGATGGTACTAACTGCATTATACCTGTTGAAGTGAAGAGCACCCCGTGTAAATATTCTGTTAACACTACCGACAGTTTCGTAACTCAAAAATGGTTTTAATTTCAACCTAAACCACGTTGTACATGTGAGCTTGTTACTTCCCATGATGATCGTGGCTATTTTCCTTAAATTTAGGGGTTCGTTATACACATAGTTCTGTGGCTGAACAACGTTAGAGAGGTATGCTCCTTACTTCGGTCGTCGACGATCAGCCGGCGGTCAGACCCGCTGATACATCTGGTGTTTTTCATCATTTCTGCTCTTTGACTGCAACAACATTGAAGTCACGAAGATTCCGTTATCTTTGCATTAACAGCAATAACAGAAACGCTCTCTCTTCAAGAAAACAGCCTGTTACATTCCTCATGGAAGTATGTAACTTCGATCAATACTCATAAACGTTATTTACGAGTATTAGGCAGCAAATGAGCAAAAGGAGCTGAACTCCGTTTACTACTAATGTAGTGTCATAGCAAATAATCACAATTTATGCACATACTGTCATCTAGTATCTTTGATGAAGCCACGTACAACTTGAAAAATGATCGCACCGTCATGACAGAAGAGATTACGCCTATATGTATCATACATCCTACTTCGAATTAATAGCTAATAAACACGAAATCAAAATGTTGAGTTCATTTTTCACTCTGTTTGGAAGACTTTAGACACGTCTTTTAAACCACCAAAAACCCTAAGTGACAAGGAACATTGTGTGTCGTCTGATTATGAAAGAACTTCACATCGATGCTGGCTGAAGGTAATGAAATATCTACATCTATGGCTGCAACCTCCCTCCATCTAAACTCGCATTTTGCTAATTCTTGAGTGAAGTAGTTTTCATTGCTGCGATCGAACAAGGGCAAGGTATGATTAACAGAGAGAACTAAACCCGACCGTGTTGTCTAATACCAAGACGTATCTCTTTTCTTTACGAATATTTAAGTTCTGCCATTTTAAGTTAAAAATTTGCTTTCAAAGGATCACAGCTCTTACAGTTTACTTTGTTTATTGCGTTCGTAAGTAATTCATTTCCTAACAATCGTTAGACCAAACCGTACTCATGTCAGCGGTTAAGCTTACCTCGACTTTCACATTGCAGTTTGCTATTCTATTGCTTTTCCAAATTAAACAAGCTTGTCCTTTACTGTCCATTTAAAATTATTGCACGCCAACGAATGCTGCTGACTAAGAATGACCGTACGGATTACTGTGCTGATCTCGTGTGTAATTAAAAGCACCTTCCGCGAACAAGTCGACATGTCTCTCAGCGTTGCCATTCCATTATACGGGAAATTTCGAAACGCATATCCCATCGAAACTGCAAAATGTTAACACGTTTTTCGTGTAACTCAACTGCGTACCACCGTTACAAGATAAATCTGAACAATGGCTCCCTCGCCTGCCATAAATACGCATGAACGGCAGCGCATGAGCCTTTCTGAGCGAAGCAGCAACACAGTGCCACCTGTCGGGAAAGGCGTTGTCGGTTTCTAATGTTCTAGAGAAACGGCTGACTACGACACACCGCTGTCGATAGCAGTATACCTTACGACACACTACCGAATAAACCTAGTATGTACTGTGGAACGGACGTATAACAACAGTTATCATTGGGAAAATATCCTTACCACCGTACAGTTCCTTGCGCAGTGTAGATGAAGATGTAGTTATAAGTTCCAGCTGTCTTTTTCCTGTGCCTCCGAGCTGAATTTGTCTTCTTCAGCAGCAGAAGGAGCAAAACAAAATGTGTTTCTTATTTCCTATTATTTACCTACGCATGTTTCATCACCAAAAACTACTGTATTGACGTCTACATTCGGTTTCCGGTATGTAACCCATTATCTTGTGGATGCTATATTTCTGTACCGTCAGACAAGCTAACAAAAGTTATTCCGGTAGAAGGTAGCCGTGAAAATTAGAAATTAGTGGACTGTTGAAATTTTTCCCTCATTTTCGGCCTATGTAAACAGATTGGCATGAACTACAAAGTAACTGATAGATGACACGTATGCTAAATTTGTCTGTGGACATGTTGCTAGTCCTAACCGTATTGTATATTATATTCTGGAGTCCTAGTTTTTCAGTATGTTCCCCACCCTGTGGTCATTTTTTTACCTTATATCAGAATGTTCCATGTAGTGCCAGTCACCTTATGGTCCTTGTCTTTGCCATGTGTTACGGTTTCTAGCAATTTGTTGTGGTTACTAGTACTTGATACCTGTTTGTTAACTTCATTTGTTTTTCATTGTATATCTTTTTAATTGTATGTGTGTTGTACACTACTTCCCAGGATGTCACGTGTACTGTGAATTACCTTGCGAGCGCACTTCCTAGACGATGTAATATGCCGTCTTGTGGCAAAAGTTCTAGAAATGTATTAAAATACTCTATTAATTGAGCTAGTTTACAATGTAGCAATGACTTAGCTTCATTACCATATACTACTTCGAACGCTAGTACATTTCGTTACAAGTAGAACTTGGCCAATAGCACGTAAATGTTTGATGTACTGCAGAAAGTACGAAAATCATGCCATCATGACGACAACAGACTAACGTAGGTTCGTATATGCACTTAAATACTGTTATTTCAAGTCATTCAACTTGTACAAGTTTGTCTGTTTAGAATGAAACCTCTAAACATATCGACTGTAAAGAAATTACATCTGTCTCTGGATATCTTTAAACATGAGCTGTTTTGGACTATAGTGGCTAGTGAATGACTGTTATCACTTTAATCATATTTAAACAAAATGAATCCTTAAGTGCACACATTTAACGCTGATGTTCACGCATGTCTCACTGGTGGTGAATACAAATGCAAATATGACTGTTACTGGCTATAAATTCACATCCGAATATGGTCGAACACTTTAAGCACGTGTGATTAACGTTGAAGCCACAAACACAACGGACTGATAACGAATTTACATCTGACCATGATGAATTCTCACACGCAACGGAATTAATTCACTGTTATTTAAAGGAAAATGCGCACACGAGTGGTCTAACTTGGTCCTAACCAAGTGGTTGGCAGGATCTTACTGTCATTTGATTTCATATTTTCTTACTAATTCTCTGCCTGAAATCATCTACGACGCAGTTGCTTTTCGGAAACGAAGCAGTGAATGACAACAGTTATAACGAATACTTCTCAGAAAAACGACTTTGCACTTATGCTTCAGTAATTATTTACAAGAAAGTAACAAAACACTGGCTGATCAGCCACCTTGAAACGAAATTACCAGAAAACAACAATATACTTGAAACAAACGAATAGAAAGCAATGATTCAGCTGTAAAGAATGTAACGAAACGCAGATGTGATTTCTGGCGTTCCCCTGGGTAGTGTTATAGGCCCTTTGCTTTTACTTACGTATATAAAAGATTTAGGAGACAATCTGAGCGGCCGTCTTACGTTGTTTGCAGATCATGCTGTCGTTTATCGAGTTGTAAAATCATCAGAATATCAAAAATATTGCATAACGATTTCAAAAACATATCACTATGGTGCAAGAATTGGCAATTGAACCTAAATAACGAAGAGTATGAGGTCATCCACATAAAAGGAATCTGTTAAACTTCGGTTACACGATAAATCATTCAATTCTAAAGGCCGTAAAATCACTTAAATACCTAGAAATTGCAATTATGAACAACTTAAGTTGCAAAAAACACACAGAAAATGTTGTGGGGAAGGCTAACCAAAGACTGCATTCTGTTGACAGGACACTTAGAATATGTAACAGAGCTACTAAAGTGACTGCCTACATTATGCTTGTCCGTCTTCTTTTAGAATACTTCTGCGCTGTGTGGGATCCTTACCAGATAGGATTGACGGAGTACGTTGCGAATGTTGAAAGAAGGGAAGCACATTTCGTATTCCCGCGAAATAGGGGAGAGGGTGTCCCTGAAGTGATACAGGATTTGGGGAGAACATCATTAAAACAAAGGCATTTTCGCCAGCTGCTGTGGCCGACCGGCTCTAGGCGCTTCAGTCCAGAACCGCACTGCTGCTACGGTCGGAGGTTTGAATCCTGCCTCGGGCATGGATGTGTCTGATGTCTTTAGGTTCGTTCGGTTTAAGTAGTTCTAAGTCTAGGGGACTGATGACCTCAGATGTTAAGTCCCATTGTGCTTAGAGCTATTTGAATTTTTTGGAGGGGATTTTCCATTGCACCAGAATCTTTTCACAAGATTTCAGTCACGAATTTTTTCCTCCGAATACGAAAATATTTTTCCTGACGCCGACCTACATAAGGAGAAACGAGCGTCATAATAAAATAAGTGAAATCGGAAATCGCACGGAGTGATATAGGTGTTCATTTCTTCCGCGAGATGTATGAGATAATAAAGAAGTATTGTGAAGGTGGTTCGATAAACCCTCTGCCAGGCACTTAAATGTGATTTGCAGAGTGTGCACATAGATGTAGACATAGATGAATCTTCAGATAGAAGATTTAACTAAAAGATTTTAAAGTTTCGGACTTAGGCCGCAGGTGATGAACAAGTGCGAGACAGATGTTCAATACACTTTAACATTACTCAGGACGAGGAAAATAATAGTGCATTATTTGGGTACATCATACCGGAATTACTTTGAACTAAAGGTACGGATGTTCTTTATGACTCGTACGTTGATCGCTCCAGGACCATGTATTCAGGACTAAGGAAAATTCCGGCCTAAAACTCATGAAGTCTGTTTTTCAGGAGATCACACTGCAACCGGAGTTTTGTAATCTGTGTCAACTGTGAAACTTTCTGTTCCATGATGCCGTGTAATGAGGAGAGGAGCGTGGCGGGGCGGGCCGTGGCTGAGATATAATTTCTGACAACGACGGTGAATCACCGAGAAGGGCAGTGAAGGCAATACAAATCTTAAACAATCCTACAGAAGACAGTAGCTGTTGCCTTATGACAAATTAGTTTCAGCAACAACCAGCCATAATAGCCAATCGCATTAACGCACATGTTTCCGGATTTGATGAGGCCAGCCTGATCCGGTTCAAATGAGTGATGGGGCAACAGCGAGCCACCTTGGATGTGGTCTGTAGACGGTTTCCCACATCCAACTAGATCAACACCGAGCTGGTACCTGAGTTCCACCTCACACTTGCACATGAGATTTACTCTAGACGCAGATGGGGCTTAAAAATCCTGTTCCGTGGAGGGGAGGGGGAGTGACGTCTTGCAGGAAGAGCATCCGACCACAAATGGCCACAGCAAAAAAACTCATAAAAATGCCGATTTGTAGGGATATGGAAAAGGCACGGAAGAAAAAGCAGAAGAAGAAATTATGTAAAGGGAGGACGTTCATGTAATTGACTGAAAATATGTATAACTCATGGACAATAAGTTCAGAATGTTTCAGTGATGAAATCACATCCGAAGTGCCTGAAAAATAAATAATTGAATGTGTGACGCGACCTTCCTGCCACGTTCACTGCTTGAAGCAACACTTCAGTACCAGCCCGCTGAACAACGTTTCCCTGTATTACTTTCAAGAAAACGTGGGTAGGATGCAGCTAGAGAGCTGAGATATACACTCTTTGGTTTTATAGAATGTCTGTAACTGTTCCACATTTCTGTATCTCTAAATTCAGTCATACGGAAACGATGCCCTACAACTGCTACAGTTGTCTTAATTGCAACTGTTGGTGCAGCTCTTGTATTTAATGATGGGAAAGAAAGGAGGATAGAAGTAATGAGAGAACCGGCTTTAAGATAGGAAACTTCACTCAATACATCTTCAGAAAAACATGTCTACAGCGCCTTTCTCTAGCTGAAAAGTCAGTTGAAGTCCTCGCAAAGGACTAGCAGATTTCAGAGTACTTAACGGCTCAACACATAAGTTTTGTCTGAAGTACAGATAGTGTTGAGGATCAGTGGACAAAGTTCAAAACCATCGTACAATATGCATTAGATTTGTATGTCCCAAGCAAGATCGTAAGAGATGGAAAAGAGCCACCGTGGTACAACAACCGAGTTAGAAAACTGCTGCGGAAGCAAAGGGAACTTCCAGGATACATAAACATAGCCAAAGCCTTGCAGACAAACAATAATTACACGAAGCGAAATGTAGTGTGAGGAGAGCCATGCGAGAGGCGTTCAATGAATTCGCAAGTATAGTTCTATGTACTGACATGGCACATAATCGTAAGAAATTTTGGTCTTATGTCAAAGCGGTAGGTGGGTCAAATCAAAATTTCCAGACACCCTGTGACCAAAATGGAACTGAAACAGAGGCTGACAGACTAAAGGCCGAAATACCAAATGTCTTTATCCAAAGCTATTTCACAGAGGAAGACTGCACTGTAGTTCCTTCTCTAGATTGTCGCACAGATGACAACATGGTAGATATCGAAACAGATGACGGGGGGATAGAAAAACAATTAAAATCGCTCAAAACAGGAAAGGCCGCTGGACCTGATGGGATATCCGTTCGATTTTACACAGAGTGCGTGAAGGAACTTGTCCCACTTCTTTCAGCGGTGTACAGTAGGTCTCTAGAAGAGCGTAGCGTTCCAAAGGATTGGAAAAGTGCACAGGTCATCCCAGTTTTCAAGATGGGATGTCGAACAGATATCTCTAACGTCGACCAGTTGTAGAATTTTGGAACACGTATTATGTTCGAGTATAATGACTTTTCTGGAGACTAGAAATCTACTCTGTAGGAATCAGCATGGGTTTCGAAAAAAACGATTGTGTGAAACCCAGCTCGCGCTATTCGTCCACGAGACTCAGAGGGCCATAGACACGGGTTCACAGGTAGAAACCGTGTTTCCTGACTTCCGCAAGGCGTTCGATACAGTTCCCCACAGTTGTTTAATGAACAAAGTAAGAGCATATGGACTATCAGACCAATTGTGTGATTGGATTGAAGAGTTCCTAGATAACAGAACGCAGCATGTCATTCACAGTGGAGAGAAGTCTTCCGAAGTAAGAGTGATTTCAGGTGTCCCGCAGGGGAGTGTCGTATGACCGTTGCTGTTCACAATATACATAAATGACCTTGTGGATAACATCGGAAGTTCACTGAGGCTTTTTGCGGATGATGCTGTAGTATGTCGAGAGGTTGTAACAATAGAAAATTGTACTGAAATGCAGGAGAATCTGCAACGAATTGACGTATGTTGCAGGGAAGGGCAATTGAATCTCAATGTAGACAAGTGTAATGTGTTGATAATACATAGAAAGAAAGATCCTTTAACATCTAGCTACAATGTAGCAGGTCAGCAACTGGAAGCAGTTAAATTATCTGGGTGTACGCATTAGGAGATATTTAAAATGGAATGATCATATAAAGTTGATCGTCGGCAGAGCAGATGCCAGACTGAGATTCATTAGGATCCTAAGGAAATGCAGTCCGAAAACAAAGGAAGTAGGTTACAGTACACTTGTTCGACCACTGCTTGAATATTGCTCACCAGTGTGGGATCCGTAACACATAGGCTAGATAGAAGAAATAGAGAAGATCCAACGGAGAGCAGTGCACTTCGTTACAGGTTCATTTAGTAATCACGAAAGCGTTACGGAGATAAATTCCAGTGGAAAACTCTGCAGGAGAGACGCTCAGTAGCTCGGTACGGGCTTTTGTTGAAGTTTCGAGAACATACCGTCACCGAGGAGTCAAGCAGTATATTGCTCCCTCCTACGTTTATCTCGCGACGAGACCATGAGGATAAAATCAGAGAGATTAGAGCCCACACAGAGGCATGCCGACAATCTTTCCTTCCACGAACAATACGAGACTGGAATAGAAGAGAGAACCGATAGAGGTACTCGGTTCCCTCCGCCACACACTGTCAGGTGGCTTGCGGAGTACGGATGTAGATGTAGAAAGGAAAGAAGGCAGAAAGTAGGAAACCAGAAAAGAAGCCTTAAAGGTGAAAATGACCACCAGTTTAAGTCTGGAGTCTTCTGAGGAAATGACATAAGAAAAAAGGTCGGTTTCAACCTCAAATCGCATTTACTGAATTTGTTTTTAAGTTTGTGTATTTTTCTCAGAATCTAAGGTTATTTTTTTTATTATTCTGGATTTACAATGTGAGTACATTTTTCCAGCACCTATTCTAGATTACAGTAAGTCACTAATTATTGTTCTCCACTCCTCTCTATTTGTCCATAAATCTTCAGGAATGTTGTTCTTCCTCATTGCTGACTGAACTCCCTGTATCCATGTATCAGGTGGTTGTCCCCTTTATCTTCTTCCAATTGGTACCCAGTCGATTATGCATTTTGGTAGCCTTTCCTGTTCCATTCGTCTGATGTGTCCATACCATTTAAGTTGTTTGTGCTCAATGAAATCAATAATTGACTTTTTACATTTCATCTTGTCTCTGATTACTTCATTTCTTATTCTTTCTCGTCTTGATATTCTCGCTGAACGTCTCCAGAAATCCATTTCTATGGCTAATAATTTTGAATTCAGTTGCCATTTTGTTGTCCACACTTCTGAACCATATGTAATAATGCTCCTAACTATTGTTTTAAAAATCCTTATTTTGTTATCAGTTGTTATGTGTTTGTCCCAGAGAATTCCATTCAATAAAGAGATTGTCGTCTTTCCAGAATTTATTCTTGATCTAATTTCTTTGTCCTGTTTCCCATCATTTGTAATTTTCACACCTAAATATTTATATTCCTCAGTAGCTGTTATTGTTCCCATCCCTTCTAATATTAAGTCTCCATTCACTCCACCAATTACCATGTACTTTGTTTTATTCATGTTTACATTTAGACCTGATTTTTTATATTCTTGAATCAATTTTCTGGTCATATACTCTATGTCCTCATAGTCTTGGGCTATAATCCGTTGGTCATCTGCAAATTGTAACGAGTATATTGTTCTATCATTTATTGGTATTCCCATAGCGTGACATTTTTTCTTCCAATTCTGTAAAGTTACTTCTGTATATATTTTATACAATGTAGGTGAGATGCTACATCCTTGACGTAATCCTTTTGTGACTTGGAATCCATGTGATAGATAATTACCAATTTTTATTTTTGAAATAGAATTTTTATATAAATTTTGAATTGCTTTAATTATTCTGGGATTTATTCCTATTGATATTAAAGCTTTCCATAAACTGGATAAAGGCACACTATCATAAGCTTTTTCTATATCTATGAATACTAAATGTATAGGTTGTACCCGAACCATTTTTTTTCAATAATTTGTTGTAGGCAAAAGATATGATCAATTGTTGATCTTCCAGCTCTAAAACCTGCTTGTTCTTCAGCCTCCTTTTCTTTGTATTCTTGTTCTGACAAATATTTAATAATTCTTCCATATCATCTACTGAAGGTATTGCTCACTGTTATTCCCCTATAATTTTTACACTCATCTTTCGCTCCTTTTTTATGTATCACTGAAATATATCCTACTTTCAAATCATTTGGGACATCTTCCCCATTTAAACATCTTTCGAAAAGGTTCCTTAACAATTCCATTAATTTCTTTGTTCCTAATTTTAATAATTCTGCAGGAATACCTCCAATGCCTGTAGCCCTTCCATTCTTTAAAGATTTTATTGCAGTTTTTACTGTCTCTATTTCCAAATGGATGTAATTCTCTGCTTGTAGATCTATCATTTCATTATATTCAGGGTTTCCCAAGTATTCTTCCCTGTTTTCTGTTAATAAACTTTTAAAATATTTTTCCCAAGAGTCATGAGTAATATATTTAATATGTGTTGTTTCTTTGGAATTCCTTCTTAAATTTTTTATAGTTTTCCATGCTTCTGTGTTTCTTTTACCACCAATATAGGATTCAATTTTTTGACATGACTGTTCCCAAACTTTGTTTTTTGCTTCTGCAACCTTTTTCCGGATTTTCGCTTGTTGTGCATTAAGCTCTATTTTATCTTGAAGATTTCTGGTATTTAACCATTTTAAATATTTTTCTTTCTTTAATTTCATTTCCTTTTTAATTTCTTCATTCCAGTAGTATAATGGATGGTTTGTACGTGTTCCTTCTGTTTCTCCTAAAGCTTCCTTGGCAGCTTCATGTAGTTTATTTACAATATTTATGATATTGGTCTTCTGTATTATCAAACTCTGTTTCTACCAGTTTTTCATCTAATCTCTTTTGATATAAAAATATTGTGCTTTCATTCTCAAAACTATTCAAATTATATTTAGGAATTTTGATTTCTGTTTGTATATTTTCTATAGGACAATTTCGATTTTCTTGAGTGCTTTTTCCTCTGAAGGGGAATAAAAATTTGGAATTTACCAAATAATGATCGCTAAGAGTTACCCCTCTATATACTCTTATGTCATGTATTTTTATCCTAGTTTGCTGTTTAATTATAATATAGTCTATTATTGATTTTTGATTCAATGTATCTTTATGCCATGTGTATTTATGTATTTCTTTATGTTGATAAAAGCCATTTAATATTTTCAATGAATTTTGTTCACAGATATCAATAAGTCTATTACCATTATCATTTATAACATTTTCTCCAAATGGTCCTATAATTTTATTTCCAATTTTACTTCCAGTTCTACTGTTAAAATCCCCTGCAATAATAATCTCCCTGGTTTTCCCGATATCCTCTATGATTCCATTTAAATTATTATAGAAATCATCCTTTTTACAAATTGGTTCATCTTCGCTTATTCCATTTACTCCTATAATAGTAATTTTGTATCCATGAATATCAATATTAATTTTAATCAGATTTTCATCAATAGGTTCCCAGTTTGTGACCATTCTTTTCAATTTGTTTTTCATCAATATCGATATCCCCCGTTTTGCTCTTTGATTTTTTGGGACACCACTATAGAAATGTGTGTATGATCCTATTCGTTCAATACCTCGTCCTTTTTTCTTAGTTTCTGGGAGTATAATAATATCTTGATTTCTAGCCTCCATTTCTTTAATCACTTCTCCTACTTTATTTTGTAATCCTTGTATATTCCATACACCAATTAGCCTTTTTCATCTCCTATTATATCCGTCCTGCTGTAATCTTATAGGCTTTTTAACCAGTGAGGTTTTTCCAATGAATGGGGAGTTGGCCCATCGCATTAACCCCCAACCTGGAGGACCAGGTAATTTTTGCTCAAGGTTTTCTTCCTTTAGCCTTTGGTAATCCAAATTATAATTATGAAATATTGTGCAATTACCTCTGTAAACCCAATAAATGTTGTCTCAGGAGTAAACTTTAACATTCTGAGTGTTGTCTGGGATATGAGTAGTATAAGTACTTGGAATTTTCCATAAATTTTGCATTATACGTTTGGAATTATAATTAAAAATTATTAAAATTCTGTTATTCGACACATTCAGGACACCTCGTGAGAGGCGCTTACTATATGGAGAGGCATTATACAGAGAAACAGTAACGTATGCTAGTCCAAATTTTGAAGTGATGTGTTTCTCCAATTGCTTCTATTGCTTCTATTCCGTTCCACAAACAGCGCAGTTGACAGCTCCTGGATGGTCTTTGGTGCATAGGGACGTCCCGCAATATGTCTTCTCAACGTTTCGCGCACGTTAAGTCAGGCGAACAGGCTGGCTAGTCCCTTCGCCGAATATGTTTTCATTCCAAGCTCCTCCATCTGCGCTGTTCTATGCGGTCGGGCATTGTCATCCGCACGTATTGATCCCTGCGTGGCTCGTCTTGGTGCCATATCTCATTTGACATCCTGTTTTTACTGTTCTACCACCTCGCTATCTTCATTTCAATTACGGGGGTCACTGAGTTGCCGCCTTGCCTGCCCGTGAGCGGCAGCAGCGGCGCTTATCGATACAAGCCCTGGCGTATTATCTTTGCTGACTGTTATTACTTCCCGGTTGTCCTGTGTTTGGAGTTAGTTCGGCTCTGCCAGTGAGTTGGAACGTGCCAGCAGTTAGTTCAGACCTGGCAGTGAATGAGTTGGTACGCGGCACAAGTTCAGTCGGGGCGCGGCAAAGTCTTGACCGCCATGACTGCCCGACGGTTGCCGACACACATGATTGGAGTGGGGACGAATGTGGTTGGTCGTCAGTCGGTCGTCTTGCCCGACGACGTGTACTTTGCCGGCGATCGCATATGGGTTCAAAAATGGTCCAAAGGGCTGTAAGCACTATGGGACTTAACATCGGAGGTCATCAGTCCCCTAGACTTAGAACTACTTAAAGCTAACTAACCTAAGGACATCACACACATCCATGCTCGAGGCAGGATTTGAACCTGCGACCGTAGCATCAGCGCGGTTCCTGACTGAAGCGCTTAGAACCGCTCGGGCACAGAGGCCGGCGATCGCTTATGGGTTGGCTGTGTGTGCCGACTCGTAATTCGTCCCCGTTATTGTACAGTCACTGCCGGTAGCATTGTCTAGTTCTTCGTGCAAGTGTTCGTGAAACTCTGTGTGGTTTGTGTGATTTTAACTGGCAAGTTATTTTAAATGTTGTCGGCGTACAAGCTCTGTGCAGTCGCTCGGCCAGGGTAGTTTGGCGGAGGCCGCTAGCGGTCTCTACACGGTGTCGGAGAGTGTGGCGCTGTTCTCATTGCTACGAGGTCCGTGGCCCACCGACCTTGGACACGAAAGTTGAGTTTTGATTTAACCTACGAGCAAGTGAAGACTGTTCACATTGTGTCGTTTGGAGTTTGTTGTCGGCTGTTGGGATATTCCCGCGAGCAACAACGTGGTTTTCAAGTTGGAAAATTCTAGCCACCCTCCTGTGGAGTTTCACTGTATTTGGTTATTTGAATTGAAGTGTACCCGCGGAATTATCTGCCTTGTGGCCGTCAAGGCTCCGGTTATCTGCCCTGGCCGTTGACATAAATTTCGGACAGTGTAGTTTCCTCATCGTGTTGTTGCTGTCCAGCATGTTGTGTAGTTTGACAACTCCATATATGAATGGTTGTGGGCTCCAATATCTTCAACGTAGTTTCATTGAACTCCCTGGTGTGCCCTGGTCGGGTGAAGTGGAAGTTATCGTGTCGGTGGGTCCATTGACTGTCGGTCGGTTGGGTTGTCGGATCGTGAATGGTTGGCCCGACTGGCGTCTCACCTAAGCGAGCGTTAGTGTTTGAATTACAGGCCGACCCTCAGCATCTTGGCGCCCTTGTGTGCATTGCCTTTTTTCTTAATACGTTCTTGTTGTTTGTACTTTTATCGCTTCTAGCCGGTTTTGTGTTTCAAATTGGAGTTGTTTTACACTTAAGCCCTATAGCCTAGCCGGCCGCGGTGGTCTCGCGGTTCTAGGCGCGCAGTCCGGAACCGTGCGACTGCTACGGTCGCAGGTTCGAATCCTGCCTCGGGCATGGATGTGTGTGATGTCCTTAGGTTAGTTAGGTTTAAATAGTTCTAAATTCTAGGGGACTGATGACCACAGCAGTTGAGTCCCATAGTGCTCAGAGCCATTTGAACCATTTGAACCCTATAGCCTAGTTTAAAGTACGGTTTCACGTAAGCCCTTAGGCATTTTAAAATTTGTTTGAATTTTTAATTCTTGGGCCTTCAGCCGATTTGGATTTCACTTGTTTAGTTCAACCTGTTGAATTTGTAAGGCTTCGGCCTTCAGCCGGTTTTTGTTTCAGTTGTTTGTTCTTAAGACCTTCAGCCTAAATTAAAGAACTGTTTCACGTAAGGACTTTCGTATTTTAAAAAAAATCATGTTTTGGAGTTTTAAGTTTTCGGCTTCATCCGATTTCAATTTAACTTGTTTACTTCAGAATAACTAAAGAACTGTTTTAAGATAAGGCTTGCCTTTTAAATTTCTGATTATGGTTGCGTTTTAAGTTATTGGCCTTAAGCCGTTTTTAAATTAAGTCCCAAAGATAAAAGTTGTGTGTTTAAAAAATTTCTTTGGACTCTTGTAATGTTTGATCAATGGATAAATTTGTATGTTCGAGTGTAACTGAAAGCCCCTTATTTTGGCCCCTTTCCACAATTTATTCTATTTGTGCTGTCCTGCGGGCTTCGCAGGGCGTTTCACGTATGAAGTCAGGACCGTGTGCACCCCTGAAAAATGCACATGGGGGAAGGAGTACCGTGCCTTTCCCACGCCTCACATCCCATCGAGCACGAGTGAGATGCGTTGGGGAGACGTCTTGTAGCATGGCTGCATGCACCGACGATCGTCCAGCAGCTGTCAACCGCTCTGATCGAGGAATGGAGTGCTCTCTCACAAGACGACCTTACCTACCCTGCGGGAGCAGGCTGCACGGCATGCATTGCCTTACATGAGGATGATATTATTAAGTTCCCTATTCCGCTTTTTTACTGTCCGGGTAACATCCTAAATCGCGGTGACAACAGTGTAATTACTGTCTCATTTCAGTTACGTTTTGTACTATTTTGTAGCAGTCATTTGTTTGTATGGGACAAGCTTCAGCGAGCTGTATCAGTTGGTAGCAGCACATCATGCGGAAGATATTTCCGTCCTTAAGTTATGCAGACCAGTATGTTTAAGGACTGGCCATCAGAAAATCGGTAGGGATCTAAAGGATAGAGTATTTTCATCACAGCAATTCAGCAGTCCATAAATCAATAACAGCAGCAGACGTAACTTACAAGCTATCTAAAGTGGCAGAATCGACTGGAGAATTCCCAAGTTCTGAAGTATAAATACCGGCTATTTGCAATCAAACTGACGTTTTTATGAGTGCGATGTGAGATGTATACATCGCAGGACGCTGAATCATCGTAGTTGTGTTCATTAAACAGTGCGGTCATGGAGGACGCTGAAAACAAATACTACTTCCACTTTCTTCTACTAGTTGGGAATATGGCACTGTAAGCAGTCACAAAGTTGTTTGGGTGCAGGAAAAGAGGAGGAACGATCATATACATGATAACAGTGGTTCTGGCAGATTCATTAGTATATGGTCAATATACATTCAGTAAGTTCTCCCGACTCAGCAACGTGCTACATGCGGAACACGGAGTGGACGACGGTTTCTGTTAGCACACCTGCTGCTATCCTTCATTTCAGGAAGGTCCAGAAACATCCGTGGCTGATACGATCTTTCAGATATCCGAAAAACCAGAAGTCACATGGACTTAGGTCGGGGGATCTGGAACGCCACTTACCTTGACTTTTCCTAGAGATGATGCGGTCGTTACCGAAGATTTCAAGAAACAAGACTTCCATTTGGCAAGCGTTGCGTTCTTATAAAGCTGGAATCACGAGTTGCACAGGGTGGTCCTTACAACGTGCAAATTTCACTATTGTGGCAGGCCCACGAGCTGTTATCTCTTCGAAGCAAAACGGGCCGAGAATGAAGGAGCTTGTGAAACCACACTACAGAGTCACACAAGCAGTGGCTGTTCCTGCACAACAGGTGGAGGTGTATAAAACACCATACGCGACAGTTATGTGCATTCACAGCACCGTGCAGAGTAAAATGTAGATCGTGCATCGAAAAAACATTTCCCAGCCACACGTCAGGTATTTCCACGCATGCTAAAAGACGAAGGGCAAATTCACTGCGTTGTAGCCTATCTTGTATCCTGGGGCTTCAGTTGGTGAACATTTTGCATGTTGTGGGTATACCAGTGTAAAACACGCCGCAAAATCTTTGATGGCGAGAGGAAGGACAATTTCAGTGATACAACTCGAGCACTGGTTGCATAATTTGAGGCATGTGCTGCACAGACTGCTATGGATAAAGCTACTTCATCAACAACTGTCATGGCAGTGTGCCCCCTCCGCCTTCCTGCTGCACCACCTAATTCCCCTGTTTCTTCAGATTTCATGATCAAACTCTTTAGCCCATTATTGACATGGGATATCTTTTCAGCTGTTTCTGTCGGCAATATTCTCACAATGCAGCGCTCCTATTGCTGCCGTTCTAATAAAGCAATTTCTTCAGCAATGAACGGTCTTTCTTCTCAATAGCCATTGCTTTTCGTACAATAAACATTAACTTTCTAACCCTTTACAGCATCAATCACCTCACAAAAGAAATGGACACTAGTAGCAAAGAGACAAACAGCGTTATGACGTCAAAACAGGAATATTTTCACATTTTGACTGTTTACAGCGCCATACTTTTACCTGGTGACTAAATCTGACACTATTAATATTTTTTCACCATACTCCGCAAGTGAACCCATTAGTGAACATACCTACGATGGTTCAGCGTCCTGTGATGCGTACAGCCCGCAGAGCAGCACTCGCACCATGTCAGTTTAATTACAACCACCTGGATTTAGTAACTGAAGCAAAAATAAGTCGTTGGGGCATAGAATAACTTCATGGACAACATGGGAATGACCTCAGCCAAGACCGTAGTGACTTGCAAGCACTGACCGACGTAAGCAGTCATTTCTAGCCGCGTTGTAAACGTAAGTTAAGTTAAAGGAGCTCCTCACATAATTTTCTAATGTAACACAGAATGGACGATGTAATAGAAACTTATTAAAGAAAATCGAATCTGACATTCGATCCACATACACATCCTTAACACCCACAGACATTTGAAAAGATATATTGTGGTCACCGGAATTCTTAAGCATAAGCCATGGCAACATAACAAGCTACTGAAAGACCTTCCTTGACATTAGATGTATAATCGTCTTCTAGGTAATGGAAGAGATAGATTTAAAAGATATTGGAACAAAAGTATAATAGATGATAATGCAATAATCTGATGCAGTCGATGTAGCAATGTGATGTAGCAATAATCAACAAATATGACCCAGAAGCCCTCCCTCCCTCCCTCCCTCCCTCCAATAACACACGCACACACTCACACGCACACACGCACACACGCACACGCACACACGCACACACGCACACGTACACGTACACGCACACACGCACATGTACACGCACACACACGCACACACGCACACACACACACACACACACACACACACACACACACACACTCCACCACCACCACTACCACCATCACCACCACCCCCACTATTAATGATATCAGAGAGCAGTGTAATTTCACAGAAGAGTAGGACGTTAGCATAGATCCTAGAATTACATCCTTAGTTGTGTTGCCAACATTATGAGGCTGTTGTGCTGAGCATCTGCAGACCCATTCGTCAAATACTTAAGGAAAGTACTTACTGATAACGTCTTCTTACACCCTATTTATTATTAACATAATCACTGAGAAAAATAACAATAATAGTAATAATCATAACAAAAATAATGATAGTAATAGGAGTGCACAAAGCAGAAATGTTTGTTTTTTAAGTCAGGCGCTTTTTTACTTTTGCGACTGCCCGCACGTCCTGATACGATATTGATTCCTACTGGTATAGTACATCTATACGATTACCTCGTAACACCGCTAGGGTAATTTACATTACTTTTAAATATACCACACTAAATTATGCATACTTGAGTGAATCTTGAGTAATTATCAGATGTTGATGTTGGTATCACCTGCGTGTATTAAACGATAGTTTATACCTTATGAACACATTCATATGAAACATTTCATCTATTCTACGCACAATGAAAAAAATGTGATTATTATCATTACCGAATTCGGTCGTACATTGGTAATCTGAAGAGTTTATACGTCATAGGAGATATTTGGTGAATAAATCGTTCACGACACCTGTCGCCATACATGCGTCAGTGGCTTTGAAAACACATGTCGTGAACGTTTTGTTTGATGAATACTGCCAATGAAATATAGATAGTTAAGATCACCTCTTTCTGCCAGAATCACATAATGATGGATCCCGACGCCTTCTACGCGCTTAAGAAGTGCCAACATTTTTAAATTTATTGGAAGGAGCAGATAGTGCGAGAAGTTTCTTCTGGCGCAGCACGGCAGCTGTGCTACTGATGGGGACCCGTCTCGGTGAACACAGTGCGGTCGCGATGGTGGGGCTGTTTATAGAAAAAGTTTGCTGGAAGCGGCAGGTGGTGATAGCAGGTGGCAGAGGGCCTGCGCTTCACCGCAGACACCGCCGCGCCGGCTGACCTGGTTTTCCCACCGGCCGTCTCTCAAGAACTGCTCCCAAGCCGAAGTAGTGTTGGTCGCAGAACTTCTTTCTTGGCTCTGACAGCGTGAGCAATAGGCTTCAAGTTTCTCACTATTACTTACATTGGTCAACAACGGATTATAATCAGGGTGTAAGCGCATAACAGCAGTGGCTGCAAATCCCTTAGGGCTCATTTCTAATGCGTCTTTTTTTTCTTACCTCTAACCTAATAACGTTCTCTAACACTTTCCCATTCTGCTGTAACGTCTCTGGATTGGCTATCTGCCGGCGTCATGATGGGCTGACATAATTTTCTCATAAATTACTAGGCATTGGTGAAGGCTGCCGGTCTTGCTTACGAGATGAAGGCAGAGCTCACCATCTGCAGCATCGTTGACAGAACCGACTGCGGACCTTCGGTGCAGAGCTGGGTGGAGGGTCTGAATCAGAGGCTCAGGCGGTTTTGCGACCGTGTTGGTTGCAGATTCCTTGACTTGCGCCATAGGGTGGTGGGGTTTCGGGTTCCGCTGAATAGGTCAGGAGTTCACTACACTCAACTGGCGGCTACACGGGTAGCGGAGGCTGTGTGGCGTGGACTGGGCGGTTTTTTAGGTTAGAAGGCCTCGGGAAAGTACGGGGTGGGCTGCAATCTCAAAGGGTGCATGGCAAATACAGGACGTGCTTGGATCAAGGAACAGTCGGAATTGTAGTTGTAAATTGTTGTGCTGGGAAAGTCCCTGAGATTCAAGCGCTAATAGAAAGCACAGAAGCTGAAATCGTTATAGGTACAGAAAGCCTGAAATAAGTTCTGCGAAATTTTTACGAAGTCTCAGACGGCGTTCAGGAAAGATAGATTAGGCAGAATTGGTTGTGGAGTGTTTGTGTCTGTCAGTAGTGGTTTATCTTGTAGTGAATTCGAAGTAGATACTCCGTGCGAATTGGTATGGGTGGAGGTTATACTTAACAGCCGAACTAAGTTAATAATTGGCTCCTTCTACCGACCCCCAGACTCCGATGATATAGTTGCGGAACAGGTCAGAGAAAATTTGAGTCTCGTAACAAATAAATACCCCACTCATACGGCTATAGTTGGTGGGGACTTCAACCTTCCCTCGATATGTTGGCAAAAATACTTGTTCAAAACCGGTGGTAGGCAGAAAACATCTTCCGAGATTGTCCTAAATGCTTTCTCCGAAAATTATTTCGAGCAGTTAGTCCACGAACCCACGCGAATTGTAAATGATTGCGAAAACACACTTGACCTCTTAGCCACAAAAAATCCAGAGCTGATAGAGAGCATCATGACTGATACAGGGATTAGTGATCACAAGATCGTTGTAGCTTGGCTCAATACCGTTTCTTCAAAATCCACCAGAAACAAACGCAAAATAATTTTATTTAAAAAAGCGGATAAAGTGTCACTAAAAGCCTTCCTAAGAGACAATCTCCATTCCTTCCGAACTGACTATGCAAATGTAGACGAGATGTGGCTCAAATTCAAAGATATAGTAACAACAGCAATTGAGAGATTCATACCTCATAAATTGGTAAGAGATGGAACTGATCCCCCGTGGTACACAAAACAGGTCCGAACTCTGTTGCAGAGGCAACGGAAAAAGCATGCGAAGTTCAGAAGAACGCGAAATCCCGAAGATTGGCTAAAATTTACAGACGCGCGAAATCTGGCACGGACTTCAATGCGAGATCCCTTTAATAGGTTCCACAACGAAACATTGTCTCGAAATTTGGTAGAAAATCCGAAGAAATTCTGGTCGTATGTAAACTACACAAGCGGCAAGACGCAGTCAATACCTTCGCTGCGCAGTGCCGATGGTGCTGTTACCGACGACTGTGCCGCTAAAGCGGAGTTATTGAACGCAGTTTTCCGAAATTCCTTCACCAGGGAAGATGAATGGAATATTCCAGAATTTGAAACACGAACAGCTGCTAGCATGAGTTTCTTAGAAGTAGATACCTTAGGGGTTGCGATGCAACTCAAATCGCTTGATACGGGCAAGTCTTCAGGTCCAGATTGTACACCGATTAGGTTACTTTCAGATTACGCTGATACAATAGCTCCCTACTTAGCACTCATATACAACCGCTCGCTCACCGATAGATCTGTACCTACAGATTGGAAAATTGCGCAGGTCGCACCAGTGTTTAAGAAGGGTGGTAGGAGTAATCCATCTAACTACAGACCTATATTATTGACGTCGGTTTGCTGTAGGGTTTTGGAGCATATACTGTATTCAAACATTATGAATCACCTCGTAGGGAACTATCTATTGATACGTAATCAGCATGGTTTCAGAAAACATCGTTCTTATTCGCACGAAGTAATGGCCGCTATCGACAGGGGATCTCAAGTTGATTCCGTATTTCTAGATTTCCGGAAAGCTTTTGACACCTTTCCCCACAAGCGACTTCTAATCAAGCTGCGGGCCTATGGGGTATCGTCTCAGTTGTGCGACTGGATTCGTGATTTCCTGTCAGGAAGGTCGCAGTTCGTAGTAATAGACGGAAAATCATCGAGTAAAACTGAAGTGATATCAGGTGTTCGCCAGGGAAGCGTCCTGGGACCTCTGCTGTTCCTGATCTATATAAATGACCTGGGTGACAATCTGAGCAGTTCTATTTGGCTGTTCGCAGATGATGCCGGAATTTACCGTCTAGTAAGGTCATCCGAAGACCAGTATCAGTTTCAAAGCGATTTACAAAAGATTGCTGTATGGTGTGGCAGGTGGCAGTTGACGCTAAATAACGAAAAGTGTGAGGTGATCCACATGAGTTCCAAGAGAAATCCGTTGGAATTCGATTACTCGATAAATAGTACAATTCTCAAGGCTGTCAATTCATCTAAGTACCTGGGTGTTAAAATTACGAACAACTTCAGTTGGAAAGACCACATAGATAATATTGTGGGGAAGGCGAGCCAAAGGTTGCGTTTCATTGGCAGGACACTTAGAAGATGTTACAAGTCCACTAAAGAGACAGCTTACACTACACTCGTTCGTCCTTTGTTAAAATATTGCTGCGCGGTGTGGGATCCTTACCAGGTGGGATTGACGGAGGACATCGAAAGGGTGCAAAAGAGGGCAGCTCGTTTTGTATTATCACGTAGTAGGGGAGAGAGTGTGGCAGATATGATACGCGAATTGGGATGAAAGTCGTTACAGCAAAGACGTTTTTCGTCGCGGCGAGATCTATTTACGAAATTTCAGTCACCAATTTTATTTATTTATTTATGCATTTATTTTACTTGGCAAGATTAGGGTCTTCAGGCCCTCTCTTACACCTAACCAGGCATACTCAGATTCAACAAATTTCAGTTTCTACAGAACATTAAGGACATATAACATGTTATACAGTATTTATGTTAAAGAAAAAATAGAGATTATAAACGTAGTCAATGATAATTATAACAATCAAAAAATAATTATAACAATCAAGAATAATAATAATAATAGTAGTAGTGACTATGTATATGAATGTAAACATATTTTTCTTTTATGAATGTCAGTCCTATTGGTAGTTGGGAATTTTCTCGTTATATTCTTGCAGATTGTGAGTTATTCTCATCAAGCAGAGTCGTAAGGTGATAGAATGGGGTGAAAGAGATATAGACGAGGTAGATAGGTTAGAGGAAGAGAAATAGAGTGGTAAAATTCGAAGCTATGATGGAGAGGAGAAAGAAAGAGATGAGAGGGGCACAACAGTGGTGACTATACCGTCCCTAATATGTAAGTCTTGAGTTCCCTCTTGAATGTTGAGTGGTTCTGGATAAGACGCAGATCACAGGGGAGCGCGTTCCATAGTCTTATGGCTGAGATGGAGAATGACACGGGGAAAGATTTTGTGTTATGTAAAGGTACAGCCAAGATGCTAGACGTATCCGATCTGGCATTGCGGTTGTGGAATGAAGATAGGTATTTAATGTGAGAAGATAAGTATTGGGGGCACCAGGGGCTAAGAAATCGATGAAGTAAGCACATCGTGTGGAGATCGCGTGCCTTATGTGGGCGTATCCAACCTAGCTGGGAGTATGAAGGACTAATATGATCATACAACCGTATATTGCATACGTATCTAACGCAAGCATTCATCACTAGCTCGAGGCATCTCGAATTTTCGCTATTTGTGCCGTGTTGAACTACATCACAGTAGTAAAGATTAGGCAAGACTAGTGTTTGGACTAATTTTTGTTTAACATGGGTTGGAAATTTTTGAATTGCATGTAGGGAGGTGAGCGATTTCCGGCAAGCTGTGACTGTACTTCCCAGTTTAGGTGTTCATCCAAGATTATTCCAAGGTCTTTTACTGTTTTTTGGTATGGTAGTTGGGTACCATTGAGGAGTATTTGAGGGACTGTTTCACGAGAGTACCGACTGATTAACTTTGGATGAGATATAAATATGTCCTGGGATTTCTTGGGGTTTAGTTTCGGACCTAGGTTCTGTGCCCATCGAGAAACAGTGCAAAGATCTGCGTTCATACTCGCTACTGCGTCAGCAATGTTCTTGGGGCTTGCACTTATGTACAGTTGTATGTCGTCGGCATATAGATGGTAGTTGCAGGAGTGAATCACTGAAGAAATATCATTAATGTACAGTGAGAAGAGTAATGGACCAAGGACGGAGCCTTGGGGAACTCCAGAGCGCACGTTTTTCCGTGATGACTTTTACGACCCACAAATGACTTGTTGACTTCTGTTTTTGAGGTAGCTGTCGAACCAGTGTATTGCGCTGTTTGAGAAATTCAGCTGCTTCATTTTAATCAGTAATATATCAAAGTCAACTGTATCAAAAGCCTTGCTAAAGTCAAGCAGTGTTAGGATGGTAGCATGTTTAATGTCATCAGTTACTTTGATTAATGCAGTTGCTGTACTATGGTGCTTTCGAAAGCCCGACTGATATTTGTCGTGGATGTTATGAGTTTTGAGGTAATCCGTCAGCTGTTCATGGACGATGTATTCTAGGACTTTAGATATTGCAGGTAGTATGCTGATCGGCCTGTAGTCACCAGGCGACTTAGGGTTGTCAGTCTTGGGTATAGGTTGAATTAAACTTTCCTTCCACTCAGTGGGATATGTACTACTGACAAGAGAAAGGTTGAAGATGTCTGTGATAACTGGAGTAATAGTGTCTACGACCTTCTTAATCATGCCAATGCTCACTCCATCATTTCCTACTGCCTCGGAAGAGATTCTCATAATTGCCTTGTGTACTGTGCCGGTAGTGACATGTTTTAGGAAAAAATTGTCTCTCGAGAGATTGATATCTTGGGGCTGGTAATTTGTCGCTGCGTGGCAGTTTGCAGCTGTTGAGAAGAAATCGTTTAATTCTTCTGCAGACGCTTGATAAACAGCGTCAGCTCTTCGCTTCCCTATACCGAAACTGCGCAGCTTTTTCCACAGTGCAGCAGGTTTTGATATGCCGCATGCGACAGAGCGGGCATGTCTGATTTTGGCATTCCTCACGCTTTGCTTGGTTCTATTCCGGAGTTTCCTATAAGCTTCGTACGCCTCGGGAGTTGGGTTACGTTTGAAGGCCCTATGTGCAGCATCACGTTTATTCATTAACTGGCGTAATGCAGTGGTGAGCCACGGAGCGGGAGCTCTCTTTACCTTGACAGTGCTTTGAGGAGCATGTTAATCATACAGTGCAATAATTTTGCGACATAATTCCCGAATTTTTCCGTTTAAAGTCTGTTCATTGCTTATATCATGCCAAGGAATGTCTGACCAATCCTTTTGAAGAGCGTCATGGGTAACATTTTTTAGGTTTCTGTTGGTTACCAGGTGAGATTTTTCTTTGGTAGTATGCACTGAGTAATTTAAGAATATCACGTCATGAGCAGAGAGTCCCGGAGCGGATGTCTGATTGGCGCGAATTATTTTATCTGGTCGCTTTGTTGCTATTATATCTATGAGTGTATGGCTGTGTGGTGTGTGATGAGTTGGGTCCAGCGGTGTTAAACTCATATCATTGGAGTGGAACAGTCTCCTTAGTTTTTCTGCAGAGGGAGATTTTAACTGTAAGTCGATGTTTGTGTCGCCCATAATGATTATGTGTTCATGCAGTGTCACGAGCGAGGACAGGGCAGACTGAAAGGAGGACATAGCACCGACGTTTGGAGTTTTATAGATTACTCCAATTAGCAGTTTCTGATTAGTTGTATTTATTTCGAAAAACAAGAACTCTGCTTCTCCTTCGCCCTTTGCATCCGATGTGCATAGTATAGTAGGTCTCAGATCAGAGCGAACATAGGCACCCATACCACCCCCGCGTCGTGTTTTTTCCGAATGCGAAAATATTTTGTTGAGCCCAACCTACATAGGTAGGAATGACCATTAAAATAAAATAAGAGAAATCAGAGCTCGAACAGAAAGGTTTAGGTGTTCTTTTTTCCCGCGCGCTGTTCGGGAGTGGAATGGTAGAGAGATAGTATGATTGTGGTTCGACGAACCCTCTGCCAAGCACTTAAATGTGAATTGCAGAGTAGTCATGTAGATGTAGATGTAGATGTAAATTACTATATGACGTAAAAAAATGGATGTAGTTCCACTTCTCCGCCTAAACCACTGGACCGATGGTGATGAAAAAGCAGTGTAGTATACGACGCGCAAATACCCAGATTTTACTCATACGGTGTCTGAAAATGAGAGAATGTAATTTAAAACTTTCACGAAACTTCTTCCTCTCTGAAAACCCCCACAAAACAATGATAGGAAAAAAGTTTATTTGTTAGCTACCCTTCTGCTGTTGGTGCAGTAAAACTGCTGCCCCAAGCAAGACGTTTTAAGTTATTACTTCTTTACTATCGATTCTATTCGCGACACACTTTGTATTCAGTTCACTCATAGCACCGAATGTAGTTACCAATTTATATAATTGTACGACACACAGTTCAAGAGACAAGGCATCATTGAGCTACAGAAAACGAAACTGCAAGTCGGAATTCGCTAGAGATACAGGTGTACAAACATGTATGAAATATGTTAAATTTGTGTGACATGTGTGTAGTGGACAACCCCACAGGTAAGAAACTCCTGCTAAATCCCTAGATCTACTTCAATCAAAGTACACTTATTACTTACCATCTGGTAGGAAATGTTATCGTGTTACTAACCAGCAACTTCCTATTGAGATAGTTGTGATAATATGGAGAGAGAGAAGCGGCTTGCATGCAGGTGGACAGAGAGAGGGTAAGGAGTAGAAGGACTACAAGAACGCCGGGTACTCAGCTCGCTTCTAATATAATTGTCGGTACCTGTTTAATTAATACAACTGTTTCAAAGTGGGACAAGTATGTATAGCATCTGAAGCAACTGCATGATACGTCACGGCGGCAGAGTGCTTGAAGAAATTTTATCTTCTAAACATCAATGAGAAGTGAAGATGTTTTTATAAACAATTTCATTTACAGACAATGACACTTCATAACGTTCTTATCACTTACACCGATTTCGGTTGTATATGTAAGCTTTTGTATGCGTAGTAATTAACCAAAATCAGATGAAAATATTAGGGGAGAGCAATGTGGTGTTCTTCCAAATATTGAGCGATTTACCGACGTATCTGAACGTTTAATGCCAGTCAAAAGTACACAGGCGGAAATAAAAATTGCTACACGGTGAAACACCGATATTTTTCAAGCTTTTTCATAAATGGCTCTGAGTACTATGGCTCACAGCACTTAACTGCTGTGGTCATCAGTCCCCTAGAACTTAGAACTACTTAAACCTAACTAACCTAAGGACATCACACACATCCAAACCCTAGGCAGGATTCGAACCTGCGATCGCAGTGGTAGCGCGGTTCCAGACTGTAGCGCCTAGAACCGCTCGGCCAAACCGGCCGGCTCAAACTTATTGAACGTTCATTGCACACAGAACTGATATCCACTATGAACGGTAGTATTATGTGTGACTCTCGCCACTCAGGTATTTTTTGCAGCATGGAAGCAAGCAGTCGCTGTAAGTCATGTTGATGGATCTCTTGCCACGTCTGAAACATATGCTGCGCTGTTCATAAAGCTGGTGTGAAGGCGTGTTTTTCCCAACTTAGTCCAGACATTCTCAGTGGGCGACAAATCTGGGAAGCAGGAAGGCTAGTCAAGGATCTGTGCACTCCTCGCAGTGTTTCTCGTGTGACCTGCCTCCACTACGATAATGGTTCCCTAGCCACTAGGGGTCTTGCAATAATTTTTACTATTTCTGGATCACACTGGCGAACATTCACCTCCCCATCAACAATTACCAAGCCAGTCAGTGACACACCTTACCATAATTCCAGAAATTACATAGGTGTGTTTCACGAGAATCACTGAATGCAACGTCCTTTCGCCAATCCGTCTGCGTCTCCATTACACGCAAGTGCCTTGTTTACTGTATGGTGTCAGAGGTAGAACGACGCACGACAACTGCAGCTGTGAATCCAGTTTCCTGTAATTTCTTCGAAATACCAATGTTTGGGTCATTAAGAAGTACTATGGAACGTACCTTTGGACAAGCAAGCGCCGCCGAAGCAATAGGTACCGCAGTTACTACAGCCGTTAATAAATAGAAGAAATATATTCACAGTTGCGAATATGTATCCCTTCGGTTGTATGTTTGAATGACAACAATGAATATGCCGGACCGAGATTCGATCCTGCATTACCCACTATCGTCCATGTATACCAAACTGCACTCTTGCGTATATCTCTATCCAGGAGAGTGCCGAGAGTCAAGGCCATGGTACAGGCGATTAAATACCAGACAGTAGCGCCTGCATGTTCCAAGGAACAGGCACTACAGTGACTATATGTAACGTACGAGTGTTGCTTGTGACACATGGACGACAACATATGGAAGTTTTGGCCTGGCCGTGGGTTGTACACGGGTAGCCGAAACGGTTTAGATGACTGCTCACATACAGCAGGAAATTAGGGTTCGAAATATGGTCTGCCATAAATTCTAATGTGCAGCCGAAGGTGGCTCGTTTTCGCAACTGCGGCTGTAGTCACTACAGTGCATGTTCCTTCGGACATGCACAAATGCGGTAGGAGCAGTGTACTGAACCTCTTAATGGGTCAGGTACTGCTATTCCTTATTTATCAACCAGTATTAGGCCCTCACCAGACAATAAAGATGTCCTCCCTGGACAGGGATACGTGTAACGTATAAGTGCAGGTTGTGATACATGGACGGCACACGAAAGTTTGGATCTGCCAATGGATCGTGCACATATAGCTGAATGTTTAAGGTGACCTCCCGATTATAACGACAAATCCGATTTCGAATCCCGGTTCGGCACAGATTTTATTGTCGTCATTCTAATATAGTGGGAGAATGAATAGAACAGTTTGGGTTCGGTAGTAGATAAGAGACATGAGAAAGAGGAAGTGAGTTCTGCAATAGCAGTGGCGAATATAGTACTCAAAAATGACAAGACGAGGAGATAGAACAGAATAGGAGACACATGAATATTTCAGTCGATTTATCTCTCGGGAAGACTGAGATTCTAAATAAGATAAAAGACTGTAAGGTACACCCATACACTATGTCATCGAAAATATCCCGACACCTAGCTGAAAATGACTTACAAGTTCGTGGCGCCCTCCATCGGTAACGCTGGAATTCAATATGGTGTTGGCCCACACTTAGCCCTGATGACAGCTTCCACTCTCGCAGGCATACGGTCAATCAGGTGCTGGAAGGTTTCTTGGGGAATGGCAGCCCATTGTTCACATAGTGCTGCACGGACGAGAGGTGTCGATGCCGGTCGTTGATGCCTGGCACGAAGTCGGCGTTCCAAAACATCCCAAAGGTGCTCCATAAGGTTCAGGTGAGTGTGCAGGCCAGTCCATTACAGGGAAGTTATTGTTGTGTAACCACTCCGACACAGTCTGTGCATTATAAACAGGTACTCGATCGTCTGAAAAGATGCAATCCGCATCCCACAATAGCTCTTCAACAGTGGGAAGCAAGAAGGTGCTTAAAACATCAATGTAGGCCTAAGCTGTGATAGTGCCACGCAAAACAACAAGGGGTGCAAGCCCCCTCCATGAGAAACACGACCACACCATAACACCACGGCCTCCGAATTTTACTGTTAGTGCTACACACGCTGGCAGATGATGTTCACAAGGCATTCGCCACACCCACACTCTGCCTTCGGATCGCCACATTGCGTACCGTGATTCGTCATTCCACGCAACGTTTTTCCACTTTTCAATCGTCCAATGTTTACGCTCCTTCCACCAAGCGAGGAATCATTTGGCATTTACCGGCGTGATGCGTGGCTTATGAGCTGCCGCTCGACCATGAAATCCAAGTTTTCCTACCAAAAACAAGCCCATTACTCATTACGACCCGCTTCAACTGTCGGCGGTCTCTGTCAGTCAGCAGACGAGGTCAGCCTGTATGCTTGTGTGCTGCACGTGTCCCTTCAAGTTTCCACTTCACTATCACATCGGAAACAGTGGACCTAGGGATATTTAGGAGTACAGAAATCTTGCGCACAGACTTATGACACAAGTTACGCCCTGTAACCTGAAAACGTTCGAAGTCCATGAGTTCCACGGAGCACCTCATTCTACTCTCTCACGATGTCTAATGACTACTGAAGTCGCTGATATGGAGTGAATGGCAGAAGGTGGCAGCACAATGCGCCTAATATGGAAAACGTATGGTTTTGATGCTGTCAGGATACTTTTGATCACATAGCGTAAGTAGATGTAGACTCAGATCGCTGTTTAGTAATGATGAAGAGTATACGCAAGTTTAAGAGAACATTCCGAGAGGATCAAAGTGGAAGAAGTGGGATACAGAAGTAACGAGGGATGATGTGCGTTTGAAGCTCTGCAATTCTGTGGAAACTGCGGAAGAGGAATGCACATGTCAAAAACGGCAATCACAGTAGTTGGACAAACAAACATAGATACAGGGAAGGTAACTGTAGTACGTACCCACCAATGAAGAGTCGCGAGGCCGGCGACCAATGAAGACCGCTAGAACGGTGTTACAAGTGGCGAGTACCTGGGCACCAGTCTTCTATTTCAGGATTATTTCTAGCTGCTAGTTGGTGCCGAACGCTAACAGATTCGTGGTAGATAGCTCTACCGGCAAACATTCAGTGCACTTAGACGCACACCTTTGTCGGACATCTACTTCCTCCCACAAGTTGTCAACAGTGAGAAGTTCTTTCGCACAAGTTGAGTATTTTATTTATTTAAAGGGCACTTGTGTCAACAAACCTTCAGATTTACTGTCCAGATTAAAATGGAGACAGATCCTATTGGCCACCTTCCACCCATTTGTCATTAGCAACGTGGACACAGCATATTGCTCATGGGAACATAGCGGCTGCCGACTTCAATCATAATAGTATCCGTGAAGAATCCTCGAGTGAAAGAGAAAACCTTAAATCGTTCGACGAAAACAAAGTACAAAAATTTTCAGGGACAGAGAGGAACACAGTAATTTACGTCACATAAGAATAGATTCAATGTCCAGAAATGTGATAGCTAATACGGAAATATTAAGAGTACAATTGAACTTCCACTGTTAAATGTAGAGGGATTACGGATATATGAAAAGATTACATTTGACACTACAAGGTTGGAGAAACTGTCTGAGAACGTTATAGAAGAAGAGATGGGAGTTGATGTGGATAACATAGGAGATCCAATTTGAGATTCAGAGTTAACAGGGTTTTTTGTAGACTTGTGTCCATATAAGGGAGAGGATTATTTTTGCTCTGCCTGAAGAGGCCGTGAAGGCCCAACGGTACCGACCGGCCGCCGCCTCATCCTCAGCCCACAGGCGTCACTGGATGCGGACATTGACGGGCATGTGGTCAGCAACCCGCTCTTCCGGCCTTATATCAGTTTACGAGACCGGAGCCGCTACTCCTCAATCAAGTAGCTCCTCAGTTTGCCTCACAAGGACTAAGTGCATCCCGCTTTCCAACAGCGCTCGGCAGACCGGATGGTCACCCATCCAAGTGCTAGCCCTGCCCGATAGCGCTTAACTTCGATGATCTGACGGGAACCGGTGTTACCACTGCGGCAAGGCCGTTGGCTGTTAAGGGGGAGGAGATGCACAATATTTTTTTTAATTGGGGGAACTAATAACCAAACGACTATTTTGGATGGTTTATAGAAACGATGTGTGTGGAGACGATCCATGAGACTTTCAAAAAAATATAATCCACACAGTTTCGAAGAAAGTAAAAGCAGCTTAATACTATAACTATTGCACAAGGAGCATAACAGATTATGCATCCAAGTCACTGACAAGAGTAATATTAAGTGGAATGGAAAAGAAAATTTAAGATCTGTTAGATGACGTTTACTTTGCCGTTAAGGAAGGTAAAGATACCAGAGCAGCTGTTCTGACGTGGTGCCACATAATGACAGTAGGACTGAAGGAAAATCAAGACACGTCCATAGTATCTGTCGACGTGGAAAAAGCGTTCGACAGCATAAAATTATCTGAGAGAAATATGAATAAACTATGGGGCAAGACGAGCAATATACAATATGTGCAAGAACCAAGAGGGAACAATGAGAATGAGAGACCAACAACGAAATATTTGGATTAAAAACTGGGTAAGACAGGGATACAGTCCGTCGCCCCTACTGTTCAACCTGTACTTCGAAGAAGTATAATAATTCCAAACCCAAAGCAAGCAGGTGATGAAAGGTGTAAAAATTACCGAACTATCAGTTTAATAAGACAGGGCTGCAAAATACTGACACGAATTCTGTACAGATGAATGGAGAAACTGGTGGAAGCCGACCTCGGGGAAGATCAGTTTGGATTCCGTAGAAATGTTAAAACACGTGAGGCAATACTGACCCTACGGCTTATCTTAGAAAACAGATTAACGAAAGGCAAATCTATGTTTCTAATATTTGTAGACGTAGAGAAAGCTTTTGACAATGTTGACTAGAATACCCTCTTTCAAATTATAAAGGTGGCAGGGGTAAAATACAGGGTTGGAAAGGCTATTTGCAATTTGTACAGAAACCACATGGCAGTTATAAAAGTCGAGGGGCATGAAAGTGAAGCAGCGGTTGGGAAGGGATTGAGACATGGTTGTAGCCTCACCTCCATGTTATTCAATCTGTTTATTGAGCAAGCAGTTAAGGAAACAAAAAAAAATTCGGAGTAGGTATTAAAATCCATGGAGAAGAAATAAAAACTTTGAGGTTCGCCGATGACATTGTAGTTCTCTCAGAGACAGCAAAGGACTTGGAAGAGCACTTGAACGGAATGGACAGTGTCTTGAAAGGAGAATATAAGATGGACATCAACAAAAGCAAAACGAGGATAATCGAATGTAGTCGAATTAAGTAGGATGATGCTGAGGAAATTAGATTAGGAAATTAGACACTTAAAGTAGTAAAGGAGTTTTACTATTTGGGGAGCAAAATAACCGCTGATGGTTGAAGTAGAGAGAATATAAAATGTAGACTGGCAAATGCAAGGAAAGCGTTTCTGAAGAAGAGAAATTTGTTAACATCGAGTATAGATTTAGGTGTCAGGAAGTCGTTTCTGAAAGTATTTGTATGGAGTGTAGCCATGTATGGAAGTGAAACATGGACGATAAGTAGTTTGGACAAGAAGAGAATAGAAACTTTAGAAATGTGGTGCTACAGAAGAATGCTGAAGATTAGATGGGTGGGTCACATAACTAATGAGGAGGTATTGAATAGAATTGGGGAGAAGAGGAGTTTGTGGTACAACTTGACAAGAAGAAGGGACCGGTTGGTAGGACATGTTCTGAGGCATCAAGGGATCACAAACTTAGCATTGGAGGGCAGTGTGGAGGTTAAAAATCGTAGAGGGAGACCAAGAGATGAATACACTAAGTAGATTCAGCAGGATGTAGGTTGCAGTAGGTACTGGGAGATGATGAAGGTTGCACAGGCTAGAGTAGCATGGAGAGCTGCGTCAAACCAGTCTCAGGACTGAAGACCACAACAACAACAGACTATGGGCAGGAGAGGACCTATAACACTTCCTTGGGGGAACCACAGATATAACTTCCATTTCAGTAAATGACTTTCATCAGTTATTACGAACTGTGACATCACAAAATCCATCGCACAGATGTAGTCCAGGGGTTGACGATACAGAATAGGTGTTGTATATCAGAGACAAGTTTATTGTTAAATTTTCTAGAACGTAGGACACAAGAAGAGTCAGTAACATCTTGAACCCTCCGTATATTCTCGCGAATTCAGAACTGCAAAACCAAAGATAAATGATCGCATGTGGATACTTACTGGCAGTCGGTGTTTGCGTGCACCATACTAGAATGAAACAGGAATAGGACAGGGTAGTAGTATCAGAAGTACACTCAGGTACAGACTGGATGTGGCTTGCTGTGTACAGATGTAGACGGGTGTTTAGAATATACAAATACAGCTCTGCAATGAAAGAAGCTTAGGAAACGCCTTCGACCCACCTTGTTGATTACGCCGCTTCTCCCCCGATCACTGGAGTTAAGAAATATCGGGAGTGGCCTTTATTTGGATGGATAACGGCCGGGTATGTCACGTGATGTTGGCACCTTTCCCTTTGCTTTGTGGCGGGGGGCCGGATGGATAGTCGTGCAAAGCTTTGGATCAGCATCCTTTGCCCCATTATCCTGGATTAAATTCCTAACTTCTCCACTGTGTTCCTGTGACACTTTCGATAATGACCCGTCCTTCGGATCGTTACTCTCCGCGCCCCCTTTGGGGCTGTTCGAGTGGAGTAGGCTGTATATCGGCACCGGCTGTTTCACTCTCTCTCTCTTCTGTCATCATGATGCAACCCAAACGCACACAGGCACACACACACACACATACACACACACACCACTATCTGGCATACACCAGTTAGCCACCTACACTTATCGAATACACTTACCTGTACAACATTCACCCTTCGCGGAAGATAGAGAATGTTCCCAATTAGAGAGCTTGAAGCTGGCCTCCCGGATTTCACCGCCAAGAATGCCGTACGACTCTATCTTAGCAAGTCATGCATTTCACACTATTTCATTTGTACTGTGGAGCATGGTGGTGATTCCGTTCGAGCTTTGATGTACTGTTTAGTGAAGTCATACTACACAGAAAGCTTCAGTTGCATGTTAGGAAACTATAGCCATACATAAAGGCATAGCAGTGTTGGCATCTTAAGGATACTGCATTCGTTCACACAGCAGTATTTGTGTTTTGTGAATAGCACCATCTTATAAGAGATTTAGCGTAGCTAATTTAAGAAGCAACTAAACTAGAAAAACTCAAAAATAAGGGTGAGGGGAAAGCGAGAGATCAGGAATGAATGCACTGTTAAATGAGTACCGCCACTTCGCTGTCATGCTTGATTAACTCTGGAGTAGTAATACTGTTGAAAACGGCTGCTAAATGCATATTCCGTTGTAGGTTACCTTTCCTGAGTGTTTGCGAGACTCTCACACTAACTAAATGCAGAAAAAGAAACTTTTTTTTTTTTACAGTGAAACCGGAAAAAAGCTTGTTGGTAATTAGTTTAGCGGTAATTAAACAAGTTACTCCGAGGCCACGATTTAACAACTTTACTGGAAATTTATTTTTGTTAGCTGTGTGCGTGCGCTTAAGAAAACTTCTGGCCGTCCGAAATGTTACCAGCGCGTCCTACTTCAATTGAGCGCTTTTCCTTGTTCCGTTAATTGTCCCCTAAAGTATCAGCTGCATTTGTTTCACTCTTGGCTTGGCGAGCATCAATAAAGTGTCTTTGAAAGGATATCCTTCCGGAGTCTCTCATGCAGCGTTAAGAGGAAGAATCTCGCGCAACTCATCTAAACGAATTTTATTTCTTTTAATTCTATACTGTGCGTTCTCGTGTTCTAATTGTTTGTTTGCTGTTCTACATTCAAGTAAACAGGAGTCTGAGACAGCTTAAAAACCACATCAAACTTAACATCTCGAAGCTGGCCGCTGTGCATCACGGTCGGTAACCGAGCATATGCATTCTATCTGTTTGTTGCTAATGCGGATGCCTAGTTGGTCAATTTCTAAGTACACTGTTGTACGATAATGTCAAAACTTCATCTTCCACATGACTAAATAATAGCTCCCACCAAACCCAATATTTCTCCCTTAAATCAGCTTTCATTTCGTTTGTATAACGCCCCATAACGAACTTTCTTCATTCTAACAGGAGAAATGTTAAGTAGTAAAATAAAACCATTATCTCGTCGACTGATGTTGAACTGAACTGTGCGTAGTTGAGGATACATCTCCACGCTCAAGTTATTTCGTACTGTCGTTCGTTTCTAAATGACTCAGTGTTACTAGTAAGTAAATCTTTCTCCCTTGTATAATGAAATACGTCTAGCTGGAGCGTCTAGCTGCAATCTTGGTCCTCAAAATGTGCGTATGGTTCTAGACTATTCGCTTTCAATAAATTTTTTCCACTGAGAAGATATACTACTTCTTATCCTTTATTAATCGTCTGCAGTTCCTCAATGTGTTGTAGACGCGTTGGTTCTCTTGCAGATAACGTAGTAGTTAAACCCAGTTATATCCTTCAGGAGAGGTTGTCTTAATGGTTAGTTAAGACTTATTTTGTGTGAAAATACTGAATTAGACTAATTGCATTCATGGTAGCAGTATTAGAGTACCACTTATTTACTTCATTTCTGCAAGCAGTCGTATTCAGAGCTTATAGCCATACCCAGCAGGACAAGGTGTATTGCAATCGTTTGCGGGCAGGTAGATGGTACCACACAAACTAAATATTACTCTTGCAACTTCGAAGGACCTGCATTATTGCGCTGCATGGTTGCAAAACGTATGTGTCTGTGGGGCGTCGGGTCCTTGTGCTTGTGAATGCAATCGTCCAGGCTTCGCAGCACGGAATTTCACACGTCCAGGACATAGTCCTGTGATAGTCCATTTCATGCTGCTTGCCTTAGAGCGCAGTTCCCTCACATTTGTGGGTAGAGGTGGATTCCTGATGATAAGTATCCACACAGAAAGGCACGCTCGGGAAGGGGCGCGGTGTGAGGATAATCATTGTCCTGTCGGAATAGGACAATGGCGTGGGCTGTCACAAACAGCAGCACCACCGGCGGCACCATGTCCTCTACGTACCGTGCGGCTGTCATGGACACCTTTACGGGCACTAACAATGAATGGGTACCAAAGGATATCATCATACCAAGTTGGCGGGACATTTGACATGAGTCCAGAAACTGTTCTTATAACCCTCTTGACTGCGACTCCAGACAGGGGCACAGTGCTCTCTGCCTCACTAAAGTTGAAGCGCTGACAATCAGCAGGGCCACATCTCCACCGATGCCGACTCCAGACAAGTCGCCCGCGATCACCAGTAAGTTCACTTACGATTGTTCACACAGAGGATATTTTTTAAATCAATCGGTATTCCTCCATAGCTACATTCTTTCAACGTGTGTTTGAATTGAATAAATGTATGTGTTAATCCAAAGCTTGTTTCTGTTAACACCTTCCATTCATATCAAATTTATTTCTTTGTAATTATTCATTTTAGGATTCTTACCTAGAGCCACAAATTCTTCGCGTTATCCATTCCATTGTGCGCAATAATTACAGCTTGGGGTTTAACGTGTGTCTGGATCTTAATTAACTTTCTGGGTCAGGGTAAACATTTTCACATACAGGGAATTCTTCTTACTTTCTTTTCTGGTATTTTTACTGCACAGTGTTCAGTATAATTCGACATTCTAAAGTGTTCTTGTTAATTCCTTTTTCAATCGACCTAATTAATTCATTTATATACCGATAGCCATATTAAGTAAATATTTCGACAGGCAACAAAAATGAATGCTGATCATACAGTAGTTTGTGGAAAGTTAGAGCCACATCACACGCTGTCTACTAAATCAACGCCAAGGAACTGTAGTTATTCAATCCTGACGCTACAGAAGAAGCAGAACTAGATAATATTCTGAACAATATATTGTCCCTATCGTGATACGATTTTTAAACGGCTCCACGGTGTAAACTTCAGAGCGCACGCAGAGGCTGCTGTCATACTGTGCCAAATTGACGCTAGACTGGTTAATAGCAAGACTGTGGACCAGAATAGGAAGCAGACGCTTTGCGATGTTGTTAATTTGATTACACCTAGAACTGCTTGCTATTTCAAATCCTTCCTGGTCGATAATCTTGATCAATAAGTGCAGCTTATTGTCACAATTGGCCAACAGACCGATTAATAAGATACTTTAAAAAGATATACATTAAAATTCATGCAACAGATCTGTATTAGTTTCTTACTGCTGCTTCCGAATTAGATAGACCAGTTGTGCATGACACACAAAAGCAAAACAGAATACATCAACTAAAGAAAATTGTTTATTCATTTCGGGTTTTCTCGAGTTGTGTACTAGTAATTTATAGTTACGTGTAATTATTTTTGTTCTGAAACCTGTACCCTCGTTTCGGAATTATGTACGTGTCTACATGTCCCAAACACTTTCCCATTCTTACCTTTAAATTGCTACGATATTCCAGCGCAGAAATTTTCATTCAACCTGATTCTCTTTGATGTATGTCATTAGTTACTCAGTAAGTCAATTCAAAATTCGTTTATATGTTCGTATATCTCTTCTTAAGTGAGTTGCGGTATTACACTTCAAGTAATTAAGACGTTTAAACTTTATAAAAGCCTATGTCCCATAGGAAATTATCATTAACTGCATAATATATTGAATCAATCTTAACTAACTAAAGGAAGTTTGCTTTGCAGACAGGCTTTGCAGGGATTGGTGTAGGAATGGCATTTTTGGTAGCATGAATATAACACCAACACAGTGGATGAATTACACAAGAGTGACATATTTTACATTTTTAAACAGTTTAAAGCTGGCTTAAAATAGTTCTCCCAATACTGGAACAGTGACAGCTAGGTAATACTAACTAACTGATAGCTATTTTGCATCAGTAATACCAAGATTATGTGACACATTTTTCATATAAGACAAGAGCATCTCAAAGCCAGAATCTTATCTACATTACTGACGTTACGCAACTAGGTAACAAAGAGGGCGATAGTTCATTGGCACGGACAAAGGAACGGTAATATGACATACTTTTCAGATAGTTACCAGACAGATATATTGCAGTAACATTTTAAGTGAATACTGCGTGAAATAATATCACATTAGAAATTGCTCATCAGTGTGGGATCCGTACCAGGTCGGGTTGACGGAGGAGATAGAGAAGATCCAAAGAAGAGCGGCGCGTTTCGTCACTGGGTTATTTGGTAACCGTGATAGCGTTACGGAGATGTTTATAAACTCAAGTGGCAGACTCTGCAAGAGAGGCGCTCTGCATCGCGGTGTAGCTTGCTCGCCAGGTTTCGAGAGGGTGCGTTTCTGGATGAGGTATCGAATATATTGCTTCCCCCTACTTATACTTCCCGAGGAGATCACGAATGTAAAATTAGAGAGATTAGAGCGCGCACGGAGGCTTTCAGACAGTCGTTCTTCCCGCGAACCATACGCGACTGGAACAGGAAAGGGAGGTAATGACAGTGGCACGTAAAGGGCCCTCCGCCACACACCGTTGGGTGGCTTGCGGAGTATCAATGTAGATGTAGATGTGTAGATGTAGAGATCATAAAAATATGGTAATTTTTTATAATTTACATTTTTTATTTGTTAAAGAGTAGGCCTAAGCCAAAATGGCCTGACTTGGGTTATATGGGCGTCTACATAGGTTAACTAAGTTACTGTCTGCTACTTAGAAGAACGTGCGCTGCAGAAGCGTGTCGGGTATGCATTCTGACTTCCTCTAGTGTTCAGTATGAACAGTAGTTCTAAACTCATTTTCATGAATGCAGTCACGTCACTGTTGCATGACTGACCGATGAGATTGGGGTGACATGAATATAGTAAATCGTCCCAAGTCTTGATTGCACTGGTATTTTCACAAAAGTATTGGTCATAAAGTTCGCTTATGTGGACATGGTTTCGGTAACTTTTGTGGAATAAATTATTAAAAATGGTACTGTATAAGCAAATACTTCAACGGGATTTTTCGTCACGACAGAGTCTTCATTTTATTTAGATGAAACATCTTGAACGGTAGAGTTTCCTCATACATTACGCGATTGCGTTGGGGATGTGATGTATGAGCGCACTTTCCTCTATAATTTTCCTTTTTGGCATTGGTGCTGTACATGAAGAAAATTGGGGGTCTGTAAAGAATGACAATGAAACACATCAAACCTAACAATGACGTCTGCTGGCAAACTGATATTTTTTCAGACTGCCAGCTACCAGTAACTCAGATTGTGGTCAGCCACGGGCAGGAAGGAAACGACTGTAAGTATTGCTTCCAAACTCCCAAACTCATTTCCAGCAGACATTCTTTCCAGCTGCCTGTTTATTTCTTTTTACTGTTAGTATGTTTACCAGATCTGTTTTTGATGAGCATGTTGTCTCAGTAAATTATGGAAATGTCTTGGGAATATTCTGTTGTGTTACACCGTTTTATCATTTAGTAACGTTGTAATGGAATACTGAAATCTTGGCCGATGGCGGCTTATGTTTTTCATGTGTGGGTGTAGTCCGCAGAAGACTGCTTGAAGCGATCAGTGGGTTGAGGAGTCCTGAACGGAGAACACTCGACAGTGGGCAGTAGGTTTGCAACAGACGCCTGAAGCGGTTACTAGGGACCGGAGTACGTGTCGAGTGCAGGTTTGTATTTTTAGGAAAGAGAAATCTCTCCACCGTCAGTAAAAAGTATATTCTGATTTCAGACAGGAAAGAATGCTATCCCTCTCGGAGATTTCATATTACTAGCTACAGACTGGGAGACAGTTCAGCTATAGAGTAGGTGATTCTAGCGCCTAAGTGTGGTAGTAGGCTCAAGGATTAAAGTGAAATCGTTGTCAGTCTTTATCTGATAATTACCTTGAGCAACTTATTAGGGAACCGACTAGTCATGGCAATATATTAATTTCCTGATCACCGGCGGCCCGAAATTTTCTACTCAGAAAAGGAAACCAATGATTCAGTGATCGTAATTCCATTACAATACTATTTAACACGGCAGGAAATAGGAATGTAAATATGGATATTTCTGCCTAACAAGGCAGACAGAAATAAATAACGTCTTGTGCAGATGAACGAGAAATATTTAACTCTAGGATGAAAATTTTGAGCATCAGTAATCAAACTTCAAGAGAGATATACAATACATTTCAGACAGTTATGTGCCACGCAGAGTTGTGAGGGACGGGAGACACCCGTCGTGATTCGAAAGTCATGTTAGAAAATTGCCCTCCACACATCCAAAGCCTCGAATAAAAACAGAAACTGAATGAATCCTAAATTAGTGGGAGAGAGCTATCAGTGAATCGTTCAACTAAATGGAAAGTTTCCTTATCATTCTACATACCGAATTCGCACACAGTCGATAGAACTTCTGGTGTTATCTTTCATCAGAAAACGGATTGAGGGCATCTCTCCAGGCACTCTGTGACCATAATGGCATCGAATCGGAGGGTTACAGGGAGAAGACCAAAATACCGAACACCTTTTCCCAAAACCGTGCCGGCCGCGGTGGCCGTGCGGTTCTGGGGCTGCGGTCCGGAACCGCGGAACTGCTACGGTCGCAGGTTCGAGTCCTGCCTCGGGCATGGATGTGTGCGATGTCTTTACGTTAGTTAGGTTTAAGTAGTTCTAAGTTCTAGGGGACTTATGACCTAAGATGTTGAGTCTCATAGTGCTCAGAGCCATTTTAACCATTTGAACCCAAAACCGTTTCCTTCTTTAAATCGTCGTATGAACGCCAAAGTGACAGATATCAAATTAAGGGACCACGAGTTATAAAAGTAACTGAAATAACTTAACGGGAGAAAGACCACTGAACTGGATGGGATAACAAATTGATTCTAAGTAATGTGCCTGAAGAAGCTTAGCCTCCTGTAACAGCAATGCACATGGGCCTCTGGAGAGCTATTTGTTCCTAAAATTGAAAAAAAAGCCTTAGTCATTCCCGTTTTCAAGAACGGTCAGCGAATAAACGAAGAAACAACGGATCTGTATGATTTAGATCTGTTGCAGTGTATTGGAACGTGTTTTATACTCGCATATTGTGAAATTTCTGGAAACTAAAAATCTTCTCTATAGGAAACAACATGAGATCAAGAAACAACGATAGTCTGAAACCCATCTCGCTTCGTTCGTCAGCGAGAGACAGAAAACAGTAAAAACCGGTGTCGTGTTCTCTGTTTTCTGGAAAGCATTCAATACAGTTTCGCATTGCCACCTAAGTAACAAAATAATGGAGAACTGAATATCAGAGCACCCGGGTGATTCGATTTAAGATTTTCTAGCAAACAGAACGCATTGTCACAGAATCAAATTTTCAGACGCAAAAGTAACTTTAGGTGTATCTGTATAGAAGATCTAGTGCTAGTTTCTTGAAGATTTTTGCGGATGATGATGCTGTATGCAGAATATTCGCTAAGCCAGAAAATTGTATCGAAATGCTAAAAGATCTTTAGAGATACGGCGCTTGGTACAGAGATTTACTGTTCACCCTCAACATAAACAGACATAACATGTTGACCATAAATAGGCGAAACATCCTATTACTGTATGTTTACACGATTGCCGAATAATCACGAAAGTAATCACATCGTTGTAATATCTACGACTATACGTACGGAGCGATTTAAAATGGAACTACCACATGAAACTGATCGCAGGTAAACCTGATGCTAGACAGTTTCAATGGAATAATCCTGAGAAATAATAGTCCACGCACGAGGGAGATAATTTACAAAACCATATTTCGACCAATACTTGTATACTGGTCACCAGTCTGGAATCCATAACCACAAGAGAAGCATTCTAGAGTGGAGTATCTTCAGTTACTGGTTCATTTAGCAAGCATGAAAGAGTCAGGGACAATCTCAGCCAACTCATGTGTAAGATGCTGCAAGAGAGGTGCTCTGCATCACGTTGTAGTTTAATGTTAAAATTCCAAAACATACGTTCCGTGAAGAGTCAACCAATGAATGTTGCTTCCTCACACGAAGGTTTATCAACAATCGTTCTTACAGAGAAACGTTCGTTACTGAAGCAGGTAAGGCGGAGTGACATGTAGCTACCATGGTAAGCTGAGCAGCAGCATGGTACGTCGTGCCTGTGTTTGCTCGGCTACCGCGAGAAAGGAGCAGCGACCCTGCTATTTCCGGTACCAGGCGGATCGCATATCCAGTCACGAGAATAGCCCTGGGCCGACAGAACAAAAGTTATGTTCCAAGAATTTCTACAATAATTCCAAATCTATTAATACAGTCTCCTCAACGTGATAAATTCATTATGGTTTAACAGACGGTTGAAAGGCGACATTAAGATTTTATTACAGCATATTTAGATAATTACGATTAAAACTGGTACACCGGAAGATAGCAAATAATGGAACTTCTACAGTATAAAGGAAAAATAGGTCATTAGATTTGTCGGTAGTTTGTAAGTATATAGAAAGAGTGAACTTTAACACAGTGGAACAACGATTCTAATCTGAATGGGCATCATCGAGTACGTCATTCCCATGCTGCTTTAAAGTTCCGGTAATTTTGGTACTTCACATAAATGACAAAGCAAATGATTCCATTACCTGTATAACTGGTAGAATAGATAGGGAATGGAACATAAATCAATGTGTAAACGAGAATATCAGAGCCGACGAGTTCCCTATGTCTTTTTTGTTTGTTTGGTTGTTTCTTTTGAACATAATTAGAACCGCACAATATTCCTATAGAAGTTCGACGAGTTATTGCAGTGATGTTTAACATATATTTTTGTTTTGAAGTTTTTTAAAATTTTACCTTTTTGTTGGGGAAACTGCGTTTTCAAGCGGTGTATGGCAAAACTGCGTTAATTTCTTTATTTTTATTATAGCATCCCTCTGTTTCACCGTGCAAATCAACAATTTTCGAATAAAAACCTGTATTAAACATTGATAATTTCAGTTTTGCTAGAGATACTTCTTTATTCTTAAGTACCAGACAGGAGGATGATTATACTCAGGCCTTAGACCATTCACCACTTTTAGTTTTAAGGGGAATCTAGTAAGACACCAATGGCATACGTAATGTAAGCGTTCATTATAGTGTAACCCCCGATAGGTATGCAACACACACCACAACTGCAGGTAATGCGGGTACGACGTTAACAGACCAAAGCTACTAGGTTCAAATGGCTCTGAGCACTATGGGACTCAACTGCTGTGGTCATAAGTCCCCTAGAACTTAGAACTACTTAAACCTAACTAACCAAAGGACATCACACGCATCCATGCTCGAGGCAGGATTCGAACCTGCGACCGTAGCGGTCACGTGGTTCCAGACAAGCGCCTAGAACCACTCGGCCACACCGGCCTGCGCAGATAAGCAGATTTATAAGATGTGAGCAATGTGAACACTAGGTCTAAGGGTCTGAAAATTGACAAATTTGCTGCAATATCTGATATATTTGAAAGGCTAAATTCAAATCTTCGTAAAAACTGAGTGGCTTCTAATTTCCACACTGATAATGAACAGACTTTTCCTAATAAATGAAAGATAAAATTTACTAATTACATGCCCTTAAAGCCACCAAAGTATGGCTTGAAGGTTTGGTTCGTTTGCGATTCGCGAAATTCTAGTCCAATAATTGGTAAAATTAATACAGGTAAATCTGCTTCCGAAATAGAAATCAATCAAGAGGAGAGAGTGGTGAAAGAGATACTTCACCATTCCAAAGCTAGCGGCAGAAATACAGTAACTAACAATTTTTTAACGACTCCTATATTAGCAATGCTGTTGATGACTTGGAATTTGTCCACTGTTCGTACTGTGAAAAGAAACAAGCCTGAAACTCAACTTTCCTCTTCATGTCAAGATCTGTCGTCTACGTTTGCATTCATTGAAGATAACGTTTCTCTGTTGTGTTCATATGTTCCGAGGACGAAAAAAACTCTAATGGGGGGAACTGATCATATGGACAAGTTGTGTCCCCATTACTGTGTAAAAAGGACACAGACACGGCCGTTAGCATCGTTTTACAACATTCTGGATACTGTTTGCTTATCGGCATACATTATTTCCACAGAAAACAACCCTCAAGCAAAAAATGTAATCATAGACGCAGACTGTTTCTACTGGATATGGGAAAACTTTTGGCAGTTCCTTCCATTATCTCTAGATCATCGAATCCTAATTTATTGAGATAATTTTTCGTGAAATAGGGTACTGAGTGCTTGATAGGAGGACCTCTGATTCTGGTTTCTAAATAAGTGGAGGCTCAGAGATGCTTTTAGACGGCTTAAAATCGTTGGTGACTGTTTTGTACGCAAATTTCAGTCAAATAGAAGGAAGAGGAGTACAAGAAGAAATCGCAAGAAATTAAAAAAAAAACAATTATTTGATGAACATTACATTATAGCAACAGCGTAATGACTTCGTGAATAGGCCGGCCGGAGTGGCCGTGCGGTTAAAGGCGCTTCAGTCTGGAACCGCACGACCGCTACGGTCGCAGGTTCGAATCCTGCCTCGGGCATGGATGTGTGTGATGTCCTTAGGTTAGTTAGGTTTAAGTAGTTCTGAGTTCTAGGGGACTTATGACCACCGCAGTTGAGTCCCATAGTGCTCAGAGCCATTTGAACCATTTTGAACTTCGTGAATAAACAATAATTACAAGTTCCTTTTTCCCTGTAACGAGTAGCAAAATTTACTATCGATATAATATTATGTAATTTACTCCGTCATATGTAGTAAAAAAATTGATATACAGGGTGGCCCATTTATCTTGACCACCCTAAATTACTGTTTGTCCAGATGCAAACTACTAAATGTTACAAGCAAATGTTCTTCTGCCGTCAGGGGGAAATCAATCAGCATGATTACCTTCTTTGTAGCTTTGTTTTTTACAAAGATATGAACAGCGGTATGACTTTTTTAAATGGAACTCTGTATTTTTAATTCAGTAATTCATATCCTCTCCTAAAGTCCTATTCAAAAATCTAACACACAATGACTTTAAGCCCGGGATCACAAACTAGTGTACTAGCTGGAGTTGTCAGAAAACAAATGAAAACCAAGTAAAAACATAACACAAAATTGACTTTGATTCTCCAGCAGTCTAACATTCAAAGGTGCTCAAAGTAGTGACCGTGCACACCGATACACTGGTGCACTCGTTGAATGAGAGAATTATTTACTCCATCCATTGTTGCCTACTGAAGAGAATTACAAGCAAGCGCGATACGTTCCTGCATGACCTCTGGAGTTGTTGGAATATCGCGATAGACAACGCCTTTAATGCATCCCCAAAGAAATACGTCCAGAGGATTTAAATCAGGAGACCTAGCAGGCCAAGTAACTGTTCCTCCTCGACCAATCCATCTGGACACCTTACGTTCAGAACCCGCCGTGCACGCAAGTCATTATGTGTTGGACATCCATCGTGTTGATACCACATAAGCATTCTGGTACTTAGCGGCGTTTCATCCAGATGAAGAGGAAGAAATCGTCTGAGGAAGTTGGCATATGCTGTGCCGTTTATACCATCATTGACGAAGTAAGGGCCAATAATTGTAGTACCAAGCATCCCACACTAGTCTCTATTGACGCTGATGTTCCACCTGTCTAAGCCATCGTGGGTTGTCGAAGGACCAATAATGCTTGTTCCTTGTATTTAGCTGTCCTTTGTTTTAGAAGGAACGTTCATCGGTACATAGAACATTGGAGAAGAAGTTCGGGTTGGCGAGGATTTGCTGCTGTGCCCACTGACAGAACTGTCCACGGGTCTGGAAATCATTCCCTAGCAATTCTTGATGTAGGTGTACATGGTAAGGATGGAACCGGTGACGTGAAAGAATACGATATACACTGGTTTTAGGAATGCCAATCTGTGTTCAAGCTGCCGTGTGCTCACATGTGGATTCATAGCAACAGAAGCGAGAACAGTAACTTCGGCAGCTTCGTCTGTGCGAGTGCTATGACGATTGCGTTGTCGTGGGTTGAAACTTCCCGTTTTCTGTTGCGTCGCAACAAGACGAGAAAACATCCGTCGTGAAGGTGAGTTGTTGTCAGGATATCGCCCTCTGTACAATTCCGCTGCCTACGTAGCATTTCGCATAACTTCAACAACAACAACAATAAAAGAAACGTCATGTCGATGCAGTTTGTAGGAAGGACAACCTTTATTGTATGCCTACTCTACACAACATTATTTAAAAGTACTGAACTACTGTACGAAATGTACTCGTACATAAGAAAACAGTATTGCAATTACTGTTCTGCTAACTTACATTCTCCGTAGATGAGTAGCATTTCTACCTTCTCTACGTTGGTGTACAATCTACTCACACAACTCTTCAACTGACGATGGTTGACGGAATGACGGGTGCTCATTCTGCTTATGTTTACATTTGTCCTCTGTCAACTTCAGTTCGTGGATGTGTTCCATTGCCCTGAGTACCTGCATTAAGCCCTGGGAGCGTCAACGTCAATATTGTATTATGTAATTAATAACGTTGTGTTTCAGTGAATGGTACACTGTGATATATTTTTGAATAGGTCTTTAAGAGAGGAAATGAATTACCGAATAAAAAATACAGGGTGCCATTTAAAAAAGTCATACCGCTGTCCATATCTTTGCAAAAAACAAACCTACAACGAAGATAATCATGCTGATTGATGTCCCCCTGATGGCTAAAGAACATTTGCTTGAAATATTTTGTAATTTGCAACTAAACAGTTATTTAGGGAGTTCAAGATAAATTTTAGGCATATTTATATCTGTTGTATTATTACTCGGTTGTCTAATAAATTAATATACACTGATTAGCCTAAACATTATGACCCCCTGCTTAATAGCTTGTTTGTACTGTCTCTGGAACGAAATACATCACTGATTCGGCGTATCATGGATCCGACAGTATGTTGGTACGTTTGTGGAGATCTGTGGCATTAAATGTCGACGCACACGTTATGTAATTCGCATTAGTAATGGAGATATCTGGTTACTTGGGCAACCCGAATATAGATTAGGGTGTACATATGTTCCTTTCGATTCACATGATCTTATTTGGAAGTATTTAAACTTTGCTTTTATCATGACATTTATAAAGGTGCAAATGAGGAATGACCTGAGGCTTGTGTACACTAGTTTCAATACGCCTGGAAAATTTCCTGTTATAAAGGTTACGCAGGTAACATAATGTTGACACAAGGATTAAGGCATTAAGGACTTTACGTTGCTTTAGTTTCAATTTGACCATGGAGAAGACTGTGAAAATACATTCCATGCTTCATCGCCCACAATCGTTGCCAGTATTTGGCGAAATTATGCTTTGTGCTTGCTTTATTGCCCAAGTACACGATGCGAGAGAAACTTTTGCATGTGAAGATATGTAGATCATCTCCATCTTTCTATTAAACTTTAAAACAACCATACAATGGTAAAAAATGTGACATTTTTAACTTCTGTAAGGTGCTGAGAAAATTAGTGCTTTTCCTTTTTGTAGACAGTACATCACATTCACACGTATAAATCATCGTCTGTAATGTAAGAGGAGTATTTAATTTTATACACTATGTTCTCCTGTACGGCTTACAATCCTTTCTGGAAAATTACTTACAATGGGAAATTTTCTTTTCGTTTTCTTTTCATGCCTTTTACGTAAATATTAATGAATACTGGGCATTATTTCGGCTTATTTGCAGTGTAAGTAACGTAAAACGTGAAAATGAAAAAGGTTTCCAATTAGTATTCGACCACATGAGCCTAGGCATACCGTTCTAGAATCTTTACGTTGCTCCAATCGCTACTTTGCAATGAGACTAACAGACATGCGCGGCGAAAATGGTTTTCGTATACTCTCGCAATAAGATTGATGACTGGAGCTCTGGGATTTTGTGACAGAATTGGTTTTGCTGAAATAATCATTTTAATCAAATCACACAAGCAACTCCACTTTCCTTCTTCGGCATCTTACGAGAAATTGAACCATCCTACGTCTTCAGAGTGTACCCTGATCCAGATGTCAGAACTTGACACACTTCGACACATTCTGTTGCTGAGGATGGAAGACAAAAGGAAGGCATAAGCGATTTCTTTCTGAAACAGAGATCTGAATAACTAATGTAATCTATTAAACGCCTTCATTCCTTCTCAGTCCGATCTGCAACATATGTGGCTGGCAACATTCATATTTAATGTACACTTAATAAAGCATACAAGTGACCAACAATTTAAATATTTAATCAGAAATATATTCAAGGACAACAGTTCAGTACTTCCAAAACATCAAAGCTTGGCATCATTCAGTATTAAATGTCACAGCAAGCAACGTAGTTCAAGTTGTAATTACACTCATGTTGCAAATACATAGAACACTTTGAACGATTAGAGATAGGACGTTCACATTCACTGGACATGTACATTAGTATGTTCTGCAGAAATGACTAATGTCGCCCCCGGGTTCATGGTCAACATCGATATCATAGCGCAACTCCACCTACTGTAAAATGTGCCTGCGGCTCTCGTTGTCGCTATAAATCGACGGTAATGAGTCAGAGTGACTTGAGCAGACATGCAGGATACCTCGTACCTCGCAGACGTATGCGCGAACCGTACCGTCAAGCCAGTGAGTGTGAAAGAGGGCGGATTATTGGCATGAGAGAATGTGATGCATCCACCCGGGAAATTGCTGCTCGTGTGGAATGAAGTTTTTCAGCAGCGCAACGGGTGTGAACAGAGTGGTCCACGTAAGGCAATAGAACACGACGAGGTGGCTCAGGTCGCACCACCTTTATGCCACCCCCCCCCCTCCCCTCCCAGCAAGATCGACATTTCATCCGAATGGCATTGCAGGGCTGATCTCCGTCGTCCTCGGCGCTAGTGCAGCAGTGAGACGGTGGATCACACCGTGCACAATACGGTCTGAAAGTCCATACCGTTTCACTACGGCATGGGTTACGGGTGCGTCGTCCACTTCTCCGTCTACCTTTGATGGATGTGCAGAAACATGCTACACGGCTATGGTGTATGGAACGACGTCACTGGAGACAGGAATGGCATCAGACAGTGTTTTTGGGCGAATCCAAGTTCTGTTTGTTTGAAAATGATGGCCGCATTTTGGTTCGCCTCAAACAGGGGGAGCGGCATAACAGTGACTGCATTCGCTCATTGTATACAGCTCTGACTCAAGGCCTTATGGTGGTGGTATGCTACTGAGTACTACCACAAATCACTGGTGGCTTAGTACTACCACAAATCACAGCTGGTGCGTGTCCAGGGAATTGCGTCCAGCGTTAACTACGTGAATGACATACTGGACGCTGTAGCCATACCCTTCCTGGACAACACTCAGGCGCCATTTTCAGCAATACACTGCACGACCATATGTTGCTGCACGAGGACATGGCTTCTTGATATCACAGGGTATCAGCTTTTTTTCTATGGCCCGCCAGATCACTAGACTTGTAGATATTCTGAAACAACGGGTGCAGTACTGTGACCTAGTGATAACGACCACAGCTGAGCTTTGGAAACAGGTGAATGCCGCATGTATTGCTATACCGGGACGCCATTCGTACTTTATACTGTATGCGTCGATGCCATCACGTACGGAACAAGTTATCAGGACGCGTGACAGACCTTGTGAATACTAGGCAACAGAGTCATGCTGAACCTAGATGACTGAAATTTAATCGTTTGTGCAGAACATACTAATGTACATGTTATGTGAATATAAACGTCTTGTCTCTAGCCGTTCAAGCGTTTTTGTTTTTTTCTGAACATGTTTTAATATCGCATAATCTGTGTATGCCACTGCACATTAACACAACCACCTAGAGGTATTGCTTAATGCACAGGTTACAGGGTGACCAAAGTTTGTAATTCACAAACAACATCCACAGATCTTACAGATATTACTAGGTTCCGAGTTGGCAGTAATGGTTACTGTGAATTAGCAGGCCCACTAGCAGCCACTAGCTAAGCTACGCCCAACCTAACTCATAACTTAGAGTGCTTGTTCGAAGTTTATTATTGTATTGTATTGTACTGTATGAAACCGGGGACCTAGAAACGACGGATAGGTTTCGTTCCCGCAGTAGCACTCAGTGTTTCACAACCCCACAACAGGATACAGCAGTCCACTCACCCCATCGCCGCCCCTCACCGAACCTAGGGTTATTGTGCGGTTCGGCCTCCGGTGGACCTTCCCGGGAACGTCTCACACCAGACGAATGTAACCCCAATGTTTGCGTGGTAGAGCAATTATGGTGTCCGCGTACGTGGAGAAAGTGTTCGCGCAACAATCGCCGACATAGTGTAATTGAGGCGGAATAAGGGAAACCGCCTTAAAAACCAACCACAGACTGGCCGGCACACCGGTCCTCAACACTAATCCGCCGGGCGGATTTGTGCTGGGGACCGGCACGCCTTCCCGCCCGGAAAGCAGTGCGTTAGACCGCAGGGCTAACCAGGCGGGCGAAGTTTATAAACTTAAATAATGATATTACAACTAAGGTCGTAGCCGTTTGTGGTATGATGCCACAACTATCGTTAGTACCCCTCTTATCCTAAGACGGCACTAACCGTAACTTATCTACGTTTTCAGTGTACACTGGGGAAATTGTCCATTTACAACCGCACAAGCTTTAGACTGGTCATTACTTACAACAAAATGCAAAACATAGGCGGTGGCCTTGCTAGTTTGCAGTTATCATTGCCATAAACAAACCAATTCCAGCTGTGGGATTACCCCACTGAGCAAAGCGGATGAAACGCAGTCACGAACATACGTTGTTCCTTACGACCAATCTTCAATACTTGATAGTAATCAACATCATCATTGCAAGACGGAAATATTCATGTCAGACTCTGATATACACAAAACGACAACTTAAAAATTAAATAAGCACACATGTGTGGGGACAGGACCCTATAAAAACGGCGTCTAAAAGATAAAATAAGCTCATAAAATACACGCAACCAAAGCTTAACGCTCGCTCGGGCACGGCTTTCATAAACCACACGTCCTCGGACAATCCAGACAGGGACACACGCGACCAAACAGCAGTTTAACAACAGTGGCGCAGCCGGTTTTAATTACCACAACAGCATTAAGTTACAGTAGATTAACATTTTGAGCAGTGCGACAAGTGAGAACATTGATCATTTCCTCCCGAATGATGTACAGAATTCATTCGCCGTCAAGAAACTCAAAAATCAATGAGCGAATCGTGCAATCACTCATGCAGAGAATCAATACTAGATTTCAGTCCGATTCCACGAATTCAAATATCTCAATAAACAATTGACAGAACGAAACATCAGACGATAATCTATTCATAACTGATCCTCCATGCGGTTCGCATGAGGAAAGAAAACGTAAATTTCCCGAATCAGCAGCACCAAATCATTGCAGAAACCTCACAAACTGATCAGAATTAATTTCCCAAGACGTGATACCAAAGTGTCTAGGAACACACACGCTCGCTGATTCACGTGGAAGTTAGCTTGTCGGAACTTGCAACTGAAAACAACTACATTTGGTAGAATGTTACTGACTTAAGTAACCACATCACCGAACTGCTGCGAAAATGATTCGAAATAACCCAACGCAGTGGTGCCACAGGTTCCCATTCGGGATGACGACAGTTCAAATCCACGTCCAGCAATCCAAATTTAGGATTTTTTTGGTTTTCATAAATCGCTCCAGGCAAATTCCAGGATTGTTTCATTGAAACAAACTGAGCTTGTGCTCCGTCTGTAATGACCCCGTTGTCGACAGAAGGTTAAACTTCCTTCCTTCCTTCCTTCCTTTTGGAAACAATTCTAATCCAAGAGAATATTGAATAGTCTGAACACGACGGCACGACTAGAATCTGTCACACCGGCAACTACTTACGACACTTCCCTATCAGCTATCATGATGTACAGAAGCAGTCAAGTGTATAAGTTTTTTGTAATTATGTAGCAACCAATAAACCAGCACAGCGTCTCTCACGCTTCATATAAGCATGATATCAAATACAAGCAAGGGAGAAAAAATAGAGTTCAGTGAATCACACAAGTGAGAAAAATTCTGAGATATAACTGCCAGAATTTTCGTGATATGTCCCCTTTCATGTTCTTCGTTTTCCACACCTCTCCATCTATGTGCATACCACACTTGGAGTGACAGTAAAACTGAGATAAAACACTGTGGCATACAGACAAAAGTCTGTGACATACCGAAATTGGGTTAGAACAACGTCTTGTTATAGATTTCGAAAAAGAACGAAGAATATATTAGAAAAAGGATGCAAATAGCTTTTATCTCAGTGCTGGGCAAACCGAAATGTTATGCGCCCGTAGCAATACAATTTTTACTTTGTGTATATGGTGAATGTGCTTTTGTTTTAACTTTCTCGATGTCCTCCGCCAATTCTGTTTGGTAAGGATCCGATAAAAAGCAGCAGTACTCCAGAAGAGTATGGAAAAACATAGTACAGGCAGTCTCTTTAGAAGATTTATTGAGTCTTTTTTCTGTTCTGCCTTTGTTTCTGCTTCTCCACTACATTTTCTGTGTGATGATTCCTACTTAATTTGTTAGTAGCTGTAATCCCTAAGTAATTACTTAAACTGACAACTTTTGAATTTGTATGATTTTTCATGTAAAAATTTAAGCGTTTCTTTTTAGTTCAGGTGTGGAGGATATTTTAGTTTTCAGGATCAAAAGCCACTTTCGCACCATCTTGGTAAAATCATTTTCTGATTCGTTGTGACCTTCTGATGATCAGCATATTAATGATGCCACATTTTTACTCAAGCGCCTCGACAAATTTTATGAGCCTGTTAAAAATTCATTACAGTGTTTTCATGTAAAACATTGCTGTGTACGAAATGTTTATCGCGACCCTCAACTTCACTTGTGTTTTCTTGTATTCAACAGTCTTCACCTTCTGTGAAGACTGACGTTCTTGATATCTATGTAAATGATGCATCAGTCACCGTAATTAACGTGTTATTTTCATGCCATTGTCAGTGTTTGACTAAAAACTGACCTTCTGCTACTTTGTTGCCAAAGTAGCCTACCCGAAAGTCATGATATTTTTCCCTCAAAATCACAAAAATATTAATAAAATCAAAGGAAATAATCCAAAAGAAACCAATATCATACGCTTGTTGCTGATTATATCTATGTATATTACTAAACAGCTTGCCAAATTAGCCAACCTGAAAGTCATGATATTTCCCTCAAAATCACAAAAATATTAGGAAAATAAAATTATGTAATCCAAAAGAAATCAATATCTCACGCTTATTTCTGTTTGTATTTATGTATATTTCTAAACAACTAACCTGAGGCACGATCTCAGTAGCAGTTTGCCAATCTAACGGCTTCCAGCGGCCACAAAAGTGTTATTTTCCATATTCCACACAGTTACTGACCAAGTTTAAAAATTTAATGTACTCTGCTTATTTAGGGCTATAATCTTATACTACAGGTTTAACACAATAAATCAAGCATTACTGTTAGAACATTTGTGCATGTTTTGAAAGAGTGTAATTCCCGGCGCGTCACTAGCCAGACTACATTCAACCAGCAGTTGTGAATGAGAGCACTTAGCGACTTCCAAGAAACTTCGCAAATAATTTTAAAGCGTTACGACAATTTTTTTCTCTGAGACGCCCACAAAATGGTGAAATGAAAAAAGTATATCGCTTTCTACATTTTCGACGTTCGTGCAGTAAAACTGCAGCAACAGGCATGATGTCTTGTTATCTCTGTATTACAAATTCTATTCATAACACATTTTCCAGACAGTGGTCACTGAAGTTAAGTACCACCGGACGTGGTTGGCACTTGGATGGTTGACCTTCCGAGCTGACAAGTGCATGTTGACCTACCGGTGTGCGCTAAGCCTCGTGATGGCAATTGGGGGGCTACTTGACCGAGCAATAGCGTCTCCAGGTCACAAAAACTGACAACGGCCGGGAGAGTGGTGTGCTGACACACAAGTCGGGGGAGGAAGATAGTGCGAACGTTCGGTTCCGTTGGGCTGAGCGGCCTGTTCGTGCGTAGAAAATCCACATATGCCACCGAACATGCTTGCGAAATTATATATAGTAATTTTGCGACCCATAGCTCGAGATATTCCGTCCCATTCTTTAAACAGTTTGCAGTTCGATTCTTTAAACAGTCGGGAGTTGTGTTATACTGGCTTGTTTCTAAAGTCAATTCATTTCGTGATACACCTACCGCCAAAGCATTACATTTCAAAGCTTAAATATTTGTACGTACCGGGTGTTTCTAAAATGAATGTTAAAAATGAGAGGACTACCTAGCATGGGTGACAAGAAGGAACTTTGTCATAGAAACGCATGTCCATATCCCTGAGCGTTCGGCGCTACGCCTCATTTAACATCGCTGGCCCCTGTGGCCGAGCGGTTCTAGGCGCTTCGCTCTGGAACCGCGCGACAGCTACGGCCTAGGGGACTGATGATCTCAGATGTTAAGTCCCATAGTGCTCAGAGCCATTTGAACCATTTTTTCATTTAACATCGACGCGCGCCGCCTGTAAGTTATGCATACAACTCGCCATTCAGATCGACTCGTTAGCAGGCAAGGGAAACAACACCACGCTGTTTCTTCCGACATTTGCTGGAACGCGAACGTTTTGCGCTTGGCAGCACAAATGGCTGTTTCATGCGTTGTCGTACAGAGGGCGGCACCTGTGCACACTAGAGAGACTGGTTCGCCCTGCTTCACTGTGACAACAAACGGGAAAACTCTTGTGTTTGCTGGTGTGTGGAGCGGACGGAAATTGGCACGCATGCACCGTTCTTATGCGGTAGCGAATGGAAATGCGCTCACTGCCAAAACTTGTAATTCCACGCATCCACAGACCCGCAACAGAGACAGGTGCACTTGAGGTGAGTTATGCACTGAAAAGGTATCGCAATGCCACATTTAAGAACAAAATCGAAACCCAATACATTCATTCTGTGATACAAATGTGAGGGCCGGATGGACGCAGTTGTCAACGCACATTGTGTACATCAGAGTTTGAAGAAGATGCTTTAGCACTGCTGCAAAATATGCCGTCAACAAGTTTACACAGTATTGCTCGAGAAATGGGTATAAGCGATTTTACGATCTGGCTTGGGTGGAAGGAAGATGATTTGCGAAGTTATCGCCTTCAGAAAGCTCAAGCACTTAAGCCAAGAGATTTACCGCATCACTTTCACTTCTGTTCTTGGTTTATGCAGAAGTGTACTATTCAGCCTAAATTCCTAAGCTTTTTACTTTTTGCGGGCAAGGCATCCCTCACAAGGGAAGGTGTGGTGACGGGAAAATTCGCACTCTGCCTTTGTATGGATAGTATTTTTCCGGAAGTCAGATGGTGTGTCGCAGACTCATACATTCCACTCACCAGCGTGAATAGTCATTTTGTTGCCACTTACTCCAATGATTTAAGAAATTCCGATGGAATGCTATCTATACCTTCTGCCTTATTTAACCTCAAGTTCTCCAAAGCTCTCTCAAATTCTGGTTCTAATACTGGATCCCAGATCTCTTCTAAATCAACTTTTGTTTCTTCTTCTATCATATCAGGCACATTTTACCCCCCTTAGTTCCCTTCAAAGTACTCTTTCTACGTTTTCTCCTATCCACTCTCTTCTTTGCATTTAACAGCGCAATACCCATTGCACACTGTTATTGTTGTTGTTGTTGTGGTCTTCAGTCCTGAGACTGGTTTGATGCAGCTCTCCGCGCTACTCTATCCTGTGCAAGCTTCTTCATCTCCCAGTACGTACTGCAGCCTACATCCCTCAGAATCTGCTTGGTGCATTCATCTCTCGGTCTCCCTCTACGACATTTACCCTTCACGCTGCCCTCCAGTACTAAATTGGTGATCCCTTGATGCCTCAGAACATGTCCGACCAACCGATGCCTTCTTCTAGTCAAGTTGTGCCACAAACTCCTCTTCTCCCCAATCCTATTCAGTACCTCCTCATTAGTTTTGTGATCTACACATCTAATCTTCAGCATTCTTCTGTAGCACCACATTTCGAAAGTCTCTATTCTCTTCTTGTCCAAAATAGTTATCGTCCATGTTTCACTTCCATACATGGCTACACTCCATACATATTACTTTCAGAAACAACTTCCTGACACTCAAATCTATACTCGATGTCAAGAAATTTCTCTTCTTCAGAAACGCTTTCCTTGCCATTGTCAGTCTACATTTTATATCCTCTCTACTTCGACCATCATCAGTTATTTTGCTCCCCAAATAGCAAAACTCCTTTACTACTTTAAGTGTCTCATTTTCTAACCTAATTCCCTCAGCATCAGCCGACGTAATTCGACTACATTCCCTTATCCTCGTTTTGCTTTTGTTGATGTTCATCTTATATCCTCCTTTCAAGGCACTGTCCATTCCGTTCAACTGCTCTTCCAAGTCCTTTGCTGTGTCTGACAGAATTACAATGTCATCGGCGAACCTCAAAGTTTTAATTTCTTCTCCATGGATTTTAATACCTACTCCGAACTTTTCCTTTGTTTCCCTTACTGCTTGCTCAATATACAGATTGAACAACATCGGGGAGAGGCTACAACCCTGTCTCACTTCCTTCCCAACCACTGCTTCCCTTTCATGCCTCTCGACTCTTATAACTGCCATCTGGTTTCTGTACAAATTGTACACTGTTATCAGCTGAAAATTATTACAGAATTCAATTACACTTTCTCCTCTGTTATTCCTCGTCTCAAGCCCGTATTCTACAGTAACTTTTTCTTCTACTCCTTTCCCTACAACTGCGTTCCGGTACCCCACGACTGTTAGAGTTTCATTTCTCTGTACGTGCTACATTACCCTTTCAATATCCTCATATACTTTCTCTATCGCTTCATCTTCAGCGTAGGACGTCAGCGTGTATAACTGAACTATCGCTGTCAATTCTGATAAGAACAATCCTATCACTGAACTGTTCAACGTAACACATTCTCTGCCCTATCTTCCTATCCATAACGAATTCTACTATCTTTATAACATTTTCTGCCGCCGTTGATATCACCCTATACTTATCGACCAGAAATCCTTGTCTTCTTTCCATTTCACGTCAATGACACATGCTATGCATAGATTGAGCTTTTGCATTTCCGTTTTCAGATTTTCTAGCTTCCCTACCACATTCAAGCTTCTTACATACCATGCACCAACCCTTTGGTTGGTTATTCTATTTTTTTTTCATGGTCCCCTCTCCCTTTGCCATGTCCCCCGGAGATTCGAATGGGGGACTATTCAAGAATCTTGTGCCAATGGAGAGATCATCAATACACCTTTCCAGTTACAGGCCTAATGTCCTGTGGATGTCTGTAATGCAGGGGTTTCCATTGCCTTCTCTATCCTCATGCCGTTGATCATTGCTGATTCTTCCACCTTTAGCGGCAGGTTCCCAACCAAAGGGCAAGAGAGTGCCAGGGAGTTCTAGGTACATGATACGAATGTGTACGGTATGTGTGGTAAGGATAGTAAATGGTCCATTTTTAGGACGTAAGGGATGACTGTACACAGTGCAATGCATGGAAAATGCGCGGAAGTAAAGGAGCAGGTCGGAGCCGAATTCGTATCTCAATCACAAGCTTAGCGCTGATTTTTTGATCATAAAAACCGCGGCTGTAAAGGCGATTCTCGGTCTTGACTTCCTCGTGTTCTACAAGGTACTGCTGTACTTGAAACAGAGGGATGCGCTACTGCGTCGAGACGGTAAAGATTCAAGCTAACTTACTAAGGCAATCTTGGTGATTCGTACTATGAGAACTTTGAAATGCTACGCATCATATTGATTAGTGAATGAAGTGCACAACTAGGAAACGAAACTATTCAATTAATCTAATTAGTAGAAGAAGGACTAGGAAAGGAAGAGAAGAGACTGAGCCACCTTTTTTCAGCAGGAATTCTGAAGACAAAGGCATCGACCAAGGTCAACACAGACGATAACATGTCAGAGGAATCTTGTCAGGAATATGATGAATGGAAAGATGTTTGCTCTCGAAATTCAGAAGACTCTTGCTGTCGGACTAGCAATGAGGAGACACTTGCTGCCATACTATCGATGGGGAGACACTTGCTGTCATACTATTGAGGAGACGACACTTACTGCCAGGTCACCAACAAGACGACATTTGTCACTTGTAGTCGTACAGAAGGATATCTCCATATTAGTAGTGACTACAGGCGGCGAGCTGGACTTAGAATATCCAATCGACACCGCCGCCGGCTCCCACATACACACCATTTAGACAAGACTGAACCACGTTCGTAGCCAGCTAGTTAGTTCAGTGATGCACTTCAGCATTCAGACTGGAGTTTGTACTTATTTCTTAGCGATCTTTCTGTAAATAACTAACCATTCTTTCAATCATTGGCCATCTCCTCGATTTATTTTCATGATTATACTTTTACTGTGTTCATCCATCTCTTCCGAGGTTAGATTTCATAATTACAGTCTCTTGACAATTTATTAAATGTTGACGTACTTATTTTAGTGAGTAATTCATTTACGTTTGGTGTTTTATGGTAATAAACCAAAGTGCTACAGTTTCTTCTGTAGATGAATGAGCACCTTCATTAATAAATTCATGTATCGTATGGTAACCGTATTCCCATGCTATACTGGGCCACCCCTAATAGTTATCATTTAACAAAATGTGTCCGTTGCACAGCATCGTGTTTTCCCTCAAATTTGCATCATCTTATGGGCAGCTTCCCTTTCACCAGGGATTTTGCTTACAGCATCACGGTAGTGTGTTAAACGGCTCAAACAGTACCTCACACTACTAACTCCGAATTCCATTCTTTCGCTTGGGTTACCACAAGCCGGCCGCGGTGGCCAAGCGGTTCTAGGCGCTTCAGTCCGGAACCACGTGACTGCTACGGTTGCAGGTTAGAATCCTGCCTCGAGCACGGATGTGTGTGATGTCCTTAGGTTAGTTAGGTTTAAGTAGTTCTAAGTTCTAGGGGACTGATGACCTCAGATGTTAAGTCCCACAGTGCTCAGAGCCATTTGAACCACTTTTGGTTCGCACAAACAATAAATAGATAAATAAAAAATTCTAAAGAACACCAAGATATGGTGTTTGAGAGTCAATAGAGCTTAACTACTAGTTTCAATTATAAAAGAAGTACTTATCTAGGTAAGTAATGTTTTCAATCTTCCTGAGAGATAAAACTCTGTGTCGGATTGGTACCCTCTTGCATTTCGCAATAAATGGTCCTAAAATCCCTGCTGTCGGCACACGACTTACTTCATGGGGGAAACCACATTAGGAGGCTGTTTGACACAGATTCTTTGCGATTTTCTGGATGGGATGAATTAATTAGAATTTAATCAAATTTTGACATCATTCCATTCATATTTAGAACAGTTTTTGTGAATTTTTTTGAATAATTTCAGCGAAAAATAGCAAAGCTGCCTTGTGATATTGACTGCAGGTTGTGAGCACAGTTCTACAATTGCGTGCAGTGTAGCCATTCCGATTTTCAACTGAAATCAAAAGGTTTTTATTTTACAGTAATAACTTATTTTCTAAGAATATGAACCTCAACGCTAGTGAAAATAATGAAAATTAAAAATTTTGCAGGCGTTGGAATAATTTACTTACATTTTCACGATTTTTTCTCGAATTATGCAAAGAAGAATACCCTTAAAATCATGATATCATCTCACAAGTTAGTTCATATAATTCGTTATTTTGTAAAGAATCATACTATCCAGTTTTCATAATGAATAGGTCAATACTTTTTGAGTTAGACTGCACGGAAATGTGAAAAAAGTCATTTCAAGACAAAAATGTTTGAAAAATAAATTCTCGGAAACTAGAAATTCAAGGAAGTTAACAATAATGTAAAATGCATACCGATTAATCAACGATTTCAGCAACATATAGTAATTCTTCTCCTTCCTTCCTTTTGCGCTTGCAGCAGTGCTTTCCGAGCTTTCCGACCTTTCTTGGTTTCCAATGAACTACGTCGGTTCTGCAGGTTCACGCGCTGGTTATCCTTTTGTTCGGTGTAACTGAAGCTTTGCGTTGCTGCTACAATTCCTGCCTCGTTCAGGACCATGAGAAGGGATGAATTTCCTTCATTTCATAAGCCCGCTACTAAATACGACGCCATTTCAGCGAATTTTAGGCCGGAGTGCAACTTTTTATGAGTAACTAAAACTTTCATTTGCACTTTGTGTGTGGCCACCTAAACATCTCTCTAGTAATTTATCCCTCGATAAATCTTCATTTATTAGAGCCTGTACCCGATGTGCACTTGGTTCTATGTTCATAAAATCTAATCGAATGCGAATTTCATTTTGAACTTTTGACACCGTTTCTTGGATAGTTAAGCTAACGATTTATGCAACTACAAAAATCGGATTTCTGATACACCCTAATGTGGTTTTCCCTCTTGACACTTTCAATTCCGCTGAAACCTCCACCCTGCATTACGAACTTTATAGAATGTGTTCGTCATAACTTTCTGGCCTATGACTCATAGAGAAACTAATATCCCTGGGAAAAAACTTAGTCACAGTCTAGAAGATGTTTCCAGAATGAATATTTCAGTAGGAACTATTGTGAAATTTTCTGCCCTGTCGGTCCGGCACATAGATTCCATCCGTCCTCAAATTTCGCTTGTCCGTTGTCCGCTGCTGAGGAAACGATTTATTCCAGATAGGAATATTGCTTCCTGATATAAGAAATACATTATCTGACCAAAAGTTTCCGAGAACCTGTACGTAATGCTGGAACCGACACTAGATGTCACAGATGAGGACCCGACAATATAAAAAGAGGTGAGGTGTACTTTGGTGTCAGAGAAGTAACGGAAAAATGGGTTGACCAGGAGATCTCAGTGACTTCGAACATGGACTAGTCATTGGATGTCAGCAACAAATCCATCGCGGACATTTCAACCCCTGTAAAGTGGCCAAAGATGACTGTTAGTGATTGCGAAGTGGAATCGCAAAGGAACAACCACAGCCAAATCAAGACCAAGAGGATCTCATGTACTTACTGACGGGGACCGTCGAGGAGTGCAGAAGCTGCTTGTAAAAAATCGCATGAAATTAGTGCAAAGACTCACTCGCGGAGTTCCAAAGTGTTTCCAGAGTCCCACCAATCACAATGACTGTACGTAATGGTGTTAAAAATAATGGGTTGCAATGGTCGAGCATCTCTCACAAGCCACGTACGTCTGTAGTCAATGCTAAGAGACGATTTATGTGGTGTGAAGATCGATGCCAACGGACAGCGGGCTGGTGCAAACGTTTCATCTGGAGTGATGAATTGCGCTATAGCCAATAGCAATCCTACCGGAGGGCTTTAGTTTGGAAAATGCCCGTAGAACGTTGCCTACTACCATGTGTAGTTCAGTTTTTGGTTAGGTTCTCTTACTGGGCTTAAGAAAATACTGAATGCAGAAGAATGTGAACATGTTTTAAGTCATTATGTGTTGCGTACAATAAAGGAACAGTTCGGAGGCGATGTCTTTCTAAGCATGACAATGTACGCTGTTGTGAAGCAGCAACTGTGAGGCAATGGTTTGTGGACAGTAACGCTCCTGGAATGAACCATTCAGCGCATAGTTCTTTTCTGAACGAATTTCACACATCTGGGTTGAGTTAAAATGTCAACTTTGGCCCAGACCTCTGAATCCAACATCACTGTCTACTCTACTATCGAATCTTGAGGAAGAATTGGATGCCATTGCTCCACAGCCATTCAGACACGTAACTGAAAGTGTCCCGAGCAGAAAACAGTATAAAGACGAAGGTTGGACTACTCGACGATAATGTCCACTAATAGATGACCTGATACTTTTGATCGGACAGAAAACATACAATTGATTTGCAAACGCCATTAGTTCCATTTTCTGTTATTTAAGAAATTCTTCCATGCATTTCCACGCTATTGTAATATTTTATCTTAAGCTTTCTTATTAATGCTGTTAAACAACAACAGTCCAGTCAAAGTTATTTTACGATCTTTGTTACATTGATCAAAAATGTATGATGATCTTTGTGTTACCACCCTTAATTCTCTTCAGCTTTCTGTTATGAATATATGATACGGAAGAACATCGACTTTTCTGCAGTATTATTTATAGATTCTAGAGTACGACATTTGGTCATTATTACGGTGCACATTTTGTATAAATTCTGCTCTAGTTTGTCGAACAAAGGATATCCAATTTATCACGTGCATGTGTTTTAAAAATATTGCAGTCGTTTAGGGAATATACTACCAATGAAAGGGATGCCGGCTACACAGACATTTCTCTCTTCTCTTGTTTCTTACGTTTTCCTTCATATTTTTTGGTGTTTTGTCTGTCAGGAGGTAGGGATATATTACTACTTCAAACTTATTTACTTTGCTTCTTATTTGATGCTTGTTTTTTCATAGTCTTTTTGTTTCATTAGCGTTATCGACTTCTGACGTTCGATACTGATCCAAATGCTGACCTACATTCCACAGAATTACCTGGAAGCCAGAGGCTGAATCTACCAGACAAGGAAATATTCAAGCTAAATGGTGCACGGTGTTATGAGGCTCGACTAACGAGTCGATCATTTTTACTCAACCGAACTTGATAAAGCTTTCGTGGGATTTAATCTCCAATCAGAATTAGTGGGCGCTGACTATGAATGGAAAGTCTGTAATCGGATTTAACTGCTGTAAATTACGTAGCTGCCGCTGTTAACTGTTTTGTGGATATCGAATGGAACGTGGTTTTTCTGTTCGCTAATGTGTCCTCTCGGCAGATGACCAAAATAACTTCACGTGATTTCTACGCACAGGTAGAGGTAAAATGTGAAAAGATGTTCCTCAGTCATAAAGTACTTCATGGCATCCGTAACATTTCCATCGTCCTGCATATTCGCCTAGCGAACAGGAATGTCATTTCAGCTGTGGAGCTCGTCTCCCAATCACGCCGTCTCATTGTGCTGGAAACTAAGAGTTGGTCTGAAAAACACTTAGTACAGTCAGTTCCGTATCAAAGAGTCTGGGAAACATAAAAATCCACGTACGTTAAATGTTACTGCGTTGTACAAAGTTCTCCACAGCCAATAAACATTTTTATTTCTTTTAAATAAGACGACTAGTGACAGCTTTAACAATGAAATAGCGAAGAACATTCCGAAGCATCGGTCAAATGTGGAATACACTCATGCTATCAGTTTAATAAGTCACGGCTGCAAAATACTAACACGAATTCTTTACAGACGAATGGAAAAACTAGTAGAAGACGACCTCGGGGAAGATCAGTTTGGATTCCGTAGAAATATTGGAACACGTAAGGCAATACTGACCCTGCGACTTATCTTGGAAGCTAGATTAAGGGAAGGAAAACCTACGTTTCCAGCATTTGTAGACTTAGAGAAAACTTTTGACAATGTTGACTGGAATACTCTCTTTCAATTTCTGAAGGTGGAGGGGTAAAATACAGGGAGCGAAAGGCTATTTACAATTTGTATAGAAACCAAATGACAGTTATAAGAGTTAAGGGGCATGAAAGTTAAGCAATGGTTGGGAAGGGAGTGAGACAGGGTTGTAGCCTCTCCCCGATGTTATTCAACCTGTATATTGAGCAAGCAGTGAAGGAAACAAAAGAAAAATTCGGAGTGGGTATTAAAATCCATGGAGAAGAAATTAAAACTTTGAGGTTCGCCGATGACATGGAAATTCTGTCAGAGACAGCAAAGGACTTGGAAGAGCAGTTGAACGGAATGGATAGTGTCTTGAAGGGAGGATATAAGATGAACATCAACAAAAGCAAAACGAGGATAATGGAATGTTGTCGAATTAAGTCGGGTGATGTTGAGGGTATTAGATTAGGAAATGAGACACTTAAAGTAGTAAGAAAGTGGTTGAATTTTCCAAAAATACATATAATTTCAATAGAGAGGACGGCCATAGGATTCCGGCACCGGGCTCCCCGCCATCAGGGAAGTGGATATGCGGCCGCTGAGTGTGAGCGACATAAACAACGCGCTGCAAGTTACCTCACCAGACAATAATATTTTGGGTAACCATTCCCCCTCTCTTACTCTGTCCGTTTTGAATCTAGCCAATGACGACGACCAACCAATAACAGCAGCAGGAATTTCAACCAATAACCCTTCTCCAACGTAAGTGTGGAATAGTAACTTTCTATCCAATGACGATGGGCCGCCTACGTTATCCACAGATTAGCCAACAACGCCCCCTCTTCTGCATCAGAGAGGGAATATTAGCCTATGACTATTGCCCACCAATGGTAGCCATATGAATTTTAACCATTATTATCACTTCTCCAGCACCAACGGGAAAAACCTCTCCTTTATAAGAGGACTGGACACTCGTCTCTGACAGTGTTCTAGCAGTAGTGAACGCCAGAAGATCATGAGGAAGATCCCAGCAGAGGAGTCGAAACGTCGATCATTTTAAATATGACGCGGCCTAATAACCCAGAAGATTTTAACTTCATTGTGAAGAGTTGTTTCTTTACGGAACTATCTTAAATGTCTACGCAAACAAAACCACTGTAATTTCAAACAAATGGCTCTGAGCGCTATGGGACTTAACATCTGAGGTCATCAACCCCATAGAACTTAGAGCTACTTAGACCTAACTAGCCTAAGGACATCACATACATCCATGCCCGATGCAGAATTCGAACCTGCGACCATAGCGGTCGCGCGGTTACAGACTGAAGCGCCTAGAGCCGCTCGGTCACTGCGGCCGGCATTGTAATTTCACCTAACTGTTGGTTAGACATCACAGTCCTATAACATGTATATTGTGTTTGAACCAAAACGTGATGTAGGGGAAGGCTATTGGTGGACAGCGGTCGCGATTTTGGGACAAGCAGTCGATTATTAACGCTTGCCAAATACTCCCTCCTCCACTCCAGCTGCATCGATGTGTGCTGCGCTTTCCCCAAGGGCTTCACCTATACTGCTGCTCTCCTGATGACAGTCCTACAATAGTTGTAGGTACTGTCCTTGAAATAAGGGAGGGTGGGAGGTCCTCTGAGGCAGAGCACAAAATACAGTATACATATATAAGGTAATCAAATGAAAACCTCTAGTAAAATAACTCAGTGATAAAAACGCAATGGTTTGCATTAAGTGTAGAAAGTTAGCCTACATGGTCCAACTGGCTTGCATAGTAGATCCCTCTGCTATAGTGACTGAACCAAAAACTCCATATCTCCATAGTCAAAAGTCTGCTGAGGTAAGTCGCCTGCAAATGCGCCTCTATACACTACACGATTTCACTGTGCCCTCTGACAGAAGTAATCTTTACTTGCTGTTACAGCACATTTATCTCCACAGTACTACAAAAACTTAATATGTATGACTTTTTATTAAATTATTTTAGCCCTTGACCGTTTATCTACCGCTTGTTCGTTTTTTCCCATTTCCGTTCCCAAGATCTCTTTATGTTGTGACCTATAGCCTCCTTCGTGCGGTAAGCTAGTATCTTATGCTGTATCTTGAGTTTCCTGAACTCTTTGTGTGTGTCTACCACTTTTCTGTGAATGCCTCTGTCCATGTCTTCTACAGTTAGACCTAGTCGCTCACAGGCTTTTGAAACATCTTTCATCGGTTTCGTAGTACCCTTGTGTTTCTTTGTGTGCTCCCAAATACCAGATAATCGGCCTTCTCTCATTCCATCTATCGATCCACTGTTCCGTGTGTACAGCTCTTGATATCTCCTTCTCTTCCAAAATTCCTCAAACGACGAAATTTCTGAGAATGTGCGTTTGCAACACAGAATTGTATGGAAGTGATTCATGGACTGTCCTAAAATGTTGCATTGCAGTGGAGTGATCCGCAAGGAGAGTAAAAGTAAAAACACTGCCTAGAAGAAGAGGGAGAGTGACGAGACCTGTATTAAGGCATTAGTGAATGACTTCCGTGTTACTAGATGATTATTATGCTCATAGATTGAAAGGGGATAAACATCTTCTTCAGCAGTCTATCGTTCCTTTAGAAAGTCACGTAAATGACGTGAAACGAGAATTGAAGGATGGTCGGCTCCAGGCTGGTGGTTCAAAATTGGCGTGACAGTTACTTAATCAGATCGTTAAAAGTGAGATAAAATCCATGCAGCTAGAAACTCTACCAAATCACAGGGAATGGATGGCTCTATCTGTGGTAGCCTGCGCAGCCTCCGCACTCGTCCAATACAAGAACACTGAAGAATACTCCACAACGGGTAAACAGATTCAGTATGGCTAAATGGGGCGAGAAAACAGACTTTAACGGACTAGAAAGCTCATTATCTAAAATTGTTGGATAAGTAAGCAGAAAAAAATTTATAAATGCAAGCCATGGTACTGGAGGGAACTGTGGAGGATAAATGCAGGGCATGACAGAAATTGGGACATATCTGATAAATAACTGAGAATGTTGAGTGCAAGTGTTACTTTGAGATGAATAAGTTGGGACAGAAGAGAAATTCTTGCTGGGCCGTTACAAACAGAAGACTGATATGCCAAAAAGAAATATTTTAACACTATCTCATATATATTTCATGCAATATATATGTTCAACATTCTTCTGTAACTTTATAGAAACTTTGATGTTGTTGTGACAAGAACTATACATGTCAGTCTAAGAGAGACGGACTCATATATCCCTGTGGATATACTGGGTGTTGATACTCTCTCTCTCGCTATGAACAAACTATTAGTCCTAAAGATAAAATGAAAAGGGCTTTTACGTAGGAAATTTAATGTAGCTAGATTTTGTACAGGGATGCGTGTTCGCTAGAGCCTATAGTTTTCGAATTATTCCTTAAAAGCACACAAATGAACGTGTCTTGAATAACTTGAAAAGTTTGACTTCCACAGAAACCTTATACCTAGACAAAATTTAACTACATTAAATTTCCTACAAAAAGTTCGTGTTAATTTTTGCTGTATAATAGTTCGTGTATACCGAACGAGACAATATGAAAATATTTTGCGTGGCATTGGGAGGTGTTGTGAGCAGTGTAAAAACGAGAGCCAGGTGCAGCTGAATCACCCTACGTAAGGGACAGTCAAATGGAAACGAGACAGATGGCACAAAAGTAACTAAAGTGTTTATTAATTCAAAACTAAATGCCATAACTGTGTAACGAAGCCGGCCGGTGTGGCCGTGCGGTTCTGGGCGCTTCAGTCTGGAACCGCGTGACCGCTACGGTCGCAGGTTCGAATCCAGCCTCGGGCATGGATGTGAGTGATGTCCTTAGGTTAGTTAGGTTTAATTAGTTCTAAGTTCTAGGCGACTGATGACCTCAGAAGTTAAGTCACATAGTGCTCAGAGGCATTTGAACCATTTTTGTGTAACGAAACCACATGCTGGCAAGTAATCGGACAAATTAAACCGTTTGGATGTGGAATGTAAATGTTGGTTTGTCTGAGGCGGGCTCAGCTGAGAGATGATGCCTGGAACTTCGACAGTTTTCCGACTGCATCGACAAGGGAGCGGTCAGTGGCTCATAATTGGCGGGTTGCTCTTCAGAAGTAATCTAGCTGAACCCGCTGATTCCATATATGACCGACTGGTTTTTGTTTAGTGTATTATGATATTAAATATACCTCTACTAAATAAAACACAAACATTTTGACCATCTCATTATTATTTCGTCATACAATTTCGGCAGCATACAAATACACAGGCCATCTCGTGCGGAAGCTAGAAGAGGGAGAAGATAGAGAGTCGTACATTGTTTTCACATTTTAAAAAAAGCCTTAGACCAACGAAATTCAAACGGATCGTATTATATGCACAAGATGTACACATTCTGAAGTGGAATTAATTGAAGGCCTTAAATATTTAAATTCATCAGTTTGTTCATTTATTTTGCTCAGTTCTCATCCTCTCTACCACAAGGGAAATTTAGCTTTTAAACCAAATAGCTTTCTTTCAAACTTACACAACTTCCCAGGTTTTCTGGTGGTTATTTAGATGGTTAGACGGTACATGCTTCTTTCACAGCTCACTAGAATCGAACACAATTTCCCAATAATTGTTTACATATATTACATTCGAATTACATATTTTTTTCCGTAGCCAGTTTGAGGTCTCGCTGTTTATTGTGATATGATGCCTATTTATATAAAAATTTCTACGTCTGGACGAAAAACAACAAACATGTTATTTCTATACAATTTCGCAGTTCAAGCAGTTGAAGTAACTAAAATTTTCCATTCCCTACGAACGTTAACATGAAATTGTGTACCTTAGTGCATTAGATACCACCACACCTTCTCAATGAATGGGAGTAATCTGGTAATGTTTGGTAACATTTTGATGGGAGGGAGCATGATTTGGAGTTTTAAAGGACACTGTAGGTATCAATCGCTGTTCACGTTGCTTCATTCCTGTCGCACGGCATCTCCAGAGGCGTAAGGGTTTAGTCGATCAAAGCTGAGCGGCGTGAAAAGGCTGCGACCATTTATTCCTCCAAATGTCACAATGCGCTGCACGTTTTCGTATGTAGCCCTACTGCTGGTACTCTGAGAGTACCATATAGAATAAACTATTATCTTCAAGTTCGAAAGTGTGGATGTGTTGCTCTCGAGTAATCCTAGGTCCAGTGACTATACGGTCACCTAGATGTTTCACAGTTTGCAGTAGCACCAAAATCTTAGATTTGGTTACCTGGTAACTTTGACGGCAAGTCTTCCAAACGCGCAATCACGTACACAGGTAAGTTACAATCGGCACAAATCTGAGCTCTGCCGTTAGGCTTTTTAATAATAACAATGTGATTAAGTCAGTGGTTAGGTGCTACTGGTGTCATACCTGATGCCTGCGATCGATGATGTTCCGTTTTAGCTACATTGATTGTCAAAGACGTGGAATAGAAATATCAAAGTCCTTTCTTGAAATTAGAAGCAGCCAATTGTCTAAGCAGTGAAATAACACGTTTGCCGGTATGTAATCGCGTCCTCGTTTTCATAAACTCAATGTCTGCCACTGTTGCAAGCGATTTTCATCAAGATGATGACGTGATAATCCAAACACAAAAGCTGCGTCTCCTATGAGAGCGAAATAAGAAAGAGGATTATAACGTATGCTTGGACACTGCTGACGCAAAACGCTCCAGTATTATAACGCTGACACCAACGAAACAGGAGGAGGCAAAATGGAAAGAAACAGAGAGGAGGATGAGAAGGGAGACGTTAATAGCTCACTCAGTAACTGGGCTGAGCAGCGGGGGTCGGCCATCCATTCCCGCCTCAATTTGCCGCACCGCCGGGGAGGTGGACGCTGCGTTTCTACTCGGGCTCTGTGACGTCGTGTCGTGTCGTCCCATTTCAGGGTCGATGTGGCACACTGCTGGACGCGAAACGCCGCACCGGGAAACCCCACTGCCGTATTTCAAGTGAGAAGTCACTGATGCAAATCCGTGAAAAGTTTCTTCATAGCTTCTAATCCCGAAACAACTTGAAACCAGCTTAATTGCTGATTTTGAGTTTATATTCATGCATTGGGGCAAATCTCTTTCCGCTGGAAGTTAAGTAGCAAAATTCGAAAATGCTACACGTTTGTGGTGCCTCGTGTAAGAAGTTGAGTAGCTTGCGCTATTTCTTGGCATCTGTGCAGAAAGCTTCCTGTGGCTACAAGTGCGAACCGAGAACTAGCTCATGTGTATATTTGTCTGTTCTAGCAACAGTAAAGTCAACTGTTCACAACAGTGGTATGTACTATCAGTGTACTTATTAAGAAATGCAGAATTATCTGCCCTCCAAACGAATGTGTGGTTTACACAATATAATAGCCGTTAAGTTTCTGGACTGACACTGAAGCGCCAAAGAAACTGGTATAGGCGTGCGTATTCAAACACAGATATGTGTAAACTGGCAGAATCCGGCGCAGCTGTCCGCAACGCCTATATAAGACAACAAGTGTCTGGCGCAGTTGGTAGATCGGTTACTGCTGCTACAACGACAGGCTATCTAGATTTGAAGTCAGTTTGAGCGTGGTGTTATAGTCGGCGCACGAGCGATGAGACACAGCATCACCGAGGTAGCGATGAAGTCGAGATTTTCCCGTACGACCATTTCACGAGTGTACCATGGATATCAGGAATCAAGTAAAAAGTCAAATCTCCGACATCGCTGCGCTCGGGAAAAGATTCTGCAAGAACGGGACCAACAACGACTGAAGAGAGTCGCTCAACTTGACAGAAGTTGAACCCTTCTCAAATAGGTGCAGATTTGAATATTGGGCCATCAATAAGTGTCTGCGTCTGAACCATTCAACGACACCTCATCGATATGGGCTTTCGGAGCAGAAGGCCCACTCGTGTACCCTTGATGACTGCACGTCACAAAGTTGTACGCCTCGCCTTGACGCGTCAACATCGACATTGGATTATTGTTGACCGGAAACATGCTGCACGGTCAGACGAGTTTCGTTTCAAATTGTATCGAGCGGATGGACGTGTACGGTTATGGAGACAAGATCATGAAACCGTGGACCCTGGATGTCATCAGAGGACTGTTCAAGCTTGTAGAGGCTCTTGGTTCAAATTGCTCTGAGCACTATGGGACTCAACTGCTGAGGTCATTAGTCCCCTAGAACTTAGAACAAGTTAAACCTAACTAACCTAAGGACATCACAAACATCCATGCCCGAGGCAGGATTTGAACCTGCGACCGTAGCGGTCTTGCGGTTCCAGACTGCAGCGCCTTTAACCGCACGGCCACTTCGGCCGGCTGTAGAGGCTCTGTAACGGTGTTAGGCATGTGCAGTTGGAGTGATATGGGATCCCTGGTATGTCTAGATACTACTCTGACAGGTGACACGTACTTAAGCCTCCTGTCTGATCACCTGCATCTAATCATGTCCATTGTGTATTCCAACGGACTTGGGCAAATCCAACAGACAGTGCGACACCCCAGGCGTACAGAATTGCTACAGAGTGGCTCCAGGAACACTCTTCTGGGTTTAAACACTTCCACTGGCCACCAAACTCCCCAGACATGAACATTATTGAGCATATATGGGATGTCTTGCAACATACTTTTCAGAAGATATCTCCACCCCCCCGTACTCTTACGGATTTACGGACAGGCCTGCAGCATTCAGGTGTCAGTTCCCTCCAGCACTATTACAGACATTAGTCCATTCCATGCCACGTCGTGTTGCGGCACTTCTACATGCTCGTGGGAGCACTACACGATATTAGGAAGGTGTACCAGTTTATTTGCCTCTTCAGTGCATAATATATCGAATCTTTCCAGTCCGCAAAGGATTCTTCTGTTGAACATGTCTTATTGTTAAGAAAGTTCGCTAGAGCACATGCAGCGCTCCAGAAATGAAGGCTTGATTTGGTAATAACTCATGATGCGCAGTTACAAACAGTTTGCAGATAATGGGTCTTACAAAGAGCGGCAGCGTCGAGCTATACTGCCTAAGAGTCAGCCGGCTTTCAGAACAATTTGAAATCGAACGTGACAGACAAAAGAAGAAGTGACGCCGTTAGTACTTTAATGTGACACTCAACCGCTAAGAAATTTTCTGTATCAATTGTTTTCTGGGAGTGAATTAACTGACGGCTATGAAATTCATTTCCCAAAAATCGGTTATATACTTTCGTTTAGAGCATAGGACAGAACTAGATAAATATAAGGTGTGCACACACACACACACACACACACACACACACACACACACACACACACACACGGAAAGAGAGAGGGGCAGAGAAGGAGGGAGCGTGAAAGGAAAGTAGATTACGTAATAGAAAAAGGTTTTGTGACGATAAACGCCTCCCATTACGTATACAGGACAGTACAACGGAATTGCCAGTTTATTTGCAGAAAAGAGTTTGGTTTCGAGGTGATCATGATTTTCCTTTTCCTCTTACAGAATAAAGAAAATGACATGTCAGGGACATGGGACAGGGATAAACTAAATCTGACAAAAACCACGCTACTAATTGTTGCAAAAGTCTTTATCATTCTGTCCTGATCACATAGTGGACTGTAACAATAACCAGAAATGGCCAGTAAATCGGAACCGTGACTTCTACATACACGACAAGGAGCATACTCCTACACCAATAACAATCTTTCTGCAAAACGCATCGGGATCCTTGTCGTGATTGCAGGTATGATCATCAAAGCAAAATGTAATACTGCCACATAGCAACGCGTGAAAACAGGCCAGGAAAACCTTTGTCGCAGACTCCATAACAGAGATGGGGTACAACGAAGTTCAATGAATTGTCTTCTTTCACTGACCGCAGCACATTTAAAGAACAATAAATGAAAACTGGTTTTAATTCTTTGCATGTAGACTCCATTATTGAATTAGGGAGACACTACGCCGGCCGCGGTGGTCTCGCGGTTCTATGCGCTCAGTCCGGAACCGCGCGACTGCTACGGTCGCAGGTTCGAATCCTGCTTCGGACATGGATGTGTGTGCTGTCCTTAGGTTAGTTAGGTTTAAGTAGTTCTAAGTTCTAGGGGACTGATGACCACAGATGTTAAGTCCCATAGTGCTCAGAGCCATTTTTTTTTTTTTTGGAGACACTACTTCGGAACAGCATAAGATTAAAAGTCTGTGTCTTAGGGTCAGCTGATATTATTTAGGTAGTGGTCTACGTATAACAACTCGCGTGTTATGAAAGTATGAATTTTCAAGACAATGGCGAACTAAAGATTTATTAAAAACGCGTCGTCCTTGGAATTACGTATTACAAATAAATGTTAGTTAAGCACATATCGACGATTAAAGCCTTCAGTAAATGGTAACATCAAAGACATACCACCAGTTCTCTGTTCTGTAGTCGATAGAGGTCCTCGTTTGTCAATTCGAGTGTAAGTGGTTCGTACATGCAATCTGCAAAGATTTGTTTCTAAATCATTCTAGGTCTTTCTTATTGATTTAGTAGAAGTATATTATATAATATGCTACGTTTTGAACGCTTCTTCCAGATCGACAAATCGTGTATCGATTTTCCTTCAGTCTTGATTCCATTATCAAGTGTAACATCAGGAATGCCTCTCTGCTGCCTTAACTTTTCCTGAATCCAAACTGATCGTCATCTAACAGATCCTCAGTTTCATTTTCCTTTCTCCTGTATATTATTCTTGTCAGCAGCGTAGATGCATGAGCTCGTAACCTGATTGTGCTACAGTTTACTGCTTGTCTGCCCTTGCTGTCTTCGGGGCCGTGTAGATAATACACTACTGGCGATGAAAATTGCTACACCAAGAAGAAATGAAGATGATAAACGGGCATTCATTGGACAAATATACTAGAACTGAAATGTGATTACATTTTCACGCATTTTGGCTGCATAGATCCTGAGAAATCAGTACCCTGTACAACCATCTCTGGCCGTAATAACGGCCTTGATACGCCTGGGCATTGAGTCAAACAGAGCTTGGATGGCGTTTATAGGTACAGTTGCCCATGCAGCTTCAACACGATACCACAGTTCATCAAGAGTGGTGACTGGCGTACTGTGAAGAGCCAGTTGCTCGGCCATCATTGACCAGACGTTTTCAATTGGTGAGAGATCTGGAGAACTTGCTGGCCAGGGCAGCAGTCGAACATTTTCTGTATCCAGAAAGTCTTGTACAGGACCTGCAACATGCGGTCGTGCATTATCCTGCTGAAATGTAGGGTTTCGCAGGGATCAAATGAATGGTAGAGTCACGGGCAGTCCCCCCTGCTGGTTTGGCGGTAAGAATAGGCCCGCGGTATTCCTGCCTGTCGTACGAGGCGACTAAAAGGAGTCTCAAACGTTTCGGCCTTAATGTGATGGTCCCCTACGGGGTTTGACCACTCCATTTCAAAATTTTCCGTTAGTGCGTACCATTTGGGGAAGGACGTCTTAAGTGGTGCATTCTATATCCATCTTGCCCTAAGATCTAGCATATTCGCTACAGTCATGGAGCTAGACTTACACTGAGCTTCTGGCCACATCAGCTGCAGTGTGTTCCTGGTAGCCTACATTTCCTCCATTCTGCACTTCCATCTTTGCTCCCTTTATTAATGGATATTCGACACCAGACAACCAGCACGGTAGCCAGTCCGTTGTGATAGGGTCGTCATGTACCCTCTTGGTGGTAGCCCCCTGACTACACAGGGATCGCACTGCTGATGCCTGAGCTGCTACCTCTCCAAGTATGCCGAGGAGTCGATGCCTATCTTTCTGGAGCATCGGGACTCCCAGCAAAGGCCATCCTGTCAGGTGGTCTTTGCTGCGGCTGGGTGCACCTGTGGGGAGAGCCCCTGGTCGGAGTGGGTGGCATCAGGGCGGATGACCCGCAATGAAGCGTGGTACATCATCTCTCGCAGGTGGGCCTCCACGAGCAGTCTCTAAGCGATCGACGTCTAACCTCAACAGCAAGCAATACAATCCAAGATCATTTCCCTCCCTGGCCACTCCATGGGAGGAACGTATGGCTAAAGACAGCAGTGGAGATTATTCACCCCGGTACCTTGTCTGTACGTAGGTTGATGGTGAATCTTTTATGCCAACCAAGCCTCAGTTTTTTGTGGAGCATTTAGAGGACAAGTTCGGGGAGGTGGAGGGCTTGTCCAAAATGCGCTCTGGTTCAGTGCTCATCAAAACAGCATCCTCTGCCCAGTCACGGAGGTTGCTCACTTGTGACAAGTTTGGGGATATTTCAGTTAGCATCACATCCCATAAGAGACTCAACATGGTCCAGGGTATTATATTCCACAGGGATATCCTTCTGCAGTCCGACGATGAACTACGCGCCAACCAAGAACGACAAGGTGTTCACTGCGTCCGGCGCGTCCATCAGGGTCCAAGGGATAATCAGGTAGCCACTGGTGCCTTCATCTTGGCCTTCGAGGGTGATGTCTTACCCGAAAAGGTTAAGGTGATGGTTTACCGTTGTGATTTGAAGCCATATATCCCTCCTCCGATGCGGTGTCTTAAATGCTGGAAGTTCGGGCACATGTCATCTCGCTGTACTTTCGGCATCACGTGTCGAGATTGTGGATGTCCTTCGCATCCCAATACTCCATGTGCCCCGCCTCCAATTTGTGTTAACTGCGGAGAACACCATTCCCCTTGCTCGCCAGACTGTACGATATTTCAGAAAGAAAGGAAGATATTGGAATATAGGACCCTGGACCTAACCTGAGGCTAGGTGGAAATATGAGCGGCTCCATCCTGTACCAATGACGTTGACCTACGCCACTGCTGCAACGACGGTTCTCTCATCTCCTGTGTCATCCCGTCCAGTTGGATCTATGATTGGTCAGAATCCCCAGCCTCCTTGATTGTGGGAGGCACTTCACACCCTGTTGCTCCTGCTCCTTCAGGAGCAACACCCCTCCCTTCCCCCCAACCGTCGGGGACATCAGTTCCCCCTTCCCAGCCAGAGAAGAGTAAGACTTCTTCGGCTACTCTCGCAAGTTCCGATCAGCGGTAAAGCGGACACCAGAAAGTGGCTGAAACAACCACCAGTCCCTGGTCGTAGGGCCTCACGGTCGTCGTCCGTCCCTGAGACTGACCCTGTGAAGCGCTACAAGCCTGAACCACCGAAGGCACAGCGAGAGAAGCAGAAATAGAAGAAAGTCCCAAGAATAATGACATTGCGGTGGCACCCGTCCCACCGCTTCCTACAAGCTCTGCGTCTGAGGATGAGGTGGAGATTCTGGCATCCGCTGAGGACCTCGATCTCGCCGGTCCCTCGGACGCCATGGATAGTACTAGCACAGGTGCTCAATTGGAGGCAGCAGGTGACCCAGCGGCGTGATCTGCCTTCCCAGTCCCTTCAAGCCTTTCTCAGCCATGGACAATATCATCCTCCAGTGGAACTGCAGCGGTTTCTTCCACCATCTAGCTAAGCTCCGGCAATTTACCAGCCTTCACCCTTTCTTCTGCATTGCTCTTGAGGAAATTTGGTTTCCCGCAATGAAAACCCCCACCCTCCATGGCTATCGAGGTTATTACAAGAACTGGGCAGCTTATGAAAGGGTGTCTGGTGGCGTCTGCATCTATGTCCTTAACTCTTTTCACAGCGAGTCTGTCCCTCTACAAACAGCTTTAGAGGCTGTCGCTGTTCGGGTGTGGACGCCACAGGCTGTTACCGTCTGCAGTCTTTACTTTCCACTGGATGGTGATGTCAGACAGCATGTCCTGGCTGCGCTGATAGCCCAATTGCCGCCACCTTTCTTGTTACTGGGCTACTTCAATGCCCATAACCCTCTGTGGGGTGGGTCAGTGGCAACAGGTCGAGGCGCCACCGTTGAGCATTTATTGGCGCAGCTCGATCTTTCGATTTTAAATAATGGTGCCTTCATACACTTCAGTGTGGCGCATGGCACATACTCCGCCATTGACCTTTCGATCTGCAGCCGTAGCCTCTTACCTTCTGTCCAATGGAGTGTGCATGACGACCTGTGTGGCAGTGACCACTTTCCGATCATTCTGTCACTGCCACGACGTCACTCTTCTGGGCGCCCCAGCAGATAGGCTATGAATAAGGCTGACTGGGACTTGTTCTCCTCCATTGCCGCTATTAAGCCTCTCTCTAATGACGACATTTATGCGGTGGTTCACTCAGTCATCAGCAGCATCGTTACTGCCGCAGAATCTGCCGTTCCCCGTTCTTCTGGGCCTCTCAGCGGAGGACTGTGCCTTGGTGGACGCCTGAGATCGCTGAAGCTATTAAAGATCACCGGCGGGCATTCCAACGTCACAAGCGATATCCCTCCATAGAACACCTCATCGCCGTCAAACGGCTGCGTGCGCGGGCCCGCCGCCTTATCCGCCAACGCAAGCAGGAGTGCTGGGAGCGGTATGTTTCCACCATTGGCTTCCATGTCTCTCCATCGCAGGTCTGGGCCAAGATTCGACGCCTCTATGGCTATCGAACCCCTGTCAGCGTCCCAGTGCTCTCACTGAATGGAGCAGTTTGTACTGACTCCGACGTCATTGCAAACCACTTGGCAAAGCATTTTGCTCTGAGTTCCGCTTCTGCGGATTACCCTCTGGCCTTCCGCTTCATTAAAGAGCGGATGGAACGTCGGAACCTTTCGTTTCGCACCCACCATCCAGAATCGTACAATGTTCCATTCAGTGAGTGGGAATTTCGCAGTGCCCTCACCGCTTGCCCTGATACCGCTCCTGGGCCAGATCGCGTCCACTGTCAGATGCTGAAACGCCTTTCAGTGGACTGCCAGCGACGGCTCCTCGACCTTTACAAACGTCTCTGGGTCGAGGGTGAGTGAGCAATGGCGGGAAAGTATTGTTATCCCCATTCTGAAACCTGGCAAGAACCTTTTGGAGGTGGACAGCTGCTGTCCCATTAGCCTCACCAACGTTCTTTGCAAGTTGCTTGAACGGATGGTGAGCCGGCACTTGAATTGGGTACTTGAGTCTCGGGGCCTTCTGGCTCCGTCTCAGGGTGGGTTCCGTAAAGGCCGCTCCGCCGCCGACATTCTGGTGAGCCTGGAGTCGGCCATCCGTACTGCCTTTGCGCACCGTCAGCACGTGGTCGCTGTCTTTTTCGACATGCGGAAGGCGTACGATACGACGTGGCGTCATCACATCCTTTCTACGCTTCATGGATGGGGTCTTCGCGGTCCACTGCCGATTTTCATCCGCATCGAACCTTCCGTGTGCAAGTCGCTGCCTCACATAGCTCCTCCCGAGTTCGGGAGAACGAGGTGCCACAGGGATCTGTTTTAACTGTCTGCCTGTTTTTAATAGCAATTATCGGGCTCGCTGCGGCGGTGGGAACGTCTGTCTCAGCGTCCTTGTATGCTGACGACTTCTGCATTTACTATAGCTCTATTGGTACTGCAGCCGCTGAACGCCAGATTCAGGGCGCTATCCGCTAGGCGCAGTCTTGGGCTATAGCGAATGGCTTTCAGTTTTCGGCAGCCAAGACCTGCGTTATGCATTTCTGCCGGCGACGCACTGTTCACCCGTAGCCGCGGCTTTATTTTGATGGCGAACTTCTTGCTGTGGTTGAGCGACATAGGTTTTTGGGTGTAGTTTTTGATGCCCGGTTGACTTGGCTGCCTCATATTCGGCAGCTTAAACAGACGTGTTGGCGGCATCTAAATGCTCTGCGATGCTTGAGCCACACCAGCTGGGGCGCCGACCGATCTACCCTCTTACGGCCCTACCAGGCGTTAATCCAGTCCCGTCTGGATTATGGGAGTCTGGCTTATGGCTCAGCATCACCATTTGCGTTGTGGGTGCTGGACCCAATACTACACAGCGGAATACGACTTGCCACTAGTGCTTTCCAGACCAGCCCTGTGGACAGCGTACTTCTGGAGGCGGGTGTCCCTCCATTGCGGTTACGGTGCCAATGTTTGCTGGCCGCTTATACTACGCATGTTTTTAGCTTGCTCGGGCATCCTAACTATCGTCTAGGATGCCCGTTCATCTCCCAGAACGTCGACGCCGGGCCGGTTGTACGATCGCGGTCCGCGTCAGAGAGCTTCTTCCGGGCTTGGGTCTTTGCCTCTTCCGCCTCCTTTCCGGGCACCTCTGCGTACTCCCCCGCGGTGTGTGCCTCGCCCTCGGCTTCGGCTGGAATTGGCACAGGGCCCGAAGGACTCAGTCCCGCCGGAGGCCTTCTGCCGCCGCTTTCTCTCCATCCTAGCCACGTATCAGGGCTCTGGCGTGTTCTACACTGACGGTTCGATGGTTGTTGGTCGTGTCGGTTATGCTCTAACTCTAGGGGACCATTCCGAACTACGTTCATTGTCGGCTGGCTGCAGCGTTTACACTGCTGAGCTGGTCGCAATCTTTCGAGCCCTAGAGTATATCCGCTCCTGCTCAGGTGAGTCCTTCGTTATCTGTAACGATTCCCTGAGCGGTTTACGAGCTCTCGACCAGTGTTTCCCTCGTTCTCGTCTGGTGATGGCTATCCAGGAGTCCCTGCATGCTCTTGCCCGTTGCGGCCGCTCTGTGGTCTTTGTGTGGTCCCCCGGCCATGTTGGGATACTAGGCAATGAAAATGTTGACCGCCTGGCGAAAGAGGCCACCAGAAAATCATCTCTGGACGTTGGCCTCCCGGAGACTGATTTGCGAGCAGTTTTACGCCGCAAAGTTTTCGTGCTATGGGACGATGAATGGCGCAGTCTGACCACCCCTAACAAACTCCGTGCCGTCAAGGAGACGACGACTGTGGGGCGGTCATCCATGCGGGTCTCTCGTAAGGAGTCTGTTGTCCTCTGCCAGCTGCGCATTGGGCACACTCGGCCACTTATTGCACCGAGAGGACCCCCCTCATGTCGTTGCGGGGCGGCTTTGACAGTGGCCCACATTTTGTTGGCCTGTGCGCTTTTAGCCGTGCTCAGGCAGACATTTCCGCTGCCTGATATGTTCCCTTCCCTTTTATCTGATGACCCTGCTATGGCGGGCTTAGTTTTGCGTTTTATTCGGGCAGGGGGCTCTTATCATTTGCTCTAAGTGTGTATTTTTATTTAGTATTGACTCTGGCTTTTGGCCTACAGTTTTAGCGTGAGTTTTTAATATGTTTCTCGGTAGTTGGCTTTTCCTTTTTTTCTCTATGGTCGGCCAACCACCGTCACACTCTGTGTGATTTTATTTCGTTTTGTCTGGTCTTTGTCTAAGTTTCTGTGTCGTCTGTAATCTGTTCTATTGTTCGTTCCTATTCTCTGTGGGTGTTTTTCGTATTTGGAAAAAGGGACCGATGACCATAGCAGTCTGGTCCCTTTAATCCCACAAACCAACCCACCAGGTCACGGGTCGTAACACATCTGAAATGTAACGTCCACTGTTCAAAGTACAGTCACTACGAACAAGAGGTGAGCGAGACGTATAACCAATGGCACACCATACCATCAAGCCGGGTGATACACCAGTATGGCGATGACAAATACACGCTTCCAATGTGCGTTCACAGCTATGTTGCCAAACGCGGATGCGACCATCATGATGCTGTAAACAGAACCTGGATTCATCCGAAAATATGACGTTTTGGCATTCGTACACCCAGGTTCGTCGCTGAGTACACCATCGCAGGTGCTCCTGTCTGTGATGCAGCGTCAAGGGTAACCACAGCCATGGACTCCGAGCTGATAGTCCCTGCTGCTGTAAACGTCGTAAACTGGTCGTGCAGATGGTTGTTGTCTTGCAAACGTCCCCATCTGTTGACTCAGGGATCGAGAAGTGGCTGCACGATCCGTTACAGCCATGCGGATAAGATGCCTGTCATCTCGACTGCTAGTGATACGAGGCCGTTGGGACCCAGCACGGCGTTCCGTATTACCCTCCTAAACCCACCGATTCCATATTCTGCTAACAGTCATTGGATCTCGACCAACGCGAGCAGCAATGTCGCGATACGATAAACCGCAATCGCGATTGGCTACAATCTGACCTTTATCAAAGTCGGAAACGTGATGGTAAGCGTTTCTCCTCCTTACACGAGACATCACAACAACATTTCACCAGGCAACGCCGGTCAACTGCTATTTGTGTATGAGAAATCGGTTGCAAACTTTCCTCATGTCAGCACGTTGTAGGTGTCGCCACCGGCGCCATCTTGTGTGAATGCTCTGAAAAGCTAATCATTTGCATATCACAGCATCTTCTTCCTGTCGGTTAAATTTCGCGTCTGTAGCACGTCATCTTCATGGTGTAGCAATTTTAAAGGCCAGTAGTGTACTTTTCCACGAGCTTGATACAATGTCTCCATACTCATAGACCCTATACACCCACTTCTATAGTCCCTTGTTTTCCACTTCCCCCAGTCATTTTAAAAAATCCGAAAGATCGTTGTCTATTCCTTCGAGGTTATTAAATTACATGTCTTCAAGGGTCTATCATACTCTAACTCTTAATAAAGGATTCCCTATGCATTCCACAATGAATCCCATTTCTTCATCAGTCACGTCGGTGTCTTTCCACCTACTTGCTGTCCATCCTCTGCACTTAACAGAGGAATTTCCCTAGCGCTCTTAGTGCTGACATTCTTACTTTTATTTTCACCAAAATTGTCAGTACTTTTCTATGTGTCAGTCTTCCTACAACCATTTCAACTTGGATTTATTCGCAGTTTTTCCTACAGTCATTTCGCCTTGTCCTCTCTGCGCTTTCTATTGCTAACATGTCTAGGTGATTTATGTTCTGCATTTCGGAATATCTTGAACGTATTTGTATTTCTTTCTTTCGTCGACCAGTAGCAGTATTTCTTCTGTTACACAAGGAAGTTACTTTTCTTGTACCTATTTGTGGCTGGTTAACTTAGGTGATTGCTCTATTTGGAGATGTCTTTTCGTCTCCCACTTTTTCCTCAGTTCTTCAGTATCGCACTTCATTGCACATTGATTCTTCCGGAGAAGTATCTTAAACTACATCCCACTCTTGATATTATTAAGTTTTTATTCGATCCTACATCTGTTCCTGGATAGAATCCGATATCTGATTTTGGAATCGCGGGTTGACCATGATGTAGTCCAGCTGGAAACCTCTCGTATCTCCAAGTCTTCTCCAGGTATACCTTCTCCCTTTGCTATTTTTCAACAGTATGTTTCTGCTACTCTGAAATTTATTGCAAAAGTCAATCTGTCTTCCTCCGCTCTCATTCATATTGCCAAGTTTATATTCCCCCGTAACTCTTTTTTCTATTCTTTGTCATACTACTGTGATCCGTCCACCATGATTATTAGATTATCATCTGATTTCACATACTGAATTACCTGTTTAATATACTGATATGCTACTTCTACCCCGGCGTCTTCTGTTGTTGACGTTGACACGCAAACCTGTACTACTATTGTTCCCGTTGGTTTGCTCTCGATCATGATGAGAATGATTCTGTAACGGAAGTATTCACATTAAATCACTGTCTGCCTTACCCTCCTATTCATAGCGAATCCTACTCCACTTAGACTATTTTCTTCTGCTGCCTATATTCCTTTGATTAGAAGTCCTTAACTTCTGTTCGTTTCACTTCACAGGTCCCAACTATATCTAGACTGAGCCTTTCATGTTCCCTTCTCAGACTTTCTAGCTTTCCTACCACTTTCACGCTCCTCCTGACATTCTGCACTTCATCTCCTAGTACGCTATCTTTTCATTGGTTATTCAGTACTTTTCTCATGATCACCTCCCCCTTGTCATTTCCCTCCTAGTGATCCTAATGGGGAACTAGTCCGGAATCTTTTGCCAGTGGATAGATCTTCGTGACTCTATTAGAGGCCACATGTTCTGTGGATAAGCATTATGTGTCTTAATGTAATGGCTTCCATTGCCCGCTGTATCCTCCTGCCATTGACCTCTTATGGACAGCTTCCCACCTCAGTGGTTAGAGGGTGACTTGTACCACCCACTTCGAAAAGGCCGATCGTGACTTCTTCGCATATTGAGCGAGGGAGAATGTCTAAATGCCTTTAACGTAGTAAAGCGATCTGAAATGGATTGAGCAAGTCAGATTGGTGGCACAGAAGGCGAAAGCTCGACTTTGTTTTATCCGGAATTTTCTGGAAAGTTGTAGCTCATTCGTAAAGTAGACTCCCTATAGAACGCCAGTGCGATTTATTCTGGAATACTGTTCGATGTGTTTGGGGTCCCAACCAGGTCAGATTAAAGGAAGCAGTTCAGAGGCGCATTGCTAGATTTGTTACCGATAGGTTCGATCAGCACACAAGTTTTACGGTGATGCTTCATCAACTTAAGTGGGAATCCCTGGAGGGAAGACGACGCTATATACTGTAGTAATTTAGAGAACCGGCATTCGAGGCCGATTCTGCTGACACCAACATAAATTTGGCGTAAGGATCACGATGATAAGATGAGAGAAATTAGGGTGTGTGCGACTTTTAGACAGTCGTTTTTCCCTCGCTCTGTTTTAGAGTAGAACAGGCAAGGAATTAACTAGTAGTGGTACAGGGTACCCTCCGCCATCCATCGAACGGTGTTTTCCGGGGTATAGATGTAGATGTACTCACAATTTGACAAATTTGTTTTTATTTAACTTCGCGGTGGGATGCTCATACTGCTGTCGCAGTCATCAGTTACCTAAGGGAGCGAAGCTGTCGGCGCAACCTGCCAGAGAACTTTTTCCTGAGGGCGTAGTATTTCGCTCTTCCTGTATCGTATTTTCTGAGGCATTAAGTGGGAACCAGCCCAGCATTTGCCTATACGAGCATGGGAAGCCACCTAAAATACAATCAGACTGGCCACTGAGCCAGGCGTGGTCGTTAATCCACCGCGCAAATTCGATCTTTGTCTGGACCAACAGGTTGTCTCAAAAGCTAGCCCGCTCTGCGTTAAGGTGTATGAGCTGGTTCGCACACCATAATGTCACTTGCCGCATATCGCGATTGTGTACGACATACAAGTCAACCCCACAGTTTGACTGCTGCGAAAGTTTGCATTCTGACGTACTCAATTTGAATATTCTGCAAAGTTAGATCAACTTACATAGCTGAAAGGTTGCCATAACCCTGATATATAGTGTAGTAACCAGAGACTGCAAGACACGTGTTTGTTGCTGAGTTGTTGGATATACTTACGAATGACAGTGGAATGTAGGGGTGACCGAGGTAAGTTTGCGCACGGGGCAAGTTTACGCAAAGCCCTTTCCGCGGGAATCATTCTTCTTGGAGTGCTAATGACTCTGAAAGGTTAGTACTGCCAAATATTGAGCGCCCTCATAAGCTTCACGGCATCAGTTGAGCGACAATTTAGCAAGAAGAACTTATTTTCTGTTTTCATGCAAGGTAAGTAAATTTTGTTACTCAAATTTCGAAGCTCCTAGGGAGCATAGCTTCTACAACTGAGAACAGGGCCGCGCGGGTTAGTCGTGCGGTCTGAGGCATCTTGCCTGCGGCGGTGGCCGAGCGGTTCTAGGCGCTTCAGTCCGGAACCGCGAGACTGCAAGTTCGAATCCAGCCTCGGGCAAGGATGTGTGTGATGTCCTTAGGTTAGTTAGGTTTAAGTAGTTCTAAGTTCTAGGGGACTGATGACTTCAGATCTTAAGTCCCATAGTGCTCAGAACCATTTGAAACATTTGAGGCGTCTTGTCACGTTTCGCCCGGTTCCCCCCGTCTTAGGTTCGAGTCGTCCCTCTTACATGGGTGTGTGCGTTGTCCTTACCGTAAGTTAGTTTAAGTTTGATTAAGTAGTGCGTAAGTCTAGGGACCGATGACCTCAGAAGTTTGCTCCCATAGTCTTTACCACAAATTTCCAAATTTTTCCGAGGATAGGTAAATATATGTTCATTTGTTTGATATCATACTGCTTTACAAGGTACATTTCTATAATCTGATGGTGATGGGACGCGTTTGCGCTGTACTGTTGGGCATGTTTAAGACGTGTTTTGCATTACCATCCTAACCGACGCCCTCGTCAACCAAACTTTAAGAGAGCAGCTGTTCGAAACGCAGTCTACAAAGTAAAGGAACAGGAAACGAAATTTAAAAATTGCTAGGAAAAGTATTTGAAACTATTTAATCTAAAGCAGAAAAAATTAATTGTATAAGAGCAAAGACTAATAAGGGCAATAAATTGCTTAAAGTAATAAAAAGGTAAACTATGGATAGGCCTAATTCTGATGTCACCGTTAGAATTATGCCCAAAGGCAAGCTTTCACATGGTAGTTCTCCATGCTCTCCTGTTGTCTGCCATCCTCTTCCTGTCCACGTGATTTCCCCTTTCCTTTTACATCGTATATTATCTTGTATCTCCTCCTTCCTCCGTCTCCTCTAACAAACTAGTCCGTCCAAAGCGTCTGTTAGCAAGCATTCCCATAAAAAATAAATCGATACATTTACATTGGATGTAAAAGGTGGGCCATGACGAGTATGCCATAGCGAACTCGTTATTTGTGTGCGTAAACTGCAGCTCGGAGAATGATGATGAATAGTGTTTTAATTGATACAGTCTTTTGCGTAGGCTACATTATACTAACAGGTGGAAGTTCGCCAAAATATTTATTTACGGGCAAAAAATTTACTTACTGCCAGCAAAATTGTTGTGTTTTACCATGTTAACTGGTGTGAGTGAGACTATAATTTTGTTTTCTGCCAAGAACAAATATTTTGTAAAGCTTAATAGTGTCTTTTTACCCAGTATTGTGTTCTATGACATGCGTAAACTTGCCCCCACAGGTTCGGAAACCTGTCCCATACCCGGGACATGTTTACGCACTCGAGCTGAGCCTCAGTAAAATTATTTTATAATCTTAAATGTAGCGTTGTGTTATACTTTAATAACCATGTCTTCAGACGAAACAGTGTTCAACATGTCAAATCTAAGCAAAAACGATTTGAAACATTTCGAAAAGAAATGATCCAGTCTTCCTTACACTGCGTACAATTGGGAATTCACTGAAATTAAGGCTACTGATATCAAGTTTTGGACATTAGTGTCTGCTGTAACCACTCAAAAAGAGAGTCTACATGTCTGTTTGTTACGACGTGAACTCAGGCTGTCGATATGTTACATAAAAGCTTTGGATTGATTATAACTGGACAGGAGGTTGAAATAAAAAACTCACTCATCCACTGATAATAAGAGTGTATGCCCAAATATTAGCATGTCAGTAAATTTCTTAGTAAATCTATATTTGCGCATAAGAAGCCTTGTTCTAAAATTTCATTATAATGAACTAGCTGTTACCCGCAGTGGAGCTGGCATATCAGTAATTGTGCGCTTGGCTTCATTGGCCAGGCGACCACGTTCGGGATGTTTGGGCCCTTGGTGCAAATGTATTTGTTTGACACACTTCAGCGACTTGGGCGTCGATAATTATAAAATGATGATAAGGACAACACACGCACACAGTCCCGAGCAGAGCAAATCCGAGACGGCTGGGAATCGAATTCAGGACTCCGTGATCAAAGGTCAGCAACACTTTCCAAAAGACCACTAGCTGTTTACAGGGTGACAATTACTGAAATATATGAAAAAAAACGTAGGCCAGTTCCAAACTATGGCGTGCACACACTTTATTCGATATGTAAACATCACTGCAGATATTCGCATTCGGGTTATGACACTTTCGATGTGCCTGTCATTAATGGCGATAACGTGGCGCAGAGGCCATAGCGAAATTCTGCAAGACCTGCTGAAGCGTCGGAACGTCGATGCTGTCAACGATCTCGTGAATGGCTGTTCCTCAGCTCAAAAATGGTTTTCGGGTTATTGCTGTACACTTTGTCTTTAATAAAGACCCACGTAAAGGAGTCGCTTGTGTTCAGACCCGAAGATTATGGCGGACAGTCAAGGTCCACGTCAGTGGCCTGTGGCCTGTGAGTACCCCAGAGTCAGAACGCGGTCCGCAAAGTGCTCCTCCAGAACACCACTCTCTTGGTTAGATGGGGTCGAGCTCCGTTTTGCATGAGACACATCTTGTCACTTTGAATAATGGGGATGAAATCATCTTCCAAAACCTTCACGTGGCATTCGTTATTCAGCGTACCATCAAGGAATATCGCACCGATTATTCCGTGACTGGACACTGAACACCACACAGTCACCCATTGCGGGTGCAGAGACTTCTCGATCGCGAAATGCGGATTCTCAGTACCCCAGATGTGCCAGTTTTGCTTATGAACGAACAGATCAAAATGAAAGTGGGCTTCGTCGCTAAACTAAACCATATAGTGCATGGGGGCTTAATTAAATATAAGATTGAAAATATTTTTAGTTTTTAGTAGCTGTATGTCCGATTACGCTGTGTCTCGTAATCGGTTGACCCTGACTAGTATTATTACGCTATCTGACTGCAAAGAACAACAACAAAGAATGAAATGAAAATTTTCGTGAACACAGTTAATTAATTAAGTCCCCAGCAACTATAAAACCTACTAAACCAAAGCACAAGTATAACTGTTCTGTATGTGGGAGTGTGACTCAACGTACATCTGGCACGGTTCTTCTTCAACAAGACAAGAATTTTTAAATACCAATTATACTGACGTGATAAAAGAAAATTAGAAATACCATAATTGCTCAAGGAAAGTAGAATTACACTCTAATACAAGAACACACGCCAGATGCTTTGTTGACTGAACCTGTAATGACGCATTATTTAGGACACTAAAATAAAAACAAACTGAGTTAATTACCTCATTTATATTGATGAAAATCATTCTAATCCTTACATTATATCTCAACCAGAACTCTCCAATATCACATCTCAGCAAGCACTGCCTAATAGCACATCTCAACAAACACTCTCTGCTACAACATCTCAGCACAGACTGCCACGAGACCTCGACAGGCACTCGCTACTACGAGCTCTCTCCAAGCACTGACTGCTACGAGTTCTTAACAGGCACTGACTCTACGAGCTCTCGACAAGCACTGACTGCTACGAGTTCTTAACAGGCACTGACACTACGAGCTCTCGACAAGCACTGTGTAGGCGGCTTAATAATACTCTTTGGCGCAATCTCTGGCGCAGTGGCTCGGTGTAGCCACCTTTCAACAGCACACTCTAATTATCGTCACGCCCCGCGCCAAACCGTGCAGTTTGGATGTGCTAACGCAAACGACTCAGAAGTTATGGCGATTTTATTTCATGTAGCTCAATAATTCTCACCCTGTAAGATTAACATTACTTCTTTTAGTGTGACGCAAATTTTCTAACTGTACACGTATTTACGTCGGCTGCCCTCAAGTTTCTGCCTGTTACCTTTGGCTACACTCGCGTATCATGATTAAATGCACCCTCACAAAAGGCTCCCACGCTCTACATGTAAAGACACGACATATGTCTGCTTTTTACACGGAATTTAAATTTCGTCGTTATTGTGAGTCTTCCAGTATCTCAGTAGCTATGATACGCGTGGCGCTCAGCGGCTGAAATGCGACAGGCTCGTTACTGATATTAGTGAAGAACTATTGATTAAACACGTTGAGGATTGTATGGATTTTGAACTCATTACGTTGAATCGTATTATATAGAACTTACTAAACAATAAAACCGTATTCACAACCATGACGAAGTCCAAAAGTCAAAGAGCAAACAGCTCTTTCAAAGAGTAATTACTGTTCCATATTTCGTGTTATACTCTCCAAATCAATAAATATTTGTAATATAAGCCTTCAAGTTATGTCCACACCAGATTTCAGCTAATTCGATTTAGCGGTTCAGTCGCTAAACCGTAACAGACAGAATTACTTTCATATTTATAATATTAGTACAGATTATGCGGAAAACGAAATTTTTTTAATGGGTATTTAATAAGCAGGAGTCATCAACACCAGAATTTAATATCACGTTGGCTAAAATTCTTTAGTATCAAGCAGGACACTTACCCTTCAGAACAATTAAATCCCACAAGGCGTTTTCTTTTTCTTTCTTGTGATGTAGAACCTGATCGCGAAGCATACTGGCCCGTACTGGTAAAATCTGACTTCACTGTGCTTTTATAGTTCCTAAATGTTCGCAGCGTGCGCACACCTCTTTAAGAAGTTGCTTAGTCATCGTGTTATGCGTCCGAAATCGGTGATATTGACCTTGGGCAAGGTACGGGTAAACACAGTCATGCGATACTTCGTCGTATGATGGGAACCACTTTTGTTGCCGCAATTTCTTATAAGTGGGTACAGAAATCCACAGGATCTTCACTCAGTATTTTACCTAAAGTCTGAGAAAAAAACTTTTTTGGAAGGTATGTGTTGAGAGATTAATATAACATGGTTAGCTCTCTCATAAAATAGAACAAAATGTTGAAGATAAAGATGATGCCATCAGCAAGACTGAATTTCTAGCAAAAATAATAATTAAAAATACAAATGGAGTTCTACAATACACATTAAGACGAAAAGGAATTATCCGAATGGTTTAGAAATCGGTAGATGTGATGTGGATGTACAGACAAAAAAATGGTTACAATATCAAAGACATTGGTTGATTTATTAAAGAGAAGTAGCTCCACAAAGTGAGAAAGACATAATGCGTTGATCTTCCCCCAGCCCTTATGCAAGACGTTTTTCCGGTTTGGCATTTACTGATACATTTGCTGGAGATCTTCCTGAGGTCTACTGTACCAAATTCTGTCCAATTGGCTCGTTGGATCCTCAAAATCCTGAAGTGGTTGGAGAACTCTTCCCATAATGCTCCAAACGTTCTCTGTTTGGGAGACATCCGGCAATCTTGCTGTCCAGGACAGGGTTTGGCAAGCACGAAGACAGGCAGTAGAAAATCTCGTCGTGTGCAGGCTGGCTTTATCTTGCTGAAATGTAAGCTCAGGATGGGTTGTCAAGAAGGACAACAAAACGGGACGTAGAATATCATCGATATACCGCTGTACTCAACAGTGCAGCGAATGACAGCCAAAAGGGTCCTGGTATGAGAAGAAATGGCAAACCTGGCTGTCCCACCGTATGGTGAGCAACAGTGACTTGGTCCACCGCCGTTGTCTTTAGACGCGTCTCCGGTGGTCACCTGGACTCAATTCAAAGCGAGACTCTTCACTGCAAACAATTCTACTCCATTCAGTGAGACTCAAGGCCATCTAATTACTGACTTGCCATATTTTTGAAGCTCTTTAAGTAAATCGTCCAATCTTTCTGAAATTGTAATCATCTGTTTTTCAGTACGTGTAAGTCACATCTACCGATTTTCGACTCATTCTGATAATTACTTTGTGGTGGGCTTTCAATCTCATAGAGTGTACTTGGCTGGGTGCAGCACAAAAGTAGTACGACAGGAGTGTGAGGATCGAAGGGAAATATTTCTACCTGCTCGGCTTGCAAGTTCTACGACGTCTTGCGCAACGCCTCCCCATTGTCCAGCATCTAGTACTACGGCAGAAGCAAACAAAGGAACCTAGAGTTTGAATGAAATAAAAGATGGAAATAAATTGTCAGATACGTTACGCGAGAGCTCCAGTGCGTGAGTGTAGGTAGTGTTCTGCTTTCAACGTATGCGTTTGCTTTTACGCGGGAGGTCTGAAAATTCGGCCGCCGCAGAGAGAGAGCACTTTCTCTCCCGTCTACTGTACAGCATGGAGCCCTGGCGCAGACGCGGGCCCGCAGCGCTTGTAACAAAAGATCTCATATGGCTCGCGCGCCGTATCTCCTGCTTACGTTCGGCCAACGCGATTTTCGTAGGAACGCCGGAGGAATTTACGAGCGGCTCTGCGAGCAGGGCTTTTGCCCGGCCTCCACTGCCGCTGGTACAGTCAGGACTGTGAGGGAGAACAGAGCAGCGGCCGAACTCCTCAGCAGCCTACCAGTCTGTGTCTCATCAAAGCGGCCGTGTCGAGTTCCAGCTTCTAACTGATGGACGGGGTGATCAGGTTTTCTCTCATTGCGTTGTGGTATACGAGAAGATGTCGTGTTTGAGTGACAGCAGGAGGTTGCAAGATTACTTCGACAAAATTTCTAGTTGGTGTAACGAATGACAGCTTGCTCTATATGAAGAAATATTTAAGTTAATGTACAAGAGTAGAAAAAGCAATCCCGTGCTGATGGAATACAGCATTGGTAGTGTACTGCTTAACAAAGTCGCGTCGGTTTTCTGGGCCTAACCTGGCACAGCGATGCGAAATGGAACAATCACATAAGGAAAGTGGTATGCAAGGCGAATGGTCGACTTCCATTCATCGGAAGAATCTTAGGGAAGTGTAGCTCATCTATAAAGGAAACAGGTTATAAAACACTAGCGCGAACCATTCTTGAGTACTGTTCCAGTGTTTGGGACTCTTACCAAGTCGGATTAAAGGACAAAGTGATTCAAAGGTACGCTGCTATATTTGTTGCCAGTATACAAGGGCGATGTACTTGAGGGCAATATTATGGAAACGGAAGAGGACGCAGTTGAAAATGAGAAGGGAGATATGATACTGCGTGATGAATTTAACAGAATGCTGAAAGACACAATTCGACAAAAGGCCCTGGGCAGACATCATTCCGTTAGAGCTACTGATAGTCTTGAGAGAACCAGTCATGACGAAACAGCTCCATCTAGTGAGCAAGATGCATGAGGCAGGCGAAATAACCTCAGACTTCAAGAAGAAATAATAATTCTATTTCCAAAGAAATCAGGTTGCGACAGGTACGAAAACTACCGACTATCAGTTTAATAAGCCACGGTTGCAAAATACTAACACGAATCCGTTACAGAAAAACGGAGAATCTGGTAGAAGCCGACCTCGGGGAAGATCAATTTCGGTTCAGGAGAAATATAGCAGCGCGTGAGGCATTACTGACAATGCGACTTCTAAGAGAAGACAGGTTAAGGAAAGACAAACCTACGTTTATAGAATTTGTAGACATAGATAAAGCTTTTGACAATGTTGACTGGAATATTCTCTTTCAAATTCTGAAGGCGGCTGCGGTAAATTATAGACAGTTAAAGGCTATTTATAATTTGTACGAAACCAGTTGGCAATTATAAGAATCGAGGGGCACGAAAGGGAAGCAGTGCTTGAGAAGGGAGTGTGACAGGGTTGTAGCCTATCCCCGATGATATTCAATCTGTATATTGAGCAAGCAGTAAACGAAACAAAGGAAAAATTTCGAGTAGGAATTCAAGTCTAGGGAGAAAAAACAAAAACTTAATGAGGTTTGCCTATGACATAGTAGTTCTGTCAGAGACAGCCAAGTAACTGGAAGAGCAGCTGAACGGAATGGACAGTGTCTTGAAAGGAGGATACAAGATGAACGTCAACAAAGGCAAAATGAGTATGATGGAATGTAGTCGAAATCAATCAGGTGATGCAGGGGGAGTTAGATTAGGACATGAGATTCTTGAAGAAGTAGCTGATTTTGCTATTTAGGAAGCAGAATAACTGATAACGTTCGAAGTTGGGAGGATATAAAACGTAAACTGTCAATGGCAAGAAAATCATCTCTGAAGAAGAGAAATCTATTAACATTGTGTATTCCTTTCTGAAAGTATTTGTATGGAGTGTAGCCACGTATGGAAGTGAAACATGATAAACAGTTTAGCCAAGAAGAGAAAAGAAGGCGTTTGAAATGTGGTGTTACAGAACACTGCTGAAGATTAGATGCAAACCACGTACTAGTGAGGAGGTACTGATTAGATTCGGGGAGAAGAAAATTTGTAGCACAACCTGATTAGAAGAAGGGATCGGTTCGTAGGAGACATTCGGTGGCATCAAAGGATCACCCGTTTAGTACTGGAGGGAAGTGTTGGGGGTAAAATGGTACAGGGAGACCAATAGTTGAATGCACTAAGCAGATTCAGAAGGATGTAGGTTACAGTAGTTATTCGGACATGAAGAGGCTTGCGCAGGACAGAGTAACATGGACAAATGCAACAAACCAGTCTTTGGGCTGAAGACCACAACAACAACAACTAGTTCGATCATCAGGCAACTATTACAGAGATGCTTCCTGAACACAAATGGGAATAACTGAAGGGAAGACGACGGACGCTCTTTTATCGAAACACTGTGAGAAAATTCCAAGAACCGACATTTGAAACTGACTACAGAACGTTCTACTGCGACCAACGTCTATTTTGAATAAACATCACAAAAATAAATGAAATTAGCGCTTCTGAGGAGCCATATTAACAGTCTTTTTCCCCTCACTCTATTTTCGGATCGAACAGGAAAGCAAACGCTACTAGTGGTACAAGGTATCCTCCACCATGCACCTTACGGTGGTTTACGGGGTACGTAAGTAGATTTAGATGTAGAAAATCGATCTTTGATTGTAGGTGTTGGACACTATTCTACAGTTTCCAAGCTAATTTCGGTGCCTAACGCATGTTCAAACAGGTAGAGAAATTTAGATTACTCACTAATCCGTGTGCTCGCGCAATCCTTGCAAAGTCACATGTCAATGTAATGATAGACACTTTCCTAATGCAGGTTTGGAATTGATTTTCGGTAAGATTCTGAACTACTGGTATTAACATAATGGAATCGTGTGAATAAAATAAAAAATGTACTTTACTCTCGCATGAATGGAGCTAATCGGAGAATGAACTTCACCTGAAAATGGTCTCAGCTTGTTTAAAAGGTGGGGGAACCTGCTCATGCGAAGAATAAAACTGGAGAACTTCTTCACAAGTGGAGACCACTCTCTGTTTGTGCAAGTGAACTCTGTACCACACATCGAGTTGAGTAAGTTTTACCGAGTTTTCTGAGCAGAAATAGGAGAATTTAAGTTGCTCGGAAGGCAAAAAAAAAAAAAAAAAAAAAGATATACGTTGCCGGAGGAGATACTGAAGATGAAAACTGTAGACTTTTATAAAGGTTTAATAGTGAAAACGTGAAACGAAACTGAAAACTGCCGCTGTAAGTAGGTCCCGATTTTCATACTGGTGTGTAGGAGGAGACTTAGGTATATTTCAAACAAGTGTGTCAGACATTTTCAGATATTCTTCATTATCTTACCCAGGAAGCATGTTTGTGGATTATATTTCCTAGAAATATAGGAGAACTAGAAACAGTTGAAAGTAAATGGCGCAGGCCGGATTGGTTAATTAAACGTAACTAACCTAGGCGACTGATGACCTCAGAAGTTAAGTCGCATAGTGTATCAGAGCCATTTGAACCATTTTTTTTTTTTAAGTAAATGGCACTCAAGATTAGTTTCCATGTATCAGAGGAAGCAAAACAGCAGACGTGCATGGAAATTACTGAAAAACTTAAGTGGGGACCCAAATCAGATTGCTAGCCAACTTCTGAAGAATGGGAAAACCAAAGGGAAAAGAGAAAGGGAAAGAGTTACACCGCGAGAACAAAAAGATTACGGACTCCTCAATGCTTCATTCACAGCAACCGAACTAGAAGACGCCATTCAGAATATGAAACTGAATAAGGCCACTGGAACTGATGACCTTAGAACGGAGCAGATAAAACAGTTTGGTCCCAAAGCTCGAAACTGGTTACTACAAATGATGAACACCTGTATTTAAGAGCTGAATATTCCAAACCTATGGCGGCAGGCAAGAGTGGTGGCTTTACTAAAACTTGGCAAGGAGATAAAGGACCCCAAAAGTTACAGACCAGTGTCACTTCTATGCCATCTCTATAACATACTGGAGCGGATGATTCTCAACCGGGTGGCAGAAACTATAGATGGAAAGCTCATAGAGGAACAAACCGGTTTCAGATCAGGAAGATCTTGTTGTGGGCAAATACTTAATCTGACGCAACATATAGAAGATGGGTTTGAAAAAAATTAATAACTGGAGCAGCTTTCATAGATTTTACTGCTGCATACGACACGGTAAACCACAGAAAGCTATTGCGCAAATTATATCACCTCACAGGGGACTGTAGGTTGACGATGGTTATTGGTAGTCTTCTACAGAATCGAGGATTTTATGTCCCCCTAAATGGTAAGAACAGTAGATGGCGACTGCAGAAGAATGGCTTACCACAAGGAAGTGTACTTTCTCCCATCCTTTGTAATGTGTACACTAATGACCAACCTATACCTCAAGATGCAAGACTGTTCGTATATGCTGATGACACAGCTGTGGTGGTCCAGGGGTCAAATTTTGATGCAACATCTGGAAATCTCTCTAGAGCGCTTGAAGAACTGGCTCAAAACTACGACGCCAATCACCTCAAGCCAAACCCTGACAAAACCCAAGTATGTGCTTTCCATCTGCGCAATAGAGATGCTGGAGATGAGCTCGACGTTACATGGCAAGGTAAGAAGCTAAAGCACTGTCCAACACCTAAATACCTTGGAGTTGTACTTGACAGAACGCTTTCCTTCAAGCAGCATTGCCAAAACACCAAGGCTAAAGCCTGCTCCAGGAATAACATCATCCGCAGGCTGACAAACTATGAATGGGGAGCTCAACCATCAGTACTGAGAACATCAGCACTTGCTCTGTGTGTTTCTGCAGCACACTATGCAGCGCCAGTATTGGAAGCATCTGCACATGCTAAACAGGTTGATGTAAGTGTAAATGAGACAATGCGAATTGTTACAGGCTGTCTCAGATCCACACCAACGGGTAATTTGTACCTACTTGCTGGAATTGCCCCATCCAAGATCAGAAGGCAGGTGGCAGCAGACGCTGAGAGAACAAAGAAAGAAACAGACTCTCGACACCCACTGAATTGGCACGTCACTCAGGCTCGGAGGCTTAAGTCAGCTTTATTGCAAGAACCAAGATCCTTGACGGTTCACAGGAAGATAAGAGTCCGTAAATGGGAGAATGAACAAACCACACTGCAGATAATACCAAAAGAGCAAATGGCACTTGGAAGCAAGCTTCCTTATACAGTGCGGAGAACACTAAATAGGCTGAGGGGTGGTGTACCCAGATGCAAAACTAATCTGTGCAAGTGGGGACTGCTGACTAACGATGACGACGTTCTTTGCAGACGCGGAGAGGTGCAAGACGAGGCATTTCTGCTCATGTGTCGACTACTGCCGGAGCCTTGCAGTTTTAGTGACTTGCTACAAGCCAACGACAAAGCCGTAGCGGTGGCTAACTATTGGAAAAATAAAATTTGATCTGGACATGGAAAAGTAAAGTGAAGTAGAGGAAACGGCGGTCAATGATCTGCGACGGAACTAAAATTACGGTCGCTTTGTTTACGGCGAGTAAAGCTCAAGACAGGAAAAATCCAATTTTGGTGCAAACAGCTAAACGTATTTTCTCGCTAGCATTGGTTACCTGGAACTATTCTGACCCTGGTTACACGAGCTGCCGCACAATCAACCGATGAGCAGTTCTCTTTGGCAGTTGGTTGCAGATTATAGGCGATACATGCAGATACCAAACGAAAAAATGATGGAAAGAAAAATAAGAGCAATTAAAAAAGTCATTATGATAATGAAAACGACGCAACAAAGGATTAGAAATAAAAAAATACATTTAACCAATCAAATGAATAAATAATAATAATAAAACTGTTTCAATTAGATTTAGAAAAAACTCCTACATTTAACGAAATTCGAACCTATGATCCTGTATACGACGGTTAAAGACGCGAACTATTTCACAACAAGGAGTTAACCCGTCTGATTTATGATTAGTAACCCAGTCGCAATAATGCACTGCAGCCTTCAAAAATTCGACTTTACGCAGTGTGCGAAACTTATGTAATCTTAGCCGATCTCTGTGATTATGATAACCGTATTGTATCGTGTCTTGAGCGGAAGTATCCTGTAGTGTTTGGTTAGTGCTGATCGTCAAAAGTGTGTATTTCAATAGCATCGTTGTGTGTGCGTGTTATTTTTCGTGTGGTTATCATGTGTGATGAAATATGAAATAAAAGACCTATGATTCTCCATTCGAACACATAAAGAAAGAGTGCCGGACAAGGTATTGGAAGTGAGCTGACCAAATGTTGTGGGAGTCTGGCAACGGCGAACGGGTTGGGCGTTTAGTCGAGCGCTCTGACTGGAGGAAACCAGCTCCAACACGTGAAGTAAAAACTATCAAGTAATTTTAATCGGACTGTAGCGGCGATGCTTCATGGCTTCGTATGTACGTGATGCTAGGATATGGAGACTCTTATTTATGCCACATGCCAAGAGAGAAATAGTCTAATGCTTTAATTTTAGGAGGTGAACTGTATGGTACTGCACCATGATTAATGACACCATTCCAGACTCCACGAACACCTGATGAGAAGACCTACAATAGACTTCAGCATATTAGAATAAAGCTGTTTTGGAAAATTCAGTGGAGAATGTTTAACTCAGTAAGTAATTACGGTGACAAATAAACATCTATCATTGCCGCGAGAGCTATATCTTTTCATTGTCACTGTATAAATGAAGCACAAGCAGATTCAGCTACATGTTTGGACCGAAAATTTCTTATTGTTAGTAGCTTAACAACTAAATTGTACTGTCGTGAGTTATGAAATTTAATGAGGAGGCCGTATCAATAACTAATTCCAAAAGAATCTCATCCCATGAATTCAGTCGGAATTACACAAAATAAATACTGCTGCAACACTAAAATATTGTTTTTTGTGATGGTTTTGTTCTTTCTTCTAATACCAGTTTTCTCACAGCTGAAATTTTATTTTTTGTTGAGTTAAAAATAAGTATGTGGATCAGAAAAATTAACTGATTAATCACAAATCTAGCGATTTGTTTCTCGTAACAAAAGGGCACGAGCGACCTCTTAGTATTTAACCCAACAGCACATCCTTGTGCGCCATATTTAATCACGATTATCATCTGCTCATCAGGAGAAAGAAAACTGGCGTTCTACGGATCGGAGCGTGGAATGTCAGATCCCTTAATCGGGCAGGTAGGTTAGAAAATTTAAAAAGGGAAATGAATAGGTTGAAGTTAGATATAGTGGGAAATAGTGAAGTTCGGTGGCAGGAGGAACAAGACTTTTGGTAAGGTGAATACAGGGTTATAAATACAAAATCAAATAGGGGGTAATGCAGGAGTAGGTTTAATGATGAATAAAAAATAGGAGTGCTGGTAAGCTACTACCAACAGCATAGTGAACGCATTATTGTGGCCAAGATAGACATGAAGCCCATGCCTACTACAGTAGTACAAGTTTATATGCCAACTATCTCTGCAGATGATGAAGAAATCAATGAAATGTATGATGAGATAAAAGAAATTATTCAAGTAGTGAAGGGAGACGAAAATTTAAGTCATGGGTGACTGGAATTCGAGAGTAGGAAAAGGGAGAGAAGGAAATATATTGGGTGAATATGGATTGGGGGAGAGAAATGAAAGAGGAAGCCGTCTGGTAGAATTTTGCACAGAGCGTAACTTAATCATAGCTAACACTTGGTTCAAGAATCATAAAAGACGGTTGTATACATGGGACCTGGGCAAGCTGACCTTACCAGAGGTCGTACAGAGTTTTAGGGAGAGCATAATGGAACGATTGACAGGAATGGGGGAAATAAATACAGTAGAAGAGGAATGGGTAGCTCTGAGGGATGAAGTAGCGAAGGCAGCAGTGGATCAAGTAGGTAAAAAGACGAGGGCTGGTAGAAATCCTTGGGTAACAGAAGAATTATTGAATTTAATTGATGAAAGGAGAAAATGTAAAAATGCAGTATATGAAGCAGACAAAAAGGAATACAAACGTCTCAAAAATGAGATCGACTGGAAGTGTAAAATGGCTAAGCAGGGATGGCTAGAGGACAAATGTAAGGATGTAGAGGCTTATCTCGCTAGGGGTAAGATAGATACTGCCTACAGGATAATTAGAGAGACCTTCGGAGAAAAGAGAGCCACTTGTATGAATATCAATAGCTCAGATGGAAACCCAGTTCTAAGCAAAGAAGGGAAAGCAGAAAGGTGGAAGGAGTATATAGAGGGTCTACACAAGGGCAATGTACTTGAGGACAAAATTATGGAAATGGAAGAGGATATAGATCAAGATGAAGTGGGAGATATGATACTGCGTGAAGAGTTTGACAGAGCACTGAAAGACCTGAGTCGAAACAAGGCCCCAGGAGTAGACAACATTCCATTAGAACTACTGACGGCCTTGGGAGAGCCAGTCCTGACAAAACTCTACCATCTGGTGAGCAAGATGCATGAGACAGGCGAAATACCATCAGACTTCAAGAAGAATATCATAATTCCAATCCCAAGGAAAGCAGGTGTTGACAGATGTGAAAATTACCGAACTATCAGTTTAATAAGTCACAGCTGCAAAATACTAAGGCGAATTCTTCACAGACAAATGGAAAACCTGGTAGAAGCTAACTTCGGGGAGGATCAGTTTGGATTCCGTAGAAATGTTGGAACACCTGAGGCAATACTGACCCTACGACTTATCTTAGAAGAAAGATTCAGGAAAAGCAAACCTATGTTTGTAGACTTAGAGAAAGCTTTTGACAATGTTGATTGGAATACTCTCTTTCAAATTCTAAAGGTGGCAGGGGTAAAATACAGGGAGCGAAAGGCTATTTACTATTTGTACAGAAAGCAGATGGCAGTTATAAGAGTAGAGGGACATGAAAGGCAAGCAGTGGTTGGGAAGGGAGTGAGACAGGGTTGTAGCCTATCCCCGATGTTATTCAATCTGTATATTGAGCAACTAATAAAGGAAACAAAAGAAAAGTTCGGAGTAGGTATTAAAATCCATGGAGAAGAAATAAAAAGTTTGAGGTTCGCCGATGACATTGTAATTCTGTCAGAGACAGCAAAGGACTTGGAAGAGTAGCTGAACGGAATGGACAGTGTCTTGAAAGGAGGGTACAAGATGAACATCAACAAAAGCAAAACGAGGATAATGGAATGTAGTCGAATTACGTCGGGTGCTGCTGAGGGTATTAGATTAGGAAATGAGACACTTGAAGTAGTAAAGGAGTTTTGCTATTTGGGGAGCAAAATAACTGATGATGGTCGAAGTAGAGAGGATATAAAGTGTAGACTGGCAATGGTAAGGAAAGCGTTTCCGAAGAAGAGAAATTTGTTAACATCGAGTATAGATTTAAGTGTCAGGAAGTCGTTTCTGAAAGTATTTGTATGGAGTGTAGCCATGTATGGAAGTGAAACATGGACGATAAATAGTTTAGACAAGAAGAGAATAGAAGCTTTCGAAATGTGGTGCTATAGAAGAATGCTGAAGATTAGATGGGTAGATCACATAACTAATGAGGAGGCATTGAATAGAATTGGGGAGAAGAGGAGTTTGTGGCACAACTTGACAAGAAGAAGGGACCGGTTGGTAGGACATGTTCTGAGGCATCAAGGGGTCACAAATTTAGCATTGGAGGGCAGCGTGGAGGGTAAAAATCGTAGAGGGAGACCAAGAGATGAGTACACTAAGCAGATTCAGAAGGATGTAGGTTGCAGTAAGTACTGGGAGATGAAGAAGCTTGCGCAGGATAGAGTAGCATCAAACCAGTCTCAGGACTGAAGAGAACAACAACAACGACAACATCATCTGCTCCCATTTGGAATGGATGAAACGTGATGTATTCTTGAGATTTCATTCGCATTATGTATTCAGTTAATTTCAGTAACAACTAACTGTCCCGTATGTCGAAAATTCGTTACGTCGTCAGATAAATTCCCGTACATCGTCTTATTTTTCTGCTGCACATAAAACTGCAGCCAGAAAGAAGTTCCTGGTCAGAGAATATGCTTCGAAATTTTATTCGTACACCACTGACAACTTTCTAAGAGAATGTTCTTTTCTTCTGTGAATCTTCTCCGGTGAATTTTCTCTTTTCCTATTCATTGGGCCCATTGTAGCAAAACAGGGCAACGAAGAGAGCGCACCTTCTAACACTTCATTACTTTTTCGTTAATTTTTTGTCAAAAGCAGTACGATAATGATACCACAGTCGCCATATTCGCGATCACGGCTTCATCTGATTTGTTGCTGTTTCGAAAGATAAAGAAAACAAAGTATCGTCGTATCAGAACATCAGCTTACATTAAAAACATTATGGCGAAGATGGAGTTCCGGATGGGTTCCTTGGATTTTTATTTGGTGACCTACATGCAGGGTATGAGGCGTGAAAACTGGCTACTCATTTCCAGCTTGTGTTTTCTCACACACTGCACGACGCAACCAATGGACGGTATCGTTGGGAGATTAGGTACATGCGTATGTATCCTTAGTTGTGCCGTAAAGACATTTTATGTTGCTGGGAAATGAAAAACGAACACTTACAAAGACGCAAGCAGGAAAACGGATTGTGGTGAGACGATATACATCAAAAAGGCAATTATCCTAAGCTCCGTGAAATGGACATAATAGCAACCACGTACGAAACATGGAAAAACAGTGCCCAAACAAATGTATCCGACATATGAAAAACACTGCCAAACATTCTACTGTGCCGAAATACGTAAGTATGAGAAGATGGTATTTTCGACCGCAGTTCCATCATTTAATTGATATACAGCAAGAACGTGATGAAGGCATTCAAACTGCTGGATGGTTCGTCCAAATAACTGCTCAACACTAAATGCATCATACGTGTACCGATATCTGTTCCAAAGACACTAAATGCATCATACGTGTACCGATATCTGTGCCAAAGAAATGTACAAATGTGTGTGAATTTTTAAGGGACCAAACTGCTTAGGCCATCGGTCCCTAGACTTACACAATACTTAAAATAACTTAATCTAACTAATGCTAAGAACAACACTCACACACCCATGCCCGAGGGAGGACTAGAACCTCCGGCGGGAGGGACAGCGCAGTCAGTGACATGGCGCCTCTATCCACACAGCGCGGCGACATCTGTGCCCATGTCCCTAAAACTGCGCACAGGCTCAACCTCCTACTATCAGGTCAGATATCTGTTGCAACGTGTAGATCACATTATTATAACAATGTTTCGTCTTGTTTTGTTTGTAGGTATCACACAAGTTTAAAATATATGTTCAGATGATGTACCGAAAGTTAGGAAACATTGGGCATCGATTCATACCTTACATAAAGTATACATGTCATGAGAATGGCGTTCAAATTTCACGAATTTCCACAACTTCTTCGACTAGTGATTACAATGCACAAATGCGCGCGGTTTACATACATATCGTACAAACACCGCCACTGAAATGAAACGAGAGGAAAAAATTACCGAGTGAAATAAGGGACGTAAATTTTCGAAACTTATTGGTAAACTTCATTCCGCGGAATTGAATGACAACGGTAAACAAATGCAACATTAGTTTCGTTCATATGACCATGAAAATTTTATCACCATAAAAAACTATGTTCAAACGTATTTTCCGTAACCACGACTGACAACTACCTAAACAGCAAAAATTTAGTGGACAACTTTGCTTACGTAAAAATTCTTATTAATGTGAAGTTAGTTTCTTGTGATACGTACAGCTGTTTGGTAAATTCTGTGTACTAGTGACAACTGAACTGAAAACTTAAATGTATTTTATGATTGGTATTCAGTAGGGTGGTATATCGGTACTGTAGTTTACGCCTAAATTATTTTAGGGTCTTGTGATTAGGCTTTATTATATGCGGAGGAAAGAGGTCTGTTTCTCTTTCTGTTGAGTATTCTTCTCGCGACTGCTTGAGGACATTGATGATCTACATTCGGGAAGAATATACGCCAATACCACTTATTATTGAGGTACGAGGGGATTCCCTCCGAGTTGAATACTCCGACTGCTCACAGATTGAGCGGTTAATTGTGTATTTGTATGAAAGTCTTTAATACTTGTACATGGCCAAGTATGGGGCTAAACTTAAAAGAATTTGTGAGACCGTTAGTTATGAGAAATCGCCTCAAAGAGTAGAGGTACACTGAAATCGTGCTGGCAGTGATAACATCACAAACCTTCTGTCGTTAGGGAAGACGTCCGTAACAGAATATGAGAGTGCACTTTTGACGAATAGGTAAAAGCTCCAAAATGTGCGCTACAAGATGGAATAATACAGCATCATCAACAACGCAGAAAGGCATGGAAAGTTTTCAAGTAGGAATTAACGCCCTTCACAACGGAATCCTGAATTAAGAATTGTGCAAAAAATTCGAGACGCGCAATTACTGCACAGTTACATGGAACGCTGCGGTGTCTCCCGAATAGGTTCCAACGTACTAAAAGTCCCTGTGTTTTTGTTTGTACAATGGTTGATGCTGAAAATAGATTTTTCTGCGGATCATGTACGATTATGAACAAAACAGGTAGTCTATTCTATTTTTAGAACATTTTTGAGACGTGTCTGTATCTGAAAAAGCAATTGGAATATAAATTATTTCACTGCGATATCCTCCATTTTAAGTATTTTTGGAATATCGTTTGGAAGTTAAAGAGTGCATACAGATAATTTTTATACGAATCTTTGTTTTTTATCTAGCGGAAACTGGAACATGTTGTTGTGTCCCGGTGTCCATTCTAGTACAAGCTCTGTGAGCTGCCAGCGCACTGCTGCAAAGAGCGAAAGTGAGTAGCAGGTGGTCTGCTAAACAGACGGTCGTTTTCTGTGTCAAGTAGACGGCCAGCAGCCGCGCCCCTCCAGAGTTACGGGGTTTTAGCAGCCGGCAGCCAAAGTTTGGCCATTTAAACACGGCGCTGAAATAAACGGCGAATGCCGCAATCACCGAATGGCAATAATGCTGTGGCAATCGAGATCTCTGCGGTATGGTAAAGATTCACACTACCAGTAAGCTTGTAGATTAACATCAGGTTCCACTTTACCCCTGTTTTAGGAAAAGTTTCATTTATTTATGACAAAATAATCCATGGCTGTACTACCAACTGTTGTTGTCCAGAGTGCACAACATTCCGGAGATCAATCCTATCGCCTACGCCTGGTATGAACTAAGGTCTGAGTTGGTAACCTGTCTTGGTTTCAGCCAATGTAACCTGAAGAACCGGTTGACTTAGCCTACTATCTTCTGTCTGATCTAATGGATTATGACGTTGTGGTTTAAATTACTTAAACAATTTTGTGTGTCTATTTTTTGTGTCATGTGTTAAAGTCCAAAACACCGAATGCTAGTATTTTTAAGATTCTAATAATTAACGTGAAGTGGATCTCAACATAAGGATAAAATAGGTTAAGAAGACGAGTTTTCTGTGTTCGAGTAGAATGATGAGGGTGTTCGTGGAAAGTGCTTCGTGATGGCGTGCATGTTAGTGCCTTGATGAATTTGTGTTCTGAGCGAATCATAGCAGGTCTCCTAAAGCTTATGATTTTCTGATGAATGACTTCGCCATGCCCCAGGTCCTGCATCATATAAAGCAGCAGCAGGGATCACCATTTTCCTGTAAAGCAGATTAACCTTTGTGGTCAAATTAGTGACTTGCATGCCCTGTTGATCATGACTGTAGGTTCTCGCTATGACATGGAATAAGTTTTATCATTATGGTACATCGACTTACCGGAAAAAAGCTCAACTGTGTTAACCCATCTAAACGATTTCTTAAGGAGTATCTTTACATACGTACTTTGTTTTGTACATAACACTGTTTAATATCTGTCTCTTCCACTCTTAACCACACACACACACACACACACACACACACACACACACACACTGGTATGTAATAGTTTATACCCAAACTATTACGCATCGTATTCTTTGATGTTATATGCACATTCCAATAGTCAACATAGTCCATCCTTTAAAACTGGGAAACTGCAGACAGTGTTCACTACTGCCAAAGACTACACACATAATTACTGGTTCATCTCTTTTTTTTATTATGGCGAGGGAGACCTGTTATGTTCTTCAGCCTTGAGAGCTTTCTATAGCTGGGTTATGACATGAAAGTTAATTTAGAAGCACCAGGGTGTCATAGCTTGTTTCGTAAAGAAAGCAGACCTTGAGCAGGTATGGGACAGTGAATATGCTGTGACCCATCCCCACCTCACACAGCAGGTACACTGGGGGCGACCTGCTTTCCGCCAAAACTGTATTTTGCGAGGTACTGTGAGAAATACTTTTTGGAGAGATAAAAGTCTGAAAGCCACGTATAGCTCTCAGAACTTGAAACTGTGGGAGCAGCCGTTGACCACAGTCATGCCACAAAGGAATAATTTCGTTTGAATGACAAGTATCCTCATTGGCTCACAACAATTATTTTGGTTGGAGGCACTCTTTCCAACATGTGTGTATGTTCTTGACTTTTATTTTGCTGAGGATAGAAACCTGTCGTGTACTGAGAGAGACTTTCTTTCTTTCCACACCACACCACTATTAATTAACCTTGAAAAAAACCGAAAGAGTAGGAACTGTTAGATTTCTTTATAAAATTATTATAGGTTGGAAATCGCATGGTCTGCTGTAATCGACCAGCGAGATTTAACACGCAGGGTAAGCAAAGTCAGTTTCAGAGAGTGAACTCGGAGAAAATTTGGAGTGGAGGAATGAGTACTCACTTGCTTAAAAGAGACCGATGAGTCATTGCAAACAGCTGGAGCGAAGGATATCTCCACCTTGGACCAGAGTACAGCAGTCGAATTGGACACAGAATTAGCAGTGTCCCACCGTCTTCCACATGCACACCATTTAAGAGTGGGAAGTGTGAGCCAGCGATGCAATTACTGAGCCGAGGAGAATACTAGGCGGATTAATTTATATCAGGGTCTTAATGCACAGTTTTAATGTTCACAACCACCTACGAGTAACTGATACTGTCACAGACTTCGGAAATTCTCTTGATGTTCGTACTTGCTTTTCCAAGGTGCTTTCTTTAAATCTCAACCAGTTTTGCAGTCATTGGCCATATCTGCGATAATGCTTCACATTATGCTTTCATATGTCCGCCCACCTGCGCCAAGGCTATATTTCATAATTACAATCTTTTATCCACTTTTTTTAAAATGGTTACATGCTTAATACAGTGGAGAAATAATTATTTATGTCTTATCATAGAAAACCAAATTTGTTATAGTGACAGCTTGTTTCCCTTTGTAGCCAGATGAGCCCCAGCATTAATATATCCATGCGAGATACGGTACTTATACTTTCATGCTTAATTGGGCCATTCCTAGTAGTTTTCCTTCAATGAAATTTTATCCATTGTACGGCATTATTTCATTTAAATTTCCATGACCTTGGGGAGCTTCCGTTCCCTGTAGGTCAGCTGGGATCGGACTCAAGAGAATCTTGGGGATATGCTGAACAGCTCAACTGGCAACATAAGATACATACAAACCATAGTGCTATACATTAAAAAGTTATGTGGAGTAGGATTTGTCAGTATTATTGTACTTTAGGTTTGAAGATAGTTTTATTATTTTATTAGTACTTTATGTCACTGGGTAAGTGCTCAAAGATTATTATGGCTGAATACCTCACTCCATTCTGTGCCAGAGTGAGGCTGAATGATTGATACGGCAAATTCTTTTTCTTCTCCTATTGCGAGTATTACCTCTATGAAAGTCACTGTTGTCAAACTGTGTTTGAGTGCTGACAACAATATCAAAAGGGAATAAATTTATTGTGTGACTGTTGTTAAAATGCCCAACCAGTTCTAGATCTGTCTGCAAGAGGTTCTGAAGTGGAAGCCACAATATCCTGATTGTTCGCTTTTGTGCAACAGACAAATTTTTCCTTGGTAACGAGGAGTTACCCAAGACAATGGTGGCGCAAGATATTAGTGAATAAAAATTAGAAAAATAAGCGAACTTTTTGACATTTTAATCTCTGAAGTCTGAAACTAGCTGTAACGAAAATGTTACTGAGCTTATATGTTTAAGAGGACTGATCAAAGGGTGAGATGCCGCTTATACATCACTTATATCAACAACAGCTGCCGCCCCATTGCCTGGTGTCCCATTTGCAGTCGTTTCCGGGAAATGCGCTGGTGTTTCAGTTGTCAAGAACATTTCACGTTTCGTTCCTGTTTCACTGCCTACAATTTACATTTGTTTGGTGGCAGCAGCCTCTCGATCATTCTCAGGATCCTGAGTTTGCTCGAAGTCGTGTTCTTCGTCTTAATTCAACAAAGTATTGAGCATCGAGCTCTGCTGAGGCTCCAGCCAGTGAAATAGATGATACTTGGTCCCTCGTTTGTTTCTCAAAAGATTCATTGATAAAGCAGTTCCAGTAGTGGGAAGCTGGGACAGAGTACTCTTGTGACTTCGTATTCCACAACTTTTTTTTTCGACAAACCTTCGACCGGTGTTTTTTTAACCTACTTGAAATGAATAAGTTTGCCTCCGAGATGACGTGTAGTATGTCCGATCTACGATTTGCTTCGAAGGAAGTTCATTTGATACATTCTGGCATTCAAAAACACTTCATCGTCCTTCACACTCCTCAATAAGTCTCGTGTCTTAATATGTCGGCAGAACACAGAGAACCAGTTCTATTTTCTCCAGTAATACCCAGGTCTGTAGCACAAATGCTGTAGTAACGCTCTATTCTTGTTATTCGATAGTCACAGATCATAGTGCAATGGATGCAGTATGTAGTGACCATAGAATCTGCCCTGGGTGTAGCCGTTTTTCTTGAAGGTCGCTTTCGGATATTCTAGCTCACAGTTGAGATTCTCTGGGTAAAGGACCATACGTGTCCTGTGTACTAAGATTCTTCCTACATCGATTCTTTGTGCTGGAAGGTGCTGCCATCAGATCAGAGAGTGTAGATAGAGGTTATATTAGCGCTGTACCCCATCGTTAAAAATGCCTTTCTCCTCACCGAGAGGTCCAGAAAAGATATCTACTGTCCGACCTTCCTCGTCAGTTTGATATTGGGGTGAATGGAACTGAGATGTGTTATGAATCATTTCAACCTATCTCTTCCATGTAACCACAACCGCTGAGACTGGTCTGCCCATTACTATTACTATACCCGTCGTCCACTAATAGTACCCTGCATCAAGAGGATACGTAGACGTGAGAACATGACTGACAAATTTGGTGAAATTCATATTAAACTTTTGGCAAGTAATTTCCAAAGACTCCTGCAGTAGGACCTTAGGAAAGAGGGAGACCAGCTTATTTTTTCTCTTTCTCTCTTTCTCTCTCTCTCTCTCTCTCTCTCTCTCTCTCTAAAGAAAATGAGTGTATGCCAGTGGCCGGGAGGCCCCATCTGGGGAAGTTCGGCTGGCAAGTAGAAGTCTTATTTCAGTCGACGCCACATTGGGCGACTTGCGTGCCGGTGATGAGGCGGAGAAAATCTCTAACCCGGCTGGAAATCGAACCCGGGCCCACTTGCGCGGGACCTTCTCCCTCTCTCTTTCTCTCTTCTCCCCTCCCCCTCTCCGTCCCCTCTCCGTCCCCTCTCCTCTCTCCTCTCTCCTCTCTCCCTCCCCCCTCTTTTGAGTGTGAGCGTGTTACTAATAATTTACTTAGGCACTCACACTAAAAGCCTGAACACACCAAAATTTCTACACAGAAACATACAGATTTTGAAATATTAATGTTAGGTCACAAAAAGCAATTTTAACGATTTGTTGCAAGGTTACTGACGGTCGCCAGTCAAAATCGGACAAATATTTTAGTAAAAGAAACAAATTTAAACTTAGTGTTCCATTACGTAGGCTAAATTTCTTTGGTAACAATTTCATGGAATTAATTTTTCGCTATAGTTTCAACTCTGATTTTTACTAGGGGATAGTAATTAACTATAAATACTTTTCCTCGCACTAACGACTATTCTCTTTGTACAGGATGTCCCAGAGGTGTTGCGATAAGCTTCTAGGGGCTCTAAAGGGCGTCTTGAAGAACAAATCGAGGATAGGAACCCGTGTCCGCTACAGAGCGTCGAAGTAACGGGCGCCGGTGCCTGCCGTTGGGCCACCACTCCGTAGCAAACGTGACTCAGCACGCTGAGGGAGCGAAAGCGGAACGTCTCTCGATGTTGCCTGTTAATCAGTGATCGCAAATGAATGTCCCAGTTGTCAATGGAGAAGATGTAACTAGCTGCTGCGTAGAAAGGCCTTGTCTCCCATGAATGCAATATAATACTCTGTTGCCTCGTTGATTGACGGTTTCGAACACAAGTGTAGTGTATTTTTGTCCTGGACCCCCCTAAAATCTCCTAAGTTTTTCGTTACACAGGAGTAAAATAAACTTTAGATCGAAATCCGTGACCAAATTCATAGTCTAACAAGGTAGCAGAGCATCAGATTCATGGAAGAAAGGGAGTATCTACGCAGCAGTCAGCTCCATCTTCTCCATTGTATATCGTGGCAATCAGTCGCAGTCACTCAGCAACAAACGATATTGTGAATGGTTCCGTCTACGGTCCGTCAGTGTACCAAGTTACGTTTGCTGCCGATACGGTTGCCTAGTGGAAAGTGACAGAGCCCATAGTTTCGACTCTCTGTAGCGTCGCCGGATAACGTTTCCGTACAGCAGAGTTGCTATCCACGATTTGTTCCTGAGGACACCCTCTATAACCCCTCGAAGTCTGTCGCAACAATTCTAGGACACCTGTACATGTTCTCTATTAATCTTGTGACAGATAAAGCAATAGAATCTTCAACAAAATGTAAACATTTACCTTATATTTGTTGAACGGTATTATCATAGTCCAGTTGTTTTCAAATTAATGACTGTTTTTAATGAAATTTATATTGTAGGGTCTATTTCATTATGCAACAATCCATTTAAATTCTTTCTCTCTTCTCTCTCTCTCTCTTTTTTTTTTTTTTTTTTTTTTTTTTTGTTTTTTTTTTTTTTTTTGGGACTTGGCCAAAACTGTAACATATTTCTCACAGAACTCAACTGACTTTACTAACCCCTAACAGTCTCTGTTAGAATAAACTTCACTGTTTTTCATTGTCGTTATAAAATTAAAATGTATTTTAAGCTTCGAACTACGATCCCTTACAGGCAGGTAACGTGACAGGAATCGGTAACAGGCTAGATACTCACGTTAGCTAATTTCTGCCAAATATTCACAAGAAAACGCTATAAATACGGATCCATGCGTTTTAATATTTCTAATGAAAACAGTACTTTGCCTGGTGGCGATTATCTGAAGTGCTCCGTCGGCGTCAATGAGTATTATGAAGACACAGCGTGCCTCATTACTCACACATTGATCTCATTCCAACTACCGATTTCCAAGGAGCATAACATTACTATAACACGTCTTAAAACGCAGAATTATATCGGAGGCTCAATTTCGTCATCCAGCTCATGACGTGTAAGACGTGATGGCTTAATCTCTTACTCGGTGCACGTTCTCTGAACTCTCCAACGTTTCCTCTGGTGGACTTTTTCCTCCCTAAGACATTCGGCCATCCCTCCAACTTTTCCTGTTCTATCTTTACTAGTCTGTCGAAACCATGTATGGGCCAGAAAACTATATAGTGTTTTACAGTTTACAATATACGTATAGAAAATACCCATATTCAGTACAAAATTAATGTCAATATTAAGAAAGTATGTAAAAAATCGAGTTCGACATTCACAACCAAGTGAAAAATTTTGAATGAACTGTAGTGTTAATATTACAATAGCCTTCAACTTTATGAGTATGCTGGAATGCTGGTTTGGTTATGCATGAACGATTTCAGTCGTACAAAGCTCAACATAGAGCTGATCATATCTTTGAGGTGCTTGTTGAATGTTTATTGTAGAAGAAGTGTTTCTTAGAGTTAGTGTTCATATCTTCCATTATGACCACGTTCCTGTATTGAGAGTTGGGTAAATGTGAGTCGGACTGGATCCTGGCAGTTTGCACATTTTTAGAGATTTAGGGGCTACGTGAATTAAGCTCTTCTGACTCTCTAGACTCACGTCGATGAACACGAATTCCCTGTGTCATTCTTAATTAGTGTTCATTACGCTTAAGACATAGAGTTTAAGGTCAGATGGTTAGTACACGGTGACATCTCCAACACGGTTGTGTTGACTGTCAGTTCTAAAAAATGCATATCCCAAAATACTAACAGATTTTTCAAATGTTTGGCTGTAAGAATACTTTAGACGGGACAAACGCAAGCAAGTTTACTGTATAGAAAAGGAGGCTCAGTTCTTCATAATTTGTGGACAAGAAGTTTACAATACACGGCCAACTTCTCCGACAGGTATTTCAGAACAAACATTTTCGGTCCTATCTGCTGAGTAGAACACTAACACATATTTGTGAGAAGCAACACAGTTCCGGAGGTATCAGAATTCTACTTGTTCTGGCGGATTCTACCTTCGGTCACCGTGGTAGTGAACATCACCAGTTTATGGTTTCGTCAGGGAATAAAGGTAGGAAGAAATATGGCGAAAACAGTGAGGAGTCATACCATTAATTCTCTATCTTGAAACAGCGATAACGAAGAAACAGAAATAATAAAATGTATTCAGAACGAAAAGAAAAAGAGGAATGAGTAGCAAGACTGTAATAACGGCAAGACTGGCACACGAAGCTATAACAGAATTTCAAAAATACTGTGATGACCCTGGTTGTAACATTTATAGCTGGAAAGTAACAGCTTTGATTCGTCTTTTTTCTCCATTTGATTCCTGAATATTTTAAAGTAAATGTGCAGTTAATCATCTCATTTGTACAAAATGTAACTTATCAATATATGATGTTGTAAGCTACATTTGTTGTTTTGCCATAGCGTACAAAGACGAGTAAGTTCTGTGGTGGTCTAATGTGCTACGTATAGTTGTCCAAGTAAGAAACAGGCTTCTTTTAAAGTGAGTCCGTAACTTTGCAGTGTTTTCCGTTATGCCTTGTTGATCACAGTGTACAGTAATCTTACCATACATTTTTAAAAGTTTCGAGTTACCGGTAAGTTAGTTTAACTGAGTGCATTCGTGGTACAGACACTGACTTGCCTTTTTCTTTTCCCAGTACAGAAAACGTCTTGCGTAGCTAAATCCTTCTGCACTGTTAGAAATTATGTTATACTAAACTTCGTTTGCAAATCAGTACTCTCGTTAACGTCTACGGACTTACTGTAAGCGTGAAGACGAAAATCATGCTTTACTTTCTTTCCTTCATTTAATTGGCAAAATAGTACTAGTGAATGATGGTTAATTTAAATGCACAGATGCGTGAAATCGTGAAGAACTACAATTTGTGTGTTGTGCCTTTCATAATTGTCTGGTCGGAATTATATGAGTGCTCTCCTCTGTTTTACTCTACAAATGGGCTTAAAAACAAAATCATGTAATAAAATACATAAAATGAAAGAGTTGCACACTTTTAGCCCGTGCCAGTTTTCATTTAAGCGTGCAGCGCTTTTCAGCCTGATATGACTCAGTAACGTCATATTGAAGCAATACCCAAAGATAAAGCTAGTTACCTTGGGGGTTACATGTAACTAAATTTATTAATACATTAAGTATGTGAATATATTTATAATTTCTCAAGAATCGAGTGATTGTTCCTGGGAATCATTTTGTCCAGATACCTTTAGCAGTGTGGAGAGTGGAGGAACGTGAATAGTTTTTGATGTATCCATGTTGTTGTTGTTGTTGTTGTTGTCTTCAGTCCTGAGACTGGTTTGATGCAGCTCTCCATGCTACTCAATCTTGTTCAAGCTTCTTCATCTCCCAGAACTTACTGCAACCTACATCCTTCTGAATTTGCTTAGAGTGTTCATCTCTTGGTCTCCCTCTACAATTTTTACCCTCCACGCTGCCCTCCAATTCTAAATTTGTGATCCCTTGATGCCTCAGAACATGTCCTACCAACCGGTCCCTTCTTCTTGTCAAGTTGTGCCACAAACTCCTCTTCTCCCCTATTCTATTCAATACCTCCTCATTAGTTATGTGATCTACTCATCAAATCTTCAGCATTCTTCTGTAGCACCACATGTTAACAAATTTCTCTTCTTCAGAAACGCTTTCCTTTCCATTGCCAGTCTACATTTTATATCCTCTCTACTTCGACCATCATCAGTTATTTTGCTCACCAAATAGCAAAACTCCTTTACTACTTTAAGTGTCTCATTTCCTAATCTTATTCCCTCAGCGTCACCCAACTTAATTCTACTACATTCCATTATCCTCGCTTGGCTTTTGTTGATGTACATCTTATATCCTCCTTTCAAGTCACTGTCCATTCCGTTCAATTGCTCTTCCAAGTCCTTTGCTGTCTGATAGAATTACTATGTCAACGGCGAACCTCGAAGTTCTTATTTCTTCTCCACGGATTTTATTACCTACTCCAAACTTTTCTTTTGTTTCCTTTATTAGTTGCTCAATATGCAGATTGAATAACATCGGGGACAGGCTACAACCCTGTCTCACTCCCTTCCCAACCACTGCTTGCCTTTCATGTCCCTCTACTCTTATAACTGCCATCTGCTTTCTGTACAAATAGTAAATAGCCTTTCGCTCCCTGTATTTTACCCCTACCACCTTCAGAATTTGAAAGAGAGTATTCCAATCAACATTGTCAAAAGCTTTCTCTAAGTCTACAAATGCTAGAAACATAGGTTTGCCTTTCCTTAATCTTTCTTCTAAGATAAGTCGTAGGGTCAGTATTGCCTCACGTGTTCCAACATTTCTGCGGAATCCAAACTGATCCTCCCCGAAGTTGGCTTCTACCAGTTTTTCCATTCGTCTGTAAAGAATTCGCCTTAGTATTTTGCAGCTGTGACTTATTAAACTGATAGTTCGGTAATTTTCACATCTGTCAACACCTGCTTTCTTTGGGATTGGAATTATTATATTGTTCCTGAAGTCTGAGGGTATTTCGCCTGTCTCATGCATCTTGCTCACCAGATGGTAGAGTTTTGTCCGGACTGGCTCTCCCAAGGCCGTCAGTAGTTCTAATGGAATGTTGTCAACTCCTGGGGCCTTGTATCGACTCAGGTCTTTCAGTGCTCTGTCAAACTCTTCACGCAGTATCATATCTCCCATTTCATCTTGATCTACATCCTCTTCCATTTCCTTTTTTTTTTTTTTTTTGTTTCCTTTACTGCTTGCTCAATATATAGATTGAATAACACTCCCTTCCCAACTACTGTTTCCCTTTCATGCCCTTTGTTGTGGACTGGCAAGACAGCCAATCCACAGTGACGGGTAACCGAAAGGCACGCGTTTAAACTCACGCTGGCTGGCGTGAGGTCTGAAACAGGATAAGTAATGAATGCTATACAGAAATGTACGTAGCTGCTGTAATACTTAACTTTAATCCACAAGTGGTGAACATTGGTCTTGTTGATACAGTATATGCGTCATTAGATACATAGCAAATGATAAATGGCGCCTTGCTAGGTCGTAGCAATTGACTTGGCTGAAGGCTATGCTAACTATCGTCTCGGCAATTGAGAGCGTAATTCTCAGTGAACCTTTCCTAGCAAGGTCGGCTGTACAACTGGGGCGAGTGCTAGTAAGTCTCTCGAGACCTTCCGTGTGGTGGCACTCCGTCTGCTATCACTGACAATGGCGACACGCGGGTCCGACATGTACTAATGGACCGCATCCGATTTAAAGTTACCACCTAGCAAGTGTGGTGTCTGGCGGTGACACCACATTCCTCCCCCGCAAATTGGCGAACGGTCGTGTTATAAGGCTTCCGCCCGCCGTGGGGAGGACCCCATGTTGACGTATGTGATGAGGTGGGGAGCCTAACAACAAGCGAGGCTGTGCCACCCGCACCCGGCCATTCGGTCCGAGGGGAGCTAGGAAACGCCTGAAAACCTAGTCCAGGGTGCACGCCAACATGCGGTGTATCCGGAGCGGGCAAGAGGTCCATGGCGGAGGACAGCTGGTCACGGGAAGCGATCGGCGGCGCGTGACCCAGGGAGGCGCCAGGCGGTTGCAGCGACGCGTCCACTGCAGGCGGCGCCGGCGGGAGAACAGGCGGCGGCGGCGGCGCGTCGCCATGGGGCAAAATGGAAGGCAGCGTCGGTAACACCTGGGGATGAGGCGAGCCAGTAGATGGGTCCCCAGGGCGCTGACCGGACGGCACCGTCGCTGAAAGCAGATAGGGAGCGGCAGAGCCCGTGCGACGACAGAGGCGCAGCTGATTGAGATGCCGACGCACCCCACCAGAGGCCCCCAAAACCAGATACATAGCGCGGCCGAGGCAGCGAAGAATGCGCCCTGCGAGCCAACGCTGTGAACCGCGATAGTTGCGATAGTATACAACGTGGCCTGGAGCAAAAGCAGGCGTCTGCCGCTGCACAGGAACCTGATGCGGCGGATGCAGCAAAGACATCAAGGTTCGATGAGGACGACCATGGAGCAACTCAGCCGGCGAGCGACCATCTCAGGGCTGAGAGCGATACGAGGGCAAAAAGAGCAATAACGCGTCCTCCCGAGAATGCGACTCTTTCAGCTTCAACATCTGTGACTTGAAAGTCCGGAAAATTACTGAAGGAATCGACCACAACCAACCATCGAGCATTCCAGAATGGTCCAGCAAAATCGATGTACAAGCGTTGCCAAGGGGAAGTGGCTTTTGGCCATGCAAAGAATTTCCGCGGCGGTGCGGATTGTTGTTCGTCACACGCCATGCAAGAAGAGCACATATTCGTAATCGCAGCATCGATTCCGAACCAAGTACAGTGCTGACGAGCAAGTTGTTTCGTTCGCACTATCCCCAATGTCCTTGGTGAAGAAGCCGTAAGACAGAGGACTGTAACGAACGTGGGACCACGACTCTGGACTGATCATTATCAGAACGCAACAACAAAACACGTCGTACAAAAAGTCTCTCTTTGTGAGCAAAAAATCGGCGAACCAACGGATCTTCGATCCGTGACTTTGACAAAGGCCATTGCGTAGTAACAAAACGCAAAACGGTAGCAAGGACAGGGTCAGCAGCTGTAGCTGTAGCTACACGACGAAAATCAATCGGAAACGATTCGACCACGTCTTCGGTTTCCGCATCAATGAACATTCGGAAGAATCGAATGCTCTATCCTCAGCAACAGGCAAACGGGACAACGCAGCAGCGTTTCCGTGCTTAGCAGTGGACTGATACAAGATATCGTAGCAGTACTGCGAGAGGAAAATAGACCAGCGAATGAATTTCTGCGCTGTACGTGGAGGTACAGGCTTGTTCGGATGAAAAAGTGATGTCAAAGGTTTGTGGTCAGTGATGATGGTAAAGTGACGACCATATAAGAAATCATGGAACTTAGTAACACCAAATACGAGAGCCAAAGCTTCTTTCTCTATCTGTGAATAATTTCTTTGCGCAGATGAGAGCAATTGGGACGCAAAGGCAATAGGGCGATCAAGCGATCCATCTTTGTGCGCAAGCACAGCACCGATCCCGAAATCCGATGCATCCACCATCAACAAAGGGGTTTCTGGGGATCGAATGGCGTAAGGCAAGTATTGGAAAGCAACGCCGATTTCAACTGGCGAAAGGCGCGTTCGCATTCCGTCGTCCAGACGAACGGAACACCTTTACGGCGTAAGCGATGAAGCGGAGCTGAAATGGAAGAGGCTGGCGGCACATATTTTGCATAATAATTAATTATTACCAACACACTCTGTAGCTGCTTCAAATTCTGCGGCGAAGGCAAGTCTTGTATGGCACGGAGGTGCTCTGGACTCAGATGTATGCCTTGGGAATTGACTACGTGTCCCAGATATGGTAAGTCACGAGCAAAAAACACACCTTTGTCCTTCCGCAAGCGAAGACCATTTTGTCGCAATACCGGAAATAATGTTCTGAGATTGGCTAAATTTTCTTCTTCCGTCTTTCCGGAGATCACAATATCGTCCAGATAGTTCGCTGCAGTAGGGACCGACGCACAAACAGTTTGTAAATATTGCTGAAACAATGCAGGGGCGGATGCACACCCGAATGGCAGTCTTGTGAATCGGTACAAACCAAGATGCGTGTTAACCACCAAGACACGCTGGGATTTTGCGTCCACCGGTATTTGCAAGTACGCATCTACTAGGTCCAAGTTCGAAAAGTATTTACCCGGGCACAGTTTATCAAAAAGATCTTCCAGGCGGGGTAAAGGAAAAGTTGCAATCACTAGTTGTGGATTCACTGTTGCCTTGAAGTCCACACAAAGTCTCAATTTTCCGGAAGGTTTTGGCAAAATTACTAAGGGTGAGGCCCAGAGAGAAGCCTGCACACGTTCAATTACACCTTGTGATTCCAAATCGTTTATAGTTCTTGCGACCTCATCACGCAATGCGTGGGGAACATTGCGCGCTCTGAAAAATGTTGGTTGCGCATTTACTTCCAGTTCCAAATGTGCTTCATAGTTCTTAGTGCAACCAAGGTCCGGTGCAAAAATGTCTGCAAATTCTTCACAGAGACGAGAAACACTGGCGGAAGGCACAGTCTGGTTCACTGATAGGACCTGATTGACTATTGACAAGTTAAACAACTGAAATAAATCTAACCCAAACAAGTTCACTGCAGAAGAAGAACAAAGAACGTAAAATGACACAAGTTTTGTTTGTCCCTTGTATGTTGCAAGAAGGCTGCACTGTCCTAACACAGAGATATTCTGACCGGAATAGCTATTTAACGTAACATTGGCGGCACGCAACGGAGGTTTGCCCAGTTGTTTGTACGTGTCATGATTGATCAATGAAACTGCAGCTCCGGTATCGAGCTGGAATGGGATCACGTTGCCATGAATGTCCAAATCTACAAAAAGTTTATTGTCCTGCTGACGACAAGAGCGACTTTCGCGTGCAATTTGAACTGACACTGGTACAGAAGCACTCGCGACTTGACGGGATTTCCGGCGATGGCGACGCACACTATTTGTGGGACGAACACAGTCACTGTTAGAGAATGTGGCACTGGGCGGAGTGGAATTAACTACATGAATGTCCATGGGCGAATGTCCACGAGTCTGAGTATTCTGGGTTCGATTCCGGTGTGAAGCAAAGGGCCTGGAATGGTTGTGAGTGTCCGATCTGAGTTTCTTCTGGCAAACACTTTGAACATGTCCTTTTTTATTACAGAAAAAGCAAATAGCCTGGCGTGACGGGCACTTCTCACGCGAATGTCTAGTAGCACACCGCGGGCATGATTTCACTGCATTTGCATGCTGGCGCGGGACACATGGCTGCGTGGACGTGCGCGAGGGCTGTTTACAGTTCTGTGCAGCTCGCCCGGCGGGCCGGTTAATGTGACACACAGCTGGCGAAGTTTCAAACGATTCCTGAGCAAAGGCAAGTGTGTCTTTCCTATCCATATGTCTATCACTTGTTGAAGGGAGGGATTGACTAGCTTCAAAATCTGTTCCCGTACACGAACATCAGAAACGTTCTGTGCAATTCCATCACGCACCATAGTATCTGAATAAGGGAGTCCACACTCACACTCAAAAGCACAATCCCTTGTAAGGCCTTGCAAAGTTGCAACCCACTCCCGATTAGTCTGACCAGCCGTACATTTTGTACGAAAGAACGTATACCGTTTTGCAACTACATTAACTGATTCCTTGAAATAGGCATCTAAAGCAGACAAAATTTCTTCGTAGGACAGAGTTGCTACGTCGCGTCGGGGAAATAATTTCACTATCACACGGTACGTTTTCACCCCTACACACGCCAATAAATGAGGCTGCCGCTCGTTACCTTGAATTCTGTAGGCGGCGAGATGAAATCCAAATTGGCGTGACCACTCCGTCCAGCTTTCCATCGCCGCATCGAAGTGTCGAAAAGGCGGAGCAACTGCATGTTGTGGCTGCGGTAGCGATGGAGCGGCGGCTGCCGCATCGTTTCGCATTGCACGTTGACCCTGGACGAGCTGTCCAAGGGCATCCAATAAGGCCTGCGTCTGCTGATTCTGCAAGCGATAAAATTCGGACAGTACATCTGGCGAAGCCATGACACAAGTAAATTAGTTATATATAAAGGAGACCGTTTGTATCCGAGTCGCCAAAAATGTTGTGGACTGGCAAGACAGCCAATCCACAGTGACGGGTAACCGAAAGGCACACGTTTAAACTCACGCAGGCTGGCGTGAGGTCTGAAACAGGATAAGTAATGAATGCTATACAGAAAAGTACGTAGCTGCTGTAATACTTAATTTTAATCCACAATTGGTGAACATTGGTCTTGTTGATACAGTATATGCGTCATTAGAAACATAGCAAAGGATAAATGGCGCCTTGCTAGGTCGTAGCAATTGACTTAGCTGAAGGCTATGATAACTATCGTCTCGGCAATTGAGAGCGTAATTCTCAGTGAACCTTTCATAGCAAAGTCCGCTGTACAACTGGGGTGAGTGCTAGTAAGTCTCTCGAGACCTGCCGTGTGGTGGCGCTCGGTCTGCTATCACTGACAATGGCGACACGCGGGTCCGACATGTACTAATGGACCGCGGCCGATTTAAAGCTACAACCTAGCAAGTGTGGTGTCTGGCGGTGACACCACACCCTTCGACACTTATAACTGCTACTGGTTTCTGTACAAATTGTAAATAGCCTTCCGCTCCCTGTTTATACCCCTGCCACATTGAGAATTTGAAAGAGAGTATTCCAGTCAACATTGTCAAAAGCTTTCTCCATGTCTACAAATGCTAGAAACGTAGGTTTACCTGTCCTTAATCTATTTTCTAAGATACGTCGTAGGGTCAGTATTGCCTCACGTGTTCCAACATTTCTACGGAATCCAAAGTGATCTTCCCCGAGGTCGGCTTCTACCAGTTTTTCCATTCGTATGTAAAGAATCCCCCCCCATGAACCATGGACCTTGCCGTTGGTGAGGAGGCTTGCGTGCCTCAGCGATACAGATAGCCGTATCGTAGGTGCAACCACAACGGAGGGGTATCTGTTGAGAGGCCAGACAAACATGTGGTTCCTGAAGAGGGGCAGCAGCCTTTTCAGTAGTTGCAAGGGCAACAGTCTGGATGATTGACTGATCTGGCCTTGTAACAATAACCAAAACGGCCTTGCTGTGCTGGTACTGCGAACGGCTGAAAGCAAGGGGAAACTACAGCCATAATTTTTCCCGAGGGCATGCAGCTTTACTGTATGATTACATGATGATGGCGTCCTCTTGGGTAAAATATTCCGGAGGTAAAATAGTCCCCCATTCGGATCTCCGGGCAGGGACTACTCAAGAGGATGTCGTTATCAGGAGAAAGAAAACTGGCGTTCTACGGATCGGAGCGTGGAATGTCAGATCCCTTAATCGGGCAGGTAGGTTAGAAAATTAAAAAAGGGAAATGGATAGGTTGAAGTTAGATATAGTGGGAATTAGTGAAGTTCGGTGGCAGGAGGAACAAGACGTCTGGTCAGGTGACTACAGGGTTATAAACACAAAATCAAATAGGGGTAATGCAGGAGTAGGTTTAATAATGAATAGGAAAATAGGAATGCGGGTAAGCTACCACAAACAGCATAGTGAACGCATTATTGTGGCCAAGATAGATACGAAGCCCACGCCTACTACAGCAGTACAAGTTTATATGCCAACTAGCTCTGCAGATGACGAAGAAATTGAAGAAATGTATGATCAAATAAAAGAAATTATTCAGATTGTGAAGGGAGACGAAAATTTAATAGTCATGGGTGACTGGAATTCGAGTGTAGGAAAAGGGAGAGAAGGAAACATAGTAGGTGAATATGGATTGGGGGACAGAAATGAAAGAGGAAGCCGCCTGGTCGAATTTTGCACAGAGCACAACATAATCATAACTAACACTTGGTTTAAGAATCATGAAAGAAGGTTGTATACATGGAAGAACCCTGGAGATACTAAAAGGTATCAGATAGATTATATAATGGTAAGACAGAGATTTAGGAACCAGGTTTTAAATTGAAAGACATTTCCAGGGGCAGATGTGGACTCTGACCACAATCTATTGGTTATGACCTGTAGATTAAAACTGAAGAAACTGCAAAAAGGTGAGAATTTAAGGAGATGGGACCTGGATAAACTAAAAGAACCAGAGGTTGTACAGAGATTCAGGGAGAGCATAAGGGAGCAATTGACAGGAATGGGGGAAAGAAATACAGTAGAAGAAGAATGGGTAGCTTTGAGGGATGAAGTAGTGAAGGCAGCAGAGGATCAAGTAGGTAAAATGACGAGGGCTAGTAGAAATCCTTGGGTAACAGAAGAAATATTGAATTTAATTGATGAAAGGAGAAAATATAAAAATGCAGTAAGTGAAACAGGCAAAAAGGAATACAAATGTCTCAAAAATGAGATCGACAGGAAGTGCTAAATGGCTAAGCAGGGATGGCTAGAGGACAAATGTAAGGATGTAGAGTCCTATCTCACTAGGGGTAAGATAGATACCGCCTACAGGAAAATTAAAGAGACCTTTGGAGATAAGAGAACGACTTGTATGAATATCAAGAGCTCAGATGGACACCCAGTTCTAAGCAAAGAAGGGAAAGCAGAAAGGTGGAAGGAGTATATAGAGGGTCTACACAAGGGCGATGTACTTGAGGACAATATTATGGAAATGGAAGAAGATGTAGATGAAGATGAAATGGGAGATATGATACTGCGTGAAGAGTTTGACAGAGCACTGAAAGACCTGAGTCGAAACAAGGCCCCCCGGAGTAGACAATATTCCATTGGAACTACTGACGGCCGTGGAAGAGCCAGTCCTGACAAAACTCTACCATCTGGTGAACAAGATGTATGAAACAGGCGAAATACCCTCAGACTTCAAGAAGAATATAATAATTCCAATCCCAAAGAAAGCAGGTGTTGACAGATGTGAAAATTACCGAACTATCAGCTTAATAAGTCACAGCTGCAAAATACTAAGGCGAATTCTTTACAGACGAATGGAAAAACTAGTAGAAGCCAACCTCGGGGAAGATCAGTTTGGATTCCGTAGAAACACTGGAACACGTGAGGCAATACTGACCTTACGACTTATCTTAGAAGAAAGATTAAGGAAAGGCAAACCTACGTTTCTAGCATTTGTAGACTTAGAGAAAGCTTTTGACAATGTTGACTGGAGTACTCTCTTTCAAATTCCAAAGGTGGCAGGGGTAAAATACAGGGAGCGAAAGGCTATTTACAATTTGTACAGAAACCAGATGGCAGTTATAAGAGTCGAGGGACATGAAAGGGAAGCAGTGGTTGGGAAGGGAGTAAGACAGGGTTGTAGCTCTCCCCGATGTTGTTCAATCTGTATATTGAGCAAGCAGTAAAGGAAACAAAAGAAAAATTCGGAGTAGGTATTAAAATTCATGGAGAAGAAATAAAAACTTTGAGGTTCGCCGATGACATTGTAATTCTGTCAGAGACAGCAAAGGACTTGGAAGAGCAGTTGAATGGAATGGACAGTGTCTTGAAAGGAGGATATAAGATGAACATCAACAAAAGCAAAACAAGGATAATGGAATGTAGTCTAATTAAGTCAGGTGATGCTGAAGGAATTAGATTAGGAAATGAGGCACTTAAAGTAGTAAAGGAGTTTTGCTATTTGGGGAGCAAAATAACTGATGATGGTCGAAGTAGAGAGGATATAAAATGTAGGCTGGCAATGGCAAGGAAAGCGTTTCTGAAGAAGAGAAATTTGTTATCATCCAGTATTGATTTAAGTGTCAGGAAGTCATTTCTGAAAGTATTTGTATGGAGTGTAGCCATGTATGGAAGTGAAACATGGACGATAAATAGTTTGGACAAGCAGAGAATAGAAGCTTTCGAAATGTGGTGCTACAGAAGAATGCTGAAGATTAGATGGGTAGATCACATAACTAATGAGGAAGTATTGAGTAGGATTGGGGAGAAGAGAAGTTTGTGGCACAACTTGACCAGAAGAAGGGATCGGTTGGTAAGACATGTTCTGAGGGATCAAGGGATCACCAATTTAGTATTGGAGGGCAGCGTGGAGGGTAAAAATCGTAGAGGGAGACCAAGAGATGAATACACTAAGCAGATTCAGAAGGATGTAGGTTGCAGTAGGTACTGGGAGATGAAAAAGCTTGCACAGGATAGAGTAGCATGGAGAGCTGCATCAAACCAGTCTCAGGACTGAAGACCACAACAACAACATGTAAAGAATTCGCCTTAGTATTTTGCAGCTGTGACTTATTAAACTGATAGTTCGGTTATTTTCACATCTGTCAATACCTGCTTTCTTTGGGATAGGAAATATTATATTCTTCTTGAAGTCTGAGGCTATTTCGCCTGTCTCATACATCTTGCTCACCAGATGGTAGAGTTTTGTCAGGACTGGCTCTCCCAAGGCCGTCAATAGTTCTAATGGAATGTTGTCTACTCGCGGGGCCTTGGATCGACTGAGATCTTTCAGTGCTCTGTCAAACTCTTCACGCAGTATCATATCTCCCATTTCATCTTCATCTACATCCTCTTCTATTTCCATAATACTGTCCTCAAGTACATCGCCCTTGTGTAGACCCTCTATATACTCCTTCCACCTTTCTGCTTTCCCTTCTTAGCTTAGAACTGGGTTTCCATCTAAGCTCTTGATATTCATACGAGTGGTTCTCTTTTCTCCAAAGGCCTCTGTAATTTTCCTGTAGGCAGTATCTATCTTACCCCTAGTGAGATAAGACTCTACATCCTTACATTTGTCCTCTAGCCATCCTTGATTAGCCGTTTTGCACTTCCTGTCGATCTCATTTTTGAGACGTTTGTATTCCTTTTCGCCTGCTTCACTTACTGCATTTTTATATTTTCTCCTTTCATCAATTAAATTCAGTGTTTCTTCTGTTACCCAAGGATTTCTAATACCGCTCGTCTTTTTACCTACTTGATCCTCTGCTGCCTTTACTACTTCACCCCTCAAAGCTACCCATTCTTCTTCTACTGTATTTCTTTCCCTCATTCCTGTCAACTGTTCCCTTACGCTCTCCCTGAAACTCTGTACAACCTCTGGTTCTTTCAGTTTGTCCAGGTCCCATCTCCATAAATTCCCATCTTTTTTCAGTTTCTTCAGTTTTAATCTACTGTTCATAACCAGTAGTTTGTGGTTAGAGTCCACATCTGCCCCTGGAAATGCCTTAGAATTTAAAACCTGGTTCCTAAATCTCTGTCTTACTATTATATAATCTATCTGATATCTTCTAGTATCTCCAGGATTCTTCCATGTATATAACCTTCTTTTATGATTCTTGAAACAAGTGTTATCTGTGATTAAGTTATGGTCTGTGCAAAATTCTACCAGACAGCTTCCTTTTTCATTTCTTTCTCCCAATCCATATTCACCTACTATGTTTCCTTCTCTCCCTTTTCCTACTCTCGAATTCCAGTCACCCATGACTACTAAATTTTCATCTCCCTTCACTACCTGAATAATTTCTTTTATCTCATCATACATTTCATCAATTTCTTCATCATCTGCAGAGCTAGATGGCATATAGACTTGTACTACTGTAGTAGGCATGGGCTTCGTGGCTAACTTGGCCACAAAAATGCGTTCACAATGCTGTTTATATTAGCTTACCCGCACTCCTATCTTTTTTATTCATTATTAAACCTACTCCTGCATTACCTCTATTTGATTTTTTATTTATAACCCTGTATTCACCTGACCAAAGTCTTGTTCCTCCTGCCACCGAACTTCACTAATTCCCACTATATCTAACTTTAACCTATCCATTCCCTTTTTAATTTTTCTAACCTACCTGCCCGATTAAGGGATCTGACATTCCACGCTCCGATCTGTAGAACGCCAGTTCTCTTTCTCCTGATAACGGCATCCTCTTGAGTAGTCCCAGCCCGGAGATCCGAATGGGGGACTATTTTACCTCCGGAATATTTTACCCAAGAGGACACCATCATTATTTAACCATACAGTAAAGCTGTATGTATCCATATAACGCAAAATTTATCTACCTAAGTTCCATAATTTTTAGAACTGTAAGGCGCCTTAATCTGCTATATGTGCGTCGTCGAACAGAATGCTATCGACAGATATCTAACAGTACATGTGGATGCACGATTCTGTTGTGTGCGAAGGGGCCAGAGAGGTGGATTCGGTCACAACTTGTCAGACTCTGTTCCTCTTGTACCACGGACGATTGTGACTTTAATAATAAGAGCATCCAAGTCTGTAGAACGTGTAATACAATAGTAATTATAATTTGTTTACATCAGTACATAGTACATCCCTTTAGCACGACTTACAATTTTAATTCAGATAAATACTGCATTTGAAAAGCATTCGATAGAAAATATGTGAAGTACATGCGTCATGTAATTGATCTGAAAACTGTAATAGCAACAAACTGTCGGCAGGTACGGCCATCCTGTGAATCGGCCCCCTTCCCTGCCTGGAAAGCTCTCTGCGGGCGGTGAGGTCACAAGCTTTTCCCTGTGGGAAAAAGTATGTTGTGCTAAACGCGGTTTGCAGTTAATGGACATCCTTGCCAGTTTCGAGACACTTAATTTCAGTTACTTTTTTGTTTGAAGGATAGTCGCGAAATTTGCAAATTGGTATATAGGCAACTTTAACCCTCTTACTGAAATTCTCGTTTTATTTTGGAGGTAAGGTTTATGTAACTTATCCCTCACCGCCGGCCGGTGTGGCCGAGTGGTTCTAGACGCTTCAGTCCGGAACCGCGCGACCGCTACGGTCGCAGGTTCGAATCCTGCCTCAGGCATGGATGTGTGTGATGTCCTTAGGTTAGTTATGTTTAATTATTTCTAAGTTCTAGGGGACTAATGACCTCAGATGTTAAGTCCCATAGTGCTCAGAGCCATTTTTTTATCCCTCCCCATCCCGCTCGAACTTGGATCTCTATCTGCTTTCAGAGCAGAAACTATGAAAATTAATCTGCCCCTTTCTTACCTATCCCGTAGGGATCACATGGAGAAGATTCAGGTAAACACTATAAATTTGTGTCAAATACGCTCGCACAGAGGCATGCAAGCAGTGACTCTCCCAATGCTCTATCCGTTATTAGAGCCAGTATTTCTTCCATAATGTTGACAAAAGCGTCCTCCCACTATCAATCAGTACGATAACAGATTTCGAAACACCCTGAAATATGAAGGTACACAACAACGACACTTAACTATTGAACACGGATAGATTAGTTAACAGTGGATTGACAGGTACATCACATCCAACAACCAAGACCACCCCGTTTATTTAACAACTGGTCACGCCATTTCGTCAGCGAGAGAGCTTCTAAAATTGTTTCATCGAAAGTGAGAGGAAGTCTGGTCTATACTGTTTCCAAATGTTAATGCTTGTTATATTCTCAAGCCATATGAGTCCACGTTTGTTCGCTTCTACTGTTCACGTTTCTGTGATCAGAACTGTGTGCAACTGGGCTGCGCCCACGTCGTCGCGGCCGTAGCTGGCGGTTGATGCCGCGTTCTCCGGATCTGCTGTCTCCTCCCTAAACATCACGAAATGCTCTGTTTAGACAGTAGATGGCCGGTAAATTAATTATGGTCACTGTAATTTGACTGTGCGTGGAGGAAACGAACTCTTAAATCTTTCCGTGCAATCTCTGATTTGGCTTTTTTATTGTGATGCACAGTTCTCCCTATGTAACGTCACGACAACAAAATATTTTCACTTTCAGAGAATAAAGGTGGCGATTGAAATTTCGTAAGAAAATCACGCCGCAAAGGAAAATGCCTTTATATTAATGATTGCAACCCCAACTATCTTATCACATCTGTGAAACTATCTCTCCTTTTTCGCAATAATACAAAACGAGTTGCCCTTCTTTGGACTTTTTCGCTATCTGGTGCGGCAGCAACACTCGAGAATAAGACAACAAGCGTAGCTTAGGCAATCTCTTTAGTAGAACTATTGCATCTCCTAATTCTGCCAGTAAGTCGAAGTCTTTGTTTAACTATCCCCATTGTCTATTTGATCGTTCTAATTCTACCAACAAATCGGAGTCGTTGGTTAGCTTTCCCCACAGTATTACGTTCTAATTCAAGTTATTCTTAATTATAATCAGTGAGAACTTTTTATAATTCACAGCCTTTCGATTTGTGTGATTTATCATCTAATAAATAGAGCTGGATCCTTTAGGTACTGACGTGGGCGACCTTACACTTTTCGTTTTTTTAGAATCTATTACCACGTTTCACACCATAACGACAACTTCTGTAAACCATTTTGCAGTTGTTTTTGATTATTTGACAATTTTACCAGACTGTGAATGACAGCATCATCTGGAAACAATGTATGAAGGCTGGTCATATTGTCTAAATCGTTTATATACATTAGGAACAGCAGAATTCCTTGGGGAACGTCAGATACCACGTCTGTTTCACTCCATGACTCTCCTTCAGTTACTAGGAACGGCGACCTCTGATTCCAATCGCACAACTGAATCGATACTCTGGAGGCACTTAATTCGATTAGAAGTGAGAAGCAAAGTCAAGAGCCTTCTGGAAATCGAGAAGTGAAATCTACGAGGGTCGTTCAATAAGTAATGCCCCACTCTTTTCTTCAGATCATATTTATTGTTAAGAGTCAGAATTTGGTAACAATATACATCAAAATGTCTTGTCCATGTGTTATTTTTCTACGTAGTCTACATCACGTTCTATGGACGTACACAAACGTTGTGGAAGATCATATATTCCCTGCTGGTAAAAGCTGTTGTCTTGTAGGCGTAGCCATGTTTTCACTACATGAGTGACACTCTCGTCATCTTCAAAGTGGAGAATCTTTAAGCGGCCAAAAGAGATGGAAGTCAGCGGGTGCCAGGTCTGGACTGTTGGGTGGGTGAGACAATGATGTCCAACCCAATCTGGCGATGCGTTCCCGAGTTCTCACACTTATGTGTTGGTGTGGATTATCGTGTTGGAGCAAGATTTCTACTGGATTCTTTTCCGATCGAACACATTGGAAACTGTAACTGAGTTTATTCAGAGTCTTCACGTACGCCTCTGAAATGATGGTTGACCTTCTTGAACCAGCATCCACGAGAATGACGTCATCATAATCCCAGAAGACTGTCACCATGACTTCTCCATCAGAGGGGGTTGAATTTCTTCTTTTGTGGTGAATGAGGATTATGCCACTCCATGGACTGCCTTTTTCATTCCGACACAAAGTGGTGCACCCAGCTTTCGTCCCCTGCAACGATCCGTGATAAAGGCCACTCCGCCGGTCTCAAAACGCTCCAAAAATTCAGATGAAATGGCCTTTCTCTGAATCTTGTGGTCCGTTGTGAGCATTCGTGGAACCCATTGTGAGCACCTCTTTGAATATCTGAGACTCTCGATCATTGCAGACGCACTTTCAATGCTGACCGACAACTGGATAGCCAATTTTCGAGTTGTGATGATGTTCCAGTTGACACGAATAAAGGCTTCCGCACGATTCAGCATATCTGGAGCAATGGCTGTGACAGGACGTCCCGAGCGTGACATATTATGAAGCTCTGTTTCTTCACTTTCTGGGACTCTAATTTTCTTTACCCATCGCCCAGGTATACTCCTACCAACTGTAGCATCGCCATCCACTGCACTCAAACGTTTATGGATATTCACTATGATTTTTTCTCTGCACGGAAGAATTCAATAACAGACGCCATTTTGACCCTGTACTACGGCTCTGCCATGTGCCAGAACGGTTCGAAACTTCACCGGCGCACCGAACTAACATCAATTGTGAAGCACCAACACGGACGTTTGTCTATGTACATTAATGGATTTTATAAAAATGTGGGGCATTACTTATTGAACGACCCTCGTATTTTAGTTGCTGTCGTTAGCAGTCATTGCTTCGAGTGAATAAAGAGATACTTATATTTCAAACCAACGATATTTTTTGAATACTAGGTAACTGTTTGTCAGTAAATGTTTTCTTTATGGTAATTTACAATGTTCGAACACTGTACATGTCCTTACTGATACAGGCCCGTAATTCATCGGAGTACTCCTATTTCCTTTCTTGTGTGTTGGTGTGATCTGACCACTTTCAGTCTTTAGGGAAGGATCCTCCATCCAGCGAGTGGTTGGATATCACTGCTAAAATATGAGCATATTCTGAAAGGAGCCTTATTGGTGTACTATCCGGACCCGTAGACTTGTCTTTATTAGGTGAGTTAAGCTGATTTGCTATGCCGAGGATAACTACTTTTAAGTTACTCGCGTTGGCAGCTGTGCTTGATTCGAATTGTGGAACAATTATTCGTCTTCTTTGATGAAAGAATATCGGAAAACCATGTTTAGCAACTCTGTGTTATTGGCATTATGGTCGGTAACATTACTATTGCTATCGCGCAGTGAAGGTGTGTCTTGCCGCTAGTGTGCTTTACATACGGCCAGGATTTTCTGCCATATTTCGAGACAGAGTTTCATCGTGGAAACTGTTAAAACCATCTCGCATTGAAGTCCGCGCTAAATTTCAAGCTTCAGTAAAACATGGCTAAAGTTTGAACTTTATTGTTCCTTTAAATGCGACATGATTTTCCTGTTGCATCCGTAACAGTGGTTCAAATGGCTCTGAGCACTATGGGACTCAACTGCTGAGGTCATTAGTCCCCTAGAACTTAGAACTAGTTAAACCTAACTAACCTAAGGACATCACAAACATCCATGCCCGAGGCAGGATTCGAACCTGCGACCGTAGCGGTCTTGCGGTTCCAGACTGCAGCGCCTTTAACCGCACGGCCACTTCGGCCGGCCGTAACAGTGTTCCGACGTGTTACGTATACCTTATAATTGCCGTCGCTAATATTACTCTTTGAATTTATCTCACATCTTACATAATAACTTTGGAAGACGTGGAGACTGTTTCTTAAGAAGGCTTAAAGTGAGTCTTTATCTCCTTTTTTAATTGGATAAAATTTGCTTTTCGTTTTCGTGGATTTGGCTACAACGATCTAGTGATCACTGATATCTATCTCCATCATGATGCTCCCTATTGGCTCAGGATTTTTTTTCTAAGAGGTCATGCATGTTATCGTAACCTTTTACACTTCGAGTGGTCTCGTGAAATAATTATTCAAAATAATTTCCAGAGAAAGTATCCAATACGATTTCGGGTGATATTTTATGGCCACAGCCGGCTTTTAACATTTATTTTCCCCAACATATCGATAGTAGACTGAAGTCACCATCAACAGTAATTGTATGAGTGAGCTACGCATTTGAAATAGTACTCAAGCTTTCTTTGAACTCTTCAGCAACTGCATCATCTCAGTCGGTGGGTCAGTAAAAGGAACTACTTTTAATTTATTCCAGTAGCAAATTTACATCTCTGCCCACAACAATTGACTGGAACTATACATTTCAATTTCATGCTTTAACAGCAATAAAAACTCCATCGTCTTCAATGAAGTCGTCCCTTATAAATGAGCAGTGGAACTGTGGTAAACTTCAGTGTCATAATATATTACAGTGTGCGAGAATACTGAACGGTTCAACTGAAACGATGGTGCTAGTATTGTGTGTAAAGAGAAGAAAAGCAGAAACTGAGGAACGGTGCCAGACAATGAATCTACATTGAACCACTCGAATAAAAGCTAAAATATCAGACTCCATATCTTCGTGTTTGGAGGGGTGTAAGGCAATGGTACAGGTTATCGATATTAATATTTAGCGTGAGTGCCAAAAATCTAAAGAGAGACGCGATGGGTTGACAACAGGAAGTAAATGCTTGGAGAATAAATAACGCAGGTAAGCGGACGACCTCCCGTGCGAACTATAGGGTGTTAAGAATCGCTAAGATCTCTTACATGGAGTGACTGGTAGTAATAGAATAAACGTTTATGACTGAAAATAAATGAAACTAAGTACGTCAAAGAAACGTAGAAATGAGATCATTTTGCAAAACAACAAATTAAGTAATACATAGTATGTAATAAACATAAAACTGGAATGAAACTGAGAAAAGTAGTCTTCAGCTTGTTGTCTCATACTATAAGAATATCCAAATTCTAAATAAATTTTAGTATAAATGTGACAGTTCATTAATCTCAATGAAAATACACTCTTGTGGTAATTCACAGATAAAACAGAGAACAAATAGAAGCAACGTCCAGAAGTATTAGCGTCTGAAGTGATACCAATGAGAGTTAGCTGTTCTTTAACACAGAAATTAGCAAGTGTAAATCATTATGTGTAGCGGTAATAAGGCTGACTAGTATTGACTACATCTACATGTTTATTGAAGTGACTGCACAGTGCATTGGACAGAGTGCAGTAGCCAGTAATATCGATGTTCTTTGATGTTGCGTTACTTTACTGTGTGAGGAAAAAATAACACTCTGTGCCTCTCTACGTCACGTAATCTCTTATCTTACTCTGATGGATTCTAAGCGAGGTATGCGACAGTGCTCGTCGAATACAGAGTCTCTAAATCTGCCCAATAGGTTTTCGTGAGATCTACGTCATCTCCTGTCTATAGATTCCAATTTAAGTTTCCCCTAATATTTTTGTTGTACTTTCATGTGGGCTCTACCGACCTGTTAACGGTCGTAGAAGCGCTATCATAGCTGCGTGCTTCTCAATTCATTCCGTCTTTGTCGTCATGCCTACTTCATAATGACTCTAAATACTTAAACAGCACACTACAATTGTTCACTCTAGCTTCTCCCTGAAGTGAACTGCTGCAGAGACGGACGAAATGTAGTCTTTATAGTTTTTAGTTTTTCATAATGACTGAAAACTACTTATTCAGTTTTTTCGTCTTAGGTGTACTGTCATTTAAGAGAATGTTGCACTATAGGCCTCTCGATTTTATTTACAAAGCATTACACATATCTCTGTACCCTGCATTTGTAGATTACACAAATCCCCCTTTCACATGGGATTCGAACCTGAAACCTTTACTTTACGAGCAGCGTAAGTTATACATAGAGGATGACGCAGTTCAAAGTAGCTCTCCTCCCTTTTGAACGCGAATGCAATAATCGATTTTTAGCATTCTTCTGTCAGCATTTCACATTATTTCATCAGTGAAATTAGACGTTTGTCTCTGCTGTCTGCAAAATGACTTTCTCGATAGAAGAAAGAATTGAAATGGTGGAAGCATATATGAGAACAAATTCGATTAAGAAAATTCACGAAATTCTCAGAGTCTAGCATCGGATGGAGGACTACTAACAAAGAGAGCAAATTGGCACACCAACGGATGTGTGAGAAATGTAAAACGACAAAGAATTCCTTCAATTCGTTCAACAGAAGTTATTGTAGACATTCGCAGAACAGTTATTCAGAGCCCACAGAAGTCTACACGTAAATTGGCCCAATAGGCGCAAGTACGTAGGAGGAGTTCCCAGCGGAAGTATTAATTTGAAGCCATATCTTATGACGGCTGTGCGGCAGTTACTCGGGGATGACAGTCAGAAACGTATGGATTACTGCACGTGGCTTTTGAAAAACATCAGCTCTGGTTTGTTATACCCTTTCCATTACAACGTGAGTTGTGAAGTATCTTTTCAAAATTCCGGTCATGTGAATTCACAGAACACGAGGTAGTGGGCAACGGAGAACCCTAACATTGTGTGTCAGCAACCACTCCATGATGAAAAAATCGCCGTTTGCTGTTTGACACCACCCTTAGCGCGGTTTTCATATACAGAAATTTTTGATCAATTTTGTGCTCAACTCACTGAATCTCAAAGAAAAATAATGCATCTTCCATCAAGACGGGACAACATGCCACACGTCTAAAGTATCCCTGGACCGAGTCCATGTTGTCTTCACTCAACAGCCAGCCGACAGCAAACATTTATGGCCATCACATTAACCGCAACTAACAACATTTGATTTCTTTCCCTGTGGGAACACTTGAAGAGCAAAGTTTGTGAAACAAATCCACACACACAATACAGGAACTGAAAGACAACATCAGCCGTGAAGTTGACGCCATCGATACCCCAATATCTGTATCTGAATGTGCTTGGACGTGCACAGATGTGGATTGGTGTTACGGGGAGGAGGGGGGAGGGTGTCAGCAAAAGTTTGTTGGTAGTTTTGTATCGGTATGTGGCATTAGGTCTACACGCAGGTCATGTAAGTCTCATAAATAACGGGCCACCGATTTGCGTACACGATGATAGTGCGCAACAGCGAACCAGTTGGGTTCCATAGGATTTACATCAGGCGTGTTTGGTCACCAAGATATCAATGTCAGTTCACTATAATGCTCCTCAAACCACTGTATCATGGTTCTGGTTCTGAGACACGGGCAATTATACTGCTGAAAGATGATATCGCTGTCGGGGAAGACATTAAGCGTGAAGGAATGCAGGCGGTTCGCAACTATCAGCGTGCCTTCAATTACTACCACAGGTCCCATCCAAGGAGGGTGGCTGGAGTATGTCTCTCATAGCATAATACTGCTCCCACCAGCCCGTCTCCGTGGCGCCCTGCACGCTTAGAGTCGCCGTTCAACTAGATGACGGCGTTTGTGGAGATGACCATTGACCTAGTTTAGCAAACATGTGATCCACCAGAAGAGCAGACACGTTCGATTGGTCAGCGGTCGAATCCCGATGGCCCCATGCCCGCTCCAATTGTAATTGACGATGTCGTTGGGCCAACATGTGAAGGAGTTCGATCTTCAACAATGTACGTTGAAGGGCGTGTTCCGAAACATGGGTGCAGCAGCATTGTGCTCTATCCGTAGAGACACCATAGAACAGAGCAGACTACCCTCTGAACCCAATGTTGTGTGGAGAGTCGTGGGCGTCTACCTATTTAGCGCCCAGTGGTAGCTTCACTGTCCTTCTACCTCTTTCCGTAGCTGACCACGGCAGCAGCACGTGAACATTCGACGGAAGTCGCCGTTTTTGGGATAGTCGTTCACAGGCTCTACGTAATAATAATCTGCCCTTTAAATTTTTTTTTCTTTTTAAAATTCAGTCTTGATCGCACCACCTATGCTACAAGAACATAGGTGACCGGTTTCGGTCATATCACATGACCATCATCAGACCTGTAATTTAATTTATAAAGTAATAGAAACCTTACTAGATTGACACTAAAATATGACAAAATGCTTATAAGGATAAAATACAATAAGACTTGTTATACCCATGGCCTCCTTCGAAGATGGTAGGTGGAACACTCTTCTCAGCTGCTGTGATGTCAACTGGTGCCTGCAAGTGACGGGCATACGCTTAAATACGAAGATGCTCCGCCTACCTCTTCCCCCCCACCTCACGTCAACCAATCAGTGTAAAACACGTTCACATAATCGTCAGAACGTAGATTATGTGAACCTGTTTTTCACTGATTGGTTGACAGGAGGTGGGGGAGAAGAGGTAGGCAGAGCATCTTCGTATTTAAGCGTATGCCCGTCACTTGCTGGCACCAGTTGACATCACAGCAGCTGAGAAGAGTGTTCCACCTACCATCTTCGAAGGAGGCCATGGGTACAACAAGTCTTATTGTATTTTATCCTTATAAACATTTTGTTATATTTTAGTGTCAATCTAGTAAGGTTTCTATTACTTTATAAATTAAATTACAGGTCTGATGATGGTCATGTGATATGACTGAAACCGGTCACCTGTGTTCTTGTAGCATATGTGGTGCGATCAGGACTGAATTTTAAAAAGAAAAATTTTTTGATTGCTGTTCCAAAAATGTTTATTCAAATCTGCTCTTTGTCAAGTTGCTTATCTCAACGGATTTCCTCATTTGTAGCCCATATGTTCGCTAAAGTGATTTCTCCGTCGATGTCTGCTGCGCTTACATACTTTTGTTACCGCGTCACGTGCCCTCAACGCCACTAGATGGAAAACAACGTCGCGGTCGATGTTTTGACTTATAAAATGCGAGGTGATACGTGGTTCGTCCTTGAAAATGGAGAGCGCGAGCGTTCGCTGCGGCACCTGCTGTTCAGCACCAGACTTAATTGCTGCAGCAGACAGCGTGCTCTGGGACGGCAGCAGCAGAGAGCAGGCGGCGGACGGCAGCTTTTGGTGCCACCCCAGCCCAGCTTCGCCGTGCTGCACGCGCCGCGCCCCCTCCACGCCCTCTCATTAGCCGCTGGCGTGGGCATTGTCGCTCCAGCCCGATGCTGGCGCTGCGCTGGTGATGAGTCAGCTACGGATCATTAGCGCACCCATTATTGCCCCCACCACACGCTTAACGCATCGGCACCAAACTGCGCTGCTCTAGTACTGTTTGTTTCTCACTAGTCGATTTTGCCATCCCATTCGTTCAGCATTCCTCAAATAATATTACTAAGTTGGCAGTCCGGTTTTTAACGTGCACTGTTCTTGCGAATACAGCTGACTGCAATAATAGAAAATACGTGTCACACACAGTAGTGGAAATCATTATAAAGGCAGGGATCCTGGAAAGTGATAGTACAAGTTCAGTCGCATACTCTATCGAATTTGTTATGAAAGTAATACATACATATAAGACATAAACAATCATGAAGGAATTACGTGGTTTCTTTCATAACACGAGTAACAACAAGCGTTTACATTTCCTGGGCGGAAATTGTTCTACAGGCAGTCACTGTTCTGTATTGTTACTGCATTGTTAGTACTTAGACCAACTTCTGTTCTTCCTAGTTATCTCATAACTTCTCTTCGGCATTGACGTTTTTAGCGTTAGTATTTCTTGCAATGAAACTGTCGCCCACTCTTCTCGTGTCTCTCTTTTCAGCTCATATACGACACCAAATTGCCTTCCATCGCATGTACTTCTCAATGATTTTCCACGGGTTTCAGATCCGGGCTACGTGCGGGGCAGTGTAAGACATCTATATCTTTATCTTCAAACCACTTTTTGATTTTAGTAGAAGCTTCCACAGATGCATTATCTTGAAACATTGGACTTTCGTCCTCTACGTCCTCATACATTCTAACCCATTCTCTCTCTAGCATCTCAGTGCCTGAGTCATAACACTTCCATCATCAAAATTTCTCTTCCTAACAGCTGCTCTGTTCTCTCATCAAGTCAATAATATTGAAATCCATCCTTCTCATCACTAAAGAACGCTTTATTCTATTCTGAAGTCCATGGCAAATGTTTTTCAGCGAACTCGAATGTAGCCTGTTTATGTTTAGCTGTTAGAGAGGGTTTCTGCAGTTGTTTCTTGAAAACAAGATATTTTTCATGTAGCAAAATTTGTTGTAGACGGCTAGCAGTAACTGGCAACTATAAACTGGCAACAAGCTTACAAGAATAACTGTTTGTGGCCCGTGCTTTGCGCAGAAGTAGCGCTCTCTATGCCTTAGATAATTTTCTACTTTGTCTCTCTTTTTCTGTTCTGTCCATACCGTGTGCCCGATCTAACGAAATTATTAACTATTGTACATGAATAGTTCAACTCTCGGGAATTTGACAATTAGTGTCCCATTTCCTCGGACGTAGCAATTTTTGCTTTTTCTTCACGTGACAACTCTTTTCTGCATGGAATTGTCACAATCGTGGTTTATGTGTACAATAGGCATCGTCATTAATTCTGTCTGTTTTCTACTGCGATGAAGGCTCGTACACACAAACTAGCACCGCACAGAGCCGACTGCTTTTATGTCAAGTTCCACCCTCTACCGTCCAAATCGTTGATGGCTTGTCGTATAATGTAATACTGTCACCACACTTTTTTTCTGAATTTGTCGATGACCTGCATTTTATACTATTGCAGATATATCGTGCACAACTATTCCAACCGACAATGTTGATTTCGCTGCAGATTTCCATGCCTTGACACTGATTTCCACTATTGTGGTAAAATCTCGTGTTAGTCCGAATATTTGTTATAGAATTATGTTGCGTACTGTCCTTGGTGAAAGCAGCAAAGCCAAGAATGATCCCGCTCAATCAACCTTAAGCCAAAGATTAAGTAAATAATGATCTACAAATTTCTAGAAACACTTAATTTAACGTCAAAGTTCACCTAGAAAATTCATTTTGCTGTGAAGCCGCATAAGCTGCAAATATATCTATGTATATTGACATAACCGTATGTGACCTGAAAAGGTCGCTCGCTAAACACCCATACCATTAGCATTTGTTGCAGAAAACCCTTAACGACAATGTCTACAACTACAACTAACTAAGTTCAGTCGGCTACAGCAGAGGTGATTCCGCAGGTTAGGGACGAAGTAATAACTGTTGTAGATTGTGATCGTTTCTCAATTTTGGTTACGCATAACTTGATACCAGTGCCCATGAGTTTAATTTGTACCCCACAGCACTGAAGATGATCACTATGTGATTGAAAATCGATTTTGCTATCAATAAACCATTAATATTACGGCCAACGCTGACCTTCCTTTTAATTTAACATATATGGTCGTTGTGCACACAGCGTTCCACGGAGTCGCCAATCAACTAACTGTTGGTTTTCGAACCACTCTTGCACATTTCTCGACACATATTTCCTGCTGAAATATGGCATTCGGTATTAATTTACATCTACCCTTACACTCAGCAAGTCATCTTCGAGTGTGTGGTGGAGGGTACTTTGTATACTACTGTCACTTCCCTCCTTTCCCGTTCCAATTGCGAGTGGTTTGTGGGAAGAATGACCGTTGTAGTGAGCTCGGATTTCTCTAATTTTACTTTCATGGTCTTTTCGCGAGATGTAGTAGTAAGCAATACACTAGTTGACTCTACTAGGAATGCACGCTCTTAGGACAATAGTGGAAACAGTGAAGCAGAACGCCTCTCTTGAACCGTCAACGACTGGAATTGGTTTAGCGTATCCGTGTCGCTTTCGCGCTTAGGAAATGAACCCATAACAAATGTTCTGCTCTTGTTTGGAACGTTTCTAATTCTCATATCAATAGTATGTGGTACAGACCTCAGACTGACGTGCGGAATTGTGCAGTATTAAATTATTCGTCGAACAAGTTGGTGATATACGTTTCCCGAAGTTTCTCCAATGAGTCTCTCTAGCATCTTTCTACCTGGCATTAGTATTATGTGGCCTACTTCGAATAATCCTAGATATTTTGTGAATGTCATTGGATTCAGAAGGTAATGACGAATATGACGACGATGAGCTGTCTTGGTTCCTGACAACGAACACTTCAGAGTCTGTTGTAAACACTTTGATCAGATGTGTGTGGTCGAACGTGGTAACACAACAGAAAATTTAAATGTAATAAAATTTAATGTAATAATGTCCCGAAAGCCATGCGGCTACGTGAGGATACATGTGGATTGTTTCTAACACATTTTGCATAAAAAGATATATTCGTGGCTGCTTGGTCTACTTATTCATTTCTCCAGATTCTCACGATCCCTGATAACGACGAGATAGTATCCACGGTGTTGAAAGAAGAGGAGTGGGTCCTAAATTGTTTGGATAATTTTTTCTGCCGAGAACATTTGTTACAGTGCTTGCTAACCAGAAAATAAATCGAAGCAGATGAAAAATTTATTTACTTCAATGAAGCTTTATCTCACCTATTGCCTTCCGGATCGCTTACATGTTTGCACTAAATAGAATATATTCAATGGAGAGTTGTGCCACGAGGGGTAGCCGTGCGGTCTGAGGCGCCTTGCCACGTTCCCGTGGCTAATCCCCGTCGGAGGTTCGAGTGCTCTCTCGGGCATTGGTGTGTGTGTGTTGTCCTTGGCGTAAGTTAGTTTAAGTTACATTAAGTAGTGTGTAAACCTAGGGACCGAAGACCTCATAAATTTAGTCCACTATGAACTTTCCACAAAAATATGGAAAGGTGAATGAAGTCAGCCGGCCGGGGTGGCCGAGCGGTTCCAGGCGCTTCAGTCTGGAACCGCACGACCGCTACGGTCGCAGGTTCGAATCCTGCCTCGGGCATGGATATGTGTGATTGTCCTTAGATTACTTAGGTTTAAGTAGTCCTAAGTTCTAGGGGACTGATGACCTCAGATGTTAAGTGCCATAGTGTTCAGAGCCATTTGAACCATTTTTAAATGAAGTCACGGTCAGGATAACCACTGAAGAGGCAAGAGCATACCCTTGCTTCCAACAGTTCATACCTCATTAAATCGCGATGCACATACAAAGGGTTACTAAACAAATAGTTGAAAGTTACAAATTGTAGTGGCTGTAGAGTGTTCTTTCTTAGAATCTATGAAATATTAAACGCTCTGCGCCTCTGAAGAGCCCAAAATACAAATCTGCTCCAATATTGGCGTAAACTTTGAAATGAACCATTCTCATTTCTGAAAGACAGTCCTTTCTGCATGGGTCCCAAATAGCCTCGTTGCCCAGACCTGACTGCTAAAAGTCGTACCATAGGTAATAGAAATTTATTGTGAAATGTTATTCTTCGTGTATAAAAATATCTCAAAGGTTTTTATGAAGTAAGACTATAAAAGTCTGTGGCACATGCCTTTCACCGGGCTATTGGCCTAACTGCAGGTAGAATGCAGTTTCTTTGCAGCGGGACTAGGTGGGGACGGTGGGGAACTAATCACTTGGCCGCTTTTCCCCGCAGTAAAGATTCCCATACCCATTTGACAGCAAACTGAGAGGAGGTGGGGCAACCCTGCATGTCCTGGAATGGGGAAAATTCCCCGCCCTGTGCCGGATTTAGCCCCGTATCTACAGGGCCGGAATCTAGTGCTAGACAAAAATAGAGGTGGGCTGCTTTCGAGGGCCTGAAATGGGAAAAGTTTCCCGCCCTGTGCGAGATGGAAAATTGTTCTTACAGGGCTAGTATGTAGTGCTCTACCCGCTACACCAAAATGGAGGTGTGGCCCCCGTGGAGGGCCTGGAATGGAGAAAAAACCCCGCCCTGTGCTGCATTTAACTTGTTCCCTACAGGGCCGGAATCTAGTGCCAACCCGCTGGAACAGAGAAAAATTCCCGACCTGTGTGGGATTGAATCTCGGACGTGCATGGCCGGAATCTAGAGCTGTACCCGCTAGACATGGCCGCGAATAGGTAGCTGTGGCATGTCGAAAGGCGGTGGACCTCGGCTTGGCATCAAACTCTAATGGACGTATATCGTACTACATTTATAGACATTTAAATCCATACATCTGCTGTTCAGGCCATAATATGTTGTCTTCCAGATACTTTATCCGTTGTTCATGTTCAATTAACGGATGGTATTCATCAATAACGCTGGTGATGATGCCTTTTATTTTAACGGTTTTATCGATTTAATGTTTTCCTACTCGTGACTTTACGGGAAATATAAGTGAGAGGAGTTAATATGACTCTTATCTTTCACTGGAACAAGGACTCTCGGAATTTAGAGATCAAGTTTTCTCCAGCAGGAAACCCCAGAATACATGCTCAACTACGATCTTATGTAAGTTTATCAGTTTATGATAGCAATTGTAAGTCTGAGGGAATTGGATCCTGCAAGAATGTATCATTTCTGAGGAATAACTGTGCTTATGTTGCATTTGATCATCTAAAGTACTGAAACTATACTTGACCGCAATACATTATCACCTGACGACAAGGGTTACAGAACGCAATGAGAGTGCAGTAGCTTGGTTTATTGAGCCATTTATGTGTTTCATACCAGAAGAAAAAAAATTCCAAATAAACTTACGCTGTCACCAACTACGAGTGGAATGGGAAGGAAAACGGCTGGTAGTGATACAACGTACATTCCACCACATTCGATATATTGGCTTGCGGAGCATGTATGTAGATGTAGATGCATATGTTGATGAAGGAGGACAGTACTCACTCCAATGTGAAACTGATATTGCGTTACAGTGATAGTGAGGCACACATTCAGGTCATTTTGTCATCTTCGATCAACGAAGCATTTCATAGTCGCTGCTTTCATCCAAATCACGATTTCCGTTACCGTTATATTGTGTTTTGCGGAAAAAGAACGGTGTCTGATGCTGTTTCTGTACCACTCGTCTTACTTTCCATAACACAAACGTTCTCGTTACTTTGCTCGTCTTACTTTCCATAACACAAACGTTCTCGTTACTTTGATAGCACGTATTCTCTGTGTAAATAGTCAATTTGCGTACCGGAACATGTGATATAATTTCAGTTATCTGCACAATTTCATATACACTGCTGGGAAGGTATAGTACCCCAATTTACTCAAGTTTCATTGTTGCAACAATGCATATAGAGTACATGAAATATTATGTTTACAGATTAATAGTACAAGCCGTTCTGAGCTACTAGGTACCGACCCATGTTGAAACACAGACATTTATAATGATGTAGCCTCCACAGGTGGCAATGGAGGCGCTGACCCTGGCATCTAGTCGATTGCACAGTTGGTGAATGCTGTTCTGGGATACATTATGATACCCTGTTCATGTAGTTCTATATGAGTCATTGGTTGACTGGTTGCATGAGTCACTTCTCCCATAACGACCAACTGGTGCTCTATTGGAAACAAGTACGAATATCGTGGTGCTGGCCGAGGAAGTTGCTACACCTCTTGTAGAGCACCTTGAGATTCATGGGTAGTTTATGGGCAAGCATTATCTTGTTGGAACAACACATCACCTTCCTGTAGCAAGAACAAGTAAGGAGCGGGCCTAACAACATTTTGCATATACCGAGAGCTGGTAAGCTTTCCCTACAGAAACACTAGAGGTGAACGAGAATTGTAGCATATCGCTCTCCAGACCATAAAGCCTGGGTTGGAGCCAATGTGTCTTGGATGAATGCACTCTCGAGACAGCGCTCACCAGGTCTACGTCGTACTCGCAAACTATCATCATCTGCATGCAGGCAGAATCCGCTTTCATCGCTAAAGACCACGGCGCGCCATTGCATCTTTCAAGTGATGCTCTGACGGCACCACGTCGATGCTGTGGCGTGAGTAGAAGACAGGCTAGAGATTCGCGTGCCCGTAGTCCCATTACTAATGACCGGTTCGCAATAGTTCGTGCTGACACGTGACAAGCCCTCTTACCTGTGCTGTGGTAGCTGTACGATCTGCCACCGCTGTCCACACAATACGACGATCCTGGCTGGCGTCTGTGCTGCTTGGACGTCCAAAATCTCATCTACAGGTTTGAGCGTGTTCATGTGACCACTGACACCAGCATCGTTGCACAGCCGACGCAGCATGTCCAGCTTGCGTGGCGACTCTCAGAAGGCACCACCCTGCCACACTTGAAAAGCCACAATTCGACCAGTTTTGGATTCGATCTGTTGGCTGTGGGAACCACGAGTGTATCCCTGTGGCATCGTTACCTGCTTGTTTCACACATTCGTTTCTGGCTGTGACCATTCCGTACTGAATGATAGACACAGGTGGCTCTCTGGTTGCTGTTCCACTACGCTCTCTGTTGGCGGACGGTGTTGAGAACGTTATCATTGCACCTACTATTCTCCAGATGGCAAAAGTCGTCGTCGGATCAAAATAGACATTGTCTTTCCAGGTGTACTAAGTTTCCTTCTGCCAGTATCTGAGAGATTTCTTTGGTGTACGACGTAGACTTCGCTATTCTTATTTGGTAACCCAAATTTACCTAATATTATTTCAGTTAAATTTCATTGACCAGTCCAGAACTATGTAATCATGACAACAGCTTAAGGGTTTTTTTTTTTTTAGAATTTAATAATTTCTTTGATATCCGGCTCACCAAACACAACTGCTGGAGACAGAAGAAAGGGATTTAAGCAAACTTCACGTAATTTTCAGAAAACTGAAGGTTTCAGACTTCTTACGAGATTATAAAATGGTTTTTCAATTTCTTGTGTATGTCAGAGAAAAAAATACTTTGTAGCATTTTCTGTTTGTATATTGGAAGAACAAGTTAACATAAATGATGAGCTTCATATCAAAATTCGTAAAAGTCTGTATACACTTGTATCTATTTGCTCCAAAAATATTGAGAATTAAGGGAGGCTGTGATTCTAGTTTTCTCTATACTGCTTTATATTTGGTTGTTACCAACTCACATACTATAAAATTTCTTTTTAGAGCTACAATAAAACATTCATGTAAAGTTATACGAACATACCTTTGTGGCTTCCTATGTGACACAAAGTTATTGAAAATATTTTGCATCACCTGGGTCACATCGCTCCTCTCATGCATCATAAAAAGGTTACCTAGGTCATAGAGAAAATGAAAAGTAAGTATAATCCGACATGAAAGTAACTGTTTCGCGATATCTTGTAACTACTTTTCGTACCGTTCACCATGTATCAGCAGAGAGTGCGATTTTACTTGTACATCTTTGCCACACCAATTTAGCATGCCTTACCATGCTCTAGATGCACTTATTGCTGCGGAAAATGTCTTTGTACCCATTTTCTCCTGACCCCCTCAATTACTCCCAAAAATATGTGTGAGTGAATACGATATGAAAGTGGTGCTCTTTTCTTAGTGTACACTCCAAATTACATAGACATTTACAGAAAAACAGGATTACATGTAGTTCATAGTGACGTAATACTCTTTGTAGCCGTTTTCTTCAATAAAATAAACCCTGTGACATGTTTTGATGTGACTGGCATAGATGGCACAGCAGTGATTTGGTGAGAGATTGTGGTATTGCAGGCTACACAGTCTGTCAAACTACCTCGCTGCAGGAAATCAAGGTAAAGATTATGCTTCAGTTCGTATTGAATTAATTAATAGGTCCATCTTCCCAAAACATTAATAATATCCTCAACATTTATCTCTGGATATACGTGATACATATTCGGAGTTACGAATATGGACAACTATCAGTTGTATAGCGGAAAGACGACAATGAAAATTTGGGCCAGTTCGGGACTCGAACCCATGTGAAGATTTATGCGAGCGGTCACGTTAACCGGTTTAACTATCCATGCACAAAGTTACGATCACACCCAAACTTTCGTACATTAAATGTATTCAGAGTTGGACATGGACATCCGTCAACTGTATAATGGAATAAGCGAAAATTTGTGCCGGATCGGTACTCGAACCCAGATTTACCGCTTATCGCAAGCGGTCGCCTTACAATTAGGCCAACCGAGTAGTTTCTTTTTATTTCATTTTGTTCATTATTGTTCGTTATATTTGTTCGGGGTGAACGTCCTATTACATCCGTTCAAGTTCATTGTTGATCTGGTCACACAGTTTTTCTTTTTTATTACAGAGAGCAGTTAACACTCTCACCGAACACGCAGAGCTCTCGTGCAAGCGAGTAGGTTAGGCTACTAGAGAACACCTCACGCCCAGATGCAAACATCCAACTCGTTAACCATGTGTCTACAATCTGCACTTGTACTTCCATTATGTATATTCCCATGCAGGAGTGGGAGGGTGACATTTTAACTGAAAGTCGCTGCTTGGTATCGGCCAATAAATACTGTAGTGGAAGGGTGCCAGGAGTAGTTGTATTAAAACTCGGCCGAGCTTTTCAAATGATTTATTCATTCCCACTACAGTGCTTTGTTGACCTAATTCCTTGTCACAGGCCCCGCAATGCTGAGGCTGCTGCCCCAGCGACCTATGCAACGCAACGCTGTGTCGTGGCGGCCTTGTTCGCCGGCTGTAGAGTTCCTATTACGTCAGGATGGCTGCGCCAGCAGCCGACTCAGCAGCCACTGTCCCCGTTGACTCCGCGCTGCTCCGCCGGGAGCCGTAGGCCGGCCCTGCTGCTGCTTCTTCCTTGGGTGGCGTAGCTGGGGATGCGGCGGCAACGACTGCCCGCAATCCCACATCGGAATCTTCGGCCCCTCGCCACGAAAGTCTCTGGCATGTGTCGGGAGCCAAGACGACTGCCTGCGGTAGCGAGCCGAAGAGTTGCCCGCCCTGGCTGGCTGCGGACCCTGCCTCGGCCTCAGAGGGTCGAACCAACGACCCGCCGTGGACTGGGACGCTGTTGCCCCATCTGTTGCCGCATGTAGCTGTTGGTGTGACACGCCCCGCCGTCCAGGAGAGCTGTCACACTTCAATTAATGTCGTTAGAAAATGGCACCTATTTACACTCGGCTTCGCGCCTCTGTTTCGCTAACGTGTCGCTTCGCGTCACGGACGCACCACGCCCCGGTTGCTCCAGTGGGCCCCTTCTGCCTATAGCTTGCGACATGCGAACTGCTGTGTTTACTCTTTTCAGCGGTTCAACAGCCCTGTAGCCTCCATTCCATTTCGCAACCGCTGGTCAGCGTAACTTACTGCAATTCGGCCCGCACTTGGCTGTAACTTCGGTGCTCCGAAATATTGCACCAAGTCTAACTTCCCTATCTTGAACTGTGGTGCCGCTACAATACGATGTAGCAGTGCCTGCACTGCCAAGAAGTACAATACAACGTTCCTACAGACATGCATACGCGACCGAAGGAAAAGACACTGCGGCGACTACAGCCATCACGAAATAGACAAAATGTATTCGCTGTTTCGAATATGGACAAGCATCAGCTGTATAATAGAATGACGATATTTCTGCCAGGCTGGGACTCAAAACCCGATTTCCCGCTTTATGCAATCGGCACTTCCGCTATCTGTGCAAGACTCATGGCAAAGCCAAACTTCTATATGTCGCCGTCCTTGTGTCACAACCTACACTCATATGTTACGTATATTCCTCCCCGGGAAGGAAATATTTATTGAGAGTCGACGCCCTGGTATTGGTAAGTAAATACAAAGTAGCTGAGCCTGTGTTATCAGTAAAGTACGATGCAATGTTTCTAACTATCTACCTTTTAACTAAAGAGCTAACATTTAACAAAGCTGCAGCTTTCGAATAAGTGAACATTTCTTGCTGCAGATATGCTTGCTGCAACTGTCTTCTAGAATCTTGAGGGGACTGATGACAATAGATGTTAAGTCCCATAGCGCTCAGAGCCATTTTTTTTCTAGAATCTTGATGTTTTTCGGAATTATGAATTGGAAACATATTATCCATGTTAGTGTGTAAGGAAATATGACACTCATGTGCTCATTTATAAAGCAAATACATTGTAACCTAACTATCTATCTTTTAATTAAAGAGCTAACATTTAACAAAGCTGCAGCTTTCGAATAAGTGAACATTTCTTGCTGCATCCAGGAATTATAGACCAGGTGTTACCTACGGCTTTGACTTTGGTATTTCGTGATGAATCTTCTGAACGTCTTCGTGCTAGGCGTGGAAGTTGTCACTCAGAAACGACTGTCGACTGCTAGCGAGCGCGTAGAATCTTCCAAACTGCTTCTAGCGACCCACATTGGAACGGCATAAGGTTTACAATGGCGCCCTGTTTTATGTAGCAATGGTACGTTTATCGTCACCGAGGACAACTGTTTACTACGCAGCGGCGTAAAATGGACTGTTGTGAATAAGTTCAAACAAAAAACTAAATGAAACTTGAAACTTCCTCTACAAAACTAAATCATTCACCGCAAGGAAATAATCATTATCTTGAGGCAAGGATGTCACATATTTACATAAATCTCGCAAATGCTACGCTCGTTGTCGTCGGCAAAGCTAATGCAAAACAAGAAAAAGAATTCCACCAGAAAGAAATGTTACACAGCGTAAGGACTGGTGCCAGACTTACGGTTTCCCGTTGTAAGGGGAGAATTTCCTCAACATTGTTTAAGGTATAATATTACTATGACAGAAAATATTATTGCGACTGAAATATCGAATTCATCTTCTTTATACATGATGATCTGATCACAGACATAACTTACTAATACTGTCAAATTAGCAATACAGGATGTAGCGGGTTTAAGGGCAGATATTGCTATTGGTGACTAAGGACCGTGTGCTGAACAACAATACATCAGTATTAACGTCATTTACAGACTAATAATTATAGTTATTGCAGGCTGTATGTTCTTACGTTGGGAGGAGAGGGGGAGATTAGTGTTTAACGTCCCGTCGACAACGACGTCATTAGAGACGGAGCGCAAGCTCGGATGAGAGAAGAATGGGGAAGGAAATCGGCCGTGCCCTTTCAAAGGAACCATCCCGGCATTTGCCTGAAGCGATTTAGGGAAATCACGGAAAACCTAAATCAGGATGGCCGGAGACGGGATTGAACCGTCGTCCTCCCGAATGCAAGTCCAGTGTGCTAACCACTGCGCCACCTCGCTCGGTCTTACGTTGGGTAGTAGCTCCAAGTACATATGGCAACAGCAAGCCATTAATATTTCTTTTCCTCTGGGCAGTAGGTGATATGTTGAATGGTGGACACAAAATGGTTAATCTATACTGAGAGGTGTAGTTCACATACTGGAGCAGTTACTAACAAGCGGGAAACATCAGGTAGTAAATTACACGATGTGTTTGTGGGAGGACTGTTCAATGCAGAGAAAATACAAGAACACAATGCTCGAACAGTCCACGGGTATACTGCCGGTTCATAGTGTCCAACGGGCACAATGTTTCGGCAATCAGACAAGTCGCCATCGTCAGGTGCGCTGACGAACTGAGCTCCTGAGGGCGGGCGACCGGTTTAAATCCCCTCCTCCTGCGGGCCGATATCTTCGCCGTCCGCACCCGCGCGCCGGTGGTCGCTAAGACATGGGCGTCGGAATCTGTCGTAGCGTCGATGTCCTTGCTACGTCCGCCCTGGTCGCCAGTTCGTACTTCTTGCTGAGAGACTTCTTAATTACATTCAGTGCCGGGTCCCAAGCCTTGCTGAGATTGTAGCCGCAATATATACACCTATGCAGCCCAACTAACGTAAATGTCATGCGTTTCTTTCTTCATTTTTCAGCCGCATTCTGCAGGGGCAATGAAGACGCTCCTGCAGCGGTTTCGATGGGAAGTGTTTGATCACCCACAACACAGCCCTTAACTGTCTCCCTCCGTTATTCATCTCTGCTCACATGAACTTTTGGCTACGAAGACAACATTCTGGTACAAACTTCGAAAAGCTGCCATCTGTGAAGAGGGCACTGGGAAGTTTGCACAACGCCACGTCAAATGTCTTAGTCGGAGCGGCAACTATTAAGAGAGGTAGCTGGAAGGTGTGGCTAACTGTTGTGAAAAAAGAATGTTTGGTTTTCACTGTGGTTTTATTTCGCGACCTATCGTTCCGTACTTTCCGAACAGCCCTCGTATTAGCACGTGGTGTAGCCTCCACAGGCGGCAGTGCAGGCGCTGACTCTGAAGTCTACGGTGAATAGAATCCTCGGATAAGTTTCTCCACACCTGTGCGACCTGTTAAGGCAGTTCCGCAAAAGTTGTTAGTTGACGAGTCGCACGAGTCACTTTCTCGTCCCATCATATGCAACCTGTTCTCGATTGGAGACAAGTCCGGAGATTGTGTTGGCCTGGGAAGTTGTTGCAAGTCTTGCAGAGCACGTTGAGTTTCACGGTCAGAGTGCTGGCCAGCATTATCCTTCCTGTTGCAAGAACTGCAAAAGAATGAGTCTAACACCGTTCTGCACATACCGAGTGCTGGTTAGCGTCCCTTCCACAAACACCAGATGTTAACGAGAATTTTATCTCATCGCACCCTGGACCGCAAGGCGCATCGTGGGGCCAGTGTGTCCTGGACGAATGCGCTCCACGTCACAGCGCTCAACCAGGTCTACCTCGTACGCGCAAACCACCATCATTTGCGTGCAGGTAGAATCTTTCACCTCTGAAGACCACGGTGCATCTTCCAAGTGATTCTCTGACGGCACTAGTCGATGCTGTGGCGTGTGTGGAAGAGGGGCTGTAGGTGTGCATGCCTGTAATCCCACTGTTAATAACCGGTTCGCAACAATTCGTGTTGACACGTCTGCGTCCACAAGCCCTCTTATCTGTTTCGTGGTAATTGTACGATCTGCCACTGCTGTCAGTACAATATGACGAGCCTTGTGGGCGTCAGTGGTGCTTACACGTACAGAAACTCGTTTACGAGTACGAGAGGACTGACGTGACCACAGTCAGTGGTAGCTGCAAAACTAACGCATCACGTTCAAAGTGTGTGCAAATTCCCCGAAAGGGCAATCCCGCGACTCGGAAGGCCCTAATTTGACGTCCTCCAAAGTCACTGAGCTGGCTGCAGGAAACACGAGTGCGTCTCCGTTGCGTGGCTACCTGCTTGCTTCACACGTTTGTATCACACTGATCCTTCTGGCTGTGAGCACTGCGTATTAATGAGTGGGCGCAGATGACTCTCTGGTAGCTATGCCACTACGCTATCTGATGGCGGACGACGTTAACTATTATCAGTACATCTACTATCCCTCAAGTGGCATATGCTGTCACTGCATTGCATTGTTTCAAGGTATACTATCTTTTTTTCGGCAAAGCAAAAGTGGGATACATAATCTGAGGTGTCAACGTCACAAGAATGTTGTCTCATTCCAAGATGCGACGTGTACGACTGGCGAATGATGCAGCTACGTTTCCGACTTCAACAGTATCTATGACGGATCTTAATCGGAAATCGACTTTTACCCGGACTTTACACACGATCTGCTGGTACCGCAGTAAATCAAGTGCCTGCAAACCGACAGGTCGCAGGTTAAAGTCCCGGTCGGATGATGGAAACTTTCAGCCTTTAAGCAAGCCATCACCTCTCAACAATTTGAGGAGTCGGCAGGAACGACACTGGTTGAGATCCCAAGTTAAAATGTAGGTCCCCCTCCCACGGTGGGTAAGTGGAGTAGGTTACCGACACACAAGCCGTCAAAGTGGCTGAAATACTTGCACCCTGCCACTCAACGGCGGGCATTGTAACAGGACCAATACGAAAAATGGTTCAAATGGCTCTAAGCACAATGGGACTTAACGTCTGAGGGCATCAGTCCCCTAGACTTAGAACTACTTAAACCTAACTAACCTAAGGATATCACACACATCCATGCCCGAGGCAGTATTCGATCTTGTGACCGTAGCAGCAGCCCAGTTCCGGACTCAAACGCCTAGAACCGCTCAGCCACAGCGGCCGGCCCAATACGAAAACAGATGTACCATCTAGACTTCAGCAGACTCGTGTCAATTTGTCTTCCCGTGACTTTCAATCACTCAGTGTAGTGGCACTTCCTCTGATTAAAAAGTCTAAGTCATGTGACAATTATTTTGACTCTTCGGTTTCACATAACACAAACCTGCTGTTTCTTTAACTACTTATTCAGCGTACCGCAGGACAACGCACCAGAGGAAGTGAGAGATCATCGTTTTGCTGATTCGCGATGGAAGCGACGACGGCGACCTGCCTCCCCCATAACCGAGGCAGTATTTTTCAGCGCGGCTGCGCCGGTGGGTCGGCCATGTTTACGACGCGAGCAGCGGAGCGCCGCCAGCGCTGTCCCAATAAGTATTCAGTTAGAGCCGGCAGCCGCCCAGCGACCCGGACGTAAGAGTCCATAAACCTGCGCCGCTTTACGAGACGCTAACGACGGCTGGCGTCGCCGAAGGCGTCGGCGTCGTCACCTTTCGGAGCGCCGCCCAGATATCCGTATGGGCGCCGCGACGCACTCTGTGTGCCGAATACTGTCCCACTGGAGGCACTAGGGGCGGGCCCTTTACTGCCGCCTCCTGCTGACGCTGACGTCAACAGCCAAAGCGCCGCTCGTTGCCGCCCCTGGCATCTCAGCACACCGGCAGCACGTATGTGGACTCACAATAAAAACAAACGCTCAACTTAATATTTTGCTGGGTGAATACTGAGAGCCAACTGCTTACATCTTCTAATTAAAGTAGAAGTTAAACCAAAACTGGAACTATTTGCAAGTTGTTTACAGCCGTTTCCCCCGCAAGCACACGTACATACACATCTGAATACTGTTTATGCGGTGATAACAACCTTCGCAAGTTCATCGGAAAACAGATTCATTGACTATCAGATAGAAGTAACTCAACGATATAATAATTACTTCAATTATCTGTTTCTGTAAAGGAAGTAAATGCGCTAGAGAGGGCATAGATTACGAATTCTCAGTGTGATGCAGATCTGCTTACAGGAAATAGTCCGAGACATGCTCACGTTTGAACAATTTGTAAAATCTGTAAGAGCACTGTACATTACTTAGCTACCCAAGCAATAATCCGTAAACACAAAAAACCGATCGGGACGGAGCAGTGGTTAGCGCAGTGGACTCGTATTCCAAAGGACGATGAGTTCCATGAGTCGCTCCATGCAAATTCTTGGATCGTTTTTCCTAAATGGCACGGCCAATTTGCTTGCTCGTCCTTCCGTAATCTGACTTTCTGCTCATCTCCAATTACAGCGGTGTCAACTGGATGTTAAACTCTAATCCCCTACCCTTTTCCTACACATATTACAAACTTTTATATTAAACTTCCTGGTAGATTAAAACTACACTTCTGGCCATTAAAACTGGTACACCAAGAAAAAATGGAGATGATAAACGGGTATTCATTGGTCAAATACATTATACTAGAACTGACATGTGATTACATTTTCATGCAATTGCCGAGCGGTCTAAGGCGCTGCAGTCATGGACTGTGCGGCTAATCCCGGCGGAGGTTCGAGTCCTCCCTCGGGCATGGGTGTGTGTGTTTGTCCTTAGGACAATTTAGGTTAAGTAGTGTGTAAGTTTAGGGACTGATGACCTTAGCAGTGAAGTCCCATAAGATTTCACACACATTTTTTTCATGCAATTTGGGTGCATAGATCCTGAGAAATCAGTACCCAGAACAACCACCTCTGCCCGAAATGACGGCCTTCATACGCCTGGGCATTGAGTCAAACAGAGCGTCTATGGGGTGTACAGGTACAGCTGCCCATGCAGTTTCAACACGATACCACAGTTCATCAAAGGTAGTGACTGGCGTATTGTGACGAGCCAGTTGCTCGGCCACCATTGACCAGACGTTTTCAATTGGTGAGAGATCTGGAGAATGTGCTGGCCAGGGCAGCAGACGAACATTTTCTGTATCCAGAATGTCCCGTACAGGATCTGCAACATGCGGTCGTGCATTATCCTTCTGAAATGCAGGGTTTCGCAGGGATCGAATGAAGAGTAGAGCCACGGGTCGTAACACATCTGAAATGTAACATCCACTGTTCAAAGTGCCGTCAACGCGAACAAGAGGTGACCGAGACGTATAACCAGTGGCACCCCATACCATCACGTCGGTGACGAATACACGCTTCCAATGTGCGTTCACCGCGATGTCGCCAAACACGGATGCGACCATCATGATGCTGTAAACAGAACCTGGATTCATCCGAAAAAATTACGTTTTACCATTCGTGCACCCAGGTTCGTCGTTGAGTACACCATTGCAGGCGCTCCTGTCTGTGATGTAGCGTCAAGCGTAACCGCAGCCATGGTCTCCGAGCTGATAGTCCATGCTGTTGCAAACGTCGTCGAACTGTTCGTGCAGATGGTTGTTCTCTTCCAAATGTTGACTCATGGATCGAGACTTGGCTGCACTATCCGTTACAGCTATGTGGACAAGATGCCTGTCATCTTGACTGCTAGTGATACGAGGCCGTTGGGATCCGGAACAGCATTCCGTATTACCCTCCTGAACCCATCGATTCCATATTCTGCTAACAGTCATTGGATCTCGACCAACGCGAGAAGCAATGTCGTGATACGATAAACCGCAATCGCGATAGGCTACAATCCGACCATTACCAAAGTCGGAAACGAGATGGTACGCATTTCTCCTCCTTACACGAGGCATCGCAACAACGTTTCACCAGGCAACGCCGGTCAACTGCTGTATGTGTATGAGAAATCGGTTGGAAACTTTCCTCATGTCAGCACGTTGTAGGTGTCGCCACCGGTGTCAACCTTGTGTGAATGCTCTGAAAAGCTAATCATTTGCATATTACAGCATCTTCTTCCTGTCGGTTAAATGTCGTGTCTGTAGCACGTCATCTTCGTGGTGTAGCAATTTTAATGCTGCACTGAGACTCTAACTCCGGCCTTTTCCTTTCGCGGGTACTTGCTCTGCCGACTGAGCTATCGAAGCTCGGCTCATGAGCCGTCCTCACAGCTATATTTCCGCCAGCTGAGCCGTGTGCGTCTCGCGTTGGTGGCGTTGGTAGGTTGGCATCATGTAATAGAGATTGCCTCGTCTCGTTTTCTTCTTGTATTTACTGGCGCCACTAGGTTTGCTAGCATTGTCTGTCCGTGAGTGGCAGCAGCAGCGTTTATCGATATCTAGTACCGTAGCACCATCTTTGGAAGGACGTCAAGTGTTTTCCGGGTCGGCTGTGTCAGCAGAACGGTGGGGTCGCAGCAGCAGAGAGGTCCGGCAGCGTGACAACATGTCGGGACCGCTGGCAGCATGCAGGCATTGCCGGATTGAGGGGTTATAGTTGCGAAGACCACAACCTCGTTGTCCACCGGACCCAGGTCATTGAGTTGAGTGAACCTTAACTCAGTAGTGAAAGCTCCACTATTTTGAGACCACGCCGTTTGTTCGTGCGTTGCTGCTCACGGGGTCGCTGTGACAAAGAGCAGCGAGTGGAGTGTTTGGAGTTGGCAAAATTAATTAGCCGTCCTCCACTTCTTATTGTTAATCTTCGAATTCCTTGTGTTTGTTCATGAAGTTCAACCTGCGGTATTTTTCTGCCTAGTGGCCGCTAACGCCACAGTTACCTGTCCTGGAGGTTAGCGTATTTTTCACGGTAGTGTACTTTTCCTCGCCTTGCCGCTGGTGTCCCTTAAGGCGTGTAGTTCGACAGCCTCCTTGATTGTGGTTCGGATAGCTTGTCTTTTGGACTACCTTGGTTGTATTGGTTCCTTCTTCGTCTGGTCGTCCTAAACACCGGATTCTGAAGACGCAGTGCTGTCCGCCGGTTCCGCCTAGCATGGATTATTCCATCATTGTGTTGGTTACCAGACGTTAGGTAGATTTTGCAAGAGTGTTTGTCTGCCTTTAAACTGTCACTAGTTTGAGTTGCCATCTGGTTAAGTGAATACAACTCTTGGCTGTCTGTCTCGTCGGTTATGAAGTTCGACTTTTCCCAGGTTGATCCTTGGAGCACTGTCTGAGGCCCACTTCTCTCTTGGTTTCATCAGATTGTCATGATTGTGTTCTTTTTTTAAAAAAAATATTTTAATATCTCTTGGAGAAGTTAACTGTTCTTAAAAACCTGTATCCAGGCATTCAGCTATTAACTTTTTTTTCTTAATCATTACTATTGGGGCCTTTAGCCGGCAAATAGTCTGAATTTCTTGTCGGCAAGGCCTTCAGCCGAGAACGCAATTTCAAAAATGGCTCTGAGCACTATGGGACTTAACTTCTGAGGTCATCAGTCCCCTAGAACTTAGAACTACTTAAACCTAACCAACCTAAGGACATCACACACATCCATGTCCGAGGCAGGATTCGAACCTGCGACAGTAACGGTCGCGCGGTTCCAGACAGTAGCGCCTAGAACCCCTCGGCGAGAATATAATTTGTCTAAAGAATTTTTATTTAGACATTGTCTCTTAATAACGAAACTTTGATTGTTCCTTATTGTTAACCTTACTTGCAATTAGTTCCAAATAAAGAGTAAGTAAAAAAAAAAAAACGGAGCAACCAACGGTAATTGAGTAAGGCCCCGTCCACATTTAAATCCTGCCTTCCCTGAGTCCCATGTTTCAAGTACCTCGTCTTCTACCTTCCAAACTTCACAGAAGCTCCCCTGCAAAACTTGCAAGACTAGCATTCCTGGAGAGCTCCCGCCTTGTTTGGAAGTTAGAAAACGAGGTACTGGCGGAAATTAAGCTGTCATGGATGGCTGTGCTTGGATAGCTCAGTCGATAGAGCACTTGGTCCGCGAAAGGCAAAGATCCCGAATTCGACTCACGGTCCGGCACATAGTTTCAATCTTCTAGGAAACTTCATATCAGCTCACACTCTGGTGCCGAGTGAAAACTTCATGCTAGAAACTTTTATACGTATTAGTATTTGGTGAGAGCTGATATCTAGCGAGTGCTGCCGGAACTGCTGAATTTACCATCAGTCTCCTGTGCGATTACTCACGTGGAACTGCTGAAAGTTTCCTAATATTTATGATGTTCTAGGAGGAGTGGCCAATAGTCGGAGATATGACGAGAAGGATCATTCAAAGCAAAGATTGCAGTAAACGTGAACTCTGATTAAATGCACACCTTAAGATCTGGTAGCACTTCATCTTTGATCATGTGAAACAAATATCTTAAGGTCTTAAGGCTTAGTGTGTACATTTTAGAGCCCATCTATATTTGACAATTTTTTTAACTGATGGAATTAAATTTTCCGTGAGACATTTGAGCTCGAGCTTTATCTTCGATAATGATAAAAGCTAAAGAAATTAAATAAGATTTGTTCCCCAGCGAGGATTACACCTGGATCTCTAGCTTACTAAGACAGATGTGCTAGGCATTACGTCACCGTAGCAGTACAGCGATCATAGCTGCACAGACTGTCCTCATCCAGTGTCCTCGCTAACACAAACTTCAGTTCACGTTTTCACTCCATTTCCCCTTCTTAAATTGTCGATAGTGTCGAAGCTCTCCGGTAGTGGAATAGCACCCCTGCTTTCTACGGAATGGGAATACATGACCTACAGCTGATGTACAGGCAGGATTTCCCTGTTATGTACGAAGCTGTGATGCTGTTCCAGTACCAGAGAGACTCGCCAGCACTGACGACTTAGGAAGAGGTAAATGGGCTGGAGGTGTGAACTGAAGTTTGTGTTTGGGAGGGTATTAGGCTAGCTCAGTCCATGTAGCTGTGTTAACTATAATGCTGCGGTTGTGTAATGGCCAGCACATCTGCTTCGTAAGAAATAGACTTGGGTTCACGTCATAGCGGTGGCTCAGATTTTAATTCATTTCATCAGCTTCTACCAGTATCAAAAATTTTGTTTCTCTTTTGCTCTATACCACCTCTTCCAAAGATGTGGAAAGTAAAAAGCTTGCAGTAGAAAACATTTTTTATATTATCGAAAGTGAAGAACTGCTTATAGCACTAAATGTATGTATTTTAAAGCCCCTGATTACTAGACTTCTTTTTGCTTCGACTCATTGTTCGTGTCATATCCCTGAATATTGGCCATTCCATTTTCTTAACAGTGTGCTCTATTAGAAGGCCATTACTTTTACAGAGGAAATTCATGTACATTGATCAAACTCGAAATTCAAACTAGGTACTGAAAATGGATTGGTTTCCAGAATACCTAAACTAATGGTGTCAAATAGTTAGACTGATTTGTTATCAGTGGATGGGTATAGTGTCTACATTATATATTACTAAATTCCTGAAACGGTTACCTAATCTCAATAGCAAGTTGCCTATTTAACACTTTCCAGAGGCAATAAGAATTTGATTTTCAGTACTTCATACAATTAATGACCAAATTATTAAAAAAATTAAATTCTGTCAAAATCAACTCAAAAAGTAGACGGTTGTACCGAAGGTTTAACAAAACACGTATCAAACAAGTATGAAAGTCTGAAACTGTGGTATCACCAGCGTCTTTAAGTTGGCAGTGGAACTGCAAGTTTCCCTCAGAATCCAATAGCGGTCCTGTAGGATCTGGACCCAATGCGGCATGCCCGCTGAGCCACATCTCCACCTGCTGCGTACCATGAGCGCCCTCTGCCACTGTGATACAGTTCAGCTAGCGGCAGCCAGATTGCCCACTTCCACTTGTAACTTCTTCGCTACGTGATGCTACGCAGACACTCCCTAGGCGCAGCTTCGACTCCATTGTTCGTGCTTTAGTTCAGTGTGTTTCTCCCTTGTGGACAATGAGAGCTGGACTTTATTTCTTGCTGCGTTATATGCAATGTGTTTTTGTACACTCGGAGAAGTTAAGTAAATCTTCTGATGACTGTGTTAACTTGTTCGCCGATCATTTCTACTCCTGTCCAGCTTTTCTGCGATAGCAGTCGCAGCATCATTCTGAAGCTCACCTCCCTTTATCGTTGTGTATGAAGTTGTACGCAACAGAAACTGTGTATTAATGTCATGAGGCAGCGTAACACATTAACTTATTTGTAAAGTGATCAATAGTTTTAAGCTGTCTTACACAAGGAGCTTGGTTCTTTAGAGAATCATTGGTGGTGGGGGAAGGGGGGTACACTGCTCTAGCTTAATCATGGATGCCAATAGAAGGCATGGGTATCCCGCAGGCACATGGACACATTGATCCAGACCCTTTGACAACGAACTATGTTCCCTAATCAGTCGGAATTCCAAAGAAAAGTAAAAGAAAGATTTACTGTATGTAATCGCGACATCAGAAAAATAAGTTCGTATTACAAGAAGGCAACCGATTACAATTGTGATGCATGGCTTGAGCCAAAATCATGTAGTCATCTCACCGATATAAATGCAGCAACGTGAACACAGCAACCGAGTACTTTGTGGTCAATGAGATTCAAGACAGAAAACGGAGCAAAATAATCACACCATACTGCAGTTCAAGTGCAGGAAAAACGATTTTTCGCGACAACCAAAGAGTCTCTGCAGCGAACTGCGAGTCCAAAGAGCTAAGAAAGACAGTGCAGCATCGATACGAGAGTACATAGGTTCGTGCCTCTTTGCAATCAAGTGTTAGAATATTTTCACAATTTAAAAGTTTTGGGATTACAAATAGGTAATAAATTCAGATTAGAAGAGCGTGCAAAATAATGCCGGTAGTACACTTTTAATACGTGTACATTGTTGAACGTAATTTTCCCTGTGTCGTTGGAAAGATAAGATCAAGAGCTGGAACAACAGTAGGATTCTTATTTTGTCCAGACGCCATCGTTATCTTTGCGTACTTTTGCCTTGATTACCATTTTAAAGTTTCTTTGGATTTAACCAGATATCAGAAAAATAAAATCTTGCAAGTCACAGAGAAAAGATGAAATAAAGGGATAAATTATTTAACTGGAGTATACAAAAATTAAAATACCGTAAAACGATTTCTGTATTACATCATCAGGCACAAACAGTTCCATGATGCAACAATACTCGGCTACAGTCGTTAATGCGAAGACGTTGTCAGTGCATAAAGATCACGAAATACACTGCAGAAGTGAAATACTTGTTTCTGAGGTTAGTCAGGCAGCCACTGGAGATGTGGCTTTATTAAGCTGATAGAACTCTTGGCCCGTAGCTCACTTTCTCAGAAAGTCCTCGGCTGTCTCCATTAGAAACGGACGTTATGAGGCTCTTTCCTGCCGCCTTCCGGGTGGGTGCGGAATTCTGTGGTGCCCACGCAAATTCAGGTATCTGGTTTACGGATTGATATGGACCATCACAACAGAAACACCTGAAACCTGTACGAAAAATACACGCGTAACACAGAACGCAGCAATGCAGGTCCAGCCTGCACGAATATATGCGGATTCGGAAGAGTCTGATGCAGAGGTAATGAACGCGACGGGGAAGTGTGGGAGTCACGTGATTGAAACTCAGAAGTAGTTAAGTACCCATGTTACTAGTATGTGATATTGACGGTGGATGTCTGGAAATGTAATAGCTGAGAGGGTTGATGAATGTCTTTGGGTCGTGGAAGTAAGTACAGCGTGTCTGTACATTAATTTCTAAGTCGATGATATATAAACTTTATCAGACTTGTACAGGGGATGGGAAATTTTGGAGATATCCGAGTATAATTTAGGTAAAAGAAATTTGTGCTAGTCCGGGGTTTCGGTGCAAAGAAGAGGTAAGTGGGTAGAAAGGTACTAGTAACAGAGAGCGGCGGTAGGATTTGTTCTGCAGTGATAGCATTGATGATCTGACGGTTATTGACTGCTTCATTATAGAAAGTGGCCTCATGATGGGGACATGCGCTGTTGTCAAGACCACAGAACAGCAACACCCCGATGCTACATTAGTACAAAAGTATATAATTAACTTGCGTAATTCCGACTGAGAAAGCTACCCTTACACTTTCGGCGGTCGGAGAAAGTATCCTTGCGAACAAACAATAAACGTATTTTCAGATAATTCTTCGGACAATGACTACCATCAGACCCGGTCGTTTTGAGAGTATGATCATACGGACCTTATTAACGATTGTACTGTTAAAGTGATGATAGTTACAAAAGGCGAGATATTCGCCATGAAAGCTAGGACCGCATATATGTTTAGCGGAACTGACAGACGACCGTTAATATCCTACTTAAATGACAAACTACAAGTACTTATTTCCAACCAAAGAGGTGTTGTTGCTACGCCTCAAACGCCTCTATGGATGCCGTCTAAAAATATGTACCTTGTAACTTAATAAATGTCGGCTGAGGGCCACCTTGTCTGAAACGCTCATTGTACGAATGTTAAGTCTGTCCCATTCCCTTTACTTGTCCACTGTTATCTAGAATCTTTCGCGCAGCGAGTGGTTCAGCGAGACTGGAAAAGGACGCAGGTAAGTATTGATTATAAAAAGGATAAGGAACGGATTCAAATACGTAGGGACCCATATCAATAATGACCATCAGTTGTATGGCGAACAACGTTATAACGTTCTCACTACAACAGGGAACAGTAGTGCTTCAAGTGCTTACCGATTTGCATTGTCCACTTTAGAATGACATTCCACTGACGAGCAACCATGCTAATCGAATATTTTTATGCTGTCAAAGCATTTATGGTTTACAGATTTGAACGAAACATATGCAACTACTGTAAAAAGCCCTGTAAACATGATTGTTTCATAACCAATATCATAACTGATTTGTATCCCCATGCAATAAGCAGGAACACAACGTAAATGTACATTGATATCTATGCCACCTGCCTGCTAGGTGGAGATCTCTAATCCTTTACTTTCTACAATAGAACTGACAGAGTTGGGAAGGGTAACAGTAACGCTGACCTCGTCCGTAAATATTCTTTAAGCCGCTCGTGTCTCAATGGCGAACACTCCAGAAAGTCGGACCAGTAGCGGGTGTGAACGTGACAGGCGAACCAAGTTCGCCGTCTGGAAGCTAGCCAACCGTCCAACCCTCTTTACTGCCGTCAGCTTTCTTGGCTGTCAGGTGATTGCTGTTCAGCTCGATAATGTAAGACCCCGATTATGCCATGCACTCTTGGAAACTTAAAAAAGGCATCTTCCTCATACGAATTGTATGGAATCGCACGCGTTTAACACGTGACGTTCTGTCAGAGTGTACAAAATTTTGATGGCCAGCCTGAAATGGCAGTGCCACTTTACTCCCCTTGTCATCTGTAGCTCCAATCAAAGCCTGTCTTTTTCGTAAACTACTTATCTCCAGTCTTTATTCGATGCGTAACTTTTTACATCAAAACTTTTTAAAAATATTGTGAGAATTCATTCAGGATCGGACACCAATGTGTCACATCAAAGGCCGCAAACTAGAACAATTAACTGCGGACAACAAATTTACAGTTTATTATGTCTTTAGTACACTAACACCGCCAATTGAAAATGTACTAATATAATGTCCGAAAAATGTCGGCATGCCATGACTTATATCAAATTATTTCACGTATAAATCTTAAATTAATGAGACGTCAAGCAGGAGTGAAGATTCTGGTCTGTAGCATCCTACCAGAAACATTCATCACTTTAATAATGTGCCATGACACACACACCATCGATTATACACTTCACGCAAGCTGTTGGCTAATTTTACCTAATTTAAATAGGCTTGATACGCGCAGCGAGCATATGATGCGAACATGAACACCCGTTATAAGCTTTTACCGTGTTACTTTTTCCATTTTAGGGAGGCAGACAGAGATTACTTTTTACTGCAGGACACATTGTTGCTGCTTACTACCGGTACATGGCAAGTCAAATATGTGGCAATATGAAATAATAATTTTAATAAAAATGTAAAAAAATCGTAAACACCCGTGAGGGACGAAAATATAAAACTTTCACAATCTCTTGGGAACTACTCGTAGGTTGAGAGTAGATGTAAATGTTGTACTGTAAATAATAGCAGACCACAACGTTCTAAATGATAGAAGGGACTGCTCGCGTCCCGGCACAGGCCCCGGATACCAATATAGAGTTGGTCGAGCCTGCGTGGCGCAATCGGGACGTTGACGACAATTATGGGTCGCGGTTCCCTTTAACTAGTCTTTATTACGGAGGTGAGAGGGAGTAGAATCTCCTGGACTGTCTAAGGGCGTGTAGGAGGTGTAGATACCTTAGATAATACTTCCAAAAGGTAGCGGGTACAATGGGGGAATTGGCAGCACTGAAAAACAGTAAGGTGAGATTTCTCCTTTAACGTAATTTATTAAACTAATATCACAAATAACATGTGAGGTGTCAGACCCTTCCCCTTACTCTGTACACTTCTATAGATTCAGCCAGAATCTCCACTTTACTCTTCGTTTAAATAAAGGACCCTGATCCTATCCACAGGAGACAAGCACCAGCCAGTGACTTGTTCCTTCTATTGCTGAAACTAGCTGTGGAGGCTACTTGAGACAGAGACAAATTGTCCCTGTTCAAAACTATTCCACGGTAAAACTTCTACTTAATTGACAGTTGTAGATGATTCCACCAGAGCATCACCGTCTTCTCGTAATTGCAGTTACTATAAACTCATCAATAGCGGATGCTACCTTCTCGATGCTGCCGGGCCTTGGGCGCTGCTTGTGCCCTCTTCGACTTCTGCTCCTTGCTGCTCGTGGATGCCCTTAAATACCCACTGTGAAGGTCTGCCCTGCTCGGACGCAGCCCTCGCATCCGCTTTCTCTAACTTATTTTTCGGTCTTCCCGGACATTTCGTCGCTGTGGACCTACATTGGTTACATATGTCGGGCCGAGTCTCGAACGTAAAGTTCCTTCTCACCCTCCAAGGTCCGAGAGACGCGCTGTTCGTATCCTCGACGTGTTTACTAGCTCAAGCTATTTGTACTGTGTGACACTTTCCCTTCCGTGTCTGCGGTACTGCGCGGCGTCCACGTAAGAAATACTGGCTGAACCTTTACATTATGAACAGCTATGTCATTTTGTTAGTTAAATCCTCTGTGGACCTGACAGGACGTTTTGAAGGAGATTCTCCAGTTTCAGCAATAACTTTCAGATTACACTGTTCATCGCGGTGGAAGTTGTGAGGTCACCATTGTTGCATTTAGATCGATACGAGAACGAATAAAATCTCTGTCACGTGTGACGACGGCAATTATAAGCTTCCCTGGAGCCATCAATGCTTTGCACTTGGGCGCGGGCCATCGCAGCTGTCGTAGAAGTTTGGAGTCTTTCGACGCGCGTACGCTGTAAGCGCCGTCGTACGACTCTCAGTTGCCCGACGTCGAACGGCATCGCGTCAACAGTCCCAATACGACCATAACAGTGGAAGCCCGCACACTGAAATCCTACCAGTACGTACGTATACTTACTACCAGATACAGTCGTACTGAGATTTTATAATAGAAGCGAAGTCGTACGACCTGCCTCTTGTGTGCAATGGGTACTTCACAGCTTATTAGTTTACACAGAAATGTCTATGTTTAGTTGCCGCTTATACAAGGCAGAAGACTTTGAAGTCATATTCTTGTTAGGTTAATTTATGAGCACAGATTGTTGACGGACCAAAGTGATGGAAACTATCACTATGGTGACCGCCAAAGACCTATGTGGTATGAAGTTTCCTCAGACATGAACCTAAACGGTGAGTGTATTTAATTACAGTGCCGCCTACAATACACACTACTGGCCATTAAAATTGCTACACCACGAAGGTGACGTGCTACAGACGCGAAATTCAACCGACAGGAAGAAGATGCTGTGACATGCAAATGATTAGCTTTTCATGGCATTCACAAAAGGTTGGCACCGGTGGCGACACCTACAACGTGCTGACTGGAGGAAAGTTTTCAACCGATTTCTCATACACAAACAGCAGCTGACCGGCGTTGCCTGCTGCAACGTTGTTGTGACACCTGGTGTAAGGAGGAGAAATGCGCTCCATCACGTTTCCGACTTTGGTAAAGGTCGGATTGTAGCCTATCGCGATTGCGGTTTATCGTATCGCGACATTGCTGCTCGCGTTGGTCGAGATCCAATGACTGTTAGCAGAATATGGAATCGGTTGGTTCAGGAGGGTAATACGCAACGCCGTGCTGGACCCCAACGGCCTCGTATCACTAGCAGTCGAGATGACAGGCATCTTATCCGCATGGCTGTAACGGATAGTGCAGCCACTTCTCGATCCCTGAGTCAACAGATGGGGACGTTTGCAAGAGAACAACCATCTGCACGAACAGTTCACGACGTTTACAGCAGCAGGGACTATCAGCTCGGAGACCATGGCTGCGGTTACCCTTGCCGCTGCATCACAGACAGGATCGCCTGCGATGGTGTACTCAGCGACGAATCTGGGTGCACGAATGGCAAGACCTCATTTTTTCGGATGAATCCAGCTTCTGTTTACAGCATCATGATGGTCGCATCCGTGTTTGGCGACATCGCGGTGAACGCACATTGGAAGCGCGTATTCTTCATCGCCATAGTGGCGTATCACCCGGCGTGATGGTAAGCCATTGGTTACACGTCTCGGTCACCTCTTGTTTGCATTGACGGCACTTTGAACAGTCGACGTTACATTTCAGATGTGTTACGCCCCTTGGCTCTATTCTTCATTCGATCCCTGCGAAACCCTACATTTCAACAGGATAATGCACGACCGCATGTTGCAGGTCCTCTACGGGCCTTTATGGATACAGATAATGTTTGACTGCTGCCCTGGCCAGCACATTCTCCAGATCTCTCACCAATCGAAAACGTCTGTTCAATGGTGGCCGAGCAACTGGCTCGTCACAATACACCAGTCACCACTCTTGATGAACTGTGGTATCGTGTTGAAGCTGCATGAGCAACTGTACCTGTACACGCCATCCAAGCTCTGTTTGACTCAATGCCCAGGCGTACCAAGGCCGTTATTACGGCCAGAGGTGATTGTTCTGGGTACTGATTTCTCAGGATCTATCCACCAAAATTGCGTGAAAATGTAATCACATGTCAGTTCTAGTATATTTGTCCAATGAATACCCGTTTATCATCTGCATTTCTTCTTGGTGTAGCAATTTTAATGGCCAGTAGTGCACATCGTTAACAGGGTTATTTTTAAGTGAATATTTATTAGACAGCATCAGGTTGCAATATCTTTATACAGCATTACAATTATTTGCAATATCTGGAACATAACAACAGGGAAAAACATTCATTACAATACTTAAAAAAAGGAATCCAAATTTTACATCATGTCACATCCACATCTTCGCCTTTAAGTACTCGTCAGTGCGAAATGTCCAAGTGGAATAAGATTTCTTGAAGCTTCCGCTGTAGACCTGCCTAAACCATTGCGGAGAATATATATTTTGAAAGCATGTGTTACAACGCTGACTCTTGCTCTTGCGTTTCCTTACGTCCACTTCAGGCTGCCTGAAACGGAAACGCGTTTCGTCCATTCAAGCTACGTTGCTTTACGAGATCCAGGACCCCTGTGTTACCATGGATTCACAACCGAAGTATTGCAACAGTGTTATTATTCTCGTCGTTTGGTCTGGGCGGACGTCAAATGACTTTTTTTTTTTTTTTGTCAGTGATTTTCCGATTAAAATGTCTTACCGCTCTAGAGTGTCCATGAGGGTAGGTGGTGGTGCAAGAACGACGAACTATACAGCTAGTGGTTTTTAGGAGCTGCGAATACATTTCATGCATAGAAAATCTGAGAGTGTCTCTCGAGATATTTTCGCGTACTATCGCTTAAACGTGCTGATTCGCTTTTATGTGGAGAAATAAGCTGTTTTTGCAATGTGACTTCGATTTGTATACTGAACTTCTACATTTTCTTGATGTTGTCATTCTTTAAAGGAATTCACATCTGAGTTATAAGACCAACGTCTCAGCTATCTTCCTATTTATTAGAATCACATATTTATACTGCATTACCTGTTACGACAGATTTCCAAAGACACAGGTGTCCATTTCTTTCTTTTTAGTTCTACAAGGGTCCGAGAAGTCCCCGTACCCTTACACGACTGAGGAAATACATAGCAATACAGAGACCAGTGTGGCAGGCGTCTAAGCTAGGTGATGGAACCATGCTGGGAGAAGTCAGAAGGAGAGTAATTCATCATACTGGGCGGGACGCGTGTTGGTAGATGCCTGGTAACCATCCGACGTATCGTCATGGAAACAGCATTGTTGAAAATTCTTTTACTGCTCAGAAAACTACAACAGCCGTGACGATAGAGAATCCAACGCCCCAAGACTGACCGTCAGCAGACGGGCCGGCAGTTCGCAGCGTCGCGCGACCGGTTACAGCGACGCGGAAAAGTCGCTGACCGCTGTGCAGCCTAGAGACCGCTGCCGCACCGAGGCGTGTAGAACGACACCGTGCTGCAGAGCGGATGAGACAACACACACCAGCAACAATTTCTGCCCGCACATGCAGGGACGATCAACAATGAGTTCGTCTGCACCAATGATGGCGGCTGAGCAGCTGGATTTCTCAGGGGTCGTACTGCAGACCACCAGAATGGGTAGTCGGCAGCGGCTGAGGTAGGTCTGCAGGTGTCCCACCAGTCGGAGCACACTAAGTCGTCAGCATTCGACTCAGCGGCAATGACAGTGCCACTGCTATCAACGGCAGAATCTACAGGTGGTGAGTTGTTGAACCATGTAGGATCGTAGACTTGTAGACCGTGACAGGTCCCCACTCGGAGCTGGTGGCTGGCAGAATTCTCTGTCTACAAACTAGGAATGTTGATAAAAGCTTGGCTAGTTCATTTTTTGCTAAATCAGTGATTCTTATCACGTAAGCCACCACGCAGCCACGGCTCGGACCTGAAGGAATCAGGTCACCGTCACCACAGCGTCTTTGCCTTTGTGTTGCGTCGCTACTTTTACGATTCGTATCGCTGTGCTTCGCTGTATATTGTGGCAGTACTTGTCGCCACAGACACTACATTACTGCGAGGGTGTAGATCATAGGGGGGTCTAAACGGGAGCCCCCACTGAAAAATGCGAACAGTCTGGACCATATATTTCAGTGGCACTTAAAATTCCTATGGCGTGCCAGTTTACGCCTATTTTAAAACGCGTTTTACGATTACCGAATATAAAAAAGTATTTAACGTTCGCATTTAAATGTATTGACAGTGTGTGTTTGATTATAATGTCCTAAACAAGCGTGGTAAGTATTTCAAATTGAACAGTTTTTCAAAGTAAATTCTGCTTTATTTTTATTGGAGATGTAAATAAATGAAGAATTGTTTATAAGATTTTACTTAATTAACTTTTCAAACATTAACAATGCATTTAGAAACGCAAATGGAAAACTTTGAAAAGTAGGAATAAATGTAGAAAGTCAGAAACAATAATTAAATACGAAGTTAAGACCTAAGCGAAAATAACCACCTCCTGCAGTTATCCAAATACGTTTCTACTGTTGTCAAAACTGGAAATAAATAATCTAGCAACATTTCTTAATTCTACTTGAACCAACAGCAATTTGTGCATACTACGATCTGCTACGTAATTTGGAAATTTGTGGAAAGTTCCTATGGGACCAAACTGCTGAAGTCATCGGACCCTAGGCTTATACAGTACTTAATCTAATGTAAACTAACTTACGCTAAGGACAACACACACAACCATGCCAGAGGGAGGACTCGAACCTTCGACGGGGGGAGCCGCGCGAATCGTGGCACGACGCCTGAGACCATGCGGCTAATTGGTGCGGCGATATGCTACGTGATTGAGCCTCTGCTGCATCACTGTTGAACGCAGGTAGTTCTTCACTCGTCGTAGAGTAGTAAAATTGCGTTCTGCTTCGCAGCTTGAAGCTGGGCATTCAAGCCCAAGTCCAGCCAAAGCTTCAACATTAGCGAATAATTGTCGAACTTCTTTATTCTTACAAATCAAAACATCTTTTTTGTCTTTAGAGCATTTTTTCTGTGTCGCAGATGAAAGACTTCAAGTTCTGTTTTCAAAAACCGAATATTTGTTTCCGGTTATAGAGCGACCACAACATGTCTTTTTTCTCCAAGGAAATGTGTTTCTTCATGCCAGGCTTGTCAGGTATTCGATATCTAGGCCACTGGACAGCCATATAAATGATTTCAAAATATTGTTGCTTGTAAAGTTCTTCAGGAGGCAGATATTCGTGTGGATCCATGCTCTCAGACAACCACTTAAGAACTTTTTTTTTCCTCAGAAGTTGTCGAGTGGCGCTCGACTGTTGGCCATCTGCCTCCAGGCCACACTTCAACAAACTTATAACAAAACTAATCGAATTGCTGCCAGATAGTCGGCTCCTTCGTCAATCGTAGTGCACCAGCACAATTCCTTCAAACATGGATATTATATTTCAGTCGATGATTTGATTTACTAACACGTTAGTAAATGCTGTAAACCTTTAATTCTTACTACACAAGAGCTTTAGATGTGTGTAGTAAATTAAGCTAGGATATATTCGTTTAACAGCGTATTAAATAACGCTCCCATGTAATCATAAAACAAAGCTAGATAATTTGACTATGATATAACAGTGTCTATGTTGTTAAGAAGTAGAAGGAACGTTGCATAGTACTTCTCAACTCACAGGCACTGTTATACCGTAGTCAAATTATCTGGCTTTGTTTTATGATTACATGGGGGTGTTCCTTAATACACTGATTAACAAGAGATTCTTATGTGATTTATTGCTGGTTTACTCTTATTACTTCTATCTTTCATTCTTATCATTTTAGAAGAGGAGACATTAATAGCTTATCTCAACACCCACAGATATCACCCCGTTAAGCAACAGGGACTGAAGACCTCAGGCATCGTAGCTATTGCTTGTCGTAATTCGTTGCCGTAAGGTTCAAGTGCAAGGGAAACAGGAAGGCTCTGTGTCTAAGTATAGCAGGCTGGCACCTAAAACATGTTTGCGTTCAGACAAGGTGCGTAAGGCGGTGTTTGTCTAACTCCCGGAATGTTTGACAGCAGCTTTAAACGTCCACTGTAAACATGTCTCAATCACCGAGCAGTTCCGCCGTAAACAGGCGCAGGTCCTGGAAGCCGAACCCGCTGTTTCCTATTGCAGGGAAAAGAGGATTCTGCACAAACAGCGAACAAGAAAAGTACACACCCAGAGGATACGAAGAAAAACACTTGGCAACAGATGAAAGCGGTTTCATGATATACAAAAGACAGGAACATTAAATCAGTATTTTACTACACATACACTTTCACTGCACGTTTCAACAAATTACAAACCACACAGGCTTGTAAGTTTGTCATACATATTCATTTCTTTTTTTTCTGTTTTTTAATTTATTGCTACGTAACACTGCGAGGTTGACTATGATAGTCGGGACAAATTACGTCATTACTGACAAATACCGCCGACACCTGTCTGTTACAGGATCCTAAAGTATACTCTAAGCTCAGACACCATGATAATCCTTTAGGAAAACAAGCTTCTCTCATACATTCAACAAGGATTCAAGTGTGAAACACTACTAGGTCTACTGATACACGATATGTTGCATATAATAAAAGAGGGTGAACATGCAGGTCCTCTCTTCCCAGGAGTCCAAAAGGTACTCAGCTACGAACCCCATGGTGGGCTATTCACCAAGATAGGATAAAACCGAGTATCATCGCATTTATTTGAATGATTTGAGGAATATTTTATTAATAGGACACAGTACGCTGTACTGGACGACAAATATTTCTCAAAAAGTAGCAAAGATGTGCTCCAGGAAAACATAGTTCCACCTAATGTCAATGCACATAAGGAATATCAGATTGGATCAGTAATACTATAGGCCTGTTAGCTAACGACTTGCTCGTGAGAAGGAAATTATCGACGTCGGGCAATCATAAGGAATTGCATTGGGCATAGTTTCATTTTAGTGTAATGAGTTACTGCTCTCTTTTAATGAAGATAATTGTAAGGTAACGTTCGCAAAAAAGGAGAAAGAATCCGACTTATCCGCCTAACAGATTAATGGTAAATATCTTCAGTTCGTTAAATCATATAAGCATTCAGGGTAATACTAAGGAACGATATGAAAAGGAACGATCACGCAAAATCATTAGAAAGGGAAACGAGTGGTTGGTTGGTTGATTTGGGTGCCTGAAGCGATTTAGGGAAATCACGGAAAACCTAATCAGGATATCCGGGCGCCGGTTTGAATCGTTGTCCTGCCGAATGCTAGTCCACTTTGCCAACCACTGCGCCACACCGCTCGGTAGGGAAGCGAATGGAAGTCTTAGCAACGGAAAATGCAATAGATCTGTAAAACAAATAGCATACAAAACTTCGGATTGTCGTATTGTAATTGTTCAAGAATATTTAACGAAAAGGGCGCACTGTTACCATCTTAACATGTTGGTTTAGACCATGCGAAAGCGCATCACAAACGCTCAGGAAATTCAGATGGAAATCCTTGGAAGTAGATGCAGTCCTCGCGAAACCATAATTGGTAATATATTTTCTGGAGGTCGTGCTCCACAGTTTTTATGTATTTGATAAAAACGTCATATTAACGTTGGTGAGATTCTTTATTTACTCAACGAGTTTCAGACGTCTGACCATCATCAAGTTCCTATGCATCAAGTAAAGTAATACATAAATAATATTAAAGGAATAAACTGTTACGAGTCTGCCAACTAATGTAAATGTTAACAGCAACACATACTTAATAAAATGTCATGAGCTTACATAAAAGTATTAATAGTATCATGTTAGGCAAAATGTAAAATCTTTATCGTGAGGTTATAAAACCATGAATTATATGCTGAAAATAAATGTACACCATACCATAGTGATATGACACAATACGAAAACCACATATGATAGTAACGTAAATGGTTCACTGTTGTAAAGAGTTATCTGTTATGATACCGTAATATAAATTACATCGTCAAGCTACATAAACTGTTCTCGGGAATGTACACTTCCGTGTTGCAACTATAACTGGCGTTGACGCTGTGAACAGATTCATACCACAGAGCCGACTGCTCAGCTGATCACTGTCTACTGGTAGAGCCAACTTAGGGGTCTACCAACATCGATAGTGACTAGTTCCACAATCTGCGACGTGGTCACTGATAAAAACAGTGATCCAGAAAGTGTAGAATAAATTTCTTTTATTTCTGTCAATCATCACAAAACATTTGGCCCTTACATCACCGGTTATTTTGAGTAATTTGCATCTTCAAATCTGTTTTATAACATGTCGTAATATAATAAAGACACTTTGGCTTCAATATATTAAGCCGACCGAAGTGTCCGCGCGGTTAAAGGCGCTGCAGTTGGAACCGCAAGACCGCTACGGTCGCAGGTTCGAATCCTGCCTCGGGCATGGATGTTTGTGATGTCCTTAGGTTAGTTAGGTTTAACTAGTTCTAAGCTCTAGGGGACTAATGACCTCAGGAGTTGCGTCCCATAGTGCTCAGAGCCATTTTTTTTTCAATATATTAGGACATGTGAAAAAAACAGATCTGAAGATGGTCATTCCTGACCGAAGGTTTAAGGACCAAAAGTTTTGTGATCACTGACGGAAATAAAAGTAATTTATTGTAGCGACTTGCATCTAATAGTTACTAAGCTGTGCTCCGTCTGCTATGACAAGTACATTCGTCAGTAATAACAGATGTTGTATATGTTGCATACAGTACCAACCTACACGTGTTACAATCACAGTTGCGGAGACAGGAAACTAAAATCATAGAAGTAATCGCTTACGCGTACTAGGTCTGCTGTTCGTAGTTAGCGTTGCTTCCTCCTCACCACGAGGTACCGTATTCGATTTCCGGGCGGGTCGGTAATCTTCTCCGACCGGGGACTGGATGTTTGTGTTGTCCTCGTCATTTCATCATCATTCGCTAAAATGGCGAGATTGCACAGTGAAAAAATTGGTAACTTATACGGGCGCTGATAGCTGCGTCGTTGAGAGCCCCACTAACCAACATCATTATCATACATGTACTAGTGTGAAATGAGTTTAAGTCCCATTCAAATGTGCACTGCTTCCTTGGTACAGTAACTTTTATAAGGCAGGTCAGAGAGATACGTATAATACATGCCTAGCGTGCTGTCTGAACACATAACAATACAATAGATGTGATACGCTCAATGTCATAGACCAATAGTTATATTAATATTTCACGCAACACACCAAAGCAGCAACAAGTAGCAATTGTGAGTAATGTATGGAAACGTTAAGGATTTTTCGGAGCCACAAAGATATATGTTCTTTTAAAATCGTGTTGTATGAAGCATTCAGCTAATGCAGATTTCCTAGTTATTCAAATTATAACATAAATAAGCTGATAAGGAAACAAATTGGTGCTTGTTGTGTCTTCTGTTGACATGGTCGTTTTGTACACAAGTCCGTCTACGTTAAGCTCTTGTAGCTCAAAATACGAACGAATCGTTAACCTACAACTTCTGTATCTGTGAAAAATCCTAAACTGGTCACGCATGACACGTAACTGCCGCGTTAGTGTGTTATGTAAAATTTAAAACAACTATTCGTTTATCAAATTGAGCGTGTTACATCTGTGGCACTGTTTTACACGATTCAGTCACATTTATGTGACAACCGCCTGTGTTCGACGAAAACGTGCAGTGATCATTCACAGATCACGGGTTGCTGCACTATCAGTGGAGGAATATAAAACCTGTCTGGGTGAAGCGGAAAACTGTACAGACGATGTTGTCATGTGGAAACGTAGCGATTTATCAGACAACCAAGTGAACATGACGTTTGGCTTTCGGACTAGAGATGGAAGCGTTTCCGAAACTGCTTAGTTTGTTGACTCTTTGCGTGTTGACGTGATCAGAGTATACCCTGCAGGCAAAATGGCGCTATCCAAAACCGGCGCCAAGGCAACTGAGATACAACACGATAACAGGGGTGAACGACGTGGGCGGAGATGTGAACGGGCGAATGGACATGCAGCTGCCCACACAGATAAACCAAGGGGCTACAAGCAGCAACTCCTCAACGATCGTTCAGCGAACGTTATGGGCCTCCGCGTCAGGCACCTGGTTTATGCACCAGTGCTGACTGCAGTTCATCGGCGACGAAGACTGGAATTCCACGCTAATACTGGAACTGGAAGTCCACTGTATGGCGACAGGTAGCCTCTTCAGGTGAATCGCGTTTTATGCTCCATCGGACAGGTGACTGTTGGCTATACGGCGTGAAACGTCTCAAAGTAGACGCCCTGCAACAATCGTCGGAAGGGTTCAGGCCGGAGGGCTTTCTCTGTCTGATCTCGTCATCCTGGAAGGCACAATGGATCAGCACCAGTATACATCCATCCTTGGGGAACGTGTCCACCCGTACGTGCAGTGTGTTTTTTCCTGGGACGACGGCATCTACCAGAGGAGCAATGCAACGTGTCATACAGCTCGCAGTGTATGTGGTTGGTTTGAAGAGCACCAGGATGAGTCTACCGGACTCTCATGGCGGTCAAACCACCAGTTTTAAAGCCAATCGATAATTTGCGGGACCATCACGATAGGGCTGTTCGTAACACAGATCATCAGCCGAGAAACCTAGCGCAGCTAGCCACGGCAAAGGAGTCGGCATGGCTTCACGTCCCTTTCGGTACCTTCAGGCCTCGCTGGAATATGCGCTCCAAACGGTATCATTCAGTCTTTTGACAAGCGGTCAAATAAATGTGCCTGGATGGTGTGCTTATAGAGAGTTCGTCTAGGCAAAGATTTTATTTTTTTATCAGACCTGTCTCATAAGGGTTACTGTAAAACGGAAACAGTGTACATATGAATGTGACTTAAAATCGTGCCTATGAGCACATGTCAGCCGTTACTTCAGCGCATTTTATTTTCTGTCACCTCAACTGTGATTCTAACGCGTGTAAGGTGCTATTATATGCAACATACAGAACATTCGTTAGGACAGTCACATGTATTTACCACAGTAGGCGATGTACGACTTAGTGATTGGAAGATACTAGCCACCATCGGTGTGTGTAAACCCCTAAGACAATCTTTGGCTGTACCAGTAGACGGTGATCAGCAGTGAAGCCGGTTCTATGTGGTATGAATCTGTTCACGGTGTGAACACCTATTACGGTTACAATATGGAAGTGTACATTACCTAGAAGAGTTTATATACACTAAAGAGCCAACGAAACTGGTACACCGGCCTAACATATTGTGGAGCCCCCGCAACATACAGAAGTGCCAAAACACGACGTGGCACGGACGTGACTAACATCTGAAGCTGGAGGGAACTGACACCATAAATCCGAGGGTAAAAGGCGGTGGAGATCTCTTCTGAACAGCACGTTGCAAGGCATCCCAGATATGCTAATGTTCGTGTGTGGGGAGTTCAGTGGCGAGCGGAAGTGCTTAAACTCGGAAGAGTGTTCCTGGAGCCACTCTGTAGCAATTCTGGGCTTGTGACCTGTCGCATTATCCTACATGAATTGCCCAAGTCCGTCGGAATGGACAATGGACAAGAATGGATTCAGGTGATAAGACAGGATGCTTACGTACGTGTTACCTGTCAGAGTCGAATCTCGATGTAACAGGGGTCTCATATCACTCCAACGACGCACCAGGTGTCCCCATATCACTCCAACAGCACACGCCCCACACCGTTACAGAGCGTCCACCAGTTTGAACAGTCCCCTGCTGACACGGATTCATGACGTTGTCTCCATATCCGTAGACTTTCATCCGCTCGATACTATTTGAAACGATATTCGTCATACTAGATAACATGTTTCCAGTCTTCAACATTCCAGTGTCAGTGTTGACAGGTCCAGGCGAAGCGTAAAGCTTTGTGTTGTGCGGTCATCAAGGGGACACGAGTGGGCCTTCGGCTCCGAAAGCCCATATCGATGATTTTTGTTGAATGGTTCGCACGCTGACACTCGTTGATGGCCCAGAATCGAAATCTGCAGCAGTTTGCGGAAGGTGGCACTTCTGTCGCGCTGAATCATTCTCTTCAGTCACCGTTGGTCCCGTTCTTGCATTATCCATTTCCGGGCGAAGCTATGTCGGAGATTTGATGTATTACTAAATTCCTGATATTCACGGTACACTCGTGAAATGGTCGTATGGGAAAATTCTCACTTCATCGCTACCTTGGAAATGCTGTGTCCCATCGCTCGTGCGCCGACACCACGTTTAAGCTCACTTAAATCTTGACAAGGTGCTATTGTAGCAGCAGTAACCGATCTAACAATTGCGCCAGACATTTGTTGTCTTATGTAGGCGATGCCGACCGCCGCCCCGTATTCTGCCTGTTTACATTCTCTGTGTTTGAATACGCATGCCTATAACAATTTCTTTGGAGCTTCAGTGTAGGTTGACGACGTAATTCATGTTACGGTATCATAGCAGGTAACTCCGTACAAATGTGAACCATTTACGTATTGTATCATACGTGGTATACGTAACGTTTCAAATAACTAAGCTATGTTATACTTTTATTTTCAGGTATAATTCATGGTCTTGTCGCCGGCCATTGTGGCCGAGCGGTTCTAGGCCCTTCAGTCTGGAACTGCGCGACCGCTACGGTCGCAGGTTCAAATCCTGCCTCGGGCATGGATGTGTGTGATGTCCTTAGGTCAGTTAGGTTCAAGTAATTCTAAGTTATAGGTTACTGATGACCTCAGCTGTTAAGTCCCATAGTGCTCAGAGCCATTTGAACCATTTTGAACCATTATCTTGTCACCTGACGATATTGATTTTATATTTCACATAACGTGATGCTGTAAATGATTTTATGTGAGTACGTGACATTTATTACTTTGTCCGCCTCCGTAGCGTAGTGGTAGCTTTATCGCCTATCACACAGGGCCTGGGTTCGATTCCCGGCTGGGGACTGGGTCTCATGTGTCTATCATCGTTTTCATCATCATTCACTCGCAAGTCGCACCTAAAAAGGACTTACAATACGAGAACCTAGCTCCCCCGAATGGGGCCTCCCAGCCAACAATGCCATACGAATATTTCATTTCATTGCGTTGTTGTTAACATTTGCATCTGTTAAGAGATTCGTGACAGTTTAAGCCTGTATTGTTACTTCAATTTATCCCTGGCACGTCCTGTAAGGTTCATCTTTGGAGAAGATGCTGGCCGCTTTACTCGAGCGATGTCGTTATCCTGAAGGAAGTCATTCACAAGATGTGCACGATGGGGGCGTGAAGTCGAATGCCTCGCCAATATGCTGCCGATAGGAAGGCAATCACGTATCGTACAGTCATTACGGCGTCTTCCATGGCCACCAGCGGCGTACGTCGGCCCACATAATTCCACCCAAAAACATCAGGGACCCTGCACCTTGCTGCACTCACTGGACAGAGTGGCTAAGGCATTCAGCCTGACCTGGTTGCCTCCAAACACATCTCCGACGATTGTCTGGTTGAAGGCATATGCGACACTCATCGGTTAAGAGAAGCGATCCCAATCTTGAGCGGTCCATTCGGATGTTGTTGGGACCATCTGTACCGCGCTGCATAGCGCCATGGTTGCAAAGATGTCCTCGCCATGGACGTCGGGAGTGAAGTTGCGCATCATGTAGCCTATTGCGCACAGTTTGAGTCGTAACACAACGTCCTGTGGCTGCATGAAAACCATTATTCATCACGGTGGCGTTACTGTCATGGTTCCTCCGAGCCATAATCCGTAGATATTGGTTATCCAGTGCTGTAGTAGACATTGGGCGGCCTGAGCGATGTATGCCATCGACAGTTCCTATCTCTCTGTATCTCCTCGTGCCTGAACAATATTACTTTGGTTCACTCCGAGGAGCTTGGACACTTCTCTTGTTAAGAGCCTTTCCTGGCACAAAGTAACAACGCGGTCATGATCGAACCGCGGTATTGGCCGTCTTGGCATGGTTGAACTAGAGGCAACACGAGCCGTTTGCCTCCTTCCTGGTGGAATAACTGAAACTGATCGGCTGTCGGACCCCATCCGTCTAATAGGTGCTGCTCATGCATATTTTTTTGCATCTTTGGGCGGGTTTAGTGACATCTCTGAACAGTCAAATGGACTGTGTCGGTGATATAATATCCAGAGTTAACGTCTGTCTTCAGGAGTTCTGGGAACCTGGGCGTTTCAAAACCTTTTTTGATGAGTGTAGGAACCTGGAGATCGTCATATGTCTGAATCTGGTTGTCTGCCAGACATTTTATATTCGTGGGTAAATGATCAAACATTTTGTTTTCAGCATTGTGCATTTGTACTAAATCAATGAAAAAAATTTCGCGATTTTCGTTACATTTCCGCATTATGTGTTACATAGGTATCTGTATAATAATATTGTTATTATTGGTGTTTTGCCTTTAAAGAGCGCAGTTAGACTACATGGCCAATTCCTTTTGATGCCTTCCTTGCTGCCCAAACTTCCCTCATTCGCTTGCTGTGTTTCTGTTTCCAGTCCTCTATCCATGTTTCCTGTCGGCTTCGTGTGTTCGGCTTCATCTTGGTTGCCTTTTTGGCTGCCCATATTTCTTTCGTCTTCCGGCTGTGACCTTGTTTGTGTTCTTCGGCCCATTTTACACCTGTTCGTTTGTCACAGTGAATCTCATGTAGTTTACTTTTCTTAATAATGTTTCTGAATTTTGTTCTGTCGTTTATTGTGTCTGATGTGATGTTGAGTTGGTTCAGGTTGTTTTTTACCTCTGCCACCCATTTGTTGTTTCTAGTGGTTACCCAGTCAAAGGTCTGTTTGGTCAGTCTGTGTGATGGCATTCTGTATAGGTGTCCATAGAATTGTAGTCTTCCTTTTCTAATCTTTTCTGTGATTGTCTTCGTATGTTTGTATACATCCTCTGTAGATTTCTTGATCCATATTCTATTGTTGTTAGTTGCGCCAAATATTTTCCTAAGTATTTTCCGTTATACTTTTTCTAGTGGTCTGATACGTGTATGCCCTAGGAGTAGTGTGGTCTCTGCTTCATACAGTGCTTCTGGGAGCACCAACATGCCGTAGTGGCGTAATTTGGCTTTTTGTGAGACAGACTTCTTGTTGTAATGAAGCCACACTACTTTGTATGCCTTGTCCAGTTTAGTTTTTCTTTCTTCGTTTGAGTCTCTCTTATGCCCTCTCATTACTAGTGTTTCACCGAGGTATCTGAAGTTTGCCGTACTGTAAATCGTGTCGTACTTTGTGTTCACAGATGAGAGTTTCTTGTGCTCATAAACAGTCTGTTTTCGTAAGAGATCTGTAGTCCAGTTTTGGAAGCGATTTCCTGTAGTTTTTCAATAGCATTTTTTGTTTCGTTTATGTTTTCGTGACAATCGCCAAATCGTCTGCAAAAGCCAGGCATTTAATCTGTAGGTTTCCTAAGGTTGCCCCTGTTGTGATATTCCCATTCTTTTATTACCTTATCTAGTACTGGATTGAAAAGGAGAGGTGAGAGGCTATCGCCTTGTCGGACACCAGTGCGAATTTCAAAGGGCTCTGATAGTTTCCCACAGAACTTTACCTTTGAAATCGTGTTGGTCAAGGTTTGCTCAATGATAGTCTGTGTTTTGTTGTCTACTTTATATTCAGTTACAATTTTGAGTATATATAATTTTGAATATATATACACGGTGGTCCATTGATAGTGACCGGCCAAATATCTCACGAAATAAGCATCAAACGAAACTCGTCTAGCTTGATGGGGGAAACCAGATGGCGCTATTGTTGGCCCGCTAGATGGCGCTGCCATAGGTCAAACGGCTATCAACTGCGGTTTTTTTTAAAATAGGAATCCCCATTTTTTGGACCACTTTTTTCGCTTTGTGAGAGATGGCGCTGTAATAGTCACAAACGTATAAGTACGTGGTATCACGTAACATTCCGCCAGTGCGGGAGGGATTTGCATCGTGATACATTAAACGTGTTAAAATGGACCGTGTACCAATTGCGGAAAAGGTCGATATCGTGTTGATGTATGGCTATTGTGATCAAAATGCCCAACGGGCGTGTGCTATGTATGTTGCTTGGTATCCTGGAGGACATCATCCAAGTATCCGGACCGTTCGCCGGATAGTTCTGTTATTTAAGGAAACAGGAAGTGTTTAAAAAAAATGGTTCAAATGGCTCTGAATACTATGGGACTCAACATCTTAGGTCATAAGTCCCCTAGAACTTAGAACTACTTAAACCTAACTAACCTAAGGACATCACACACACCCATGCCCGAGGCAGGATTCGAACCTGCGACCGTAGCAGCCTCGCGGTTCCGGACTGCAGCGCCAGAACCGCACGGCCACCGCGGCCGGCAGGAAGTGTCAGCCACATGTGAAACGTTAACCACGACCTGCAACAAATGATGATGCCCAAGTAGGTGTTTTAGCTGCTGTCGCGGCTAATCCGCACATCGGTAGCAGACAAATTGCGTGACAATCGGGAATCCCAAAAACGTCGGTGTTGAGAATTCTACATCAACATCGATTGCACCCGTACCATATTTCTATGCACCAGGAATTGCATGGCGACGACTTTGAACGTCGTGTGCAGTTCTGCCACTGGGCGCAAGAGAAATTACGGGACGATGACAGATTTTTTGCATGCGTACTATTTAGCGACGAAGCGTCATTCACCAACAGCGGTAACGTAAACAGGTATAATATGCACTATTGGGCAACGGAAAATCCACGATGGCAGCGACAAGTGGAACATCAGCGACCTTGGCGGGTTAATGTATGGTGCAGCATTATGTGAAGAAGGATAATTGGCCCCCATTTTATCGATGCCAATCTAAATGGTGTAATGTATGCTAATTTCCTACGTAATGTTCTACCGATGTTACTACAAGATGTTTCACTGCATGACAGAATGGCGATGTACTTCCAACATGAGGGATGTCCAGCACATAGCTCGCGTGCGGTTGAAGCGGTACTGAATAGCATATTTCATGACAGGTGGATTGGTCGTCGAAGCACCATACCATGCCCGCACGTTCATCGGATCTGACGTCCCCGGATTTCTTTCTGTGGGGAAAGTTGAAGGATATTTGCTATCGTGATCCACCGACAACGCCTGACAACATGTGTCAGCGCATTGTCAATGCATGTGCGAACATTACAGAAGGCGAACTACTCGCTGTTGAGAGGAATGTCGTTACACGTATTGCCAAATGCATTGAGGTTGATGGACATCATTTTGAGCATTTATTGCATTAATGTGGTGTTTACAGGTAATGCGTTCTAAGAAATGAGAAGTTCACAAAGGTACATATATCACATTGTAACAACTGAAATAAAATGTTCGAACGTACCTACGTTCTGTATTTTAATTTAATGAACCTACCAGCTACCAACTGTTCGCCTAAAATTGTGAGCCATATGTTTGTGACTATTACAGCGCCATTTATCACAAAGCGAAAAAAGTGGTCCAACTAAAACATTCATATTTCTTTACGTACTGCACGAATATGTAATAAAAATAGGGTTTCCTATTTAAAAAAACGCAGTTGATATCCGTTTCACCTATGGCAGCACCATCTAGCGGGCCAACCATAGCGCGATCTAGTTCCCCCTTCAAGCTACAAAGGTTTCGTTCTCTACAGTTTCGTTTGACGCTTATTTCGTGAGATATTTGGCCCAGTCACGCTCAAACCAATAAGACCATTACCATCCACAATTATGATATATATATTCTTTTCCGTACCAATAAGACCATTACCATCCACAATTATGATCACAATTAAAAAAAAAGTTTTTTTCAAACAAACCTTGTCTTAACAATTAACAATAAAACATAGACAAATATAAACCAAATTGTTTAGTTATTGGTGATATTTCATACATGCAGCAGTTCATGTTAATTTACAAATATTCAATAGGATTTTCCAAAAGCAGGCGCGTTGGCAGAGCGGTTCTAGGCGCTTCAGTCCGGAAATGCGCGACTGGTACGGTCGCAGGTTCGAATCCTGACTCGGGCATGGATGTGTGCGATGTCCTTAGGTTAGTTAGGTTTAAGTAGTTCCAAGTTCTAGGGGACTGATGACCCCAGATGTTAAGTCCCATAGTGCTCGGAGCCATTTTTTCCAAAAGTGTTCTTTCATATAAACCTTTTCCTGACAATAACGAAACCAACAAAGAAAAAAATCAATCAAATCGGTCAAGCCGTTTTTCATATAAGCAGCAATTGATTTTTATTTGTATGGAAGTAAGATATTAATTACCAGTCTTTCATAAGAAATTGTTAATGAATATGGTTTGACTAAAATAACATCAAAATTAATTTTTCATATTTGTATTTTACACTTCATGAAAATGATGATAGAAAATCCACTTCTGTTTAAAAATTTGCAACAGCTGAATATCGAACCTGGGCCACGCACGTGGCAGGTAATCCAGCACGTATACTATCATACTAACTTTAGGGAATTGAAGATACTCGGAAAACTTCAAAGTCTATTTTCTGGAGTTTTTTGTTCGTTTTTTTGTTTTTTGTTTTTTTGTTTTTTTTTTGTTTTTTTTTTGGAGGGGGAAGGCGCTGCATCTGATTGAAAAACATGCTAGAGTTCAGTTCAAAAGGTCTCGAGAAATGAAACAACCTTATGTTGTTAGATCGACTAAAAAGCAGCAGGGAAGTTAGAAGTGCTACAATACTTGCTCAAGTTGGGGGAGAGTCAAAGAGAGAGACAAAGCGAGGTGTGGCAGTGGTTAGCACAATGGACTCGCATTCAGGAGGACGACGATTCAAATCCGCGTGATTTCTCTAAATCGCTGCAGGAAAATATCGGGTTGATTTCTTTGACAGGGCACGCAAGATTTCCTTTCCCATCTCTACAACAGTCCGACCACATGCTCCTTCTCTAACGACCTGAATGTCGATGGAACGTTGAACCCTAAGCTTTCTCCCTTTCTTCCTTCTTCTTCTTCCCATGGAGACTATGAGATGTGTTCTGGCACAAAGTGAAGCAAACATATTAATTCCGCAACTCTCTGTTAGTCTTTATGTTAGTGCTACGTTTTTACAGAGATATCTAATAATACTAGTCATTAACAGTGATCGTTTCCAATTAAAAATGTCGAATATTAAAACAGTTATTTATAGCGATTTCGAATATTACACAACATATTCAGCGAGAAATTTTTGATACAAATATTCATTCCTATGGTCCCACTTCCAGCTGGATAAATAAATGACAATTTTTACCGAATTTTCAAGCTGGACAGGTCACTTTAGCCACGTTACTGTCAAGTGGGACCATACGAACGTTAAAAATATAATTCCCCTATTAATGAAGTGGGTTTTGTCTGATTTGGTGAATATTCGCTTAACTTGTGACTTAGAAAATGCCTAATACATACTTTTGTTTGGGACGTATGCCTGAGGATAATCATGACTGAAAACTGCTGTTTTCCAGTCAATAAAAAGAACATGTTGGGCAGCTGTACCTGAGATCTTTATTAACTATATGAAGGCTGTGGATCATCCCCCGCGAAATTAATACAGTTCTCTTGCTAGCACTGAACTAAGAACGTTCTTGTAACGCTGTTATACGTGTAAGCATACATCCACGTGATGTATAATTTGTGCATAATACCCTCAAACAAGTTTGTAAACAGGAGGAAATGATACTGGCAAGAAACCAAATCAAATTTCGTCTCCAATTTTTAGCTTCTCATATTTTGTTTCAAATGCGTAAGGTTCACGGCAGTTGTTCTGTAATAATTAAATTCTAGGAAACCTAACGTTTGTTATCAATCTGATGTCGTTGTTTATCAAAGATTATCTGTGAGTATGAATGAACACACTGTTCTTTCTTGAAACACGACGAGAACCAGCTCGCTGCAATCATCGGGTTTATTTAATTATGTGAATACACTGTCAGACTTCCTGTAGCAACGACCCTTTGCAATTCGAGGTCAGTCTAGTGCAAGAAGGAATTAAATTATCAAATATCAATTAAGAGCCAAGAAAGACGTGTAAACATATGATCCTCAATGCTGTCAAATGTCAGTCTCGTCCAAACATCCGAATATCACAGCTTTTGTGTATTTTTCTATGCCAGAATGCGTTTCTCGCTTTCGCCCCTCAGATGGGTTAAAATATATTTAAATCTTCATTACACCTCATTAATGCATACCCTATATTTTGAATGCTGCTTGTTGAAGGTACTGTTTCCCACACTGAAAAATTTTAAAGCATGAGACAGACAGATTAGCTTTGTTTAATGTAGAGCAGCGCAGCATTCACCATGTTGCAGGGTAACAAGTTTGTTTACGTTGTAAATTACGTCCCACCAGTCTAAAGTTTTTTGCAGATCTTTTTGAAATGACTTAAGCAGTTAATAAAATTGTTTAGCGAGTGCACTAATGAGTGGTTAACTAAATGTATGGCCATTTATTCATTATTGGTATTAGGTTTTTTTTTCAAAACTGTTCTTGGTGTGTGGGTTGTATAACTAAATTATGAAAGCTTCTTGAAAATATTTTGCTCAGTATCTCTAGTTCATGATTTAAAATGTCACTTGAGAGTGAACATTTCTGAGAACAAACTGCGGTTTTATGGAGTACATTCAGCCTCTTGCTTTCATTGAGCAGATGAAGTATTTGTAGATTGTGTGCTTTTGTATGTCACTTGACGTCTCGCTTGAGCTACTGCGAGGAACTCTGTCAGTGTAATATCTGCATTTATTAACTGTCCGTGAAAGAAGTACTGTTACTTCTTTTCTATGTAACATTCCTTATTACATTTGTAACATTCAATATAGTTTAATTAACTAAACTTGGTATATAACTACGCATGTAAATTGCTGGATACATTTAAAGAAGGACTAGAAAAAAACCTACACTGGCTCGATATGCTACAGGCTAAGAAAATTTAAAGTTTTAGTCATCCAGAAGCTTAAATTCAAATTCAAAGATTACAATACTTATTGTATACACCTAACTCACCTCAAGTGTACATTCAAGAGCTTTGACTTTATACTTCATTTCAAATGTAAGCAAACATATTAGTCGGAAACTTGGAGAATGCAGCGCTGCTTTTTTTCCATTATGAAAGAAAGAAAAAAGTGTTTGTACTATGCTTTTAAATGCGAATAATAGGACTGACACCAAGCAGAATAGAAAGTAAGAGCATACAAAGATTAGTAAATCGTAAATATATAACGAGCGAAGAACAAGAGCTAAATAAATTGCAGTCGTTCAAGACTGTTTGTAGGGAGGACGCAGAACGTTTTCTGGCATGGAGTGTCATCGACAAAAGTAGAAGTAATCTCAGGAGTACTCCAAGGAAGTGTGCAGGGACTTCTGCTGTTCGTATTTTCTGTTAACGACGATCCCGACAATATTGATAGTAGCATCAGACTTTTTGCAGATAATTCAGTTATTTATAATGAAGAAATGTCTGAAAATAATATGCAGAAATATTCAGTCAGATACTGAAGAAATTTCAGTGGCGCAGATATTAAGAACTTGCTATAAATGTTCAAAAATGTCAAACTGTGCGCCGATAAACGCGAAAGGTATCCTAAGACTACGGTATCAACGAGTCTTAGAATCTGTCAACTCATACAACACCTGGATGTAACATTTTGTAGGGATATGAAATGGATCGATCACATAGTCTCAGTCTTTCTGTTTATTGGTTGAGTACTCGGGAAACACGAATACCACGGAAGCGTGCAGCATTTATGCCAAATGGGATTAACAAGGATACCGAACGTATAGAGAGAAGGGCAGCAAGGATCATCAAAGTTATATATATATATATATATATATATATATATTTTTTTTTTTTTTTTTTTTTTGCCCGTGAGAGGGAGGCACAGAGATTTCTGCAGAAACTGGCTGACATATACTTAAAAAGGACGTAAAATATCCGCTACGTATCGTTCCGTGCAGAATGTGAGCACAAAATTAGAATAATTAAAGAACGCACAGGGATATTTAAATAGTCATTCTTCCCGCATTCCATAGGGGATTGAAGCGGTAATGAGCCCAGGTAACTGGTAAAACGAGAAATTAACTCTGCCACGCAATTCACATTGGTTTGTAGAGCATGGATGAAAATGTGTTAATGATGTGCTAATGAAGATTTAAATATACATTAAGCCATTTGAAAATGGAAAAGTCTGTTGCGCGTATTGGGATAAATAACAAAGTATAAAAGCTGCTGGTTTATGTGTTTCGTTCAGGTGGTTGGTTAATTTCATGTCCTACCGATCATTCTCCACGATAATTCGTAATGGTGTGGAACGAATCATCTCACATTTTCATCGTAAATTAATATTTAGTATGACCACATGCTGAACATTCATTGGTTTAAAAATAAATATATACCGATGTGAGCTAGTTACTCCCGCCTCCACCTTTTACACACTGAAATAACGGAAATTCTTGTACGGAATACAAGGAGTTGTCAAGTAAAAACTTTTTCACTTGTTTTCAAATTTTACTTCGTTGTCTGTAAGGCATATTGCATCCATAGGCAAGTGATCAAAGAAGAAAATGTAATTTCTGTGCTATTTAAGATTAATGGTGGGAGAGCTACTCTGTATTGAGGGGTAATGAGTCTTTTATGAGTGGTTAAGGCTGCTTGTAGTTTAGATGTATTATGTTTCAAACATAATTTCTGCCCCCAGTCTGGCAAGGCATGTAAATCAGCATTTACATGCTGGATGGTTGCGCACAAATTCGTTGGCTTTGCACTTAGATATAACTGGAGATTATCAGTGTATACGTGATACATATGTGGGAGAACAGTTACCATTAACATATAATGAGAATAGCAGTGGGCTCAATACTGATCCTTGAGGAACTCCTGATACTACATTCCTCCACTATGACCTTTCTGTCCCAATCATTGCACATTACTGGCGCGATATGAGATATGGTAACACTACTTTTCTCACCTACGATAACCAGCGGAAGGAAGGGCACTCGGTCCTAGAGTTACGCATCAACAAAGTTCCCAATGTACGAAAACAGCGAACACCGTAAGACTGCATAAACTAACTTACAGCTGTCACAGCCATAATTAAGAAATAACAATTACGAATCAGAGACAGATTGGAGGAAAAATACAAGGTGTTAAAACTCGCCGTCTACCTGGAAATTCGGCGGTTCCAGAAATGAAGCTTTTGCTCATTGGTTTTAACTGCTAGTATAAAGATTCTATATGAAACCTATTCTTAATACGCTTGTGAAAATGTCAAGTCTCTTACTAGTCGTACAGAACATACCACCATTTCATAACCCGACCCATCAGTCTTGTGTTTCATAAACTAGGTGAACTGCTCCTAGAGTAACAACGAATAGACGTTCCTAATTAATCACCGATGGCTGTGTAAGAGTCCACGTGGTCACAGAGGCAATGAAGACGGCGCTGTCGTTGTTTCTAACTGTTGTAACGACCGAGGGTGGCTTCAGTACTGTTACAGGAGTCTTGGTATGTAAACGATTATGCACATCATCAATCGAGTCACTGTATATCATTAACAATTTTAGAAAAGAGGGCGGGAGGGGGAAGAGAGGGAAGTAAATAGATGTAACACACTATCGATGACAACACAATTAGAAATGGAGCACATTCTCGGATTGGGCAACAAAGTGGAGAAAAATCGACCACTCTCAACTAGAAGGAAACTTCTGGGATTCATCCTTATTGATTCAGAAAAACTTAAAAATAGAAGGGTGGTCTGGGACTTGAAACGCGTCACTCCCAAAACCAAGAGTTGAAAACATTAACTACTGCCTTAATTCACTTGGTTTTGTAATCTTGGTATCAAAACTTACGAGAGGAACTCTGAAAATTTTACAGTTCCATGGCTCTAAAAACATTTTCTTTATATTTGACCCCTATTTTCTAATGTTTTCCAAGTTGATTACCATGTAGTTTGTTTGATTTGCTATAATCGTTTGTTAAGTTTCATGATATAAACACTGAATTTGACTGGAAAACGTTTCCATACTATGATTTCTTTCGATTTTAAGGTGTCATTAATTCCTCAACAATGTGAAGATCGCATTAGAAATGCATTTGGTGAAGGAGTCCCAGGTAAAGTAACAATTTATCATTGGCACAAGGAATTCAGAACTGATGGTTTATTTTTTAAGTGAAAATTTCTTGAAGGACGCTCAAGAAGTGCTGTTACTGACGAAAGTATTGCCGCTTTTCGAGCATTTCTTGAAGAAAATCTACGGACATCTTACGATTTCATTCGGGAGGCATTAGGCATTGGTATGAGTAAATTTTGAAAATTTTACATTAACAGATAGACATGAAAAAACATTGTAGTTTATAGATTTCACATAAACTAACTACATATCAAAAACAATAACGAGCTGGATACAGTTAGTGCAGTATCTGTATAGTTGGATGGAAATTTGAAATAGAGACACTGCACTAACTCTATTTCATGCTGAAGCGAGGAAAACTGAGGAGAAAAACATTGACTCTCACACGAACGGTGTACGAGCACTATGGGATTTAGACATATGATGTAATATGCAAGTTTGGATCTGTTTGGAAGGCTTGCACTGACAGCCGAAGTGGTTTAGGCGACGATCGCATTAAGTGGAAAGTCCTTGTTCGATTCCCGGTCTGGCACAAATTTTCATCTGTCTATAGTAAACCACACAGTCGATGTAATATCATATTCACAATTTGCGTATGTGTTTCCTAAGAACGCACTGTCTGGTGCAGGAAATTCTGGAAAAATGCTTAGTGGCACTTCAAATTTGATTTGGAATATAATTACCGGCGGTGAATCTTGGGTTCATTGCAGTGAGCCTGAAAGGAACAGTCAACCAATTCATTGGGTCTTTCGAACAGAAACTAAATCTACATAAGTCCTATGAATTTGCAGCGCTGGTAAGAGAGCTGATAGTTTTTGTTTTTCTAAAACGGGCCATATTGTTACTCTAGCATAAGAAGATAGAGACCCCGTAACTGACGATTGGTTACGAAGTCCCTGTTTACCGCAAATTTTTTACAAAATCAATGAAAAAAATAATAACTTTCCATCACGGCGACGCATCATCGCCTACAGTAAAACCAACAACTAAGTGTCTGTGTGCCCTAAGTGTCAGCATCGTGCGCCCTCCGTCATACGGTCCTGGCCTGGCGCCTGGTGATTTTATTTGATTTCCAAGCATAAGAGAAATAAGTGGAACATATTTCAAAGCTAGTTTCTCAATATTAAAAAAAGAATGGTTCAAATAGCTTCGAGCACTATGGGACTTAACTTCTGAGGTCATCATCCCCTAGAACTTAGAACTACTTAAGCCTAACTAACCTAAGGACATCACACACGTCCATGCCCGAGGCAGGATTCGAACCTGCGACGGTAGCGGCCGCGTGGTTCCAGACTGAAGCGCCTAGAACTGCTCGGCCACATTGGCCGGCTCTCAATATTAAAGTCGAACATTTTTAGCGCAGTAAAAAAATTCAATTTAAAGAAAAAACTAATCCGTATTTGATTTCTAAAAATTTTCACTGTCCCCCTCGTTTAAACGGTATCACATCTGCATGCATTAATCTGCGTATTCGACTGATCCTGTGGTTCAACAGGTCGGACCAGGAAAACTCAAATCACAAGTTTCGTGCGGAAATTCCGAATGCTGAACAACTCTTGGAAGTTGGAGGGATGTGGTCTAAAACTAACTGGGCAAGATTAGTTTCTTTTAGGATGAGCAGATGAAGCGATAAGGTCTCTAGAATTATGTTTCAAGGTGAGATTGTGGCCTTAAGATGAGTACAGAGCGACATTTAAGTGGAAGTAGGGAACCAAGGGAACCACCCCCTCTTTCCTCTTAAAATGTCGCCCCGTAGTCATCCACAATCACGGTTGTGGTCCCCCCCCCCCCCCCCCCCCCGCAGACAGACAACTAACAACTAATACCTAAACTGGAAGGTGGTCACTGAAGCGTTAAAGATTCGATAATTTCTAAAAACAAAGAAGTACCTTATGATACGGTAGCAACAAGATGAGTCCTATTGGATCACTGTAAGTGGTTTAGCAGTAGGGTTTCACGTATAATTGTATCTCTATCTGTCTTTATCCAGTTTAGAAGCATAAAACGAACGCTGAAAATGCTGAGAATCACAGTATGTTTGAGGTGTTGAAAGTAAGATTCCAATAGCTATAACTTTGATTTTTTCGTACATAAAACGCTCCACCACTCGTCTCATTCTGGTAGGTTCGATTTTCTGTTTTGGATGTGGGGGGGGGGGGGGGTCATCAGTCTCTCGACTGGTTCGATGTGGCCCGCAACGAGTTCCTCTCCTGTACCAACTTCGTCATCCCAGAGTTGCACTTGCAGCCTACGTCCTCAGTTATTTGCTGGATGTATTCCAACCTCTGTCTTCCTCTACAGTTTTTGCCCTTTACAGCTCCATCTGGAAATAATTCCTGATGTCTTAACAGATGTCCTATCATCCTGTCGCTCCTCCTTATCAGCGTTTTCCCCATATCGCTTTCCTCTCCTATCTGCGCAGAACCTCCTCGATCCTTACCTCACCAGTCCAGCTATTTTTCAACATTCACCTGTGGCACAACATGTCGAATGCGATTCTCTTCTGTCTCGGTTGTCTCACAGTCCATGATTCACCACCATACAATGCTATACACCAAATACATTATCAGAAATTTCTTCCTCAAATTAAGGCTTGATACTAGTAGACTCCTCTGGACCTGGAATGCTCTTTTTGCCAGTGTTTGTCTGCATTTGATGTCCTTGCTCCGCCCGACGTTGGTTATTTTGCTGCCTAAGTTGCACAATTACTTAACTTCATTTCCTTCGTGACCATCAATCCTGATGTTAAATTTCTCGCTGTTCTCATTACTGATACTTCTCATTACTCTCATCTTTCTTCGATTTACTCGCAATCCATATTCTGTGCTCATTAGACTGTTCACTCCATTCAGCAGATCATGTAAGTCTTCTTCACTTTCACTCAGTATAGCAATGTCATCAGCGAATCGTATCATTGATATCCTTTCACCTTGAGCTTTGATTCCACTCCTGAAGCGTTCTTTTATTACAATTGTTGCTTCTTCTATCCACAGATTGAACAGTAGACGGGAAAGACTACGTCCCTGTCTTACACCATTTTTAATCTGAGCATTTCGTTCTTGGTCAGGAACTCCTATTATTCCCTCTTGGCTCGTATATTACCCCTCTCTCCCAATAGCTGATTTCTATTTTTCTCTGAATTTCGAACACCTTGCACGATTTTACACTGTCGAACGCTTTTTCCCGGTCGACAAGTCCTATAAACGTGTCTTGCTTCCATTACAACCGCAACGTCAGTATTGCCTCTGTGGTGCCGTAACCTTTTCTAAAGCCAAACTGATCGTCATCTAGCACATCCTCAATTTTCTTCCCATTTTTCTGTTATTATTCTTGTCAGAAACTTGAATGCGTAAGCTGTAAAACTGATTGTGAGATAATTCTCGCTCTTGTCAGGTCTTACAGTCTTCGGAATTGTGTGCATGACATATTAATAGTGTGCCTACATATGAATTCTGAAAGGACCTCCGAAGTAACCAATTTTAAATACAATTCTGTTACATTTTCTTGAATACTGTTTGTGTGTGTTGTGTGTGCAGCATTGTCCCGAGAAAAACTACCGTGGGAGATCGAATATAAAACATGCTTAGGTAACTTAAACCATCACTTTCATCTGTGCGCAATAGTGCTCAGTGATGATAAACGAGAAGTGCTAGGACAACAACAAAAAAATTCTGTTGTAGATGGATCCTGAAATATTACGCTGTATTATAAGTATGGGTCGTACCTTTCTCGTATAAACCATGAGGGTATCGATGATACTGTGGAGCATCTGTAAGTGAACCAAGAGTTCTCTGCTCGAGAGTACAGAAAAGTGAGAAGGGACACCAGGGCAGTGCTCCTAACCTCCCCCCCCCCAAAAAAAAAGCGTCTGAATAGTTGTTTGTGAAGACTGAAGCTGTCGTCGCCATCTGAGTGGTTGGCATTGTGTTGACAGTACAATCAGCAGCGCCGATTCATCCCAGTAACACAGCTGACCGTCCACGTGCAACTCAGCAGTCCGTTCGGCTCTCTTTTTGCTTCTCCTATTCTGTTTCGCAGCTCGCATGGACGGCTATTCTGTGTGCGGGCGCGGAATGTTTACTAAATGCGTAAGCCGCCATTACGACCGCTACACAGTGAAGGTATTACCGCTATCCAAACAGAGGCCCACACGGCCAATTCACTCCCCTGCTTTCAGCCGCGTGCTTCGCCAGTGAGCTGTTACCTCTGCCATTCAGAATGCGAATGCGAGGGGCAACGTGCTTAATTTTGACAGCTCTGAGAGCTCATTACCGTGACGTCTTTCTTCACTAACACACCAATAATCAAACATGGCTTACTGTTAACACAACAATAGCAAGAAGGGTATCAAATATTGGAATTTAACTTACTGTGCTACCACAGTATAGTAGAAAGAATGTATGATCATGGTTTCAGGCATGTGTGTTAGTAGTAATTTTCTCCAAGAAGAGGTAAAATTCTAGTATTGCCGTTTTCGATACAGCTAATTCAGTGAGTCTGAGAATGCATCGTACCCCAAATAGTAATTTTGCTACCAAGTAAACAAAACTAATTTTATCTCGTGTGACTGCTAATTATCGACTTGGTACATTTCGTATAGATTAATCTGCTAACTAAAGGACACTAACAGTTCAATATAAATCTTTTGATTTTTTTTAATATGAAAATGGAGCTAGCAGTTTTATCTAACGGTGTAACTGATCAGGATAAGTAATGAGTTATAAAATTTAGTACGTATAAATATTCATAAAGACATCATTATATTCCAGTAATGTTTCGATGACAATGAAACAAAAATCTGAAATATAAAAAATCAGAATGATTGAAGAAGTCATGTTGAACTTAAAAAAAAAAAATGCCACTTCCATCCCACGAAGTAGCGAGACTTTTATTCATCTTTTGTGGCGTTATATCACTTTGTTTTGGCTACGAAACGGCACATCTAACCGCATTAATGAATTTACTACATTACCTCCATCATTCCTACTTATAACGTGGACTGGCATAAATTGCGGTGCCTGCGCAGTGCTGTGGCTGAAGAACAATGCAATGCATGCATTCCGCCGATATCACGCAGTGACATTCAATTGAAATATCCTCGTCCGTACGGGAATTTGATAATGTGTGTAGGCAAGTTGTAACGCAGGAACGATGACTCGTGGAAGTTTGGGTCTGGCTGTCAGTCGTGCACGGAGAGCCAAAACGATGAAGGTGACCGCTTGCGGAAAGCGGAGAATCCGGGATGGAGTCTGGCACAAGTTTTAACCGTCGTCAGTCTGATGGTTGTTCATATTCGCAATTGCGAAGACAATTCATGTAAAAACATGTTTTGAAAGTGTAAAGTTTTTGGGTTGGCTCTGAGCACTATGGGACTTAACATCTACGGTCATCAGTCCCCTAGAACTTAGAACTACTTAAACCTAACTAACCTAAGGACATCACACAACACCCATTCATCACGAGAAAGTTTTTGGGTTGTTCGAAAATACTGAGGGCCAGCATCGACTGCACGAATGCGGGAAATCTTCCAAAACAACCCTCAAATCGGCTTTTAAAAGCATAGGTCTGAATCAAGGGAGTTCTCGTCTCTTGAGTTTGCCACATTATTGAGCAGTCACGCCAACTAGACTCCAAATGTCGTAGCTCTGTGACTGCATTTGGGGCTGTGTTGAACCCCATTGAGTTTGAGAGGATCTCAGTTCCTGGAAAGGACATATTTTCGACCTCGAAATTTCAGACCTTTTTTTTTGCTATCTTCTATTTTAGACAAGAATGCTACCTTTTCTCGACTGACGCACTTAGCTCCCAAGATTAATTAGAGATGCACACACCTACAATTAGCGTTGTCGTGTTCTCCCGAGAGCACCGTAGCAACTATGCCGTGGAAAACTGAATGTAAATTCAGAAGTCCATCACGGATCTTCTTCGTCCACAGATAACGTCAAAACTGTCTATACCGAGATTTCAGGAGGAGGCAAGTGCCACGTCTTGCTGCTGCCCTCAACCCCCCCCCCCCCCCCACCCATCACCCCCCCCCCCCCCGCCTACACACCGAAAATCACCGACGTCACCCCATCATAGCTGACGGCTATGGCTGTGGGTTGATTTGGAGGTGTATAGGATACGAAGTTTAGTACACATAGCCACCTGTGGTTGCAACAACGGTTCTAATCCGATTGGCCACAGTGTCTATCCATCTGAGTTGGATAACTAGTACAGTTATCGTCATTCTGTATTACTTCAACTGTCTCCCAGAGGCCGTCAATCGTGTTGGCTGGTAAGTGGTGGTTGTAAACAGATGAAAATCGGATGGGGCCAAATGGGTAGGATTATAGATGACAGTGAACCCAACGCGTCGGAGTGTTGTAGATATGGCAGCGGCCGTTTGTGATCTGTCACCGTAACGCTGAAGGACGGGGTGCTGCATGTAGAGGCGAAGAACTCTTTGAATTCGAAGGTCGATAACACCAAGCTGCTTCTAAAGCGCCGACGTAGTTCTGTTACACACCGTCATGTTACACGCTACAATCTTGAGTCCTCTAGCGGCAGAGAGCTGCAAACAGCTAGATATGAAGCGTAAAGATGTAGAATATCAATAATTTTTGATTTCTTTAATAAGCTTCAACAGTATACTCAAAAAAATTCTAAAGCACTGATCTTCAGTACGCCCTTGTACGTCTGTTTCCCTTCCCCAAAATCAGCCTTAGTGCTTACACGAAATTGCTTTCTGGGCGCATGTCAGATGAGTGAAGAAACGTGTGAATGATGAAATACATCACACAATGTTTAAGAGGCCTACGGCCTTTGAATTAATAGTGGTTATCTTTTCGACCCCCCCAAGAACCATGGACCTTGCCTTTGGTGGGGAGGCTTGCGTGCCTCAGCGATACAGATAGCCGTACCGCAGGTGCAACCACAACGGAGGGGTATCTATTAAGAGGCCAGGCAAACGTGTGGTTCCTGAAGAGGGGCAGCAGCCTTTTCAGTAGTTGCAGGGGCAACAATCTGGATGACTGACTGGTCTGACCTTGTAACACTAACCAAAACGGCATTGCTGTGCTGGTACTGCGAATGGCTGAAAGCAAGGGGCAACTACAGCCGTAATTTTTCCCAAGGGTATGCAGCTTTACTGTATGGTTAAATGATGATGCCGTCCTCTTGGGTAAAATATTCCGGATGTAAAATAGTCCCCCATTCGGATCTCCGGCCGGGGACTACTCAGGAGGACGTCGTTATCAGGAGAAAGAAAACTGGCGTTCTACGGATCGGACCGTGTAATGTCAGATCCCTTAATCGGGAAGGTAGGTTAGAAAAATTAAAAAGGGAAATGGATAGGTTAAAGTTAGATATAGTGGGAATTAGTGAAGTTCGGTGGCAGGAGGAACAAGACTTTGGTCAGGTGAATACAGGGTTATAAATAAAAAATCAAATAGAGGTAATGCAGGAGTAGGTTTAATAATGAATAAAAAAGATAGGAGTGCGGGTAAGCTAATATAAACAGCATTGTGAACGCATTTTTGTGGCCAAGTTAGCCACGAAGCCCATGCCTACTACAGTAGTACAAGTCTATATGCCATCTAGCTCTGCAGATGATGAAGAAATTGATGAAATGTATGATGAGATAAAAGAAATTATTCAGGTAGTGAAGGGAGATGAAAATTTAGTAGTCATGGGTGACTGGAATTCGAGAGTAGGAAAAGGGAGAGAAGGAAACATAGTAGGTGAATATGGATTGGGAGAAAGAAATGAAAAAGGAAGCTGTCTGGTAGAATTTTGCACAGAGCATAACTTAATCACAGATAACACTTGTTTCAAGAATCATAAAAGAAGGTTATATACATGGAAGAATCCTGGAGATACTAGAAGATATCAGATAGATTATATAATAGTAAGACAGAGATTTAGGAACCAGGTTTTAAATTCTAAGGCATTTCCAGGGGCAGATGTGGACTCTAACCACAAACTACTGGTTATGAACAGTAGATTAAAACTGAAGAAACTGCAGAAAGGTGGGAATTTAAGGAGATGGGACCTGGATAAACTGACTAAACCAGAGGTTGTACACAGTTTCAGGGAGAGCATAAGGGAACGATTGACGAGAATGGGGGAAGGAAATACAGTTCAAAAAATGGTTCAAATGGCTCTGAGCACTATGGGACGCAACTGCTGTGGTCATAAGTCCCCTAGAACTTAGAACTACTTAAACCTAACTAACCTAAGGACAGCACACAACACCCAGCCATCACGAGGCAGAGAAAATCCTTGACCCCGCCGGGAATCGAACCCGGGAACCCGGGCGTGGGAAGCGAGAACGCTACCGCACGACCACGAGATGCGGGCGGAAATACAGTAGAAGAAGAGGGATGAAGTAGTGAAAGCAGCAGAGAGTCAAGTAGGTAAAAAGACGAGGGCTGGTAGAAATCCTTGGGTAACAGAAGAAATATTGAATTTAATTGATGAAAGGAGAAAATATAATAATGCAGTAAAAGAAGCAGGCAAAACGGAATACAAAAGTCTCAGAAATGAGATCGACAGGAAGTGCAAAATGCCTAAGCAGGGATGGCTAGAGGACAAATGTAAGGATGTAGAGGCTTACCTCACTAGGGGCAAGATAGATACTGCCTACAGGAAAATTAAAGAAACCTTTGGAGAAAAGAGAGTCACTTGTATGAATATCAAGATCTCAGACGGAAACCCAGTTCTAAGCAAAGAAGGGAAAGCAGAAAGAAGGAGTATATAGAGGGACTATACAAGGGAGATTCACTTGAGGACAATACTATGGAAATGGAAGAGGAGGTAGATGAAGATGAAATGGGAGATGCGATACTGCGTGAAAAGTTTGACAGAGCACTGAAAGACCTGAGTCGAAACAACGCCCCTGGAGTAGACAACATACCATTAGAACTACTGACGGCCTTGGGAGAGCCAGTCCTGACAAAACTCTACCAACTGGTGAGCAAGATGTATGAGACAGGCGAAATACCCTTAGACTTCAAGAAGAATATAGTAATTCCAATCTCAAAGAAAGCAGGTGTTGACAGATGTGAAAATCACCGAACTATCAGTTTAATAAGTCACAGCTGCAAAATACTATCGCGAATTATTTACAGACGAATGGAAAAACTGGTAGAATCCGTCCTCGGGGAAGATCAGTTTGGATTCCGTAGAAATGTTGGAACACGTGAGGCAATACTGACCTTACGACTTATCTTAGAAGAAAGATCAAGGAAAGGCAAACCTGCATTTCTAGTATTTGTAGACTTAGAGAAACCTTTCTACAATGTTGACTGGAATATTCTCTTTCAAATTCTAAAGGTGGCGGGGGTAAGATACAGGGAGCGAAGGGTATATTTACAATTTGCACAGAAACCAGATGGCAGTTATAAGAGTCGAGGGACATGAAAGGGAAGCAGTGGAGGGGAAGGGAGTGAGACAGGGTTGTAGTCTCTCCCCGATGTTATTCAATCTGTATATTGAGCAAGCAGTAAAGGAAACAAAGGAAAAGTTCGGAGTAGATATTAAAATCCGTGGAGAAGAAATAAAAACTTTGAGGTTCGCCGATGACATTGTAATTCTGTCAGAGACAGCAAAGGATTTGGAAGAGCAGTTGAACGGAATGTACAGTGTCTTGAAAGTAGGCTATTATATGAACATCAACAAAAGCAAAACGAGGATAATGGAATTCAATCAAACTAAGTCGGGTGATGCTGAGGGAATTAGATTAGGAAATGAGACACTTAAAGTAGTAAAGGAGTTTTGCTATTTGGGGAGTAAAATAACTGATGATGGCCGAAGTAGAGAGGATATAAAATGTAGACTGACAACGACAAGGAAAGCGTTTCTGAAGAAGAGAAATTTGTTAACATCGAGTATGGATTTAAGCGTCAGGAAGTCGTTTCTGAAAATATTTGTATGGAGTGTAGCCACGTATGGAAGTGAAACATGGACGATAAGTAGTCTGGACAAGAAGAGAATAGAAGCTTTCGAAATGTGGTGAATGTTGAAGATTAGATGGGTAGATCACATAACTAATGACGAAGTATTGAATAGAATTGGGGAGAAGAGGAGTTTGTGGCACAACTTGACAAGACGAAGGGACCGGTTGGTAGGACATGTTCTGCGGCATCAGGGGATCACAAATTTAGCAATGGAGGGCAGCGTGGAGGGTAAAAATCGTAGAGGGAGACCAAGAGATGAATACACCAAGCAGATTCAGAAGGATGTAGGTTGCAGTAGGTACTGGGAGATGAAGAAGCTAGCACAGGATAGAGTAGCATGGAGAGCTGCATCAAACCAGTCTCAGGACTGAAGACTACAACAACAACAACATCTTTTCGAAATTTATTAAAAATTTTATGCAGGTTACTTCATGCATTTTTGTAAAACAGGCTATATTCAATATTTAATGAATAATTTTGAGATTTTCAAATCGGGAAACCTTTTCTCACTCAAACGAAAACACTTGCGTCTTTTTGTAGAATCGAAAGTTATGCTTATCTAAGCCTAGGTAATTTAATTACAGTTAATGTTGTAACACGAATGTCAGATGCAGAAACACGCTTTTGTTCTCTATGCACATAACGTGGTCTGTCAGACAGGCTGCGCAGCAGTCTAAGACTTTTTGCTGGGACGCTATAGTACACGGACAAGTATCGTTGTCGAGTGACTATTGACAGCTGGCTGTAAATGCACAAAGATGTTGAGTTCTGTGGATGAGGAGGAAAACCAATCTTGTAATGTTCAAATGCAGTATTAGTAATGTGCTGCTTGGAAAAGTCACATCGACTGAATATTTCTAACATGATGTCGCAAAGCGATATGAAATGAAAGAGCAGGTTTGTGCAGTAGTTGGAAAGGCGTATGGTCGACTTCGTTTTATTGAATGAGTTTTAGGAAGGTGTAGTCATCTACAGAGGAGGCCGCTTATGGTACATTAACTCGGTCCATTCTTGAAGTGGACGAGTGTTTGGGATCTTCACCAGACTGGATTAAAGGAAGATGTCGAGGCAATTTTAAAGTTTTGGTCGATTTAAGGGAGGTTCAAATGGTTCAAATGGCTCTGAGCACTATGGGACTCAACTGCTGAGGTCATTAGTCCCCTAGAACTTAGAACTAGTTAAACCTAACTAAACTAAGGACATCACAAACATCCATGCCCGAAGCAGGATTCGAACCTGCGACCGTAGCGGTCTTGCGGTTCCAGACTGCAGCGCCTTTAACCGCACGGCCACTTCGGCCGGCATTTAAGGGAGGGGAACAAACAGTGAGGTCATCGGTCCCATCGGATTAGGAAAGGAATTCAGCCGTGTCCTTTCAAAGGAACCATCCCGGCATTTGCCTGAAACGATTTAGGGAAATAAGGGGAAATTTAAATCAGGATGGCCGGACGCGGTTTGAACCGTCGTTCTCCCGAATGCGAGTCCTGTGTGCTAATCATGCGCCGTCTCGCTCGGTAATTCACCGTGTGCAGCTAATGGGTATATTCAGTCACGTGAGTGTTACAGAGAAACTTCACCAATAGAAATTACTGGTGGGAAGACGACTTTCTTTCCGTAGAACACTACTGACAAAATTGAAACTGAGCCGTGTGCGGCTCGCGTTGGTGCCGTTGGTAGGCTTGCATCGTGTAATAGGGATAGTGCCGACTCGTTTCCTCCTTCTGTTTGCTGGCACCACTATGTCTGCTACTGTTGTCTGTCCGTGAGGGGCAGCAGCAGCGTTTATCGATATCTAGTACCCATACTATCTTTGGAAGGACTTGATGCGTTTTCCGGGTGGTGTGTGTGGTGTCAGCGCCAGACACCACACTTGCTAGGTGGTAGCCTTTAAATCGGCCGCGGTCCGTTAGTATACGTCGGACCCGCGTGTCGCCACTATCAGTGATTACAGACCGAGCGCCGCCACACGACAGGTCTAGAGAGACTTCCTAGCACTCGCCCCAGTTGTTCAGCCAACTTTTCTAGCGATGGTTGACTGACAAAATACGCTCTCATTTGCCGAGACGATAGTTAGCATAGCCTTCAGCTACGTCATTTGCTACGACCTAGCAAGGCGCCATTACCAGTTACTATTGATGCTGTAAAACATGTACCGTCAAGAGCGATGTTCACCAATTATGGATTAAAGTTAAGTATTCCAGCAGCTACGTACGTTTTTTGTTAGTCTCATTTCCTTGACCTGTTCCAGACCTCACGCCAGCCTGCGTGAGCTAAAACGCGTGCCTTTCGGCTTCCTCTCATAGTGGGTTGGCTGTCTTGCCAATCCACAACAGTGTGTGTCGGTAGTTCGGTTGGGACGGAGCAGAAGACAGGCCTGGCAATGCAAGGACATGCCAGGATTGCTGGCGGCACACAGGCGTTGCCGGATTGAGGGGCTGTAGTTGCGAGAGTCACAGTTGAGTGAACATTAATCCAGTAGTGAAACCTCCACTATTTTGTGATCACGCCGTTTGTTCGTGCGTTGCAGCTCGAGGGTAGCCATGAGGCGAACAGCAGCAAGTGGAGCGCGTCGAGTTGGTGGAATCTATTAGCCGTCTTCTACTACCTGTTATTCGTTTTTGGATGTTGTGTTATTGTTTGGTGAAGTGCAACCAGCGGTATTTTACTGCCTAGTGACCGCTAACGCCATAGTTACCTGCCCTGGAGGTTAGCGTATTTCTGCGGCAGTGTACTTTTCCTCGTGTTGCTGATGCTGTCTGGCATGACATGTAGTTCGACAGCGTCCGTGACGGCGTTGTGGATTGTGGTTTCTTGTGTCTACTTTGGTTGTAGTGGCTCCTTCTGTCTTTCGGTGTTTTAAACACTGGATTCTGAAGACGCATTGCTGCCTGTCACTCCGCCCTCGCTTGAATTATTCCATCGTTGTACTAGTTATCACACGTTAGGTGGATTTGGTATGAGGATTGATCGGCGTTTAAACCGACCCTAGTTTGAGTTGCCATCCTCTTAGGTGAGTATAACTCTTGTCTACCCGTCTCACCGTTTACGCAGCTGTAGGGACTTTTCTCAGGTCGATACTTGGAGCACTGTCTGTAGATCTCTTTTTTTGTTTATTTGGTCTGCTTGTGTCAATTGTTTAAAAACAATATTTTGCTTAAATTGTAAGTATCGCTTGTGGTCTTCAGCTGACAAATAATTTGAATTCTTTCTTAATAGGGCCTTCAGCCGTCAGTGTAGCTTGTGTTAGTCAAATTTTTTAATGATTGTTTTAACAATTATTTTCGTATTTTCAACGTGTAGTTATCTTCCTCACTTGTAATTCAGGCCTTCAGTCGCTAATTGTTCTGTAATAAGGCCTTCAGCCGTCAGGGTAGATTGTGTGTGTCAATTTTTTTAAAGCAATGCTTTAAAAAAATATTTCCTTAACTAAAGTGTACGTGTTTACTGTGCAACCAACGGTAACTGATTAAGCCCGGTCCAAACCTTTTCCTGCCTTCCCTAAGTCCCACATTTCAGATACAGAGGGCATTTGGAACTGACCGCAGATTGATTGTACTTACTGATGTCAACGTACATTTCGCCTTTAAGCCGCGAAGGTAAAAGAAGAGAAATTAGGACTCGATGGTGGTATATAGGCAGTCGTTTTTCTCTCGCTCCATTTGCAAATGGAATAGGAAAGGAAATAACTAGTACGAGTAGCAGGACATGGTAACTTCCGTATTACACCATTCAGTGGCTTGCGGAATACGTATGTATACATAGATGTAGTAACTGTGATAGTTTATGGGGATTAACATTGGAGTTGTTAAAAACTGCTTGTTTCTTAGTCTTATTCCAAACCCTTTATGAGATCACTGTCCATAAAATATACCTACTTTTTGGGTAATTCCTGACAATATTCGTGATATTGGTGTTGCAATCGGATACTTAAATTATGTCGTAGCTAGTTTTGTGAAGAGGTAGGGGTGATTCGTCTGTTGTAATTAATGCTTATCTCCGTGAGTTTCCTTAGAACCGCATAATGTGCCGAAGTCACAAACAAAGTAGTTAAAGGTGGAAAAGCTGTGCAAAAGACAGGCTGCGCTGGCCTGCATTACCGCATCGTGCACAGAATGTTCTGGATTCTTTTAAACTTAACTCATGTTGTATACAACTAGTTGAGGTCAGTGACTATTACAAATTTATCAAATGGTTTTTACTATTCCAATCACGTTTTGCTGATCTTCATTAGCACGACACGTTTTGGCAGCGTGCTGCCATCACCAGACACATTACAGTGACACATTAACAAAAAGAGGATGACGATTGTTTGCTGGGTGTGTCAGTGTGATTATATACCGAAAGTTAATCTTGTGCAGAAAGTCTTCCATTTACGTGTGAGCGTTATGTTTAAATCATTTCATTAATTTTTTTATTTATATTTTTGCTGGAAATTTGTCAATCACTCAGAGCACAGTAATAAACGCATCATCATCATCATCATATACGAATTTCACATTCATACTTTAGAATTCCAAAGATTCTTAATTGCTAAGATATATTGATTTCAGCCTGCTAAGATAGTACATAAAATGAAAATAAGATCTTTTTATGTAAGCTTATTTATGTCATGGTGCAAACTAAAAGTGTGATTACTTCGTATTCCTTGATTATTTAGTAATGTTAAGAAAATATTTTTTCAGTTAACTCTTTATATTAACAAAACAATAATTCCACATAGCAGAAATTTGTATAGGAAAATTATACTGTTACTTTCTAGCTTATCATGTAGCAGGCTATTACCATGTAGTGGGCCAGGAAAGAAAATTCCTAGTTCATGATACAAGGCCGTTTGGTATCTCTTGTCCATTTTGCATAATATATCAAAATAATTTATGTTTTGGGATGTCTTGCTGTGCTGATCTAGCACAATTGTTTGTGTGGTAGGCATTTATAAGTTCACTGTTTCCTTTTAGGAAGACTATCCCACTTTGGACCACATGGAAAGATACCCTGTACTACACACTACTTCGTAAATGTATATCTGTGTATGATTACCTGTCTGTGTCTGTATGTCACTATGTGTGTATGTGTCACTATGTGTTGCAGTTTGTTATGTGTTGTCAAAGTGATGTTAATGTTCTGCAGTCTGAAAATATTCGCTCTTGTGTAAGAGATTTTAATTATGATTAGTTTGCATACAGTGGGTTACTTTTTTAATTTCTGTGTAGCAGTGGTTTCATTGCCGATTTTTCGTTTCTAAATGACGTTTTCAAGAACTGTGTCATCATAGACGTTTGCTGCAGCTGTTCATTTGATAGCGTTAAGCTCATCGTACTTTGCATATTTATCTATCGGTAATTAATTATTACTTCCGCAATCTAATAGCCTGTAAGCAGCACGTTTGTAGGATTGCATTACGAACCTACTATGTTGGTGTCTGTTGTTGCTGTTTTCCTGAGGACTTTAAAAATGTGAGCTTTGTTCTTTTACTGACTTTCGGATCCAGGTAGTTGTTGTTACCATGATTTCATTCTCAACAGTAAATTTTACATTTTTGTTCTAGTTACGGAGTGTATGGAGTATGTCGCTAATATCATTTGAGTCAATATCTATCAAAAGCATTGTATTTGAATATAATATCGATAATAAATAATTTTATCCACGTAGGATGCTTTTCTGCAACTGTTTTTGGTTCAGGTGGTTGTTATATATATTAGCAATTTTATTTGCTGTACTTTAACCATTGTGAGACCTCTGTGTTGGTTGAAAATTTTATTATGGAATGTGAAATGCTTTTAGTTAAGTTCTAGTTGATATAGGTTCATAAATCGAACAGTTTCAAGTAAGTATAGCAGATTATTTTGAATGAGGTTTGACCTAACGACTGAGGGATTCTTCTATTGGTATGATTGTATACAGGTCTGAAATGTTCTGATGATGCTAAATGGGCTGAATATGGGATGTTGATGTTTTCAGTTTTTTCTGTCATCTGCTGACTGTTTAACGAGAAGTTTTCAGTGTGTACAAATTCCTGGGTTGTAAGACTGTAACTTGTTTATTCTTGAGCTGACGGTGAATCTAACATGGCAGTCTGCTTTGTGTATGCTTAATTGTGATCTTAGCTTTGCAGCCTGAAGCGTAACGATGGTGCTATATTTCTATTCAGTCAGTTAACACAAAATGTATTGTACTTACCAGTGATCTGAGTTTTGTTTGAATGCTTTTGTGGGCTCTTTTTATATTTTAGTAATGAAGTTTCCAGTGAGAAAATATTAATTTTTCTTGAGTACTCCATATTTTTCATAATAAACAAGTAGTTCCAATGCTCTAGGGGTAGCGCCTTTAATTAGTAATCAAAACGCGTTTAGTCCCAGGTTGTAAACCTGCCAACGATTAAATTTTGAATAAAAAGCAGCATCAGTGGTGGCTGAACACTTCGTGCATCATACATCACCCTCATTCTGCCAATAGTCTTTTCAAAGAGGGCAGAGGTGTTGACAGTGGTTCCGGGCTCTCTCCTGATCTTAGTTTGGGGAACTGTCCGTAAATGCGGATGAATCAGCAATGGTCAACGGCATGAGGATGCAAAAGGCAATAGAGACCACTGAATTGAAGGTTCATAATGTGTATCCACAAGACATGTGGCCTGCAATTGAAAAGTGTCATCATGATTTCCCCATTGACAAAAGATTGCGTTATAGGCCCCCATTCGGATCTCTGGGAGGGGACTGCCAAAGGGGAGGTGACCATGAGAAAAAAATTGAGTAACAACCGAAAGGATACCGTTCTATGGGTCGGGGTGTGGAATATCAGAGGTTTGAACGTGGTAGGGAAACTATAAAATAATAAGGCTCAATTTAGATGTAGTGGGTTTATTGAAGTGAAGGGGAAAGAAGACAAGGGTTTCTGGTCGACAATATCAACAACAGCAGAAAGTGATATAACGGGAGTAGGATTCGTTATGAATAGGTAGGTAGGGGAGCGATTGAGTTATTGTGAACAGTTCATTGATAGGGTTGTTCTCATAAGAATCGACCGGAAGCCAACACCAACAACAATAGTGCAGATACACATGCCAACATCGTAAGCAGAAGATGAAGAGGTTGAGAAAGTATATGAGGAGACTGAACAGCAATTCAGTATACAAAAGGAGATGAAAATCTAATAGTCATGGCGGACCGGAATGCGGCTGTAAACGAAAAAGTAGAAGAAAAAGTTACAGGAAAATGTGGGCTTGGTACTAGGAATGAGAGGAGAAAGACTGAGTTATGCAATAAATTTCACGTATTAATAGTGAATACTCTGTTCAAGGATCACGACAGGAGGAGGTGTGCTTGGAAAAGTACAGTTAGATTACATCATGGTCAGGCAGAGAGTCCCAAACCAGATAATGTATTATAAGGTGTGTCCTGGAGCAGATATAAACTCAGATAACTTTATACGAAATTAGTAAGTCATGAAGAAATACGCTTGAAGTTTTCTATGGTTATAGATATTGCGGTAAGGAACAGCTCACTAGGAGTACGATTGAAGAGGAATGGACATCGCTAAAAAGGGCAATAATAGTTGAAAAAAACGTAAGTACAAAGAAGGTAACTGGGAAGAAACCATGGATAATAGAAGAAATACTGCAGTTGTTCTAGAAAGAAGGAAATACAAAATTGTTGAGGGAAATACAGGAATGCAGGAATACAGGTAACTTAGGTATGAAATAAATAGGAAGTGCAGGGAAGCTGAGGCGAAATGGCAGCTTGAAAAATATGAAGAAATCGAAAAAGATAAGTTTGTTGGAAGGACTGTCTCAGCACATAGAAAAGTCAAAGAAACTTCCGTGAAATCAAAGGCAAGGGTGATAACATTAAGAGTGCGATGGAAACCCCTTTGTTAAATGCAGAGGAGAGAGAGGATAGGAGGAAAAAGTACATTGTAGGCCTCTGAGGGTGAAGACTTGTTTAATGTCGTGATAGAAGAAGAAATGGGAGTCAATATAGAACAGTTAGGGAATCCAGTATTACAATCAGGACGTAGCTTTGGAAGACTTATGGTCGAATAAAGTGGTAGGGCCAGATATCATTCCATGAGAACTTTTGAAATCATTGATGCTGGCGGCAGCAAAACGGCTATTGGCTTTGGTGTGTACAATACACTATGTGATCAAAAGTGTCCGGTCGCCTGGCTGAACTTAAGAGTTCGTGGCGTCCTCCATCGGTAACGCTGGAATTTAATATTAGCCTTGATGACAGCATGCACTCCCGCAGGCATGCATTGAATCTGGTGCTGGAAGGTTTCTTGGTGAATGGAAGCCCATTATTCACGGAGTGCTGCACGGACGAGAGGTATCGACGTTGGTCGGTGAGGCCTGACAAGAAGTCGCGGTTCCAAAACATCCGAAAGGTGTTCTCTGAGATTCAGGTCATTACTCTGTGCAGGCCAGACCGTTACAGGGATGTTATTGCCGTGTAACCACCCGCCACAGGCGGTGCATTAAGAACGGGTGCTCGATCGTGTTGAAAGACGCAATCGCCCTCCCCGAATTGCTCTTCAACAGTGGGAAGCAAGAAGGTGCTTAAAACATCAATGTAGGCCTGTGCTGTGATAGTGCCACGCAAAACAACAAGGGGTACAAGGCCCCTCCATGAAAAACAAGACCACACCGTAACACGACCGCCTACGAATTTTACTGTTGGCACTACACACGCAGGCAGATGACGTTCACTGGACATTCGCCATACCCAGAACCTGCCGTCGGATAACCAGATTGTGTACTGTGATTCGTCACACCACACAACGTTTTTCACTGTTCAATCGTCCAATGTTTACGCTCATTACACGAAATGAGGCGTCGTTTGGCATTTCCCGACGTGATGTGTGACTTATGCGCTGACGCTCGATCATGAAATCCAAGTTTTCTCACCTCCCGCGTAAATGTCATAGTACTTACAGTGAATCCTGATGCTGTTTGGAATTCCTCTGTGATGGTCTGGGAAGACGTCTGCCTGTTACACATTACGACCCTCTTCAACTGTTGGCGGTCTCTGTCAGTTAACAGACGAGGTCGGCCTGTAAGCTTTTGTGCTGTACGTGTCCACGTTTACACTTCACTATTACATCAGAAACAGTGGACCTAGGGATGTTTAGAAGTGTGGAAATCTCGCGTACTGAAGTATGACACGAGTGGCACCCAATCACCTGACCACGTTCGAAGTCCGTGAATACGGCGGAGTGCCCTATTCTGCTCTCTCACGATGCTTAATGAATACTGAGGTCGCTGATATGGAGTGCCTAGCAGTAGGTGGTAGCACAATGCACCTAATATGAAAAACGTAAGTTTTGGGGGTGTAAGAATTCTTTTGATCACATAGTGTACATGATCTGGCGATGTACCACCAGACTTTCGGTAAAACATCATCCACGCAATTCCGAAGATAATAAAAGTCGACACAGTGAGAACTATCGTATAATCAACTTAGCAGTTCGTGCATCCACGTGGCTAAGAAGGGTAATATCACAAGAATGGAAATGAAATTTGTGGATATTAGATGACGATCAGTTTAGCTTTACGAAAGGAAAAGTCATCAGGGAGGCAGGATTTGTTGACATGGAAAAAGCGTTCGACAGTGTCAAATTGTGCTAGATGTTCGATAGTATGAGAAAAATAGGGCGAGCCATAGGGAAAGATGAGTAATATAAGGTACATACAAGGACTATAAGTCAAAGAGGGAAGTGTATTGATTGAAAAGGTGTAAGTCAGGGATGTAGCCTTTCACCTCTGCGCCCGCATCTCGTGGTCGTGCGGTAGCGTTCTCGCTTCCCGCATCCGGGTTCCCGGGTTCGATTCCCGGCGGGGTCAGGGATTTTCTCTGCCTCGTGATGGCTGGGTGTTGTGTGATGTCCTTAGGTTAGTTACGTTTAAGTAGTTCTAAGTTCTAGGGGACTGATGACCATAGATGTTAAGTCCCATAGTGCTAAGAGCCATTTGAACTTTCACCTCTGCTGTTCAGTCTATACGGAAATAAAAGAAAGGGTCAAGAGTGGGATTAAAATTCAAGGTGAATGAATATCAATGATAAGATTCGCTAATAACATTGCTATCCTCATTGAAAGTAATGCAAAATTACGAGCTTTATTGAATTGAATGAGCAGTCTAATAAGTACAGAATATGGATTGAGAGTTAATCGAAGGAAAACGAAAATAATAAGTAGCAGAAATGAGAGCAGAGAGAAACTTGTCATGATTGGTGATCCCGAAGTAGATGATGTTCAGGGATTTTGCCATCTCGACAGCAAAATAGCCGATGACGAACGGAGAGACAATAATGGCGTTCCTGACTAAGAGACGTCTACTCGTATCAAATATAGGTCTTAATTTGAGGAAGAAATGCATTACGTGGTAGGGAAACATGGACTGTGAGAAAACCGGAACGGAAGAAATCGAAACATTTGTGAATTGGTGCAATAGCAGAATGCTAAAAATTAGGTGGTGTGATAACGTAAGGAATGAGGACGTTCTTCGAAGAATCGGCGAGGAAAGGAATATATGGCAAGCACTAACAAGAAGGGACAGCATGGTAGGACTTCTACTAAGACATCACAAAATAACTCCCATAGTGCTAGAGGGGCTGTAGAATATAAAAACCGTATAGGAAAACAGATACTGGAATATATCCAGCAAATAATTGATGACGTAGGTTGCAAGTGCTACTCCGGGATGGTAGAAAGTCATGGCGGGCCGCATCAGCCCTATCAGGAGACTGAGGGTTAAAAAATTTCTCTTTTCTATACCCTGGTAATTATGGCTTCATTGCCACTTATCCGTTTGTTCACACCTTTCAGTGGTTTTCTGTCATCTAGATGGGCATTACAATCTACTTGTTTGTTTAATTCAGTGGTTATTGCTTTCACGGAATTCTTATCTGTAACTTTTTTTTGTTACTGGTGAACTTCGCCATCATCACAGCAGTTTGTTGTAACATAATATTTTTGTACAGTTTGAGGCAATTCAGTCGGCACATTGAATTCAGCCCCGTCATTAGGATGTTTTCCGACGTCTGTGAGTATGTCAGTTTGATTGATAAGTCTATTGTAAAATTTGTGCCTATATATCGTATTACTACACAAGTTGTGGCTGCAGAGCTGTTCAGTTTATTTATCTTTTATTTTATGGCAGTAATTATGAGTGATCTGCGTATTAATACATTAACTACAGGAATAATTAATTAATCTCAAATTACCAGGAAAATGTGGTTGTTAAAGCAATTAATTCATTCTAAGAATATTTTCATAGGTTTCCAGTTAAGCGGGGCTTTCCTCTTGTGAAGATGTTTGATTTCAGACTCCGACCAGTACTTCTAGGCTATCTGTATAATTATATGGCCTGATGTGGAGATGTTGATTCTGATTTTGATGTATTTAGGAGTGTTTGCATTTCTTCATTCGTAGGGTACCTTCAGTTCATTTTCTTATGTTTCTAACTGTATATTCGACTCCATGCCTCATTTGGTATGTCACACCTAAATTTATCCATGTTATATTAAACTGATTGAATCAGCAGCTAATACAAGAGAATGAAAAGTCATTTTCCCCCAAACATGCCAGTTAATATCACGTTACATTACAAACCTATGCACAAACATACCCGTCCTAGAAGCACTCAAAATCATCAGGTCCAGCCTCATAAAATATTAAAAGGTATCGTTGCTTTCAGTTGTTGAATTCAAGGACCTGCTTGAACTCGCACTAAACTAAAACTATTTCACATTTAAAAACAATATTCGTGTGCAGCACAAAACTCTCGTTATGCGTTGAGGTATAGCAGGTACAACTGCCAGAATATACACCGGATGGTTATCATTAAAGTGCAGCTACTCACAGAGGTCGCGTGTGGGCTGTAATTACCGTAGGGCAGGGAAACTTGCTACATATTCTAATGCGTTAATGGAGAACCGATTTACGGTGGAAAAAAAATCAGTTCAAATTATGGTCTTCAGACGCAAATACACGTTTCATCGACGTCTCTGGTGATGATATTCAACAAATTATGAAAGCGGTGGTTAATAATAACATAAACAGTATGCCTTTGTCACTTGTTTGACCTTTGATGCTAAGGTATTGTTCATAATCCCTTACATATTGAAACATTTCTGTACTTGCATTCACAGTGCCAGACTTGCGCCTGGTGGCTAAAAGTGAAACCAATTTTTACAGCGTAAATCAGTTCCACATAAACGCATTACAATACCTACGAAGTTTCGGAGCCATACGATAAGTAAAGCCGTCACTTAACCTCTATGAATAGGTGCACTTCAATTATAACAACCTAGTATTAACCATGTGTCTTTGTGGTTTATGGATGCTCAGCGACGATGTTATCGCCCTTACGAAAATTAGTAATAACACATGTTGTTAAAGTGGCTAAACAATTCACAAAAAATTTGGCACACTGTGATCCGTACGCTACAATCACCACCTGTTGGTGGGCTTTCTCGCCAGAGAAAGAAGCCGCGTGTCTTAGGATTGTGTTCTATGCGAAGATGCGTGAGAACAACATCAGTGTGGCTGGAAGGAGGTACGCCATGGCCCAGTTGCTGGCGAGTCGTAACTTATTGTTTATTCCTTCCAGCCACTATCCACGACTTCCATCTATGCACGACTTTGCACCTTAACAATGAGGTTATAGTATGTAGGGGGAATATCGCTACACTTCTTCTTCGCTGCTACATCTGCCCTTTCGATTCCCTTAATACACATGTGCTCTGGTACCTATCAGAAAGACACATTTTCCCCAACATAACTAGGCTGGAAAGGGCGTCGTGTATATTTTCGACTACTTCATCTGCTGGGTGTAAGTGATGTAGAGAAGTAAGGGCACTCATGGAGCCGGAACAGAGGTGGAATTTCTTAACAGCCACAATAAATCGGATCTGCTTCAGTGTCTCAAGGTCACGTACAATCCTGCATCAAACACGTCGAATTTTTGAGGCAATCTGATCTTGAGGACACGATCAATGAAAATAACAGAGCAACCAAAGAAGTCTGCCAGTTTAGACCCATCTGTGGCTACGGCTATATTGTTGTTGTGCTCATTTAAAATGATGTAAATTGTGGTATTAAAAACTCAATCTAAAGTTACGCTGCGCCTCTGAAGTAACCAGGGTGGCAGACGGTGAAAACCCATAATTTAAGTGTATACTTGCCGCATACCAAGTCGCTCCAGCAATGCATGTCCCAAACGGTCTCTGTGCTCGTCGACGACTGGAGAAAAGATATTCCGTAGCTGGACGAGAAAATCTGAACTAGGAGCAGTAAGAATCTCACACACTTCACGCACGAAGAGATATTGTTGCCAGATAGTGAGTGGGGTACAGAGCACAGAGCCTGGGTATGGTGCTGGTTATGTAAGCACCCGAGGCCAGTCTGATCCCCTCACTATGGATAGCGTCAATAATCTTCAGATAAGAACTCGCTGATCCGTCCACTGTGCACCCATAATACAACCGAAGTTATAGGGAGGCCCTGAAATACTGGAGCACATGCGCTCTATCAACTCTCCAAGATCTATGGCTAAAGCACTCAAGCATATTCAGTGTTTTTTGGGGTCTTTCCTTTAGGCCCTTTAGGTCTGGTAGCCACGGCAGTTCAGAATCAAAAACGTGACCAAGGAACAACAACGATTCTCTGAAATGTTAAACGGTGTCTGCCACATACAAGTCAGACAAATCAAATACGACGAGAACGGTTAAAATTTACACACATGTACTCAATCTCCGTCACTGTTCGTTATAATTGACAAATTCCTGTTGTAGTGTTCGAGAAGGAACAGAAAACTGCAGAATTCTCCACATATAAGAAGCACTGCACAGGACTGCTTAATGTATAAGTTCTGATGTGGAGGTAAAAATTACAAAAAGGTATTGGAGCCTACGTGTTTTTTTTTTTTTCTTTCAGGTACGTGGTTGTTTCTTTTGTTGTTTGGCCTCGTGTAAGTGAGAACTTAAACGGCTTTTGGGAACATCTGAATTCAGTTCACCTATATATTCACTTCACGATGGAAGCGAAAAAAGGTTGCTGCCTGGTTTCTTTGATTAATAGGTCATGGAACATTGGGACATAACGTTTACTGGAACCCAACCCAGACCGATTTGTTCTTTAAAGCTGATGGTTGTCACCGTCCGCCCAACGTGAAGGGGTGTTTCGTGCATTCGTTCATAGGGCCCAAGTCACCTCAGACCCTGGAAGTTTGTCATCTGAATTAGCTGACTTAGAAGTCACCTTTCGTCAGAATTGTTATACTATGAGGCAGATCCGTCGAGAGTTGCACTATCGACCGACCGTGAATCGTGTGAGTGATGATAATATCGAGGCGGCACTAAAGACTACAGCGTTCTTGCCTTAAGCAGGTAGCATTTCCTAGATGGTTGGCTGTTTTCTATGGAGACGATGTGAGATATGTTTTTCTACCACCATCTAAGATTAGAGCCCTTTTAGGGTTTGTAAAGGATGATCTTGGTTTGCGTAAGGCGGGTACTGCCCTATACCTTCCAGTTGTGCCACGTCATATATTAGTCAAACGATCAGGACCATGGAAGACCTGAGTACTGAGCATAAGCATGACACGTTAACAACATCAGGCAGGTGCGCCAATCCAGAGCATTGCCTCTGCACCTGTCATCCAACACGGATTTTGAGGTCTGCATTCCAACTGCTGAAATGGTATTATTAAGGAAGCAGGTGAGGTTAAAATACAAGTGGCCTTGTGAATAGAGACGGAGGTTTTTGCTTAGAATCTGCTTGCAGTCCTGCTCTCTCTCTTTCGTCGGACAACAGAGGTACAGAGTCAATGCTGCTTGCTGACATGTTGGTTATCAATATTCACTATCAATAACTTCAGAGGTCAATCATCTTAGGTTATTTCTTGTCGCAAGTTGTTTACACGAAGTCTTGTTGTCTTTCTGCATAGGCCCGCATTCTGAGGTTGTGAAGTTCCTTGCTCAGCGCTCTCTAATTACACTCGTATCTTGAAATGACGAGGTGTGCACCTGACGAAACATCGGTGGTAGTCAATGACGTCACCCCTTTGTATTCCCGTAAACTACTTGAGCATTATCTGCAATTTCGTCGTTATTAACTTTCTTATCAATTCGTTCCCTAAAACGATAACATAAATGAAGGCATGAGGATTTGATCACTTTGCTTTCATATTATCATTCCTCACTCCAGACCAGTACCACACGAGAAACATACACGTAAGTCATTTCCTTGAAAACAAAATCTATACTTCCGTGAAAGGTGATTTTGTGATATTAATCTTCACTCCAAAGAATACAAAATTACGAGGGAGTGCTGAATTTTCTATTCTACTCTCCATATCAGTTGAAGTATTACATGTCGTGCGTATTACTTGGTCGACTTTCACGCTTCTTTGACGTAAGATGCAACCCTCTGCCGCTAGAGGGCTCTAAACCGTAACATGTAACTTGGCGGTGTCTAATGTAACTATATCAGGGAGTGGGAAACAGCTTGCTGTAATCGAGTTTCTAACTGCAGAAAACATGCCTCCATTTGTTATGCACAGAAGAAAGAAAGCTCTGTACGGTGATGACTGTATCGACATCAGTCATGTACCACGTTCGGTTGTTCGTCCTCGTAACGAAGGAAACGGTGATGCTAGCCTCAGCGTGTGTGTCAGTGAAGGGAGTGTTTCGAAAACTTAATTAACATCTTCGAGGACTTCACTTTGAAGGTGATGAAGCGGTGCAGACAGAGGTAGTGTTGTGGCTCCGTCAACAGTATCAATCATCCAACAGCGACGGTATCAACAAACTGATCTTTCGTTGAGAGAAATGTATTCGTTGCCGGGGTAACTATATTAAGAAATAAGTTACCTGACATGAAGACGAAAGATGTATAATGTTAATAGAGATTTTTTGTTTAAAAAATCATTAAGAGTTTCCACATAAGCAATTCGAAGTCATTTGTTTTAGCGAGTCCTCGTAAAACGTCAGTTTTGGGAAGAGTAAGATCAGCAATTCTAGAAGGAAAACACCATAGGTCATAATGGGTCTATCATTCCTAGTCGTCTTCAGTAACACAGCTAATACTGAGTGTTAAATAGTGAGCCCTTATAAACATATTCTGAAAAGCTTTATACACTGCTCTGCTAAACTTAAGGGTAGGCTAGACAAAGTAATATAAGATATTGAGTATTTGGTGCACATGAGTGAAAGTGCGGTAGAATTTTGCTAGAGGTCTCCTCGTCATCCACAGAAAGCTGGACGTAACATAACGTGAGGTCAGCGTGACTATAGCGGACTTGAAAGACCGGGAAAAGACACTGTGTGTCAATCAGCGAGAAGCGTGGTGGTATTCTTCACTACAACATGGCCCGAAAACCATATCTGGACAATTCAGCTCCCTTGTGCGACAGGCAAGGACGACTGACGGCAAATAGCGGGTGCAACTACAACCACATTTAGCAGAATTACAAGACACGCGATCATACTCACCACAGTGAGGCGGCCACTGCGTTGGGGTGGTGTCTTTGCCCGAACACCAGTAAGTTTGTGTTCCACTGACACCCAGATATCGGCGACACCGTTTGTAATGGTGCCAAGCAAGAGCTTAGGGACTGGACCACCGAGAAGTGGAATCGCGTGCTCTTTCTCAGATGAGAGCACATTAGGGGGAAAGTGGTGATTCTGAACGTACCGTAATATGGCGAGCGAGAGGTACGAACACGTAACGCACCCAGGAACATTATCGAACACGATCGTTTCAGTAGTCCAGGTATTATTGTGTGGATAAGTATCAGATTTCATGGGCGTATTGACCTCTAAATTCTTTGGTAACGCCGCGAGATCTAGGGCAGCTTGCCATGGTTCGCGCCGCTGACCCCGTCGAAGTTTCGAGTCCTCCCTCGGACATGGGTGTGTGTGTGTTGTCCTTAGCGTAAGTCAGTTTAAGTTAGATTAAGTAGTGTGTAAACCTAGGGACCGATGACCTCAGCAGTTTGTTCCCATAGGAACTTACCACAAATTTCCAAATTTGTTTCCTTGGGCACCATACTCACCTGTCAACGTTCGTCATTTCGGGGTCTCATTGAGTAATGACTTCTTAAGGATGATAATTTGCTACCGCATCAAACAGCGCTGGTGGAGGAGCTTTCGGAACGACAGCAAAAACCGGCGAATGGACTGGCCTGCACGTGCCTCCGATTTAAATACTATCGTGCTTGTGTGGGTTGCGTTCGGCAGGCGTACTGCTGCACATCCAGATGCACCAACGATGCCGGCACGGTAGCTCTGCGTGTTCGGTCAGAGAGCCGGTTGGCCTCTGTAATAAAAAACTAAGTGGAAGGATCAACCACTGAACTTGAACAGGATGTCTTGTGACGTCCGCAACGACCAAACACAACGATCAATAACGAACAAAAAAAAAATGCAAAAAAAAAACGACCATCCAGCAGTTTCCAACGTGATGGTGGACGAATGGAACGCCCTATCACAAGAGCTCCTTTCCAATCTCGTGTCCAACATGGGAGCACGTTGCAAAGTGTGCATTGCAATCCGTGGCGATCACACATATTAAGAACCACGCCCCTCTTATCTCCAAGGGACCATAATAAATTGCGGAGACCTTAGCGTAAGTATTGTGCTTGAATAATAATAATTTCCGTTCGTCTCATTGTGCCCTTTTTTCAGTTACCTTCAGCACTGTACCGTAGCAGTTTTTTCTGTGTATGGCCCTAGTTTCATCAAGCTATCTTATTTGGCAGTGACATATGATGCGAAATTTACTTTCGTCTTTACGTCTTGCACACCACTGTAGCATCCGTGCCTCTTGTCTTTGCCCAGTAGCTGTCACTGTGTTTCGAACAATCAGTCAAGTCGATAATCTGTCTCGTAGCCATCAGAAGTTCTGGAGCACCATCTTCAGTCAGTCAAGTAAGAAACCTGTAGCTCACTGAGTATATAATGGTTCAAATGGCTCTAAGCACTATGGGGCTTAACATCTAAGGTCATCAGTCCCCTAGACTTAGAACTACTTAAACCTAACGAACCTAAGGACATCACACACATCCATGCCCGAGGCAGAATTCGAACCTGCGACCGTAGCAGCCGCGCGGTTCCGGACTGAAGCGCCTAGAACCACTCGGTCACAGCGGCCGGCTCACAGAGCACAGACGATTATAGAATTAGCGCCTGATATCTTGCATCCTCTGAGGTCGCGCCTTGGATATTTCCCAGCCGCTGTACCGAATTGTCCGAATTTCGTGCCTTTTTGTCTACGGTGGCCCATTTTCTCTCGTTTTCTCCGTCAATACTCATGTTTTCATTCTTATGTGTACTCTAGAGCGTAATGATTTATTCTGATGGTCTCTTCTCTGATCACGTATCTCCTCAAAAATGTAAAACTGAACGTGCTGGAAATGTGTGTTAGCATTCCCTCCATCCGTTCTCGACTGAAACTCAAAAATTAGTTCATCGAGATTACACGTAGTCTTCAGTCCACTTCTTCGTATGGGAAATGCTGTACCCATTCATTCCATTGGTTTTTGATAGGTGTTTTGATTCAGGACGAGGTTAACCTATAAACTAGGAACACTCTTTTATCACCTACGCACCTGTGACTACGTTCAGATTCCGTAATACAGAAGTGAACAGTCCTATATTACGGTTCTGATTCCGTATGGATTTCGTACCCTTCGGATTAGAGATTCAATTGAAAATACTAACAGCATGAAAGCTGTGGTGTCACCGCCAGACACCACACTTGCTAGGTGGTAGCCTTTAAATCGGCCGCGGTCCGGTAGTATACGTCGGACTCGCGTGTCGCCACTATCAGTGATTGCAGACCGAGCGCCGCCACACGGCAGGTCTAGAGAGACGCCCTAGCACTCGCCCCAGTTGTACAGCCGACTTTGCTAGCGATAGTTCACTGACAAATTACGCTCTCATTTGCCGAGACGATAGTTAGCATAGCCTTCAGCTAAGTCATTTGCTACGACCTAGCAAGGCGCCATTATCATTTGCTATTTATCTTGTGATGCATGTACCGTCAGACCGATGTTCAACAATTATGGATTAAAGTTAAGTATTCCAGAAGCTACGTACCTTGATTGCTAGTCTCTATTCCTCTAACTGTTCCAGACCTCACGCCAGCCTGCGTGAGCTTAAACGCGTGCCTTTCGGCTTCCTCCTAGTGGCTTGGCTGTCTTGCCGAGTCACAACAAAAGCAATTTTTCCCATGTTCGGTGTGACGCTTCACAATGGCGACTGTTGACATTCATGTTTGTTATTTTTATAATTTACGTGCCTTATAGCACATTGAATTTTTCGTACTAAAAGTCAGCACGTTTTATTGTGGACAAAAAACTGAAGAAGCCCTTACACCCTAAATCACAGAGTATCTTCTCCGTTGGATCTAAAGAGTACTATCACATACTTTTTTGTTGACACTGACACCGTCCGATATTTCCGCCGCTAAATTTCTCAGTTTTTATTCAAAAATTAAGCTATGAAAACAATAATAGCGTATCTCATTCCCTCATAGAGATAATGAATTTTGCTATCACAGATGGCGTATTTATTGAACAGAAAACAGTTTTCAGAGATAACTGCACATTCACTACGGTAATTCTAGAGTGTTTTTCCATCTCTTTGTGTGTTCAGAACTGACAACGGAAATGATAGCTTTTATTTCCCATTCGAACACATCTTATTTTTCCATAAATGAATCTTTCAATTTGCAGAGGATTGTAAATTGTATTAAACTTCCTTGCACTATAAGACTTACACTGACTAGAAATGAAAATTGGTTGCGGTTCCTTGAGCAATTTTCACCCTGATTTTAAGCTGTAGCGAATTTAAGACTGACGATGATGTTATTCGTGTACGTAACGCTTAGACATTGGCAAATTTTCGATGAATTTGTCTTTACAAACAGCAGTTTCAGACTAATTTTATCCGTGAGTAACGCACACAGAGAAGAACTACTCTTGTGCGTGTAGATCAACGATTTACGAGCTACATTACAAGTACTGCCGCAGACGTGAAAAATTCGAATGTTTTCGAAGAACAGCCCTACTGCCTCACACCAGGCGCGCTGTGACAGGCGCTGCAACCTGGCGGCAGCTGCGGCAGTTACTAGCGTGGTGGCAATGCAGCGCGATGCTGCACCGGCGGCAAGATGTGTGAGAAATGCGGGCCTTTCTCAATTACATGTATACGGGTGCAACAATACAACTGTAGTGTTACCATAAGTGCCATTCATATTCAACGTATAGAGAACTTTGTTGTATTTGTTGCATCTTTCTCACTGTTTTTCCGCTGTCTAAGATTATAAATTGTAGAAATTGTAACTTCTTTCCAAGTTTTCTTTTATCCTCGCCTTTTACGCACGTGGTATGTTTCATATTTTAGAAACTTTACTTACTATAAATCTGTCAGAGTTAACGTCAGATACCTACATTTACCGATCTACCTACATTTATTTCATTTTGGTCATCAGTTTTTGTGACGATTTGATGCGGTTCCCCACGACTTTTGCCCCTGCGCCAACCTCTTCATTTCAGAGTACGATTTGCACTTGACGTCCGCAGTTACTTGTTGTATATATTCCGGTCTTTGTCTTACCCAGCAATTTTTGCCCTCTGCGGCTCTTGCTAGTGTTACCATGGAATTTAGGGCATATTTTAGGAATTAAGCAATATCATCTTGTTACTTGTTGTAGTTAGTGCTCTCCATACATTCCTTTCGTCGTCTGTTCTGCTGAAAACATCCACATTTCTTATTTTATCAGTCCACTTAATTTTCAGCATTCATCTACAACACCACATCTCCTTTCCCCTTTTCCCCATTGTCCATGATTCACTTCCACACAATGCTTTGCTTCATCCGTATATATTAAGACCTCCATTTGGTGGCAGTAAACTAGTCTTAGTGACGAATGGTCTGTTTCTGTGCTGGTCTGCATCCTGTATCCCCCTTACTTCGTCCGTCAGCGGTTACGTTGCCGTACTTTCAAGGAACGCAGATGCTTCGTCTATAGCGTAGTCCCTAATTTTAACGTTAATTTTGTGACTAATCACATGCCGATACCTCTCGTCAAAGTCGCCTCTCTTTAGTTTACTCTCAGTCCATATTCTTCACTCAGTGGACTGATCAATGGTCCTTCAATTATTCTTGACTTTCGATGACGATACCAATGTCATAAATTAAATTATCATTGGATTCTTTCACCACGAAACTAATTCCAGAGCTGAATTTCTGTTTCCCTCATTGTATTTTCTATGTAAGGTTGAAGAGTACAGGAGAAAAATTGCATCGCGGACTGAACGCCAGTTTTAACTTGAACATTTTTGTCTTAATCTGCCATTCTTATTGCTCTTGGTTACCGTACATATTGCATACCGCCCGTCTTTCACTATACATTGTATTTATTTTTCTGTAAATTTCGAAAGTCTTGCATAATTTTTGGATTGTCGCACGCATGTTCTAAGTCGGTAAATCCTTTAAAAAACAGTTGACTTTTGATAAGTGTTGCTGCTACTAACAAGTGCTACTTCAGAATTGCCTCTTCAATCCATGTGACTTTCTGAAAGCGTAGCTAATAACGATTTAACAGATCCTCAATTTTGTTTCCCATTCTTCCGAATATTGTCATCAACCTCGATGCATTAGTTATTGTCTTTGTAACGATAATTACCACCAAGAAATTATAAACGTATGTTGACGGCCACGGAACACAGTCTCTTAGCAGACGAGTGAAAGTTAATTCGCAACACGAGAAGAAGAAATAATATTATATTAACTGGTTAGTAGCCACTCTATTATCTAATATGATCCTTATTTCAGTCCACTACTGGTTTCGGCCTTACATCTAAGTCATTTACATATCCACTTCATCATTGCCTGGATGTGAAGCCTGAAACTGATAGTGAACTTAAATAAGTATCATATTAGCAACTGAAGCGGCTATTAATTAATTAAATAAACAGTTGCGCAGCAACAGCACTTTCTAAACACGCATAGACAAATGAATGTTGAAATTCAAGTAATAACAACGCAGCCACGTAACAACATTGACTCCAGCTGCGTTCCGAGACCTGTCGCTACCACAGGTCGATATGGCCCCCGGTCGAAAGCCACAGGAATGGTTTGCATTGCCACCCCCATTCAGGTTGGCTACAGGGTCCTTTTTCTATCGGAGAGGCACACTGCTGTGCTGCGTGTCTTCTTGCAAACCTACTGAGAGATGCTGTCTCAGCCTCAGATTGTAGCAGCTCTTAGTCGGCTTCACTTTGTGAGCGGCAAGTCCGCCACCTTAGATGAGTTTCAGCGCATCTGACTGCCATGCAGGGGGTCCAGGTCTGATTTCGGCAGACTCAGGGACTGGGTGCTGTGTTGTCCTCTGCGTCATATCATCATCATTGACGCGCAAGTCGCCCGCTGAGGCGTCAACTGCAAAGACTTGAACTAGGCGGCCAAACTTCCCCATGTGAGATCTTCTCATCTCATGCGGCTAGCGGTAGTGCGGTAAGGGTGCCATGTATTGGCCTCCATCATCTTGGAAGCAACCACGTGTAGATGCAATCAGCCTTACTCGAGACGGGTCGCAGTAGAATGTTCGTGGTAGTTTTGTCCGTAATGAAGATGCAAGTATGTGATCTGCTCCGCGAGCGGCGAGCGTTACATTTCTACGAATGTTAGAGCGGCAAGCATTATTGCACCGCCCATGTTTGTGTCTCATAACCTACGGCTTTCATTCATGATTCTCATTTCTCAAGATTGTCTTTTTCCTGCTTATTACAGGACGAATTATTGTAGCTTCTCATTTGACCCACAGCAGCTAGCCGTATTGTCCATGGGTATAGGCTTATTTTTGACAAGAGTGCCTCTCATTTTTATCAAGATACCTGATAACATCAGATTTCTCTGTCTGTTACTGGTCTGTAGCTCGATCTCGGCGAAAAAATCCCTGCTGCAGGTGATGCATTGTGATGTCTCCACGGTCCAAGTAGCAGGGAATTATCAGGTGAGATTGTTTCTGTGTGCTGGTAGAGAAAACGGTGACAGGACTTCCCATTTACATCCCGCCAAGGATCTACCGGCTGCGAACACCAATCGGATATCTGCACCGGTAACTCTGAGGCTATGGGCCAATGTTGCAGTGACCTTTAGAGAGGCTCTTTGGTTTGAAGGACACAAGAAGCGCAGGAACACATGCCTGGGAGGTAGATGGCGGTTAGGACAAGCCAGGTAGATCTGTAGAGTTCCCTCAGAACGTTATTGTAGGACGGTCATAGTTTTTAGTAGGAATGGCCGTTTAGAGTGGCAACAGAAAATACTGCCTACCCTGACAGTCTGCTGTTATCTTCTTGTGACTGAGTTTTTGAACAGGATCAAGCAGGGGAGCTCAGGGTCCTAGGGCAGTCATCAAGTAGCGTCCACGTACAGACGATCATGTTGGTGAAACTCTGGCACTAGGGCGTCCGGTACTGCAGTAGTGAAAGCCTCTGAAAATCGAATGTGACGCTTACTGTTTGAGATACGCAAATGATAGACATGGTTTAAGCAACCGGAAGACTTCTTCTCCGTACCACAGTCAGATGCTGCAGTCTCTAGGCTAGGAACACGCCATCATGCTTCACTGTTGCTTCTCGTTGCGAGTATTTCTCTCGCTCAACTCTTTAGTGGCTTCCTTGATCTCTTTTTGGATCTTTTAATACATTTTTGATTAGATATGCACCTTGATATTAAGTGATAGTGCGCTTTCTTCTCCCTGTTTCAGAGCTTCGTATTGGTTTTCATGTTTGTTTGTAAGGCGCGGTTCGCACCTAGGTGATACGATGTGCGATAAGATTTGCCGGCCGGTGTGGCCGAGCGGTTCTAGGCGCTCCAGTCTGGAACCGTGCGACGGCTACGGTCGCAGGTTCGAATTCTGCCTCGGGCATGAATGTGTATGATGTCCTTAGGTTAGTTAGGTTTAAGTAGTTCTAAGTTCTAGTGGACTGATGACCTCAGATGTTAGTGCTCAGAGCCATTTGAGCCATTTTTTGCGATAAGATCTGTTATAATAGCGGTGGCGCTACGTGACTCTTACCGGTGCGACACTCTCGTTCTCACTGCGGCGACACGATATGCGATGCGGCAGCAACACGAGACAGCTCCGCACAGTGCGGCGAACGGTCTTAGCGTCGAGTGTAGCGCGTCGTAGCTCGCTGCGGCCAAATGCCAAAATGTATCATGTATTCATTCGAGACTGGAAAGAGGTACGGCTTCTCTTCCAACGTTAAAAACACATTAGATATGTTAGCTACATTTCCTAGGCAACAATATAGCAGTAAAATGCACCAAACATAAACTGGCGAGCCACTATATATCTCACTGCAAACTTTTCAAATATACGTGATGGTGTACCTTAACTTCACAGTAACTACGTACATTAACCAAACTAAATCAGTTTCTGTTGATCCATTGTGGGCGTGGAACAGCGGCTGATCCAATATTTAACAAAGAAATCTGCCAAACAGCCGTGCAAATTGAGAAGTTATTTTATTTTCGCTATCGGTTTCGGCAATTCAATGTGCAATTTTCGGGTGCCATATGCACCTCCGCAAAATTATCGCTATTAGCATACTGGGGCCATCTGTTTCTGCATGTCGTGAATTCTCAAGTGCTTCCTTCGAAATCTTTACTGCAGTTCCAAGTAGTCAAGTCTACCAAGGAAGCACTTGAGAGAGAGGTGCATATGGGGCTGAAGATGGCGTACTGAATTGCCGAAACTGGTATCGAAAATAAAATAAAATAACTTCTCAATTTGCACGGCTGTTTGGTGGATATCTTTGTCAAATAAGAAATAACTAGTTCAGTGTCAAGCTGTGATGTGTAGCTATACGATGCGGAAAAATAATATTCTTTTCCGAATAGTTTCCTCAAAATCGAATGCGAAAGACTGCCCATGAGACTACACGCTCGAATCCCAAAACAATGGTTTTCACTTTTTTACTCGAAAAGTAAAACTTCACTGAGAAGCCAATAACAGGTACAGATGTAGTTTCGCTTCATCTGAGCGACCAGCACTCCGTGTTCCGCCTGGCAAAATGATAAACATAGGTATCGGCATCGTATCGCTGTTGTGCCAGCGTGAACTAGTTACTCGTATGTCGCTTCCATTATGCTTCTATATCGCCTATCGTATTGCATATCGTATCGCCTTAGTGTCAACCTCATCTAGATCTTAAATGGGGAATACATTTCATTTAATGGTTCAAATGGCTCTGAGCACTATGGGACTCAACATCTGAGGTCATCAGCCCCATAGACTTAGAACTACTTAAACCTAACTAACCTAAGGACATCATACAGATCCACGCCCGAGGCAGGATTCGAACCTGCGACCGTAGCAGGAGTGCGGTTCCGGACTGAAGCGCCTAGAACCGCTCCTCTACAATGACCGTCTCATTTAATGGGTCCCACTTGGGTTCCTCCCATTATTATAGTGGTGTTACGGCCCTTCCTGTTCATCTATGACAAGCTTTTGAAAGGGACTGTGCTATTTGCCAAGAGGATTTTCAGATAGTTTTGGCCATAAATGTAAATGAAGTTTGCGAATTTGATAAATATTCTGAACGAAACTGGCACAGGTAAAGCAGTGAGGACAGGGCATGAGTCGTGCTTGGGTAGCTCAGTTGGTAGCCGGCACGGTAGCTCAGCGTGTTCGGTCAGAGAGCTGGTTGGCCTCTGTAATAAAAAAACTGAGTGAAACGATCAACAAACGAACTTGACCGGATGTCGTGTGACGTCCGCAACGAACAAACACAACGATCAACAACGAACAAAATGGAGAGAAAAAAAAAGTTGGTAGAGCACTTGCCCGCAAAAGGCAAAGGTCCCGAGTTCGAGTCTCGGTCCGGCACACAGTTTTAATCTGCCAGGAAGTTTCATATCAGCGCACACTCCGCTGCAGAGTGAAAATCTCATCCTGGAAACATACTGAACTTTTGTATTGTTGTACACTTTCGTCATAGAGATTACTTTTTTTGAAGGGAGTAGCAGTGTGTGTGATGGATGGTCTGGCTATGTACTCGCCTTGAAAAGGGTGGTAGCTGGGCTGTCGTGTATTGGAGGCAGTATAATTTAAAGTGAATTTTTTCTAATATGTTTTGAGAAAAGAAAATGAGATTATATTAATGGAAGAAGTTTTAAGTTAATCCAGTTTTTTATATTTTTGTAACTGTATAGACTCTTATTGTTAGAGCAAGGTGTATGATTGAAACTTACTGTAGAAATTTTATAACGTATCATATGATTTTGACTTATAACAAGCGTCAAGGAAAAAACTGTATACATGAAAGTTATTGAGAAATAGTTTGCTTCTCTAGGTGTGAGAACCTTATGGAATAGTGTATTGTTGTCATGGGTTAATAAAGATAGTGTAACGTGAAGTCTTGTTCTCATTTATCAGTAGTTGAGATTAGTTCCCCATTTTCATTTACTTTCATGGCGGAATTTACATACTCGCACAGCACATCGCGAGTTATTTACTGAGAAGTATTTCTGTGAAAACTGGTAAGATACCGTCTTTCATTGTATATCGGATATGCGGCAAATGAAATTTGGTTTTGGACCGTCACATCAAAATTTCTACGAGCAACAGGTTGCATAACAGACGAGTGTTCCGAGCGCACTGTATTGCCATTAAGGCCCAAGTCCATTTTAAGGCAGTGATTGTCAGATTGTTTTTGTGGAAACATCAGTATCAGTTCCAAGAGTTAGTACCGGTAAAAGAGTTCAGTAAAGCGCTAACTTATGAATTTTCAAGGAGTGTTATCAGAAAGTCACATACGTTAATTTTTATGTTCGTTTGCTGTTTAATTACAATAACAATTCTGGTACAGTGCTTGTTTGCAAGACTAATTATAAAGATTTGCAATATTCAAGGCCAACATTTTAATCTGAATCATTTTCTTTTGTAGTTAGATAGCATATCTAAATTTCACTGAAAACAGATTTCTTTCTGCAGGTGATGTACCGGCTCGTCTGGAAATCGCATCGTGTAGCGCGAACTGCACATATTTCTGTTTAAAATTAAATTTTCACATAGTTCTATAACCCTGCACCGAAGTTTACACTTTCCGATATCAAAATAAGTTTTACACATATCTCAAATACCGACCTGACACTTACAAATACATGTTTAAATCAGTACGAACACGCTTCACTTTGATTAATCGATGTTCAAATTTACAACCTGATTTAGAAGTTCAGAGACTTCCAAGGCCACGCGGTCCTGCATTCACTTGTTAGCGTTCCACTTCTTAGTGGAAGTGGCTCGCAAGTGAGCTGCACGACTACATGCTCTGTGCTGCCAAGAAAATGAAAACCGATCAACAAACATACTATCAAAACAGTAGGAAAGATGTTGTCAACATTCGTGCTTTCCATAATTGTACATTTCTCCTAATATACGGGGAGCAGTCAAAAACAGAACACACCCCAGAACAAATAAAATAAAACAGATCGCCCTCTGCAAAGGGACTATGGAATGGTTTCATTCAAAGGTAATCAGAACACGGGTTAAGACATTCATCCTACTGGGACGCGTGACGATCGATTCCGGTTTCGTAGAACGCAGTCGCCCGCTGGCGGATCCACAGCCGCACCCACTCTTGTACTTTCTTGTCTGACTGAAACCGACGTCCACGCATGTTTTAAATGACGCGGTGTAAGATCCGGGTTGTACGGAGGATATTGCAATATTTCCTAAACAAATAGCTGAATCGTAGGTTTCGTCCTACTCAGTGTGGGGACGGATTTTTTTGTGCAATAGGATGATTCTATCCTACAGCATTCCTGGGCGTTTTGACTTTATGGCGCGTCGTAGTTTCCGGGAAGTGAATTCGTAGCTCTGAGCATTGATTGTGATTCCACGCTCAAGAAACACGACGAGCAGAGGCTGCTGCAGTCGAATGAGGTCAAGACCATACTGGAACTTGTGCGAGCTGCTTTGGAATTTTTCGGCGGGGGGAGATGTAGGATTTTTCCACTGTTTGCGAATCAGTTTGCCCTCTGGCTCGAAATGGTGGCACGGTTCGTTCCCTGTGACGATACGGAGCAGAAATGCTTGCCCTTCCTCGTGGTGCCGCAGCAGATGACTCAGACTTGCCGCCATTCTGTCTATCTTCTGTCCCTCCATCAGGTAATGTGGCACACATTGCTCTCAAATTTTTTGGCAGTGCAGGTAAAAGAGGAGGTCCAAATATGGGCAGTGGTCTAAATATGGGCTAGGAATCCTGGGGGCGCAGAAAGTGCTGCCACCTGGCCGTGGCGCGTGTAAGTCTGTGTCCTACCGACTCCGAGGACGACTGGAACAATTGGTTGTGCGAACGCATATTGTTTGGCTGAAGTGACATTTTGCCCGTGAAAACCTCGATTCTGTGGACTGCACCCTATCGATAGGTATGTGGTTAACCATATTTGGACCAATTTATATTCTTATAATTTTGTCTACTCAAGATTTGTTTTTCCAGATGCCACTGACAAGCCTAAATACCGAACCATGGGCAAAGCGCAGACGTGGGACCCTTTGAAGATGTCTGAAGCCATTACTGCTGTGAGAGCGAAGAAAATGGGAACTCTAAGTGCTGCAAAAGTATATGTCGTACACCGCTCTACCCTGCAGACTTTAAGTAACAAAACAGATCTTACTCCAACTGCTACTGCCAGTGCTCAGCTAGGCAGGCCTCCTGTTTTAAGACCCCGTCTCGAAGAAGAGGTTGCTTCTTACTTTTGAAGTGTGAAACAAAGGTTTTTTGGTTGCACTTTATCCGAATGGTGTTTGTTTTACCAGACTACCGTTACCGCATCTTTCCCCAGTAACGCAGCTGGACAGATCTTTTTCTGATTCTTTATTCATCTCGCCTATCGATCGACCCTCAGCCAGGATAGTCGAGCCGGCCGGTGTGGCCGAGCGGTTGTAGGCGCTTCATTCTGGAACCGCGCGACCGCTACAGTCGCAGGTTCGAATCCTGCCTCGGGCATGGATGTGTGTGATGTCCTTAGGTTAGTTAGGTTTAAGTAGTTCTAAGTTCTAGGGGACTGATAACCTGAAATGTTAAGCCCTATAGTGCTCAGAGCCATTTGAACCAAGGATAAACCTAACAACAAGTTCAGGTTATACTCTCCTCAACCAGGAACGTTTCCTGAATTTCCTCAGCTCATTCCTTGCTCATCACAAGCACAACGAGGGGCCTCGACTACTGTTAGCCCTTCTGATATTTCCCCACCACCCACAACTGCAAAGAAAACAAGCAGCAGAGTTGGGAAATCTGCGAAAGCGTGCTTGATTACAGGATCATTACACAAGGAAGAGCTCACAAGTTTCTTGGACAAGTTACTGAAGAGAAAACCACTGCTAACTTTTCCTGATCAAAAACTTAAGCAGATTCAAAAAATGAAATAAAGAAGGCAAGAGGAATAATAATTAAAAAAACGAAATAGCTAAGGAAGAAAAGGAAAGTAGACTTACCTTCGTCTGACGAATTATCTAATGAGGATGAGTTCACCCTAGAAAACGAGGAAAGTGATTTCAACACCGCACGCCTTCTGGGACAGATGTATCGTGGATATTCTGCGACAGCTCGTTTTCAGCTGACGCCAACGGAGACATTTGGCTTCAGTGTACCTAGTGCCGCACGTGAGCGCATACTGGTTGTGCAGGAATGGACTGTTGAGTTTATATTTCTGATCACTATAAATAAATTTGCACTTCAAACTTGTTTTTAAATATTTATTCCTTCGTGTTAAAGGAAGTCCATATATGTGCCCAAGAAAAAAATCAGCGTTTTTGATTTGGTTTTTTAAATAAATTATTTAATTTAGAATTATTTTTAATTGTTTAATCCCCCATAACTCTGAAGGGCGCATGTTATTGTACCAGCCCAGGGTTTCTTCAATAGTTTAACCGTTAACAGAAAAATGTCACTGTGTAAGAATCTTAGCTAGCCTATATGTGGTCCTTCTCCTCTAGGCCTTCATGATGCCTGCACGAAGTCCTGGCTAACGCTGACTTGAACACGAATTTCATGGTGCATTATTCGTTGACCCGACGGGCCTGTCCTGGATGCGGCTCGTCCTGCAGTGACGTCCGCCCTTGTCCGAATCCCTACTGTCCCTCCCTGTGCACGCCGCACGGTGCACAGCGGACAAGTGACTCCGAACTCCACCAACTCCAGCACCCTCAGCCACCAGGAAACGAACAACACCTCTCTGCTCGTTTTTTTCTTGCCTCCATGTCAACAGTTGTATGAATACATTAGACGAGTACGCCAACAACTAAGGTTATAACCGAACAACTGTGTATATCTGTGATATGGCACTATGCCGTTTCCCTGCCTCAGCAGTGACAGTACCGAAATGTAACGACAGTGCGGCCACCTGTCTCGCGGACTGTGTGTTATGCCGGATATTCGGTTTTCATTTGTCTGCTCCTTATAGCTTCCTCTTCTGCATCTACTGTATCAAGCGCATCCATTCCATGTGAGAGAACACCGTCATATAGGAAAAAACCTCACTTGAAGTTCAGTTATTGTGAGAGGACCATGAGGACTGTAACTAAACAGTAATTCATCATATCATTTGCGTAGAATTTGAAGACAATACGTCAGTGATTCTAACTCGAACCGAAGCAACCAGTACTGCAGTCTTCTCGTTATCAGACGAATGGGATAGACTGCGGTAGGTATGTAAGGAGAAATAGCGACAGGAGAGACTGGAAACTGTAGGTTGATTTGATACTGACTCACTTTTCTCTAAAATCGTCTGCTCAGGCACACTCCTTTGAATAGTTATAATCTACAGATAGCACAAGCTAATGTTCGTGGAATGATATGGGATGGTCAGAAACAGTTTGAGAAGCTTCCAACCGTGTTGCAGTATAGCTTGTGCTGGGAAGTAATTGTTAAGGTAAATTTCGATACCTTGCGCCGTTTGAAGTTAGCCAATCAGGTCGTTGCGCGAGTTGATTTAATCACCTGCTCTCGTTCGAATGCGGTAGTGCACAAACATCTGTGTGTCAGTTAGTTACCACTTGTTGAAATACCCATTCCCAGTTAAAATGTACCTTTTTGGAGGTGATAAATTTAATTTAGGTGGGCAGAAGTTAGTTTTATTGGGTTTGAGGAAATCGAACGAAGAACGAGTTAGGCGACGCCGGCCCTGGCTGGCTGAATTTACGCGTGCGAGTCGCGCGGGATTAGCCGAGCGGTCTAAGGCGCTGCAATCATGGACTGTGCGGCTGGTACCGGTGGAGGTTCGAGTCCTCAGTCGGGCATGGGTGTGTGTGTTTGTCCTTAGGATAATTTAGGTTCAGTAGTGTGTAAGCTTAGGGGCTGATGACCTTAGCAATTAAGTCCCATAAGATTTCACACACATTTGAACATTTTTTTTTTTTTTTTTTTTTACGCATGTGACAACCTCAACAACGTCAGAGCAAAATGTCTAAGGAACGGAACAAGGTACCGATTTTTTTTTATTAACAGTTGTAACGCCCTTAAAAGCGTTTCACACTCTTTCTGACCAAACTTATAATTATTGGAAGTGGTATAAACGCTCCATGTTTACAGATAGTTCAGAAGAGGTAATATTGATCACGTAACGTCGACAACATTGAGAATGCCAACAATGAAGTGATAGCCTAACCAAATGTTTCACAGTCATTGACTGTGGATAATTTTTGGGACCTTCGTGCACGAACGCGACAGGAAATGGAGTGGGAACAGTGTTGCAAGGAACAGCGCATCGACATAGCGTAGCTGAAGTAAACATTTGCGTTGGTCAGACGACCGAACAGAATGTAGTGATGGCCAGCGGTATCGGTGGCCCAGTGTTCCTCTGCTGATTTCGGGCGCCCCCCGAGGCAACGTAAACAGTTTGCTGTGTGCCAGTAGCGCCCGGGGTAGCGCCGCTCCGCCCGCAACGAAGTTAGGGCGCGGGTGACCCGCTGGGGGCACTGATTCTGAAAACAAGCGGAAACCCGATCCGCCCCCACACCGCTCTCCTTCCTCCATCCTCTCTCCCCCATCCCCCCCCTCCCCCCTTGCTCTCGCTGCTCCTAACGGGGTTGCGGCTAATGGAATCACCAGCCCGGCACAATAGCGACTGCGTTCCGCAACAGCCAGCTGAATCGACCGTAACTTCGGCAGTAGCTTTCTCTGTGGGAACTAGAGGTACGTGTGACTTGCGGGTAGGCTTAAGTGGAGACTGCTGGCAGTCCAAGAAAAGGAGAGAAGAAAGGGAATAAAAAAAATCTTGTTTTGTTAACTTTCTTCGGAAAGCAAGAAGTATATTTAAATATAGATCGACATTCTATTATTATTAATAGTAAATATACATATAAGGAAGGCAGAGATGTTTGAATTTACGCTGCGCTTTTTTTAAAAAATACATTTCATTCGTTGAAGACCCAGTGTGACACTAAATTTTAATAAGACAGAAATTTTAAATGATTCGTATGTAGGAGATCGGTCTGCAAAATCGTTTCACATTTTCTTGAAAGCGTATCACTTTTTATTTTTCTCTCCGCTTTATTTCTCAGTATGGGCTACGTTGCATTAGTTGTTAACGTTCAGAACTCTGGTGCTTCATCTGAAACAACTGCACTTACCTCTAGCTAATTTTCACTGCATAGATCTGTATCACACTATATACAGGGTTATTACAAATCATTGAAGCGATTTCACAGCTCTACAATAACTTTATTATTTGAGATATTTTCACAATGCTTTGCACACACATACAAAAACTCAAAAAGTTTTTTTAGGCATTCACAAATGTTCGATATGTGCCCCTTTAGTGATTCGGCAGACATCAAGCCGATAATCAAGTTCCTCCCACACTCGACGCAGCATGTCCCCATCAATGAGTTCGAAAGCATTGTTGATGCGAGCTCGCAGTTCTGGCACGTTTCTTGGTAGAGGAGGTTTAAACACTGAATCTTTCACATCACTATGCGTGAAACTTTCCCGCACTCGTTCAACCGTTTCTTCTCTCACTGCCGGCCGACCCGTTGATTTTCCCCTTACAGAGGCATCCAGAAGCTTTAAACAGCGCATACCATCGCCGAATGGAGTTAGAAGTTGGTGGATCTTTGTTGAACTTCGTCCTGAAGTGTCGTTGCACTGTTATGACTGACTGATGTGAGTGCATTTCAAGCACGACGTACGCTTTCTCGGCTCCTGTAGCCATTTTGTCTCACTGCGCTATCGAGCGCTCTGCAGGCAGAAACCTGAAGTGCGGCTTCAGCCGAACAAAACTTTATGAGATTTTCTACGTATCTGTAGTGTGTCGTCACCATATGTCAATGAATGGAGCTACAGTGAATTTATGAAATCGCTTCAATCATTTGTAATAGCCCTGTAGATCGTTAATACTTGTAGTGATCTGTGAAAATCACTAAATTTCTTTAGAACTCGTATCCAAAAACAGTTTTCAGTGGAAATGCTTACCACGGACCATTTCAATGATGTAGAATTGTCGGGGTTTTTTTACACAGAAGTAAAGAAATAACATATTGTCTGTTATCGTAAATAGAAGAGAAATCAGTATAGAAATTGCCTAGTCTCAGCAGCGCACATACACACACAAAAATAAGGGAAGGTTCTCAAGATAAAGCTTCTGCTTGCCACGGGTACTCCAAGCAAGAACAGAGACCACTGTCCTATTCAACATAAGTTCCGTCTACCGACAGTCTAATTAACGTTACGTGGTCGAAGATCTGATACAGTGAAGTGTGAAATTAGTAAGTATGAAAATCATGACAACGCTTGTTGCCGAAGTACAAACTTAGCCAACTTGCAGTGGAAGACGGGATTGTGGAGTTCCCCAAAACTTCTTTCCATGAGAAGCCCTATATGCTTAGCTAACTTCTTCTGCAGCATTGCACGGATTTATTGTGGCTGCCTCAGTTCAACCATTGTACTACTGAAAATATGATTTAAATAAGTATTAGCGTCTGTGGCACTGAGAAATAGCTGAAATCTTTAAAACTGAAGTAAACTCTAGGGCACGACGGAAGCGCTATTAGATTCTATACTGAATTTTCAGCGGAATTAGCCATTCTTTTGACTATAGTCTATCGTTTATCCCTCGAGAAAGAACAGTGCCTAGTAGTTGTAAGAAAGCACAGGTCACACATTTCTACAAGACGTGTAGCAAGTGATCCACAAAACCACTTTATAATATCCTTGGAATCGATTTGTTGTGGAATCTTCTGAGGTTAACATTCTGAGCTCTAAAGTACTCCAGAGTGGCAAAGAGGTTCTAGGCGCTACTGTCTGGAACCGCGCGACCGCTACGGTCGCAGATTCGAATCCTGCCTCGAACATGGATGTGTGTGATGTCCTTAGGTTTAAGTAGTTCTTAGTTCTAGGGGACTGATGACCTGAGAAGTTAAGTCCCATAGTGCTCAGAGCCATTTGAACCTTTTTTTTCTAAAGTACTGTCATATAGAATGACCTCTTCCATGGCAACCACCATAGATCCTGTAAACGTCGATCATGTAAAACCCAAATCGCGTTTTTCTCACATGACGTCCTGAAAGACATGACACTCTTGTATGTGCAATGTGTCTTGACTTCGGAAAGGCATTTGACTCATTAACACATATATGCTTATTTTCGAAAGTACGACCATGTCTGGAATCGAGCAAAATTTCTGACTGAAACGACGATTTTTAGGTAGGAAAGACGCGGCACGTTATCTTGGACAGAGACTCATCGGCAGGTATAGAAGTAACTTCACGTGTGCTCCGTGAAAGTGTGTTAGGACCATTGCTGTTCATGCTGCACGCTAATGATCTTGCGGACAGTATGAACAGGAACCTCAGACATTTCGTAGATGATGCACTCAGTCTACTGAAGTATTCCGCGAAAGAAGCTACATAAATATTAAATCATATATTGATAAGATTTCAAAGTGCTGCAAAGAATGCAAATTTGTTTTAAATGTACAGTTATGTAATAATGTGCATTGCACAAAACGAAAATACGTGGTAGCCTATAATATCAATGAGTCATAGTTAGAATCAGTCAAAACAGATACCTGAGCGTAACCCTTTGTAGGGATAAGAAATGAACGATCACATAGGCCAAGGCGTCGGTAAAGCAGATGGCAACTTCGGCTTGTTTGTAGAACACTAGCGAAATTCAGTAAATCTACAATGGAGTTTTCTTACGAATCACTCTTGCGACCCATTCGAGGATACTGCTCAACTGTGTGGGGTCCATACCGTATAGGGTTCACAGGAAATATTGAAGCTGGACAGGGAAGGGTCTCAGATTTGCTTCACGTGTGGGAGAATGTGACAAAGATACTGAAGAAAGTGAACTGGCAGACTGTTGAAGAGAGACGTAAAGTATCCCGTCAAAGCATACTTACAAAATTTTAAGAAGCATTAAATGATTAGAAAAACAGCCAACTACAACCCCGTAAGTATTGCTCCCACAGAGATCGTCAGACCAAGATTACATTAATCACAACGAGCACCGAGGCATTTAAACAGTCATTCTTCTTTCGTTCCATGCGTTAATGGAACGGAAAAATGTCTCAATTACTAGTAACATGAGAGGTATCACTCTGCCATGCACTTGACAGTGGTTTGCAGAGTGTAGACGTAAATGTAGAAGAGGACGATAATAATTACGCACTCAATTATTTTGAACGATTTTTCTGCTGGTGTTTGTACTACAATCTAAACTATTAATTTAGTGAGAACTGTTGTAAATGCTGTATGATACAACTACTGAGATGTACTCCCCGCCATAGGCGCTCAGTGTCCCTGACGAGAGGGCTCGTCAGGCAGCAAATGGCTATACTCCGTCTCCGCTCTAGAAACTTTATCGCTCCGCAGTTTCCAATTGCTCTCCTGTGGCCAATTACGTGAAGTCGTTTAGGAGTGCTCCACGTCTGTAAGTGGTTAGCAGATACTGGCTGCCTCCTGCAGTTCTGCTACAGACTTTGCCAAAATGTTCTCAGTGGAAATATCATTCATTGTGGCAGACATTGTTGCTCTAGAGATGTGGCAAAGCTTCGCCCATGGAAAGTACGGTACATCTCATACAGCGTCATAGACGTTGCAACTGGACTGAAGTCAGACAAGCTGGGAACATAAGCACCCTTATGAATGTTTTACCCTAGTCACCTACATGTACACCTATATCTATACTCCACAATGCTCCTAATGGTGTGTGGCAGAGAGTACTCACACTAGTGCTATCTCCTCCAGTCCCCCAATGTGTTTACAGTTCACGCGTAGGAAGAATTTCTCTGATTTTCCTGTTGTGGTCATTTTGCGAGATCTGTGCTGGAAAAAATAATATGTTTCCCCCTAATTCTAGAATGAACTCTCTCGGAATTTCAGTAGCAGCTCTCTCTGTAACGCACAACATTTTTCCTGTTACGTGTGCCGCTGCAGTTTGAGCATGTCCGTAATACCCTCAAAGGCATTAAACGACCCTGTCCCGAATCTCGCCTGGTCTTCATTTGATCATCAGCGTCTCTTCTATTAAACGAATCTGGTAACGTACCCAGATTGACGAGCAATGCTTACGAATCGGTGGAACAAGTGTTTTGTAAACGACTTCGCTCGTGGTCAAATTAAACTGTGACGGAAGTCATGCGATACATCCTAATATCGTGTCGGAGCTCCTGGTGCCCGGCGTAGTGCATCACTCCACGTTGAATAAGTCGTTGGAAGTCACATTCAGAGATGCTGAGCCATGCTGTCTCCATAGCCGTCCATAACTGCAAAATGTTGCTGGTGTAGGATTTTGTGCACGAACTGGTCTATCGGTTGTCTCCCATAAGTGATTGATGGGATTCATGTGGCCCGAACTGAGTGGCCAAATAATTCTGAAACCAGTCGGGATCAGTTGTGGGCCAGTGACATGACGCATTGTCATCCATAAGAATTCCGTCATTTTTCTGGGGACGTGAAAGCCAGGAATGGCTGCAATTGGTTTTCAAGTAGTCGAACATAACCATTACCAGTCAATAATCGGTTCAGTTTATAATGGTCTCCAATCGTTGATAGTCCGAGATTCGCACTATATCACTCCAATATACGAAGCTTGTTAGTACTTGATGTAGAGAACTGGGTTGGCGCCATTAAATTGTATTGTAGTAGTTGCTGCTGCTGCTGCTGGCTGGTTCACTGCTGCATCTTGACGTTAATGTTGACTCTATATGTATTCGTCTAGGGGTAAAAAGATGAAGTCCCGTGTTGTTGATGTGCTTGTTGACAAATAATGAACGACAGCATAAGTGAACTTCAACTATTTATTGACATGGTAGCCATCTTAACTCCGCTGACCACCCAAAGACGTTGTCACAGTACAGAGTAACACTTCTTTTACAATATCTTCGCATTGTTTTTTCACATAAGACAATAACATACACACTTTACAAAAGTTCTATCAAGACTGAGCTGACGGGGCTTCTTGCTGCTTGTATTTATAACCTAGTCCAAGAATTACTAAGAAGAGATGTTGTTTATAAGTCAGGCATCCATCTGTTACCGTAATTTGTGCAAAAAAGTTATTAATTTACATCGAGTGACATAATTTAGCAGGTCATTAATATGACAGACATATTTGTCAACTTTTCAGAACAGTTCTTTGTTGCAAAAAGTCCGTTTTTCAAAGGTACATCTATTGACTTCTCTCATTTGCATACATAAGTAAATAACGTGAATTATTAAAAATTATAGTGGTTCTCGTTTAAAATAGATGTGTTTACGTGAATAGTGAGTGAAAACACTCCTAGTGAATAAATAGGTTTCACTGGGTAATTTTTATTTAAGGAGATCCAAAATACGTAATTTGACCAATATTATTCGTATTTCATATTAATTATTTGAGTTGAATATAGTTTTTTTACATAATGACATCTGCTGTATCACTGTTCAAGTGATGTTAACTTTTGTGTGGGTCAGTTATTGGTTCAAATGGCTCTGAGCACTATGGGACTCAACTGCCGTGGTCATAAGTCCCCTAGAACTTAGAACTACTTAAACCTAACTAACCTAAGGACAGCACACAACACCCAGCCATCACGAGGCAGAGAAAATCCCTGACCCCGCCGGGAATCGAACCCGGGAACCCGGGCGTGGGAAGCGCGAACGCTACGGTCAGTTATTAATAATATTTTAATGGGTTGACTGTTTATGTAGACATGTTATGCAATCATTGCTAACATACACAATTACTTTTCTACTATCATAATTGCTAGTTAAACTGGTTGAATTAGGAGGGTATCACATACTTCGTTATAACAAAGCCTTTAGTAGGTTCCGTTACAAGTTGGACCACATGATCAAATCTATTCCATGTAAACAAGACCTCTCCATTATGGAGCCACCACCAGTTTGCACAATGCCTTGTTGACAACTTGGGTCCATTGCACACCCGAACCCTACCGTCAGCTCTTATCAAATGAATTCGGGAATCATCTGACCGGGCCACGATTTTCCCGTCATGTAGAGTCCAACCGATATGGTCACAAGCCCAGGAGAAGCGCTGCAGGCGATGTCGTGCTGTTAGCAAAGGCACTCGCGTCCGTCGTCTGCTGCCGTAGCCCATTAACGTCAAATTTCGTCCGTCGTACGTCATACATTGATTTCTGTGATTATTTCATGCGGTTTTCCTTGTCTTTGACCACTGATAGCTCTACAGAAACACCACTGCTCTCGGTCGTTACGTGAAGGCCGTCGGCCACTGCGTTGTGCGTGGTGTGGTGAGAGGTGATTCCGGTATTCTTGGCACACCCTTGACATTTTGAATCTCGGAACCTTGAATCCCCCGACGATTTCCGAAATGGAATATCCCATGCGTCTAGCTCCAACTACCATTCCGCGATCAGAGTCTGTTAATTTCCCTCATGCGGGCGGAGTCACGTCGGAAACCTTTTCACATGAATCACTTGAGTACAAATGAGTCGTACCTTTTATACCCTGCAAACGCGATACTACCGCCGCCTGTATAATCGCATGTCGCTATCCCATGAATTTTGTCACCTCATTGTACATTTCCTTAGTATTTTTCAAATGAATCTCAGTCTTACATCTACTTTTCCTACAGTTTGCTCTATCTGGTCATTCAGCTTTGCATCAGCTACTTATTTTCCGGTACTAACCGTTTCCAGTGATTTTTTGCCAATAGTTCAGTCATAATGCAGTGCTACCTCCACCTCTTTTTGCACACTGCGTCGCTTTTATTTACCTCCAGGGTGATCTCCCAGTCACCGCACAAATCATCGAACCACTGTAGATCTTCCTACGCTCTTCTGGCTGTGGTACATCCTAACACAGTTCTGGAGCGGTAACGTGTTGTATTGTTTTGATAAGGTACAGATCAACTATGGGAGGCTATAGTGATCAAAAGGCTACACGTAATCAGGCCGTAGATTACTGCGTTATTTGCCACTGAGAGGGGACCGTAGATGCTCTCCATCTCGCGAAGAAATCCACCATACGAAAATCCCTACACTATCGGTTTGAACAATTTTCTTTATGTACCACCTCATGGGATTCTAGGCGTACCAGGCGCGTACAGCAACTCATACAACCAAGTGACCTTTACCCTGAGCCTTTTAAGATGAGAGGAGGGAGATATTGGTGTGGTGCAGTGATTTCTGAACCGCTAGGCAAGAAAGTGGTTCTGCTTATCGGTATTTGGTATCCAGTACTAATTTTGGGGCGCTATTTGTTGAATTGTGGCCCCGCTGCCCTTACAACCTTTCTTACGTTCAGGGACAGCAGACGTGCTGTTGCCTTCCGACACATGCTCTTGGCGACGTCTGCTTTCCTCAAGTCGAGATAGTCAACCTAGATCTGAACGTCCAATTACTTGCAGAATCACGGAGAAAGAGTGTTCATGCGTCTCCCATCAACGACCTGGCTACAATCCAACAGCCAGATGTAATTTTTCTTCGTTGTCGTGCATTCTACGCTCACAATATCGTTGTCCTACAATATGCAGGTTCTTCCTATTCACGGTCGGCTTTGATACTTGTCCCCACACTGAGGATGAGAGAAGCATTTCTATGCTACGTTACTGACATACACATCGAATTTGAGCTCTATAGGGTATGTCTGCAGTTCTATGGCCGACAAGGTTAGAAGCTGTTTAAACCGTTTCAGAGCGGAATATTACACTTCTTGAAGGGTATCAACATGTAGATCAACGTCTCTTTGGCATCCATGACAAACAGATGTAAACAAGAGTTGACTATATGCATTAATCACACTCGCTGTTCAGACTAGTGAGACTAGTGACCGCCTGTGTTAAATTCATGTGAGCTGAAAGATCCATAATTATTTCGTTTCATGATTAATAACGAATCACGAAATGTAGTTAGAACCGTTATCTACCATGGAGTACGTTTCCGGAAAGATTTTAAACGGAACGACTACCGGTACAAAGAAACAAATGTACGAAGGCATATGACAGACTGACGTTCATTGGAAGACTCCTAACATAATACCGACGAAGAAGGTAGCTTATAAACTCATAGTTAGGTCGATTCTTGAGATTCAGTTCGGAACCTTTACCACACCAAATAACAATGGAGATGGAAGAGCTGAGCGTGTATCGTCAGGGGATCGTCATGTAAGTGTGACAGCGCCACAGAGATACTCGTATATTTGCCGTGGTAGGGGTTACAGGAGAAGCGTCTTGAATCAAGGAACAACTCATAGTAGTTAAAATCCTTGATAAAGTGTCAACATGATACAAGTGACATCTTCCCACACAAAATGTCCACAAAGATAAAACAACAGAATTTCGATCTCACCTGGAAATATAGAGTAATAGTTCTTCCCATACGCCTTTGCGAATGTGACAGGAAAATTGATACTGCTGTATGAAACACCGTGGACCACAAACTTTATGCTAGTTTGTGCATGTATAATTCTTGTGCTTATACGATTTTTATATGTTGTCTACTGTAAAATGTTTAATTTCAGTGTGAATAAATTTAAATTAATATAAATTGGCTTGCAACCACGTCTTGGTGAGTGAACGGGATTATACTCAACGGCTCCCGCGGCCGTTGTCATAGGCAACAAAATTCTGGCTATGCGACAGCATTGTCAATGTCAAAAATTCTTCAATTTTTCGGCCACTGTTGTAAATGACTTTCCGCAGGCTTGTTTTTTCAAAAATATGTTACCAAGAAAAATTTAATACTACTCCTACACACTGAAAGTTGATATTCTTATGTTCTTTGCGTTTTGAAATACGAAAGAACTATTACTTACGCCTGTGTGGTGGACGCGTGATCCGGGTTACTTACCTGCGAGGTTACCAAAAAACTGTTGCATCTGATGATTCGTTTTAGACTACCTCATCTACGCAATAGGGTGAAAATAATATACTTGCAAAAACTCTGGGCAGTACTCGAAAAAACGAAGAGCTGGCTTTGTCGTATCGACAAATCTTCGTACATTTCAAAAACACCCTGAAGAAGGTCACTTTCAATAGTGACCGAAACGTCGGTAGTTTTACACATTGACTATGCGGTCAGAAACACAGAAAAATTTTATTTTGACAATGGCCGCGGAAGCCTACGTTTATGGTGTCACCTTACAGAAAGCATGTACCGAACAATTACAGCGCCCTCGATATGACAAGACGTTAACATCAAAAGCTATACAATTTTGTTTCTGTATGGGTCCACAGCCTCTAAATACTTAATACAAGAAAACAAAGTTTTGAATGGGCTTGAACTTAAAAACACTCGTTATTTAAATGGTGCGATTCGCTAATTAGGGCCATAAGTTATTTTAAAGCACATGAGAAACCAACGTGGAATACACATTGTCTGCATACATCACCAAACGTCTCTCTGCGTAATACTTCTACGTATGTTTCATATTACATATTGTATATTACAATTATGAGTCCCTTACTTTACGTTTACCAAACTAGATGTCACATTTCATGATTACATCAGGAATGAATTCATATTAATGAGTCCACCTCGACAGCTGCGTGGTCAGCGCGGCGGTCTGTCACGTCAAGGGGCCCGGGTGCGATTCCCGGCTGGGTCGGAGATTTTCTCCGCTCAGGGACTGAGTGTTGTGTTATTATCATTTCATCATCATCAGTGGAAGACAACGGGAAACCACCACTGGAATCACTTCCCTAGACGCTCGTGCGTTGGACCTCTCTGACGAGGCTTCCCTCATGACAAGATCTGCTGTAAGGCAGAACACAAAGTTTTTACCTCGCGTCACATACTGATAACTGTACTCTGAGTACTACACCTCGACAACTAACAGCAGCAGTTACGATATTGTAATACACCGAGACATCCAAACACTGCAAAACTAACGACATCAAATGTAAAAGGCAGATTACATATATTGCTGGAATTCCAGACAGTTGATGTATTGTATATCAGATAATCCGCAACTAAAAAACACTTAAGGGTACACAAACAGACGTAATAAAATATTTTATTCATACAGCACATCAAAATTAATATATGAAGTAAGTACAAATTAGATAAAATGTAGAAAAATAAAAATCCATTAACTGCTGGCTTGGCAAACGTAACGAATACATTACATCGTAGAACGTCAGTGCCTCAAGGCTACGTATAGACGCCGAGAAACCAACCTGTTGACATTTTATACAGACGAGTGATCCATAGAGGTGCAAATTTCAAAGTATTTTAAAATTACTTGACCACTGACCAGGGAGAATGTTCTTACAGACAGTTCATACACACTAACTCATATCTGTATGTCCTTTTCGCCAAATTAGTAAGTAGTGACAGAAGGTACCAGAAACAGATATATTTCGAAAGCATTTAACATTCATTTCTGGGAACATCTTTTTGGACAGATACGGATGCCTAAACGATCCTCTGAAAACCATTTATGTGCTTCTTATATTAAGTTAATACGTAGGAACACATGACGTATATCGAGTAAAACATATGAGCCAGTGCAGATTACTTATTTAAAGGATCAAGATGCTGAAATAGCACTCAGTATAATTTTTTAAAAAGTTCATAGAGTGTACATAAAGGCAAAAATCTTTTTAATATGTACACCAATCAGCCAAAACGTTATGACCACCTGTTTAATATTGTGTTGTTCTTCTTTTCAAATAGAGTACAACAGAGAATCTACTTGGCACGGATTCTACAAATATTTGATTCCAGAAGTATGTCGCACCAAATTTCTACGCACAGATCAAGCAATTCCCGAAAAAAAGGGATGTTAGTTTACGGGCACGCAGCTGGCACCCGATATATTCCCAAATGGGTACAGGTCAGGCTCATTTGCTGAAAAATACATCAATGTGAGAACACTACAGTGTCGCTCAAACCGCTGTAGCACGATACTGACCTTGCAGCAAGAACGGTTATCCTGTTGGAAGATGTCAAGCATGAAGCGATGGACGTAGTCGGCAGTAATGTTCACGTAGTTCACTGCTGTCATGTTGTCTTCCATTACTGCCATATATCGCATGGAAGCCCAAGTCATTGTACTCCCGCAGCATAATTCCGCCCTCACCAGCATGCATCTGTGGCGCGGTGCATGCTTCGTGTAGCCATTCGCGTGGATAACTGCGTGAAAGGACCCAACCATCGACCTGATGTAACAAGAAATGCGATTCATTCGACAGGTGACACGTTTGTATTGATCGACGGTGAAAACTCGGTGATCCTGTGCCCACTGCAATCATAATCGACGATATCCTTGCCTCAACTCAGAAACACGTTCAACAATGGCCTTCGAACGATGTGCTTCGAAACACTTATGCATGCACCAGTGTTGTGCTCTCTTGTCAGACTGCCACAGATCGCTACCTATCCTGGATTACACAGAGGGGGAATCTCCTCCCTCTACGATTTGTGCTGAAACGTGGTCGTCCATTAACGTACGGCCTACTCGTTTTTTCAGAATCCTTCAGCCACTTTCCATAGGTGCTCGCGACAATAGTGCGCCAACAGTCGACCAGCTTCGCCGTTTCAGAGATTCTCGTTTCCAGCCGCAGTGCCCCGACAATGTGCCCTTTGCAAAACCGCTTATATTAGTTGATTTCCGCATTTGCGGTCCTTATCTTCGCTATAATGACTGCCCGTTCGTCTCTCTTCCGCTTACATTCTTCCTTATTGCGTCACGTGCACGCAGGAGCGTCAGGAGGCATTCATCCTCGCGGTGGGTAGTGGTCATGATGTTTTGGCTCATAAGACTATCAACCTATATAGAATGCAAGGCAGGGTGGCAAACAAATGGCAACTGCGATACGAAATTTACGAATCATTAGTGGGTACATCATGTAATTCATTACTTACAGTATATTGTGTTATGAAATATACTAAAATATCTTTGGGGTCATTTCAAAAACACCGAGGAGCAATGACTCTGAAAAAGGAAAGTGAGTATTTATGAACTCGAAAAGTTCAAATAAAGAGTATGAGGTCACGTAAGAGTGAAAACAACAATGAAATAAAAACTGTGGAAAAATTAGCACCATAGTTTGTTTGTTTTTTTTAAAAAAAAAAAAAAGGATGTCTGCGAAAATATATACCCAGCATTCATTGCATTGTACATAATGGGTCGCATAAGTATGTCAAAACAGTCTTCTCAACATCATGTACACTGGAGAGCCAAAGAAAGTGGTACACCTGCCAAATATCGTGTAAGGCCTCTGCGAGCACGCAGAACTGCCGCAGCATGACGTGGTATGGATTCGATTAATGTCCGAAGTAGGGCTGGAGGGAATTGACACCATGAATCCCGCAGGACTGTCCATAAATCCGTAAGAGAACAAGGCGTGGAGATCTCTTATGAACAGCACGTTGCAAAGTATCCCAGATATGTTCTAATGTTCATGTCTGGGGAATCTGGTGGTCAGCAGAAGTTTTGAAACTCAGAAGAGTGTTTCTAAAGCCACTCTGTAGCAAATCTGGATGTGAGGGGCGTCGCATTGTCCTGCTGGGATTGCCCAAGTCCCTTGGAATGCACAATGGACATCAATGGATGGGATGCAGGTTATCATACAGGATGCTTACGTACGTTGCAAAGTATCCCAGATATGTTCTAATGTTCATGTCTGGGGAATCTGGTGGCCAGCAGAAGTTTTGAAACACAGAAGAGTGTTTCTAAAGCCACTCTGTAGCAAATCTGGGCGTGAAGGGTGTCGCATTGTCCTGATGGGATTGCCCAAGTCCCTTGGAATGCACAATGGACATCAATGGATGGGATGCAGGTTATCATACAGGATGCTTACGTACGTATCATTTGTTAGACTAGTATCAAGGGTCCCATATCACTCCAACTGCACAATCCCCACACCGTTACAGAGCCTCCATCAGCTTTAACAGCCCCCTGCTGACATGTAGGGGACATGGGTCCATGAGCTTGTCTCCATACCCGTACACGTCCACCCGCTCCCCCTGCGGGTCCGGGGATTAGAATAGGCCCGCGGTATTCCTGCCTGTCGTAAGAGGCGACTAAAAGGAGTCCATCCCCCTCACGGAGGTAGTTCGCGCCTGCGTCCGGAGACGGACGGTTCCACGACCTATCATCGTGGTCCTTTTGGTTTTTTCACTTCTCGTTTCTTCCTTCCTTTTGTTGGTTCCTTTCTTTGCTCTTCTCCACCTCACTGTCTTCCTTACTCTTTCCCTTGCCTTCTCCTTGCCTTCTCATTGCCTTTTTCTCCTTGCCTTCTCATTGCCTTTTTCTCCTTGCCTTCTCATTGCCTTTTTCTCCTTGCCTTCTCATTGCCTTCTTCCCCTTGCTTTCTCATTGCCTTCTTCTCCTTGCCTTCTCTGGTCTCCGCCTCGGCGTTTGAGACAGTCTGTCCTCTTTCTCCCTCTCTCTCTTCTTTTTCCTCTTCTTCCTTCCTCCCTGTGCGTGCCTGAAGGCCGACCCACGCGTTCGCACGCGTAGCCGGTGACGGGGTAACGCGTAAGTCCCCGCCCTGGGTAGACATGTAAGGCACGCGCGTACCCCCTGGTAAAGGCCAGGCCCGGGGAGGGGTGATTGCCTGAGCTGATACCTTCTGACCATGCCGATTGGTCCCTCCGTCTGTTTCTCGGGAGGTGTGACCTGAGGTGTAAACATTCACCTAAGGCGGGAGTGCCCTCTGAGAGGGTCCCCACAAGGAAGGAGCGCGCCATCGGAGACGCTGGCAATCATGGGGGATTCCTCCGCAATGGATTCTACTCCATCTCTTTCGACTTCGACCCAAAAACGGAAACGTGACCAGCCATCAGTGACAAAAGTACTACCGCCTGCCCCACAGTTCCTCGTAGTTTCTCGAACTGAGGACGGAAAGGATTTTTCCTCTGTCAACCCTTTCGTTATTCAGAAGGGCGTAGATGCCATAGCCGGATCTGTCAAATCCTGTACCAGGTTGCGTAACGGCACCTTATTACTGGAAACTGAGAATGCCTTTCAGGCACAAAAACTGCTTCGGGCCACCCTCCTGTACACGTTCCCTGTCCGGGTGGAGGCCCACCGAACTTTGAATTCGTCTCGTGGTGTGGTCTATACTGGCTCCCTCGACGGATTGACTGACGAGGAGCTTCAATCATTCCTCGCTGAGCAGGGCGTGACGGCTGTCCATAGGGTCATGAAAAAGGTCAACAATGACCTTGTACCGACCCGGACAATTTTCTTGACCTTCGATAGTGTTAAGCTGCCATCGCGCATCAAGGCGGGCTACGAGGTTATTTCTGTTCCCCCCTATATCCCGACACCTACGCGCTGCTACCAGTGTCAGCGTTTCAATCACACTCGACAGTCTTGTTCCAATGCGGCTAAATGTGTCACCTGTGGCAGGGATGCCCATGAGGGTGACTGTCCACCTCCGTCTCCTCGTTGTGTGAACTGTCAGGGTGACCATGCAGCATCCTCCCGCGACTGTCCTGTCTATAAGGAAGAACGCTGTATCCAGGAAATTCGGGTCAAAGAGAAAGTGTCCACCTCGGCTGCTCGCAAGCTATTGGCTAGTAGGAAGCCCACGCTGCTCCCAGCGGGGAAATACAGTACTGTCCTCGCCTCTCCTCGGACTACCCGGGAGGTAGCAACCCAGACATGCGATCTGACCTTCAGCACCACGGTCGTCCGTTCGGCCAGTGCTAAGATCGCGCGGTCGACGTCTCCTCTTCCTCCCATCACCCCACAGACACGAGCACCTTCTTCAGCTTCTGCTAAAACGAAGACACCGAAGTCAGATGCACGGGCCTTCAAGAAGGAACCATCCCGTGCAGACTTCCTCCGTACCTCGACCTCACAGCCTTCTACCGGTACTTCCACTACACGTCCTTCCAAAAAGGCGCATAGGAAGCACAGTTCTCCTTCCCCGCCACGGCGCATTTCTTCTCTTGCGCCACCCAGCGGCTGCCGCCCCAGGCCGTCATCCGTTTCGCCTGGCCGCACCGCTGGTCGCCGTACATCTGGCCGTTCACTGGCGGAGGAAGCTCCCCCTCCCGGCCATCCTCCCGAGATGGCCGATGACCCTATAGACCCAATGGACGATGACTGTCCGCCTACTGATAGCGGCGGCAGTGCTCGCTCGAAGCCAGGCCCTAAGCGGCCTTCGAGGTGACCACTTCTCTCATCTTTCTTTTCTTACGATGGCACTTATTCACTGGAATATTCGCAGCATTCGCTCCAACCGAGAGGACTTGAAGTTGCTGCTCCGCTTGCACCGTCCGCTTGTCGTAGCCCTCCAGGAAACGAAGCTACGCCCATGCGATCAAATTGCCTTGGCACACTACACCTCTGTGCGTTTTGACCTACCCCCTGTGGTAGGTATCCCAGCTCATGGAGGGGTTATGTTGCTGGTCCGGGATGATATTTACTACGATCCCATCACGTTGCACACCGGCCTGCAGGCAGTTGCCATCCGCATTACTCTCCCCACTTTTACGTTTTCCTTTTGTACCGTTTACACTCCGTCGTCATCTGCCGTTACCAGGGCAGACGTGATGCAACTTATTGCTCAGCTACCTGCACCATTTTTGTTAACTGGAGACTTCAATGCCCACCATCCCCTTTGGGGCTCTCCAGCATCCTGCCCGAGGGGCTCCTTGTTAGCAGACCTTTTCAACCAGCTCGATCTTGTCTGCCTCAATACTGGCGCCCCTACTTTTCTTTCGGACACATCTCACACCTATTCCCATTTAGACCTCTCTATATGTACTCCCCAACTTGCACGCCGGTTTGAGTGGTATGCACTTTCTGATACATATTCGAGCGACCACTTCCCGTGTGTTATCCATCTCCTGCAGCATACTCCCTCTCCGTGCTCCTCTCGTTGGACCATCTCCAAGGCAGACTGGGAGCTCTTCTCTTCCAGGGCTACCTTTCAGGATCAAACCTTCACAAGCTGCGATCGTCAGGTCGCACACCTCACGGAAGTCATTCTCGCTGCTGCTGAATATTCCATCCCTCACCCTACTTCTTCTCCACGTCGCGTACCGGTCCCCTGGTGGACCGCAGCATGTAGAGACGCTTTACGTGCTCGTCGACGTGCTTTACGCACCTTTAAGCGCCACCCTACAGTGGCGAATTGTATTAATTATAAACGATTACGTGCTCAGTGTCGTCGTATTATTAAAGAAAGCAAGAAAGCCAGCTGGGCTGCTTTCACAAGCACCTTCAACAGTTCTACTCCTTCTTCTGTTGTCTGGGGTAGCCTGCGCCGGCTATCTGGCACTAAGGTCCACTCCCCAGTTTCTGGCTTGAAGGTCGCGAATGAAGTCCTTGTGGCCCCTGAGGCTGTCTCCAATGCCTTCGGCCGCTTTTTCGCCGAGGTTTCGAGCTCCGCTCATTACCACCCTGCCTTCCTCCCCCGCAAACAGGCAGAGGAGGCTAGGCCACCTGACTTCCGCTCCTCGAATTGTGAAAGTTATAATGCCCCATTCACCATGCGGGAACTCGAAACCGCACTTGGCCGATCACGGTCCTCCGCTCCGGGGCCTGATTCTATTCATATTCAGATGCTGAAGAACCTTTCTCCTGCGGGTAAAGGTTTTCTTCTTCGTACATACAATCGCATCTGGATTGAGGGACATGTTCCCGCATGCTGGCGCGAGTCTATTGTTGTCCCGATTCCTAAGCCGGGGAAGGACAAGCACTTGCCTTCCAGTTATCGACCTATCTCGCTTACCAGCTGTGTCTGTAAAGTGATGGAGCGAATGGTTAACTCTCGATTGGTTTGGCTGCTCGAGTCTCGACGCCTACTTACCAATGTACAATGTGGATTTCGAAGGCGCCGCTCTGCTGTTGACCATCTGGTTACCTTGTCGACCTTCATTATGAATAACTTCTTGCGGAAGCGCCCGACCGCGGCTGTGTTCTTTGATTTGGAGAAGGCTTACGACACCTGTTGGAGGGCGGGCATTCTCCGCACCATGCATACATGGGGCTTTCGCGGTCGCCTCCCTCTTTTTATTCATTCCTTTTTAATGGATCGACAGTTTCGGGTACGTGTGGGTTCTGTCCTGTCCGACACCTTTCGCCAGGAGAATGGGGTGCCACAGGGCTCAGTTTTGAGCGTCGCTCTCTTCGCCATCGCGATCAATCCAATAATGGATTGCCTCCCAGCTGATGTATCAGGCTCCCTTTTCGTGGACGATTTTACCATCTATTGCAGCGCGCAGTGTGCACGTGTCCTGGAGCGCTGTCTTCAGCGTTCTCTTGACCGTCTTTACTCCTGGAGTGTCGCCAATGGCTTCCGTTTTTCTGCCGAGAAGACGGTCTGTATTAACTTCTGGCGCTACAAAGAGTTTCTCCCACCGTCCTTACGACTCGGTCCCGTCGCTCTCCCACTCGTGGAGACAATCAAATTTTTAGGCCTTACCTTTGACAGGAAACTTAGCTGGTCTCCACATGTGTCATATTTGGCCGCCCGTTGTACCCGTTCTTTAAATGTCCTCCGTGTTCTCAGTGGTATGTCGTGGGGAGCGGATCGAACCGTCCTACTTCGTCTATATCGGTCGATCGTCCGCTCCAAGCTGGATTATGGGAGCTTCGTATACTCCTCTGCACGGCCATCCATCTTACGCCGCCTCAACTCCATACAACATCGGGGTTTACGACTTGCGATCGGAGCATTTTATACCAGTCCCGTAGAGAGTCTTCATGCCGACGCTGGCGAATTGCCACTCACCTACCGGCGCGATATACTGCTTTGTCGGTATGCCTGTCGGCTACTGTCAATGCCCGACCATCCGTCTTATCGTTCCTTTTTTGACGACTCTCTTGACCTTCAATACGGGTTGTATGTCTCTGCCTTGCTACCCCCTGGAGTTCGCTTTCGTCGCCTCCTTCAACACCTTCATTTTTCACTCCCTGCAACCTTTCGAGTGGGCGAGAGCCGCACGCCACCTTGGCTCCAGGCTCAGGTCCGCGTTCACCTTGACCTCAGCTCGCTCCCAAAAGAGGTCACCCCCGGTTCGGTCTACCACTCCCGTTTTTTGGAACTTCGTTCGAAGTTCAACAACATGACTTTCATTTATACAGATGGCTCTAAGACCAATGACGGGGTCGGGTGTTCCTTTATTGTCGGGGCACAAAGTTTCCAATACCGGCTCCATGGCCATTGTTCGGTCTTCACAGCTGAGCTCTTTGCCCTCTACCAGGCTGTTCTTTACATCTGCCGCCACCGACATTCTGCTTATGTCATCTGCTCAGATTCCCTGAGCGCCATCCAGAGCCTCAGTGATCCGTACCCGGTTCACCCTTTCGTACACCGGATCCAACGCTCTCTTCAGCAGCTGGTGGACGTCGGTACGCCGGTTAGCTTTATGTGGGTTCCTGGCCATGTCGGTATCCCTGGGAACGAAGCTGCAGATGCCGCGGCCAAGGCTGCGGTCCTCCAGCCTCGGACAGCTTCTTGTTGTGTCCCTTCGTCCGATTTTAGCAGGGTCATTTGTCGGCGCGTTGTGTCGCTGTGGCATGCCGATTGGGCTGCACTTACCGACAACAAGCTTCGGGCCTTAAAACCTCTTCCCGTGGCTTGGACGTCCTCCTCACGCCCTTCTCGGCGGGAGGAGGTCGTTTTAGCAAGGTTCAGAATTGGACACTGCCGGTTCAGCCATCGCCATCTGCTGACGGCTGCGCCGGCGCCGTTCTGCCCATGTGGGCACTTGCTGACGGTTAGACACATTTTAATGTCCTGTCCTGATCTTAACACACTGCGCCTCGATCTTAACCTACCTAATACTTTCGATGCCATTTTAGCGGATGACCCACGAGCAGCTGCTCGTGTTCTTTGTTTTATCAATTTGACACACCTCGCTAAGGACATTTGATGATGTTTTTTAATCCTCTGCCTGTCAGTCTGTCTTTTATTGTGTTTTCCCTTTTAGTTGTTGTTGTCAACTTGTGCCTCGCGGTGCATTCTTAGAGTAGTCAGGGCGCTAATGACCATTGAAGTTGTGCGCCCGAAAACCACAAAAAAAAAAAAAAAAAAAAAAAAGAAAACGTCCACCCGCTCAATAGAATTTGAAACAAGACTCGTCCGACCAGGCAACATGCTTCAAGTCATCAACAGTCCAGTGTCGGTGTTGACAGGCCCAGGCGAGGCGTAAAGCTTTGTGTCGTACAGTCAGCAATGGTACACGAGTGGGTCTTAGAGTCCGAAAGCCCATATCGATTATGTTTCGTTGAATGGTTCGCACGCTGCCACTTTTTGATGGCCGAGCATTGAAATCTGCAGCAGTTTGCTGAAGGACTGCACTTCTGTCACGCTGGACGATTCTCTTCAGTCGTCACTGGTCCCGAGACGATTATGATTATTCACACAGACAAAATGAGTAATATATGAAGTATTGAATATTAATACTGTAATCAGTTATATTCTGGCAACGATACAGTTTATATGTACGTTTCGCACTACTAAAAGTTTTGTAATACGTGGCATTATTTGTACTTTGTGGTAACAAATAAACCAACTTGACGTGTATAAAAAAAGTGACAACGTGCTTGCCTACCAGGCAGCGGGCCCGGGTTAGATCCCCGACGGGATTGGAAATTTTCTCCGCCTGTGGACTGTGTATTGTGTTGTTCTCATCATCATCTTATCATCACCGACGCGCAAGTGCGCAAGTCACCCAATGTGGCATCAACTGAAACAAGACTTGCGCCAGGTGGCCCAACTTCACCGGACGGGGCCTCACGACCAACAATGTCACACGATCATTTCATTTTTTTAGATCTAGTACTAAGCAAAGTACCTGCTAATACGTATTATTTGAAAAAGATTGTATAGAGAATAGCATTATTTCGAAAAGCAAAGGTTAAAAGAATTCCATGATGGATATCGAGTAAAATTAGGAGCTAATACAACCTACTTACTAAGAGCAATCAAGGCGGCAAATAAAGTGGCATTCAATAACTTTTTGTATAAAACATTTTTAAAAAATAGAGTTGTCAAAACATGAAAAATCATTGTATCCGCATTGGTTCCTACACTTCTTATGGCAAGTGTGGTTTGTTTACTGCCCTTCTTTGCTTTCCTCGTATGTTGATAGAATTTAAACGTGTTTTCATGTTCATGGACCTTTCTTTTTTAAGAAAACAGTTTTTTTAAACTAATTACTGAATGTCACGTTAATTAACACCTTATTTACTCTTAATAAGTAGTTTGTACTAGCTCATACTTGTACTCGATGTACATCATGAAATAGTTTTCACCTATGCGGTTCATAACATTGTTGTCTACCATATATCGTTCTTCAAATAATGTGACGTGGTACCATGTATTTTGCTTAATATTATTAGGCTGATGCATAACTTCGTACCGTTTTTTTTTTTTTATTTTGCATGTTCGTATTCCAGTTACTGTGAGTTTATTCATCGTTTGTCATTTTTTATTTGCTGCTAACTGTTGCTGTTTGAGTTTACATATTGTCTTTTGTCATTTGGAAACAGTGAGTGGATCTGTGGATGCTAGAAAACGCAGTACCAAGTGGAGAAAAAGGAACATTTCTGACACGTTCTTCTGCTTGAGCTCAATAGTTGGATGACAGCAGCGGAGGCAACCGTAAACATTTTCTCCCTGTATGGGGATAATGCCACTGGACAGGGCAAGGCAAGAAAATTATTTTCTCGTCTTCAGGAGAAAACTCTCCGTGTTCAGAAATAACTATGGGATATAATGAACAACGTTTAAACGCATTAATCCACGATGATCCACGTCAGTGTACTCGAGAAAATATCATGAACTGTGATCATTCCACCATTGTGCGACCTTTTCATGCAGTGGGGAAGGTTGAAGGTATAGACTGTGTGCGTATCGCATGTTCTAAGCCAAAGTCACATAAAGCATGTGGCCATATATACATCTCTGCTTTCTGGTCATCAACTGGCTCATGAACAACATCTACCAGTCACTTACTTTGCATTGTTACCGGTGACGACAGATGGTATCTTTACGGTGACATAAGGAAAAGAAAGGAATGGCTGAGCCCAGAGGAAGCACGAACTCCCCGTACAAAATTCTCCGCTCATCCACAAACGTCGATGGTGTGCATGTGGTGGAACAGCGACCGTGTGGTGAACTACGAACTACTTCCCCGAGGTACAACCATCACTGCTGACATTTATTGTCAACGACTGAGACGTTTTGCACGCGCAGTCGCAGAACAACGACCAGGAAGTTTGCGTGAAGTGGTGCTACTGCACGATAAAGCCATCCCGCATTCTGTTAGACTGACAAGAAACGCTATATATAAGCACGAGTTGAGTTGGGAAGTCATTCAGCACTCACCTTATTCATCGGATCTTGCCCCCCTCAGTTTTTCACTTCTTTCCGTTCTATTGAACAACCTTTAAGAAACTACCTTTCCGGATGAAAATGAGCGCAGGTCATGTCTGGACGAGTTCTCGGTCTCAGTACCACGTGACTTCTACAGTCGCGGAATCGAAAAATTATCCGAGCGTTGGCAGACTGTTGTAAATAGTGGAGGAGATATTATTGATGACTAAAGTATCTGTTGTGTGTTTACTAAACTTCTGGAGAAACGCTACGAACATGCATCAACATAATAGAAGCGTGTAAGTGATAGTGATAAAAAAATTTTGCGATCGTTAAGTGTCCAATAATATGTGCTGCAATGAATGTTGAGTAAAAGTTTGTGCCAGTTAGGTTCAGATGTTCTTTAAATCTTGTTTTGAAAATTCGTCCAGTTTCTGAGATAAAATCAGACTTGCTCTCCAAAAAAAACCCACCTAAAAATAAACTTCGGAACACTCGGCGGACACACATTTGCCGTAAAAAAGAGAAACCCCACAAATTTGCACGTTCAGGCGTTCATAAGTTAAAATGCGATAACTGTGAGAAAATTTACGTAGGACCAGTTGGGAGAGATTTCAAACCAATATTTAAAGAACATTTAAACCTAAATGGAAGAAACCCGTCACGTTTAGTACACAATTAAAAAATAAATCCACATAGCCAGCGACATGACGCAATGCCTGTTAGTCAAACATATTGTGGAGAAAGGAACTTTACTAAATATTTTACAAGAAATAGAAATTTTCCCATGGATAGTGAAACATTCTGACATTATTTTCAAGGAACAGACCGATCTAATAAAACAAAATCATTCATCGAAAACTTCTCTGTATAATTTAATTAAAAATACATTTCATATTTCTGAAATAATTCTCTATGCTGATTACATATATCTATATGTTAATCACACATTCGTATTGTTACATGAACATTGCGATATATTGCCATTGGAGTACGCTAGAGAATATCACACGTAAAGCAAGCTGAATTACTATGAACGGAAAAATTGCTTATACATAAAATAATACAACATGCCTGTAAGTATCTTATTACAAAAAATATGTGTCTTTTTATTAACACAGATACCGCTGATCATGGGAAATGCCTGAAAATAATCTGATGAAATAAAATATTAGCACAAAGCAGCTTTTGTCGAACATTTAATTAACAAGATGACTTATTTACAATGACCCTAAACACAACGTAGCTCATTTCATATTATGAGTACATAATACCCGGTAGGTCCTAAATTACATGATTTACACATTCGTTCCTACATTTCTTATCGCAGCTGTTATTAGTATGCTGCCCTGCCTTGTATTCTATATCGGTTGGTAGATGTTAAAAACATCTTTTGGCATCCTCTATGTACTACATAAAAAATTTTATTCGATGCCACTTCGACACCTTGTTTCTATTATAAGTAGACGATATTGGCTCATAATTTTTTACTGCAGGTATGTCTTGCAATAATTTCTAAATGGGATTCCCTAACTTCACTACTTCGTTCTGTACAGTCTTTCTAATAATGTGATGAGTTACTATGTATTTACTTAATGTGTGGTACATATACATGTTTTTGAGAGGGTCGTTTTCGCAACCGTCCCGACTAATAAGATGTACCCAGAAATGAGTTTTAAATATCCCCCTTTTGGGTACCTACTGTCATTGCTTAATTATTTTGGCGAAACAAAAGGCGGAAGATAGATGTGTGTTCATGTGTAGAAATTGTTTCCTGAAAGAGAATTTTGCTGGTTCGTCAGTTATCATATAATTTGAAAATAATGGGAAACTTGTACTTTTGTGGATTACTCTTGTGTAGGAAATGTTAGTAGGTTGGGTTATGTGTGTGTGCATGTAGCCTTCAGACATTGACGGGCGACGACATGATGTTTTCCTTAGGTTTGCCGCAGCAGCAACTTATGGATTACATATTTTTCAAAATTTTATGAAATTTGTACTTACTTTTTATGTTACTTCAAATGATCTATACAAAATATTTTATTACGTCTGTTTGTTTATTCTTAAGTAGCTCTTGGTAGCTGATTATGTGGTATACGTTAACTAAGTCTGGTAACCAAGCAATATAAGCAATCTGCCTCTTACTTTTGCCATCGATTATTTTGCAATGTTGGCAGGTATGTGTATCTTCGACAACATTATGACATCTGTTGTTAGTTGTCAAGCTGTAGTATTTAGAGTACAGATACAAATGTGACGTGAGATTGTAACGTTTATGGTACGGATTTATTCCTGATGCAGTTATGGAATACGACTACCGGTTTGATAAGTGTAAAGTAAAAGAATCTGATTACTGAGATACACAATATTTAACTGATAATGACTTATGGTCGAAAGTAGCTAATCGCACTATTGAAATGAGGAACATTAACGTTGCAGTCTGCATGTTGTTTTTTATAAAATTAAAAACAGTGTCTCACTAGCATTGAAATTCAGTATAAAGGGCGTTTTCTTACTTCAAATGGTGTCTTACGTTTACGACTGTTGTTTAGATCTGCTGTTTACCATTCAGTGAGAACTACATTTCACATCAAGACTTACTGAAGACGTATATTGTTGAGGTTGTAATTTTAGCGGGATTCAGCTATTACTAAGAAAATCACGGAACTCTATTTTGTTAATTTGACACGTAAAGCAAAAACGTTTTCTAAAAAAAAAATAATGTAAAGTGATAGAGAAAGCTACTACATGTAACTGTAAAATATGATGATGATGATGAGGTCCCATACTCCGAGAAGCGTAGGGAACGATGCGAGAGACCCGCACCGCCGTACTAGGCAAGGTCGTAGCGGAGGTAGTTTGCCGTTGCCTTCCTCTGACCGTAAGGAGGATGAATGATGATGATGATGAAGACAACACGAAAACAACACCCAGTCATCCGGAGGCAGGGAAAATCCCGGACCCCGTGCGCGGGAAGCGATAGCGCTACCGCAAGGCCTCGAGCTGCGGACCACTGTGAAACAGATGCCGAGTTATTATCGCGTTGATAATCTCGCCGTTGAGCGCCAATATTATCGTCATCCTAGTTATTGACAGATAAGAGAAATCCATACACCTACATATCACTCTTTGATTATGGAGTTACTGGCTACTGTAATTATGGGTTTTCATAGAGAAATCGAGTTACAAGGTTTTCATTGCCTACCATGTACCAACACTTGAAACGCGGTAATGTAATTGCAAGTAAATACTAGCAACAACATCATTTTCTACGTTGGAAGGGGGGACGGGACGGATGACACTCAGAAAATTTCTAACTTCCTATTTCAAAATAGTCTGATACTACAAGCATTCATTTAAGCCCCTTCTACATACGTTAGTATACGTAAACACGATAACTTGAGCAACCTAGCAGCTACATCAGACAGAATGTTTCCGTTGTATAATACCACACGATAGCAAGAGAAAACTGACGATTAATACGACTCATCTGTTAATATGGTATGGTATCATTGTCATTATCCTGTTGGGTATTGCAAGAGATGTTTCGTTTCGAATATTTCCTTTCCGTAAATCGGATATTATATCTGTACACATACGACGTGAGACGTTGAAAAAATCATTAATGAAATGGAAAAAGAAAAAAGTAGTATGGACTCACCTTCCTCATGACCCCTGATTTCACGGAGAATTAAATGATGTCTTTCTTCTACGACAGCAAAAAAATTAAAAGATAAGCTGCAGTTGCAAAATCTCCCTGTAGAGAGAGAAAGAAATGAGAAGTGGAGTACGTCGCTGTGCATCAGATGACGGAAGGACAAAAAGGTAGTTCGTGACGTCACTGGAGACTAATGGTTTGTGGCAAAGGGCGGGCGGTACTGAAAAACGGGGATGGGCCTCCATTATGTGCGCCGCGGACTGCATGTAGCATGAGATCGACGACTTCATCTGGCGGCACACACGTTTTAACAGCGTTATTTATGGCAGCGGATGAACGATTGCTGGAAAATAAATATCCATTCCCTCTGAAAACCAAACGACCTACAAATCGACGTGCACACTCGCCATTAAGAATTGTGGCGAGTCACGGATGTCACGATGCATTTTACTGTCGACACGCAAGTCACAGCATTGTTAATGGCTGCTGCAAGGACAGACCCGTCTGACGCGGGCAAAGGAAAACTGTTAGCCCCTGCTACTCTTAGTGCAATCATAATGCAAAATTAGCAGTAGTGCATAATAATTTAACCAAATATTTCTCATTGAGTGAAAAAATTAGCACAAAAAGCACTTAAATTATCGCAGAACGTTTGATTCCAATCCACACCTGTAACGACATTCAGAATGGCCTAGCTTCATACACAGGCTTAATAACAGCCTTTGCATTTGAAAGTACACCAATGTTTGCGAAATAAGTTACACAAAAGCATCGGTAGCAAAGATATCGTTATCGTTTGACTCAATCACTAAGCCGTCGAGCAATGTAGACATCGATATATCGTACCTTCTTTTGAGGATGAAGATAGTTAGTATCCCAAATATAGTGATATTTGCTTACTGACTTGTATCTGCTGTCGTTGTTAACCATCTGTTAAAGCCAACGCACCCTCGTATGTAGCATGATACCTGTATTACGACCTGCAGGTACCTGAATATGAAGTCCAGTGACTAATTATTCTGTGTTATCTGAGCAGTTCTGGTAATTTAAACCGAAAAATCGTAAAATTTAATTTTTTGTGGTTTTCTTTGTAATTGATGTCGAAACATTGCCCTCTAATTCTAGAGATAATTAACTAGCTACATCCTAAGTCGATCTATACAAACAAACTATGTTGCTGGAAACCAGGAAATTTTATCCTGGCAATACTACAAAAATCATGTTTCAGGCTACTTTTAATAAATAGCGTGCAGGCTTTGGAATAAACAGAAATTAGTTTTCGTAATGAGTGCGTAGAATTTTTATTATGAAATATAATAGCCTTATTATCTCTAGCCGACATAATCGTTAAGTCTTTCTCTGTCAGCTCAGTTTACAACCAAGTACAATATAAGAAGCATTAGTCACTACAGATATCATCATCCTTTGTGCGAAATATTCAGCAGCTCTGAGAACTTCTGTTGAAGGAAATGCATTTCCTGAATAAAGCGCTTCAAAATATTTGTGAACATTCTGTGAAATTTTGAAATCTAAGAAGAATGGAACTAACAATTAAACGAAGTGACCTTTACTCTTCAAATTATCAAGTTATAGTGGTGTTGCATGTAAGACATTATGACGCCAATTTTGTGCCACAGAAAGTTTGTGTTAGATATAAAATGTCTGAAATTTCCTCTGTTGAATTAAAACATACGGTTGACGGGGAATCTTTGGTGTGACCAAGAAGTAAACCTACCCAAGGGATACACTTCGATTTTGATCAGTTTTGAATATGTAGCACTGCAGAGCAAAATAAGTGACACAAATATTTTTGTACGTGTCCATAAGTCTGTTAAGCAGGTGAAACATGCTCTTGAAAAAAACTGAGTTTAATGTTTCGGAAGGAATACCATTGAAATGGTAACAAATATTTAAAAAATTCAAATAAAAGTTGTATGGTTTTTAATATATGTTTCTATGATGCATCTACACTCCTGGAAATGGAAAAAAGAACACATTGACACCGGTGTGTCAGACCCACCATACTTGCTCCGGACACTACGAGAGGGCTGTACAAGCAATGATCACACGCACGGCACAGCGGACACACCAGGAACCGCGGTGTTGGCCGTCGAATGGCGCTAGCTGCGCAGCATTTGTGCACCGCCGCCGTCAGTGTCAGCCAGTTTGCCGTGGCATACGGAGCTCCATCGCAGTCTTTAACACTGGTAGCATGCCGCGACAGCGTGGACGTGAACCGTATGTGCAGTTGACGGACTTTGAGCGAGGGCGTATAGTGGGCATGCGGGAGGCCGGGTGGACGTACCGCCGAATTGCTCAACACGTGGGGCGTGAGGTCTCCACAGTACATCGATGTTGTCGCCAGTGGTCGGCGGAAGGTGCACGTGCCCGTCGACCTGGGACCGGACCGCAGCGACGCACGGATGCACGCCAAGACCGTAGGATCCTACGCAGTGCCGTAGGGGACCGCACCGCCACTTCCCAGCAAATTAGGGACACTGTTGCTCCTGGGGTATCGGCGAGGACCATTCGCAACCGTCTCCATGAAGCTGGGCTACGGTCCCGCACACCGTTAGGCCGTCTTCCGCTCACGCCCCAACATCGTGCAGCCCGCCTCCAGTGGTGTCGCGACAGGCGTGAATGGAGGGACGAATGGAGACGTGTCGTCTTCAGCGATGAGAGTCGCTTCTGCCTTGGTGCCAATGATGGTCGTATGCGTGTTTGGCGCCGTGCAGGTGAGCGCCACAATCAGGACTGCATACGACCGAGGCACACAGGGCCAACACCCGGCATCATGGTGTGGGGAGCGATCTCCTACACTGGCCGTACACCACTGGTGATCGTCGAGGGGACACTGAATAGTGCACGGTACATCCAAACCGTCATCGAACCCATCGTTCTACCATTCCTAGACCGGCAAGGGAACTTGCTGTTCCAACAGGACAATTCACGTACGCATGTATCCCGTGCCACCCAACGTGCTCTAGAAGGTGTAAGTCAACTACCCTGGCCAGCAAGATCTCCGGATCTGTCCCCCATTGAGCATGTTTGGGACTGGATGAAGCGTCGTCTCACGCGGTCTGCACGTCCAGCACGAACGCTGGTCCAACTGAGGCGCCAGGTGGAAATGGCATGGCAAGCCGTTCCACAGGACTACATCCAGCATCTCTACGATCGTCTCCATGGGAGAATAGCAGCCTGCATTGCTGCGAAAGGTAGATATACACTGTACTAGTGCCGACATTGTGCATGCTCTGTTGCCTGTGTCTATGTGCCTGTGGTTCTGTCAGTGTGATCATGTGATGTATCTGACCCCAGGAATGTGTCAATAAAGTTTCCCCTTCCTGGGACAATGAATTCACGGTGTTCTTATTTCAATTTCCAGGAGTGTAGATGTGTCGAAAAGGTTTTTTTTTCGAAATCCCCTCTACCCCCACAACTTTGCTTTTCATTTCGACTTTTGCCTAGTAGCAAAATGTATAGCACCGTTAATACTGAATTCAATCATATATATGCTAAAGTGATGTTCCAGAGACGCGTTTTGTCAGAAATAATTTAGAAATATCTCTATATCGCCTCATGCGTCCAATGTGTGTTTGCTTCAATGTGTGCCGTGGTAGTGGTGTGACTTTTGGTCGACATTTCTGCAGAAGATTGTTGGGTTGCATTTGCACTGGAATCCGGTTACCGTCCAAGCCTTTGTGAATAGTAATTATCTACGATATCTTGGAGTAGAATTAGAACACAACTGAACTTCCAGGCTCATAAAACAACACGATATCGACATAAGATAGAGACTGTGTTTTTGACCTTCCTGCTTTCAGATGGGAGAAGAATATGAGACGGCAATAAATCTCCTAGTTGGCTTACTGTGATCACTACGTCATTACTCTCTAACATTTGTGGAGACTTATAACAATCTAAGAGGAGGCCAGAACGACGTAGCGGGTACTCTGCACGTTGTGTCCGTTTTCAGGAATGGGCTTGTAGGTTCTATTCGCCAAGCATTTTCTATGTTGTGTTGCCATGTTGTTCTGCCGCGTCCTAAACACAAAGTAGGCCTACTTCTTGCAACAAAATGAAGGATCCCTCGGTGAAGTGACGTCGCTGACCCTGACAACTTTCTCCATGTTTTAGGAATTTCTTTTTAATAGGTAGGGAGATATTGTGGTAGGGCACTCCACTCCTCCACCAGCGCGGTTGACTGACGCTAGGTTTTCACTGGTGCACAGTGGACGTGATGCAACACGCCTCCCCCGCCGCATCCCACACGTATTTCACAGAATTTAAGCAGGGCAAACAGGCAGGCCATCCCACACGTCGTTTCAAGAGCTCCCCCACCTGCGTTGTGCGATGTGGTCGCGCGTTGCCATTCATGAAAATGAAATCAGGGAAGAATACACGCCTTTTACAGTCATCAGTCTTTTAAATGGGGCAGGACATCAAGTAGGCCGACTCTGAGCAGGCACCACAGGACATTTTAAATTCCACTGTCTATACTTTTTCATAAAACTTTGTCAGCATGACCTGGAAGGATTCTAGATTCACGATCATAGCAGTGGAAGTTCAAAAACGTAACAAAATAAATTTTTTACATGTGAAATTTCATCATTTTTTCACTTACTATTAGCAGAATTTGTTGCTATAGGTACACTTTTATTCATAAGTAATAGAGTGTCTTTGATGAATTTTGCACAGCATACGAACCATACTTACAATCATAACTCCGTAGCCAACCGCAAACATTTTCCCATGGAGGTACGGACCGTCCTATAACACATCGGGATAACTGTATTAACAGTTATAGCGATTATCTTTGAAATAACAAACACTTAATTCCTTTTTTCCATTTGTCTCGTTTCCGTTTTACTTTCTTTTATACTTAAGACACAGAACGCAAAACTTGTGCTGAAGAACTCAAACAATGTTAATGAGTAGAAAATTTTAGTGGTTGACCAGAATTCATAAAGAGAGCCCCACAAATTTTAGTTCTGAGTGACTCCTACTCCTCATATATGTGAAGGAACTTCAGACAGAAAGCAACAGAATAGCTTCTTAGTGATGTTTCTCAAAGAATCGTTAAATTGTTCCTTGACAATGGGCTATCTCAAAACATGCATTGAACACTGTATAATCAGTTGTCTACAATGCATACCAACAATGGATGTAGGACATGAACAAAAGTTAGCAAACAGGATTTTGAAAACTTGAACTGGAAGAAGCATATTATTGAGCCTCTCAGGCAGTTGCATTCAATTACTTTTGCTCTTCACGTAATTGCTGGTCTTCGAAAAGAAGAAATCAACCTCCTGACATATTTTGCGTATTTCCAGTCAGTTATGTTTCCTCGAATAGTTTTGTGAGGTAGCTCTTCGTTTAGAAAAAAAAACTATTCATAGCACAAAAGCGATCAGTAAAAATAATGTTTAGTACCCACCCGCGTTGTCGTGTAGGCACCTCGTCAAGGAGTTGTACATTTTCACTGCACCATTAAAATATATGTATATTCGCTAATGAAATTCATCATAAATAGTACTCACCTTTTAAGAAGAACAGTGATGTCTATACCTGTAACAATGGAAGAAAAGATGGCCTATATGGTTTATTATTAAAGCTGTCAGTGGCTGAGAAAGTAGTTCAACATGCAGCAACATAAATTTTTGATCATTTGTCAAGTAACATAAGATGTCTGACGTGAAGTAAAGCAGGTTTTAAATTTAACCTAAAATCATTTCTCCTCAACACCTCCTATCCGATCAACAAATTTTTATTTAACAGCTGGTAGGCTGATAAAAAAGCTAATTTTAAGTGTAATATCATTATTACGTGAAAAATAATGCGTTTATTAATGTTTACACTAATCACGAGTACAAACCTCGTAAATTGATTCGTTCAGTTGTTGTGTGGAACATTTAAATGATAGTTTTAATTATGCTCATCAATTTAAGTATTCTCGTGATATTTATTTGTCCCGTCATCATAGTCCGTGCACCTTCCCACACTTCATTTTCACTTCTCCCCTCACACTGATAAATTATTCTTGGCTTCTTGCCGTTACACTGTAACCCCTTTCGCGCAGAAATTTTCCATAAGAGTCGAAACAGTTAATAATCTTCAAATTGGGTGTGGCTGCTAACTGCCGTTAAACAAAATCCTGACTAATCCTAACTAATATCACATCATAGATAACTGAAGTGGGATACTTGTTCTTCTTAACCACATTATATGACCGCCCCTGTATTAACTGTATTCCATCATCCACACTTCTCAGTATCATCTGTCTCTCGTGCCTTTCATCGCTTTCATCGATTGCAATACACAGATACTGCATATGTCATGCCTGTATCAGATACTACATATATCATTAATGCACAACAACAAACAACTAGCATTTTATTTTTGTGTCAACAAAAATCGGAAAATAAATATACAATAACTTTCCGTTGGAAACAAAGACAATTAACAACACAGAGGCTATTGTGAAATAAATAGATGGAAACTATGTAAGACGAAAATCCCCATCAGAATCCCAGACTTAATAGAGGTCCTTGGCTCTGCGCAATCGATACCGCCAAGGTCACAGGACAGAACTATCGTCTGCCAGTGTCGTAGCAGCAACGATGCATTAAATATGAGTGCTACAGCCACATCTCTACGGCAATGAGAGATATGAAGCTCCAGTTTGTATCAGTATACGTTATACTAATTGTTCTGAAATACACCAATAAATACATTCAGTCTCCCGTTATTGTTGTTCTGAATGTCTTCGTTCGGTCTTACACGAGAATGAGATTTAAAATCTCGAAGCCAGTAGTGTAGATAAAAATGTTATAACAAGGTCTGTGGGAAGATAGTTCACTACCTTCCTGATATTTTTCAGCAGTAGATCCTCGCAAACTGTCGTAGTGATGAACGAACATTTTTGAAATAGTAATCACAGCCGTTCTGTATACGCCGTGGTAGATTATAACCGCATGGAGTAAGCTACTTTTCTTTATACAGGGTGGTCCATTGATAGTGATCGGGCCAAATATGTCACGAAATAAACATCAAACGAAAAAACTACAAAGAACGAAACTCGTCTAGTTTGCAGGGGGAAACCAGATGGCGCTGTGGTTGGCCCGCTAGATGGCGCTGCTGTGGGTCAAACGGATATCAACTGCTTTTTTAAAAATAGGAACCCCCATTTTTATTACATATTCGTATAGTTAGTAAAGAAATATGAATGTTGTAGTTGGAACACTTTTTTCGCTTTGTGATAGATGGCGCCGTAATAGTCACAAACGTATAAGTATTTGGTATCACGTAACATTCCGCCAGTGCGAACAGTATTTGCTTCGCAATACATTACCCGTGTTAAAATGGACCGTTTACCAATTGCGGAAAAGGTCGATATCGTGTTGATGTATGGCTATTGTGATCAAAATGCCCAACAGGCGTGTGCTATATATGCTGCTCGGTATCCTGGACGACATCATCCAAGCGTCCGGACCGTTCGCCGGATAGTTACGTTATTTAAGGAGACAGGAAGTGTTCAGCCACATGTGATATTAGTTTGACCTATGGCAGCGCCATCTAGTGGGGCAACCATAGCGTCATCAGGTTTCCCCCTTCAAGCTAAACAAGTTTCGTTCTTTGTAGTTTTTTCGTTTGACGCTTATTTCGTGAGATATTTGACCCGGTCACGATCAATGGCCCACCCTGTATATGTTCACCACACTCTTATTTATGAAATTTGTTCCAATCATCAGACTGTTCAGTTGGCATCGAAACTTACAGAAATGAGAAGCTCTGCTATTATACAGTATTCTAGAGGAAAATGTAGACACAGTTCCGAAATGGTAAAATATATCGGAGCCTAGTCCATGTCTACTGTGTGATCATCTGGATCACTTGCACTGAGTAGCTTGTTGTACATGCTAAAACTAAAGTAAGGTTATATGTTGTTATTATCCGGATTGTCAGTCGATATACTTTAAAATTTTTCTCTCTTAGAGACAAAATTTGAGTCGAGTCACTAATGTAACTGTTGAGCGAAAGTGACTATGATACGTTCACGTGACTTATTAGTGTTTTGTCTGTGTTATTTATGATAACTGAGAATGGTGAACATGGTGGTGGCAAATGGCCTGCAGTTCTAGAACAGCCCAGGGCAGCCACCGAGCTTTACGTATCCATGCGACGGACGGATACTATAAACAGTGACACAAAGCCTCATTTCAAGACAGGTTTGGTATTTAACGTATGTCCTTGGCGCGAAGTCTCGTGATTGGAACTGTATCTACATCATTTTGAAGTGCAGGGCCGGGGGTACTTACGATACTACTGCGTGCTGGGGCCTCTTACTATTCCAACATCGCATGGAGTGTGGAATGAATGACTCCTTAAATACGTGTATGTGTGCCGTAATTTGATTTTGTTTTGGTGGTACCTCCGGAGTGATATGAAGCAGCTAAAAAGTATCTCCAGATTATTCAGATAGTCTGATTCTTGAAATTCTGTACGTGGCTTTCACGGAACAACTTGCGTTTGATATTCAAGAGTCTGAAAATTCACAATTTTCAACGTTTCAATGACACTCTACCGCGATTCAAGCAGACCTGTGACCATTCCCCCGCCGCCTTCTTTGCAAACGTTCAGCATCCCCTGTTAGTCATGTTGGATGTAGGTCCCACACAATATAGCAATAATCTTGTTCGGGACGCACACGTTATTTGCAAACTGCCTACTTTGTAGAGTGACTGCATTTTCCCAGCGTTCTGGCAAAAGAATGACTGTCACCTGACTTTCCTACAACTGAGTCTGTGTCATAATTCCATCCCTGTCCCTACAAATTTTTACACCCAGGTATTTGTATGACTTGACTAATTCTGAATCATTGGTATTGTAGTCATAGGCTACTAAGTTTTTTCGTTTGGTGATATATATAATTTTCATTTCTGTACATTCACAGCAAGTTGCTAATATTTGCACAATTTTCAAACCTCTCGAAATCTGACTGAATATATCTGCAGTTCTTTTCCAGATAGTACGAGGGTTGTTCAAAAAGTATCCGATCTTATTTTTTATTGCTGAAACCAACAATAGGATCGCGCTCTCCCTATGTTTGTAGGCATATGTAGTACGCATGCCGGATTATTTTTTTCACGACTGCGGAAACAATTGAACACGATTAAGTGGTGATCGTTGCATTTTGCGTTGTGCGCAAAATTATGGAAAACGTTATTGCATTGTATTTTGTTTTGGGCATGGCGATACTAGAGTTGAAACCATCCACAAGATTCGACAGGTGTTTGGGTGTAAAGCAATGGATGCCACACAGACAAACGAGTGGTACAACCGCTTCAAAGATGGCCGTCCATCAGTGAAGAGTTAAGCAATTTGAGACAGACCTTCAAAATCCTAAAATGAGGTTCTTATTTGTCACGTTAGTGTCCAGGTTATCCCGGACAGACAAATCACCATTAGAGAACTTGTAGACGCGGTTAAAATTAGTATTGGATCCATTCATTCCAGTTTAACAGAACATATGAACGTCAGGAGGATTTCAGTGAAATTTGTGCCAAAGTTGCTAACAACTGAATAAGAACAACTACCTTCGGAGATCTTAAAGGACACGTTGCGTGCTGTGAACAGTAATACCAAATTTCTTAAAGCAGGGATAAGGGCTGATGAGTCCTGGAGTTGCGAGTACGACTCAGAAAGAATGTTCGAGTCATCACAGTGGAAGCATCCATCATCCCCGAGACCCAGAAAAGGGAGGCAGGTCCGAAGCAATGTGAAAGTAATGCTGGCCCTCATTTGACTGTAATGGCATGGTCCATCAATATTACATCCAGAAGGTACTAATGCCAATAAGGAATACTACTAAGAGGTTCTCGTCGCCTTCGTGAAGCAGTGGGACCCAAACGGTCGGGCTTGTGGGCAGCAGGAAGTTGGCATCTTCACCAAGATAACGCACCCGCTCATCGTTCTCAATTAATTCAAGGTTTTTGACCACACGCAACATGAATGTGGTTTGTCAGCCTCCAAATTACCCCTAACCTAGCACCAAGTGACGTCTTGCTTTGTCTAAACTTAAAACAACTCTCAAGGGAACCAGGTTTCAGAACAGGGAAGACATTAAGGAAGTATAATTCAACGGAGTAGCTGCGCACTAAACCAAAAGAAAATTCGCAGCTGTGCTTCCAACAGCGTTGAAAGAGGTGGGTAGAAGCTGAAGAGGACTACTTCGAAAGTGATCTGTGTGAAACAATAAAGACTGATTTTTCAAATGAAAGCCAAATACTTTTTGAACAGCCTTCCTACTTCATTACATATAACTACGTCATCTGTGAATAATGGTGAGGTTGGTATTAATACTATGGACCTTGTGACCAACATAAACCACGAAAAACAAGGGGTCCACGACACTCCTGTGGAGGTTGCCTGATCCTACTTCTGTTGATGACTCTCCATCCAAGATAACATGCTGCGTTCTGCCTAACAATAAATTTTTAACCCATTTACAAATTTTTCAACATATTTTCGTTAATAAACGTTAATTCAAGTTCAAAAATGGTTCAAATGGCTCTGAGCACTATGGGACTTAACATCTGAGGTCATCGGTCCCCTAGAACTTAGAACTACTTAAACCTAACTAACCTAAGGACATCACACACATCCATGCCCGAGGCAGGATGCGAACCTGCGACCGTAGCGGTCGCGCGGTTCCAGACTGAAGCGCCCACAACCGCTTCGCAACTCCGGCAGGCTCTAATTCAAGTAATAATTAATCTACCTGATCAGCAGCATTAGGAATTTCATGTGAGAAAAGCGCAGGTTCGGTTTCGCAGGATCGTTGTTTTCGAAATACATAATGATTCTCACGGAGGAGGTAACTATGTTCTAGGTATCTCATTACGTTTGTTCTCAGTATACGGTGTAGGAATCTGAAACAGACGGACTGTGGTTATGTGCAACACGCTTGTTGTTCTTCCTATAGACAGAAGTCACCTGAGCTTTTTCCCAATGATTGATAACAGTTTTTTGTTCAAAAGGTCCGAGATTACGATTAAAATTAACTTCATTCAGGTGCAAATTCTATACAGAATTTGACGGGAGACAAGTCGGACTCAAGAGCTTTGTTTACTTTTAAGAGTTTAGCTGTTTTCCCAACGTCAGTGACAATAATATCTATATCACTTACCTTTTGCAGTGATACGAGAAGCAAATTGCGACAATTTGAAAATGGATATTAATCTTTCTGATTTTGCTTTGTAATCGTCAGCTCCAATTCTTGTGTTGTCCTTGAGCATCCGGACACTTACTTTGGTGCTATTATACGCCATGTCTTCTCCCCTTCTTGTTTACAAAGAAAACTTCTTCTACCAACAGCCCCACCGCCAAACCTGCGTTAGTGACCGCCATCTACAGAGGCTGGAGAAATCAGCAGTGTCGAAATGGTGATGGCATAAGAGACGAATTAAACCCTTAACTGGTCAGCCTACTTCGCGTAGCTTAAAAGTTGAATAATTTAGGTCTTTTAAACTAAACCATATTCAGGGTGGTCAGAGACACTCTGAAGAGCTTGTACGAGTGTTGCAGGGTACGTTGTGCTGAGAAATAATGATTACGAAAAAAATTCGGTCTGTTGCGCCGTTTCCGGGTTAATTTTCATTGAAGTTAACTAATCAGGCCCCTGCTTACGCAAATTCAAGAGGCTTGCCGATATGATTAGTATCACTTGTTCTCACAGCGTAGATGATAGCAAACGAGGCTTCTCAGACTCGGCTCGGGTTCGATCCACTCTACCGTTCCATGTTCATTTTTCGTATCGCTTTCTTGTTCGGTTTTAGGAAACCAACCGAAGAACACCTTTGGCGACACTGCCTCTGCAAGAGCTGACTTTCCAGACAGATTTGGGGACGTTCCAGATGCTAGGTGCCGCAATGTTAGTGACTGGCCGAATGTTGAAAGCAGAACGTGCTTGCCTCTGTGGTAAGAACGGTTCCCGTCTGATCATCTAAGTTCAGCGCCGTCGAGCTTGACTAGTACTTGGACGGGTCACTGTCCGGATCTAACGAGTGCTGTTGCCAAGTGGGGTGCAGCCCTTGTGAGGCCAATTGAGGAGCCACTTAAATGCACCGGTCACGAAAACTGATAACTACTGGGAGGACGGTGTGCTAACCACATGCCCCTCCATATCCGCATCCGGTGACGTCTACGAGGTGAGTGTGACACGGCGGCCAGATGGTACCGTCGAACCTTCAAGGCCTTTCGGACTTTTTTTGTGATGCAGAGGACAATTTTCATCAAGGTTCAAGTTCTTTTTATATTGGTGTAATGGTGTCTCGTTTGGAGCCTAAAAAGGATTATTCTAAAGATCAAAGTCAGGTAAAATACGAGTCATTAATATTAAAAAACAGGCTATCAGACTTAATGAAAACAAAATCAATGTGTATGCAGCTTTAATAGTACTTGAAGAACTGTGGTATTACAAATGTGAATGTGAAGCTTTCATTAGACAGTTTGGGGAGGCATACATAGGTTTTATATTTTATGTATACAGAGATTATGCCGAATGGTATATTGTACAGCAGTAGGGTTGTGAATTCAGGCAGAGTAGATACAGATCTCTGAGGCTATGGTTGGTTCAAATGGCTCTGAGCACTATGGGACTTAACATCCGAGGTCATCAGTCCCCTAGAACTTAGAACTACTTAAACCTTCCGAGGCAGGATTCGAACCTGTGACCGTAGCTGCCTCGCGGTTCCAGACTGAAGCGCCTAGAACCGCACGGCCTCTCCTGCCGGCAGATCTCTGTGGTATCACTTTTAGAGCCACAATAAATTAAAACCTCAAAAGTCGTACCCCAGACACGCAGCCGAAAGCCGTACTAGAAAACTGCCTCGTGGTTAAGGGCGAAAAATGTAGGTTAACATATGACATTATACCAAAACGACTTAATTTGTCACTTAAACAGGGTGACGTGAATACTTTCTCAGTAGGGTGTTGTATGTATTGTACGAAATTCTGTCACTTACAGGATGGTGAACAATTTACTTTCGGCAACTGAGGCCTGCAGGAAATAAATGCGTCGACTTCAGGAGCAGAAGAAGTGGCTTGCAGTTGAATTAGCAGTAGGGCGTGAAGAGGATACGTAGATAACGCTCCATCTGACACAGCCGAACGAGATTTGCAATTGTGTGCCATTGCAAGCATTCTGTTGGCAAATGGACTGTCATCCACGAGCGCAGCGCACCCGGAAATGGCCCCTGTAGGTGGCGCTGTGTTGCAGTCGTCCGGTTCTAGTATCTGAGGTTGTACGCCTTCCTATTACGTACAGCACTTGATAGAGCCTACAAATATAGCTGTTCCTAAAGTGTACACAATATTTAGAATGGCACCTGCATGAACCATTATCTTTATACTGTTTAAAATCTACTAACCAATGGTTTGTATCCTGATTTGGAGCCCTCCTTAACCACGAGGCCATTTTCTAGGTTTGCTTCGCTGTGCCTCCAGAGACTTCTTTATGACTACCAATGAGGCTCTAATACACATACCACACAAACCTGCATCTGGCTAGCCCAAATTCATAGTGCAATAATTATATACCAACAGCCGTTATTTTGGTTTTATTTATTAGGCAACCACTTTCGACATTACATTATGTTAACTTCAGGTCTGTACGGTGAAGGTTTCAAAAAAGCACTCAGTACATAGTAAAAACCCAGAGAGTATTGTCTAAATAAAGCGTTAACATATTAATTTACATAAGTAAAACAAAAAATCTTAATAAAAATCTGCATGATACAACGTAATACGTACTATCAGAAATTAACCAGTTATTCATGCACATTGGGAAAACATCAGTAACATAATGGAAGTAAACATAACACGGAAGTGTCAAACTAATGTAACCATCAATCCTGTATACCCGTTGTCTGAAAATATGTATGGTTATGCGTGGTAAGAACCTACCGGTTTTCTCAAAAAGTAGAAGAGGAACCAGCACATCATATGTGAAGATAAGAAGATAACAGGATCATATATCATGTACAGTAAAGGGCTTCACTATAGGTAATGGTAGACTGTTTAGTAAGTATACAAAAAGGGCGACAAATTGAAAGAGGAATTACAGGTACTGAAACATCATAGCTGTACTTAGTGGTTATTAAACAATACTCTATAACTAGTAAACAAAAGAACACTGTAGGAGGATAGCTGCAAAACGAGAAACAAAGTGTCCGCCCATGTAATAAGACGAAGGAAATCACAGCGAAAATTGGATATTGCATACGTAAACTTTTTAAAAAGCACACCTCTTACAATAGTACCTTCAAGGTCATTATGTCTCCTATTGTAAGAACACTGTTTAGAAGATGGGAAACCAACATCAAGTACTTGGGCATAAAATTCCTAACATCCATAGTGACATAGTTAAGTAGTATAGATAAATATAAATTATTGCAGATGAATAGGAAAAATAATCCCGTAATGTTTGAATACTCCATCTGTAGTGTAGCGCTTGACACAGTCACGTTGATTGAATATTTGGGCGTAACACTGCAGAGCGATATGAAGTGGGACAAGCATGTAATGGCAGTTGTGGGGAAGGCGGATAGTCGTCTTCGATTCATTGGTAGAATTTTGGGAAGATGTGGTTCATCTCTAAAGGAGACCGCTTACAAAACACTAATACGACCTATTCTTGAGTACTGCTCGAGCGTTTGGGATCCATATCAAGTCGGATTGATGGAGAACATAGAAGCAATTCAGAGGCGGGCTGCTAGATTTGTTACTGGTAGGTTTGATCGTCGCGCGAGTGTTACGGAAATGCTTCAGGAACAGTGGTGGGAGTCTCTGGAGGAAAGAAGGCGTTCTTTTCGTGAATCGCTAATGAGGAAATTTAGAGAACCGGCATTTGAGGCTGACTGCAGTACAATTTTACTGTCTCAAACTTATATTTCGCGGAAAGACCACAAAGATAAGGTAAGAGAGATTAGGTCACGCACAGGGGCATATAGGCAGTCATTTTTCCCTTGTTCTGTTTGGGAGTGGAACAGGGAGAGAAGATCTAGTTGTGGTACGAGGTAATCTCCGCCACGCACCGTATGGTGGATTACGGAGTATGTATGTAGATGTAGATGTATATTTGTTATTTTCATGACTTCCTATAAGGAGACTACTGCTAATCATGTTCTTTCCATAGATACTCTGCAGAGGTATTATCTTAGGAATTTTGTGCCCAAATAACTCATGTTGATTTCCCATCTTCTAAATAGTGTTCTTACAATAGGAGACATAATAACCGTGCTGGAACTGTTGTAAAAGGTGTGCTTTTCAAAAAGTTTACGTAAGCAATATACACTTTTCGTTTGTGGTTTCCTTCGTCTTATTACATGGGTGGAGACACTTTTTACATTTTACTGCCATCCTCCTAGAGTGTCCTTTTGGTTACTCCTTAGAGAGTATTGTTTAATAACCACTGAGTACAGCTATGGTTTTTCAATAGCTGTAATTCCTGTTTTATTTTGCCGTTTCTTTTTGTTACTTAGTATACAGATTACCATTACTCATAGTGAAGCCCTTTAGTTATGATCCTGCTATCTTACTTCATTTACGGTGAGTTGGTTCCTTTGCCTCTTCTTTTACCTTTTCACAAAAACCGGTAGGGTCTCACCACGCATAGCGATACATATTAGCAGACAGTGGGTATACAGGACTTATGCTTGTATTACTTTGACACTTCTGTTTTATGATTACTTCCACTGGGTTACTTATGTTTTCACAGTATGCATGAATAACTCGTTAATTTCTGATAGTAAATATTACGTGGTATTATGTAGATTAAAATTAAGACTTTTGTTTTACTTATGTAAATTAATATTTAACACTTGCTTTATTTAGACAATACTCTCTGGCTTTTTACTATGTACTTGCTGCTCTTTTGTGACCCTCACCATATACGCCTGAAGATGACATACCGTAATTTCGAAACTGGTTGTCTAACAAATAAAACCAAAATAACGACTGTTGGTATTTTATTATCGGAAATCGACCAGCCGAAGTCCCGCACTTCAGACATAGGATGGACTTACATTTATTAAAATCATAGTAGCTATTAGCACACACATTTCCATTTGCCGTAACCACATTGTTTCTGTAAGTATCCCTAAATTGGCGTATAAAGTGTACTAGACTTGGCTCCTAGAACCATACGAAAACTACATCAAAGGCGTTGTTCCTGTTTCCGTAGAACCTTAGTGCCAGAGTATCCAGACGTTCGTCGTTAGGTTTCAGAAATGCAATAACAGGCTTTTCAGATTGGTTTTGAAACCTGTATATTAATTATAGTAATCAGTTTACAAACAAGATGTTAATACCGTCATGCTACTATCCATCATTACGACTGTGGCGATCTAAAGAGTGCCGGAGCACGAAGGACTTAGCAATTTTGGTGGTCACCGTCTGCGGACCCCCACCACTACCAGAAAACACACCTTTGCTTTCTTTGAGCGCGGCAAACATCGGGAAGGCTGCTTCCAGTTTAATTAAAAACGTAACCCTGCGCAGGCATGGCGGGCGCTTTATTGCCCTCCTTTCCGGCGCTGGAGCCCCGATACCGCACGCGTCGCATCCGGAGACGTCTTCCCTCCGCTGCTTTGTGCTCAGGCTGTGCATTTAAAACACCGGCTGCACTTGCTACCTTGCAGGCGATATTCCTTGGCCGTTCGACCTCTGCGACCGCTTTCTGTGCAGTCACGGAAACTCTTTCAGCAATAAGCAATGTACTCGTTTCTTTTTGGCAGTCCCCGTTAAATTCAGGAAATGCAATAAAATTTGACGATTCAGTCATTAACTGCCGAGGAGCTGCAGTTATGGGCGAGAAATGAAACCACGCAGACGCTGAAAGAGCAGTTACCAAAAGGCTCGTAACTAATGAGACACTTACTTCTTTCACTAAAGCAGCCTCATTAAATTTCAGAAATATCTGAGCTGTAATTGCAATTGCTGCCTCTGTTTCTTCGGAAGTACGTAACCTCTACTAAACTGAATTCTGTCAAACATTTAAACTCTTCGAAAGTGAGAACAACACCGTGTTCCACAATTAGATGTAATGCACACGTCACAGGGTTCGAGGATGGCTTCATTATGTGCTGTATGTTCGACCTGTACAAGAATGTCTATGTATGTACTCCTCAACCCACCTTACCGTATGTGTTGGGGGTTTTACGTTTACCACTAACATTTCCTTCATTCCTTTTCCAGTCGTGAAGCTGAAAGCTAAAAACGACTGTCGGTACACCACTGCAGATTCTACAATTTCTCAGATTTTTACTGTTATGGTTATTTTGGACCATTTATTTCGAACGGCGTAATATGTTTCTTGGTTCTCATTGGAACGTGTGTAACCTAAATAACAGAAAGCTTCATTGTGAAGCCTGACGCCTCTCTTGAAGCGGCTGCTGCTGGAGTCAGAGGTTTTCCGTATCGCTCTTGAGCATAATAAACAATCCAGTGATCGCCGACCAGTGTGGCCGTGCGGTTCTAGGCGCTTCGGTCTGGAACCGCGTGACTGCTACGGTCGCAGGTTCAAATCCTGCCTCGGGCACGGATGTGTGTGATGTCCTTAGGTTTGTTAGGTTTACGTAGTTCTAAGTTCTAGGGGACTGATGTCCATAGATGTTAAGTCCCACAGTGCTCAGAGCCATTTGAGCCAATCCAGTGATCAAACGCCGTTCTCCTCACTGAATCTTCCCCGTATTCTCCCACGCCTTCTGCTGTCATTCTGGACAGATATATCACTGAAAACATACGACACACGGCAGATAACAATCACGATTTACATAAATAAACGTAAAAATGGAGTCACCAATTGTAAAACTGGTTGCAAACCAGTTATCTGTTGAGAAGCAGTCTAGCCTTGGAACTGCAGTGATATTCGGATCTGTTTGCGTAAGAACAGCACCTGGGACAGTGACCCGTAGCGGTCGTTAAATGAAGGATTGGAATCGAAGTAACCTGCATAGCATTAGTGTGGTCTTCACAAGTCACATATATCATTTCCATATCTCCACATGTCGATTAGAATTGATACAAAATGTTGATCATGTAGATCTGTGAAACGGGAAAACGATTTTTAGACCGCAGTTGTTAGAATATTTTGAGTGTACGGTTTAAAATAAGTACACATGAGTATGGCGGTTCTTACACACACAGACACACACACGTAGACACACACACACACATGTGTGTGTGGTATGTGTGATACGTTCCGAAGATAGTTTTTGTGACAAACGAAACCGAAAACGTGTTATAATTGTATGTTTTTGTCGGCTGAATAAACATTACTAAACACAAAAGAATCACTGTCGACTTCACAATCGTAATGCGCTCTCGTGTTGTACAAATAGGTTGTTATTTAGATGTTATCCGTTCACTGCCATCATTGTTCATTAAATGAAATGCCTGTTCGTTGCAACCATTCTTCATTCTCTATCGCCTCTGTACAATTCGGTTGTAACTACTGTATTTCGTTCCACTAATTAAACTTAGCAGCTTGTCTCTTCTAAGCTTTCCCCCTAGATTTACGTCATAAATATTTAATTGGTAAAATTTTTTTTTATAACTGAGCACATGAACAATAATACAGTTTAGTGTCAGTCAATGACTTTTCTTAATTTGTATGTTTTATTGTTTCGGTGTTTTTTTCGGTCAAATGAAGTATACATATCCCTAATACGTATTATTTTTCTAATTCTCCTTTTCCCTAAGCTTCATCCTTTACTCCCATGTCACAAATCACGCTATGTAAGCGTCTTGCTACATTTCGTATTTATTTCTGTATTAAGGTTAATGAACTGCTTTTGTTTCTGAAGTATTGTTAGACTTTTACGATATTTTTCTCAGATACTCTATTGCCCAAGTGGAGCTGTATTTCTTGTATTGACGTTTGGGTTCTCTTGGTTTCGGATTTCAATCATACTGTGGATTTGTTGGTGTTTATCAGTACTCTTCCATTGGCCTGAGCATTACACAAAATTCTCAACGTAATATTCGAATCCTTCACTAAACCTGCTCAGATTACAATATCATCACAAAAACTAATGAAATTTATGTGTTTACAATAATTAATTTTTGTACTTTTTCTATGAATTTACATTTTCCTCCCACCATTTTCCAATAATGTTATTACATGAATAGGGAATGGTGTGATACCTTTCTGTGATGTCTCTTCTTATTTTAGCCTCTTCCTTAAGGTTACCAATATATATATATATAATTCTCGAGTTTCATATAAACTGAGAATCAGTTCTTATCTCCTTACTCTGTTTTAATTTTCTTACATTATCCAAACAGTTTGCCTCAGTCTAATGTCTATGGATTCGTGTGGGGTAAAGGAATTTTTTTTTCAAATTTGTGTGAAATCTTATGGGACTTAACTGCTAAGGTCATCAGTCCCTAAGCTTACACACTACTTAACCTAAATTATCCTAAGGACAAACACACACACACACACACACACACACACACACACACACACACACGCACACACACACCCATGCCCGAGGGAGGACTCGAACCTCCGCCGGGACCGTCGGGTGCGGGAATTCATTGACAAAAATTCAATTGTCTTTACATAATCAGAAATGTAAGGCAACATGTGACACAGTGATTCTTATAATTCACATAGTGCCATCTTTTGTTCAAGTGAATCACTTCCATTAATTACTGTAATAAGACAACTGCTGGAAGCGTGGCTAGGATCTGGAATTCTCATGCTTCGTTACACTTTGACACCGTACGGAGACAACAAATAATTTCTCATTAGCCTTCATAATCAGTACAGCATATTTAGCACGGAAATAGATGTAGTCTCGATGCCAGCAGTGCAGTTCAGATATCATGAACGCACAAGCTCCGGATCTGCTCTGAAACCATAAAGATCCTCAAAAATTACAGCAGACATGCCCACCAGAGTAAATGATCTGCCAAGTATGGAACATATTGAACGATGAGGTAGGGAAGTATCATTCTACTGGGTACCAGAGCATGTGGGAATCATAGGTGAGTGAAATGAACAAAAAGACCACACAGCAAATGACGCCTTCAAGCATCTCAAGTGAAATCTGATACTCGCTTGATATCTGACATCTCGTCAGAGTGCCATGAGTGGCTGACACTGACGGGCAACAAGCAGCGGCCAGTGACGTCAACTATCCGTCTGTAGCACACCTCATATCGATAGCCCAGCAGGCTGTAGTGACCTAAAATAGGACACCGTCCACTAACGCACAGTTTCATATTTTCCACTAATGCATTTCTCTGCCTCGTGATGACTGGGTGTTGTGTGACGTCCTTAGGTTAGTTAGGTTTAAGTAGTTCTAAGTTCTAGGGGACTGATGACCACAGATGTTAAGTCCCATAGTGCTCAGAGCCATTTGAACCATTTGAACCACTAATGTATAGTCACATATTCGGCTCGAGGAACCCCGTATTAACCAGTGACGTCTCTGGAAAAATACATATTTTATGACACACTTTTAAATATGTGTATTTTATACACTGACAGAAAAAACCACAACACCAAAAAATAATTAATGTAGGGTGCCATATCCGCGAGGAACCGGATACTGGTGCACACATCAGGAACAACAGGAGAGAAACTATGACGATGCAAGACGGACAGACCGCCTACGGACGGGACTCAAACCCACGCCGGGGTCGAGTTACAGGGCTGACCGAAAAGCATGAGAATGTCAGTAGCAACCTATGAAACAACGAAGTGCAACGAATTTCCGTTATAACGCTGTCTAAAGTTCAAATACAAACCGCAATCCAAATGTAGACGAAAGAGGAAAACCAATAGCAAAGCGAAGTCATCGACAAGCTGTCAGTAGTACGGTGGATATGGCAATAAACGCTGTCAGACGAAGTACGCGACTGACAGAGCACTGGAGGCGCGGCGGTGGCGAGGAGGTGGCGCAGTCACCAGCGAGTGCAGCGCTGCGGCGACTCTGTTCCCTGCCGCCCACCCAGGTCCATTTGCTGCAGCGCATTCAACTTCCTGGCAGCTCGAGAACAGATCCCTTCCCCCCGAAATCAGTGCATAGGGCAGAAACGACGCAGATGGTGGCGTGGAAGGTGGAACGAAGGTCTCGATGACTGTAGGCTGTGGGGAGGAAGTGTGGTCGATAATGTCCATCGTAATGCCGCTGGAGATCGACTGGCCACGGCGAACCATTGATCTACAGAGAGCCAAAGGGGAAGACCAGGGCAACTACAGGATGTCCGCAAGGGGTGGTGAAAGAGGGAGCTGCAGAGTGGATTCTTGTGTCCGAGGCCAAAGCTGCCTGTGCTGATAACGCTGGAGCCCCTTCTGTGTCTTACCGACTGAACCGTGAAAATTTACTTTCAAAATCTTTTCTTAAAGAATTTACTTTATTTATTAGCGATTCGTCAAGAACATTACTACACTATGTGAGCGTGGAAGTAGTTGCTAAGGAGTAACTGATGGAAATTTTATTCAGAAAAGCATTTTCAAAAACAGATTTAAAATTTATAAGCAGAAAAGCACCCTCGAAATATCATGTTACAATTTAACAAATGTGAATTTTATTCCTAAAAGCTTTTTCAAAGCAGATTTAAAATTATAAGCAGAAAAGCACCCTCGAAATATCAAGTTACAACTATTCAGAGGCAGAATAAAAAAATTGTTTTGTTACAGTAGGAGCCTTCGGACAAGTCATCTGGCGTCTCAGTGCGCGACCGACCAACCGATCGATCCAAACGCCAGTGCCCATTGCCTGAGCTAACTCGAGCAGACTGGCGGCCTAACACAAACCAGCACTCCGGACGACAGATAGACACTAACTGGCCCACACTGACTCGGCTGACCAACTGACCAGACTCGCCGAGACTGACAGACTGCCCAACTGACTAACTGCCTGCGACTGACTTACCTCTTGGTGACTGACCAACTGCAGAGCTCATAGCGCCCCTTAAATGCACGTGAACATGCTACCTTTCCCCTTTCACACCAGAGGGAGACACCAAAGCTACGATTGCTACAGCGGCGCCACCGCCAGAAGCGGAGGCGACTGCTTTACATACGAGCCGTGGCGTGCACTTCAAAACAGCAAATTTTACCACGGCTCACCGCCGTAGCTTGTCGCCCAAGGGTGCACACTACTGTTATTGGCGTTCAAGCTAGGGGTGTAACGAAGGGGGGATGCGAGCGAGGTTCTGATGGCGACAGTGTCAGCAGATGAAGCAAGGTCTGAGGCTGGTGACTATGGACGAGCTCTGCAGGGCTGTGCTTGCAAATAGGTGTGGTGTGATAAGTGCTCAAAAACGAAAAAGGCCGCCGCAATGGCGGAGGATTCCATAGTGTTTTTCATCTGCTACTTAAAGATCACGACCGAACATTCAGCTTCACAATTGGGGGACAGGTGGAACAGATGGCTACGGTGTGTTTCATCCATTGGTGGCACAGAGTCCTTGAAGGCAGAGGCCTTGTATTATGGGCCATTGTCAGAGACCAATGTGTGAGACAACCGTTCTATAGCCAAAACTTGGGCTAAGGTGGTAAGGGTGAGTTCATCCTTGGTGGATGCCATGCAGAAGATATAGGGATACTTTGAAAATGCATGCACAGAGAACAAACACATAGAACACAAGAATGGGCCTGCAAAATCGAGATGCATGTGGTCCCAAGGGAAGCGAGGAACAGGTCAGTGGGCAAAGGACTGAGTGGACGCTCCCTTGAGCCAGCACATGCTGCGCAACTATGGACCATCTTTTTGATGTCCCCATTGATCCCAGGCCAGTGCACATGGCTGCATGCCAGCATCTTCTTGCGGGACATGCCCCCCATGACTCCAGTTAAGCAAACTCTATACCTGACGATGCAATCCCGCTGGAATACCACTTGATGTGCATCTGTCTCGGTATGGAAGAGGATTACATCATCAGCAACCTAGAGTGAGTGAAAAAACTGTTTTCAAGGGCATAGCTCTGTTGTCAGCTGACGAGTAAGATATTTTAGCCAGCCATGGATTGGGGTTAGGTAATGTACGTTTCAGTGGCAACACATGGGGCTGTCAGGGGAAAACCGTCCTGTGTATGTTGTCATTCTACATTGATGTGGAAGCAGAGGACGTTCTGTTGGTCGGAATCAAAGTCTTAGCCATCTGGTTGATATGACAATGCGTCATCATAACAATGCTGGGCTGTCGCCTTTTGCCAGATAGTATAATTGGCGGTACTGAGAAACAATTCCCAGCGCTGGAGGCTGGACTGAATAACGTCACCTATGACATGTGAGCGTAATTAGAGACAACTGTGTCCAAAAAAGGTAGACATGAAATTTCTGTATTGCGAACACTATCGCTAGGCCTCCTTTTGGATGTGGGAATAGCTGTGCTGTGCTAAGTTCAGCATCTAGGGTGCATGGATTTGAACCATCCCCATTTCTGTGTGCCAAGACTCCTCCGATACTGTAGGCAGACGCATTGGCTGCCACAATGGGCGATCGGGAAACAGGGCGTGAGGCAGGGTGCAGATGTCAGTACGATTTTCTATTTGACAAAAGCCTTCGTAGGTGGGGGTCCAGTATAAAGGACTCCCTTTTTACACAGCTGATTAAGAGGTTGTGCAGCGTGGGCTAGGTCTGGGATAAGAATTTAGCACAATAACTGAGCTTTCCCTAAAACGCTTTTGATTCAGTTAAATTCGTCGTGCGAGGTAAAGATGTGATGGCAGCAATGTTCCGATTACTACGCTGGATTCCTTCTTTAAGACGCCAACGCCCCAACTCAACTACTCCATTCCTGGCTGAAAAGATCTGTACTTCTCCTAACGACAACGCAGGCCTGCATTCCGCAGTGTAGTATACAGATGCGGAGGTATTCCAGATGTTCCAGCTGGAGGATCATGTGACAATAAGGAATACGCCGCGTCAACTGTTCCAGAAATCGCTGGAATATTGCATGGTCTGAGTAAATGCCAAAGGGGAGTTGCTTGTACTTTTATAACCCAAATGGTGTGTTAAGGACGACAATGTTCTGAGATGCCTCGTCTAAGGCGAGCTGGAGATTGCACCAGCGAAGTCGGTATAGGAAGAATATTAAACCTCAACCAGTTTGGCGAGGAGATCTTCGTGCTGGGGACTGGGATAGGTTCCACAACACAAATCGACCAAAGAAGAAATCCAATGTCAAAGCGAAGTCGTCGACGAATAGTCGGTAGTACAGGGAACATAGTAACGAGTGTTATCAGACGAAGTACTCGACTGACTGAGCGGTCTTTTTTTCCTTCATTGTAATTTCATGCCCCTGTTCCATATGGGCAGCGAGGGTTGGCAACGGCACAGTCTGTTGCTCTTCAGCCGAGTGGCTTTACAAACACATAAAAAGGGAAAACTCATAAAAAAAAGATGAAAGAAAAATACATAAATGGAGATAATGGAACTTAAAATATACACTAACATGAGGACATGCACCGGGGAACAGTTAAAGAGCTGGCATAAAGTTAAAAGAACGCTGAACCCTGATTTTAACTTTCAAAATCGATTCTTAAACAATTTACTTTATTTACTGGTGATTCATCAAGAACATTGACACATTTAATCTCACGAGGTGAACGTGGAAGTAGTTGCCAGGAAGTAACAGATGGAAATTTACCTTTAACAAATGTGAATTTATTCCTAAAAGCTTTCTGAAAACAATATAAAATTATAAGCAGAAAAGCACCCTCGAAATATCAAGTTACAGTTTTATTTAGAGGCAAAGAACAATATTAACAGTAGGAGCCTTCGGGATGAGAAGCTTGCCTGCTCCCTTTCAACACGACCGTAGTCATGACCGCTCACAACAACCTCTGAAAGAGTACACTGGTGCAATTCTGCGACACACCAGATCACTTTAAACAAAAAAAAATTTTAACAACTCACACAAACATGTAAGCGATGCACCCCGTAAGAGGAATGGAAATGGTACAAACCTCAAATTATTTGCCACCGAAAGTGCAAATTATTTTTCCTTTTCCTTAAGAACTCTTACAGTGGAAGGGTTAACCTTATAACCTAAAATAACTATTTAAATAAAACCCATAAAAGGCAGTCTTACATAAAATGTACAACATTCTCTACATTACACATATACCACCTCGCAAAATGAAAAGCAAGATGGAAACATATTTCAAGAATTCGGCCTGTAAGCAATAAATTCGCCAACACCGAATCCGACAAACATGACAGAGGCAGCTATTAACGTACGCCAGACCGACAGACAGACACTAACTGCCTAACAAATGCGGACGTGAGACAAACGAGCAAAAAGAAGTAGAATTTAACAAGTAACTGAAACAACGTATCACAAATCACTTAACTTCTAATAACTGCGATTTCTGGCGAAGACCTGGCGCAGCACCTCCAACGCTCTCCCGAACCGTCCGCTGCCAGCCGCTTCAACGGACGCAGGAAGGCGCGCCCATCTCCCGTCTCACGGCCTCGCACTCGTACCGGCCAGACTGATGTCGTAGGTTGGCCCCTGTCGCTCTCATGCCGGCCGCGAAGCCACTACGCCTCGTTATACGCCGCGGCCACTGAACTCACGTGGCCACCTCACATGCGCCGACCCTACAGGCCGACACGTCATCTGGCGTCTCAGTGCGTGACAGACCAACCGATCGATCAAACCGCCAATGCTCATTGCCTGAGCAAACTGGAGCAGACTGGCGGCCTATCACATACTAGCACTCCGGACGACAGACAGACTGGCCCACACTGACCCGGCTAACCAACTGCCCAGACTCGCCCCCTCGTGCCAGCTTTACAGTTTGATCCAAACGACAGACATACTAGAACTCTGAACGACGGACAGATACTAACTGCCGCACACTGACCTGGCTGACCAACTGACCAGACTCGCCGAGTGTGACAGACTCCCCAACCGCCTCCGACTGAACCCTGCCGAGCTCATAGCGCCCCTTAAATTCACGTGAACAGTACCTTTCCCCTTTCACACCAGACGGAGACACCACAGCTGCGACTGCCACAGTGGCGCAGTAGTAGCACACTGGACTCGCATTCGGGAGGACGACGGTTCAATCCCGCGTCCAGCCATCCTGATTTAGGTTTTACGTGATTTCCCTAAATCGCTCCAGGCAAATGGTGGGATGGTTCCTTTCAAAGGGCGTGGCCGACTTCCTTCCCCATCCTTCCCTAATCTGATGAGACCGATTACCTCGCTGTTGGGTCTCTTCCCCCAAACAACCCACGGAGCACCCACAAAGAATAAAAAAGTGCTTGTAGGGACCTGCTGAGGGACTGGGGGCTGGAGAGCGGAGGAAAATGCGGTGGGGCTGGCAGGGCGGGAGGAAGAGAGAAAGGGGGACGGGAGACGCACCAAGAGGCTTACAAAACACTCGTTCGACCTATACTTGAGTATTGCTCATCAGTGTGGGATCCGTACCAGGTCGGGTTGACGGAGGAGATAGAGAAGATCCAAAGAAGAGCGGCGCGTTTCGTCACTGGGTTATTTGGTAACCGTGATAGCGTTACGGAGATGTTTAATAAACTCAAGTGGCAGACTCTGCAAGAGAGGCGCTCTGCATCGCGGTGTAGCTTGCTCGCCAGGTTTCGAGAGGGTGCGTTTCTGGATGAGGTATCGAATATATTGCTTCCCCCTACTTATACTTCCCGAGGAGATCACGAATGTAAAATTAGAGAGATTAGAGCGCGCACGGAGGCTTTCAGACAGTCGTTCTTCCCGCGAACCATACGCGACTGGAACAGGAAAGGGAGGTAATGACAGTGGCACGTAAAGTGCCCTCCGCCACACACCGTTGGGTGGCTTGCGGAGTATCAATGTAGATGTAGATGTAGATGTAGATGTAGACAGTTGGGGCGGGAGATGTAGAGGGAAGACAATGCAGGAGGGAGTGCAGGACACAGAAGGCGGTACCGGAAAGGGAGGGGGTGTATGGGGGAGGAAAACCGCTCAGGGTAAGGGAAGGGGAGAGGAGAGGGAGCCCTGAGGAGTAGGAGGAGGAAGGTGGGGTCACAGTTGTTAGGGGGGGGGGGGGGTAGATGTTAGGGCGAAGCCCATCAGCCGCG